>NC_134354.1:489441665-490041665 GCF_048569485.1 Anomaloglossus baeobatrachus
CCATCAAGGATCTTAAGATGGGTCGTCATTTCATCTTCCAACAAGACAACGACCCAAAGCACACAGCCAAGAAAACCAATGCCTGGTTCAAGAGGGAAAAAATCAAGGTGTTGCAGTGGCCTTGTCAGTCTCCTGACCTTAACCCAATTGAAAACTTGTGGAAGGAGCTCAAGATTAAAGTCCACATGTACACCCAAAGAACCTAGATAACTTGGAGAAGATCTGCATGGAGTAGTGCGCCAAGATAACTCCAGAGACCTGTGCCGGCCTGATCAGGTCTTATAAAAGACAATTATTAGCTTTAATTGCAAACAAGGGTTATTCCACAAAATATTAAACCTAGGTGTTGAATAATAATTGACCCACACTTTTATGTTGAAAATTTATTAAAATTTAACTGAGCAACATAACTTGTTGGTTTGTAAGATTTATGCATCTGTTAATAAATCCTCCTCTTGTTTGAAGTTTGCAGGCTCTAACTTATTTGCATCTTATCAAAGCTTCTAAATCTGCAGGGGGTTGAATACTACTTGTAGGCACTAATTTATTTATATATATATGGGCAATATATGGGCATATATATATATATATATATATATATATATATATATATATATATATATATATATATATATATATATATATATATATATATATATATATATATATATATATATATACACACATATATACACACACACATATACATACATACATACACACACACACACACCAGGATAGGCCAATCCTGGGGGACAAATATACGTCACAATAGGGCCCAGTCTGGGGGACAATATAAATATATATATCTCAATCAGCATGGGGGCTTATGCTGTATATACCAGCATGTGGGTCAGGCTGGCGAATATATATAATATATATTATTATATATATATTATATATATTATATATATATATATATATATATATATATATATATATTATTATATATATATTATATATATTATATATATATATTATATATATAGTGTTCGCCAGCCTGACCCACATGCTGGCATGGGCATGCATGGCTTTCAATGGCACTGGGTCACTTGTGTTTATTGATGACATAACAGCAGACAAGAGTAGCCGGATGAATTCTGAAGTGTACCGGGATATACTTTCAGCCCAGATTCAGCCAAATGCCGCAAAGTTGATCGGACGGCGCTTCATAGTACAGATGGAGAATGACCCCAAGCATACAGCCAAAGCTACCCAGGAGTTCATGAGTGCAAAAAAGTGGAACATTCTGCAATGGCCAAGTCAATCACCAGATCTTAACCCAATTGAGCATGCATTTGACTTGCTCAAATCCAGACTTAAGACGGAAAGACCCACAAACAAGCAAGACCTGAAGGCTGCGGCTGTAAAGGCCTGGCAAAGCATTAAGAAGGAGGAAACCCAGCGTTTGGTGATGTCCATGGGTTCCAGACTTAAGGCAGTGATTGCCTCCAAAGGATTCGCAACAAAATATTGAAAATAAAAATATTTTGTTTGGGTTTGGTTTATTTGTCCAATTACTTTTGACCTCCTAAAATGTGGAGTGTTTGTAAAGAAATGTGTACAATTCCTATCAGATATTTTTGTTCAAACCTTCAAATTAAATGTTACAATCTGCACTTGAATTCTGTTGTAGAGGTTTCATTTCAAATCCAATGTGGTGGCATGCAGAGGCCAACTCGCGAAAATTGTGTCACTGTCCAAATATTTCTGGACCTAACATATACATATATACATATACATATATTATATATATATATATATATATATATATATATATATATATATATATAATATTATACACACACACACACACACACACACACACACACACACACACACAAGGCTGCGGGACATATAAGGGGGTGCTGTGCAAGAGGAGACTTAGGAGATGTTAATGAATGTTAAGAAGGCACTTAAGAACCATTACTGTTATAGAGGCACTTAGTGTATTGTAACCGTCAGAGGAGCACAGAGGGCACTATTATTACTTTCTAGGAGCAAAATGTGGACACTTTTCTAGGGCATTTAAACAGGGCATTAATATTTTCTACCATTAATATTTTTTACCATCTAGAAGGCACAAAGGAGGCATTATTACCCTGTGGGGGCACAATGGTGGCATTACTATGTGGGGCAGTAAGAGGAGCACCGTTTTTCTACCGCACAGCAGGTACAGTAATAGGGATACATAAGGCAGCAGTGGCTCATTATTGGGGTGACGGCAGGATGAGGAGTTTTTGCAGGTCGGGAATAGATGGGACGGTGTTTGAAATGTGAGAGCTCAAATGTGTCTTTTTCGTCACCTCTGCAGACGAATTGTGTCTGGAAGAAGTTGTGATGTGGGTCTGGGCCAGATGGAAAAGACGTCAAAAGTGAACGACTTCATCCGCAAGAACAACAGCTGTAAGTCACCATCTATAACTGTACTTGTATGTGCTAAGGACTGGATACCAGGATGGGGAACATATGTACCAGGATTGAGGACATTACTGCATAATGAAGGGAAGGGGGGGGGGGGCAATTCACACACATATATATATATATATATATATATATATATATATATATATATATATATATATATATATATATATATATATATATATATATATATATATTATATACACATACATATATATGATTTAGAAAGAACTCTACAGGTGACCATACATCTGACCAACGTCCGGAGGGGGCCCAGGTCCAAATTTCGCACCAGGGCCCATCGCACTTTAGTTACGCCACTGCCTAAATGGTTAATAAAATTCTTGGATGTGGTTTTGAGCAGTGTGAGGTGTGTAAGTTTTCAAAATTGAGTCACTTTAGGGTATTTTCTGTCACCTAGGCCTCTCAAAGACACTTCAATGTGATGTGGTCCCTTACAAAATATGGTTTTGTAAATTTTGCTGAAAAAATTAGAAATTGCTGATGAACTTTGAACCCTTCCAATGTCCTAACAAAAAAAAAAAATAAATTTCAAAAATTGTACAGGTGTAAAATAGATATGTGGGAAATGTTATTTAGTAACTATTTTGTGTGACACAATTCTCGGATTTATGAACATGAAAGTTTGAAAATTGCAAAATTTTCACAAAAATTTCCAAAATTTTCACAAATAAACGCAAAAACATATCGGCCTAAATGTACTGTACAACTATCATGAGGTACAATATGTCACCAGGATACGTTGAAGTGTTCTAAAGTTATAACCTGTCAAAATGCCACTGGTCAGAATGGTAAAAAATGGCCAGGTCATGAAGAGGTTTTCAGTCACGGGGGTGAGGGGGTTAAGTAAGGTTTTTTAATTATTTATTAAAATATGTATAAATATATATGGAGGCTGTGATTGGTTGCAGTGAGACAGCTGTCACTCAGCATGGGTGCTTGTCTGAATGCAACCGGTGGGCGGGGAAGCAGTGAATACGAGATGGAATAATGAGCGGCTGGCATTTTCAAAAGCAGGAGAAGCCGCCAGAGCAGTCCGACAGCCGTGCAGCGCTGTGCCGGTGATCGGCGAGTATGAAAGAGAGAGAGAACGACCAACAGAGAGAGAGAGACCGACCAACCGAAAGAGATAGAGACCGACAGAGAGAGAGAGAGACCAACATAGAGACCGACAGAGAGAGAGAGACACACACACAGACAGACACAGACAGAGACAGACAGACAGACAGACAGACATAGATTTCAATGGGTGGAAAATGCAACCAAAACGCACCAAAGAAGTGACATGCTGCTTTTTTAAATGCATCGATTTTGTAAAAAAATTGGCATCCAAAACGTTGCGTTTCAAAACGCAACGTGCGCATGGAATTTGCTGACTTCTTATAGACTTTGCTGGGGACGCAGAATGCATGCGTTTACGCTGCATAAACGCATGAAAAAACGCAACGAGCGCACACACCCATATGCTGCTGAAGCTGCTGTTAGTATGCTTGTTAGCCACGAACTGGAACAAACTTTTCCCAGCCAGGCTCTTTTAGATACTCCAAAAACCTGGAACAAAAATTCAGACATATTAAACCCTCTCATATATACAAGTGTATCCCAATAAATTAGAATATCATCAAAAAGTTAATTTATTTCAGTAATTCAATACAAAAAGTGAAACACATATTATATAGAGTCATTACACACAGAGTGATGTATTTCAAGTGTTTATTTCTGTTAATGTTAATGATTATGGCTTACAGCTAATGAAAACCCAAAAGTCATTATCTCACAAAAGTAGAATAATTACCACAAAACACCTGCAAAGGTTTTCTAAGCATTTAAAATGGTCCATTAGTCTAGTTCAGTAGGCTACACAATCATGGGGAAGACTGCTGACTTGGCAGATGTCCAGAAGGCAGCCATTGACACTCCACAAGGAGGGTAAGCCACAAAAGGTCATTGCTAAAGAAGCTGGCTGTTCAGAGTGCTGTATACAAGTATATTAATGGAAAGTTGAGTGTAAGGAAAAAGTGTGGTAGAAAAAGGTGCACAAGCAAACGGGAAAACTGCAGCCTTGATAGGATTGTTAAGAAAAGGTCCTTAAAACTTTTGGGAGATTCACAAGGAGTGGACTGCTGCTGAAGTCAGTGCTTCAAGAGCCACCACACACAGACGTATCCAGGACATGGGCTACAACTGTCGCATTCCTTGTGTCAAGCCACTCATGACCAATAGACAATACCAAAAGTGTCTTACCTGGGCCAAGGAGAAAAAGAGCTGGACTGTTGCTCAATAGTCCAAGGTGTTGTTGTTTGGAAATCAAAGTCCCAGAGTCTGGAGGAAGAGTGGAGAGGCACACAATCCAAGTTGCTTAAGGTCTAGTGTGAAGTTTCCACAATCAATGATGGTTTGGGGAGCCATGTCATCTGCTGGTGTAGGTCTACTATGTTTAATCAAGACCAAAGTCAGCACAGCCATCTAGCAAGAAATTTTAGAGCACTTTATGCTTTCCTTTTTGGAGATGGAAATTTCATTTTCCAGCAGGACTTGGCACCTGTCCACACTGCCAAAATTACTAATACCTGGTTTAATAACCACAGTATCACTGTGCTTGATTGGCCAGCAAACTCTCCTGACCTAAACCCCATTGAGAATGTATGGGTTATTGTCAAGAGGAAGATTCGAGACACCAGACCCAACAATGCAGACGAGCTTAAGGCTGCTAACAAATCAACCTGGGTGTCCATAACACCTCAGCAGTGCCAGGGGCTGATCACCTCCATGCCACGCCGCATTGATGCAGTAATTCATACAACAGGAGCCCCAACCAAGTTTTGAGTGCATTTACTATACATACTGTTCAGTAGGCCAAAATTTATTTTCTTCAGTTGGTCTAATAAAATATTCTAATTTTCTGAGATAATGATTTTTGGGTTTTCATTAGCTGTAAGCCAATCAACATTAACAGAAATAGACACTTGAATAGATCACTCTGTGTGTAATGACTCTATATAATATATGGGTTTCAATTTTTGTATTGAATTACTGAAATAAATTAACTTTTTGATGATATTCTAATTTATTGAGATGCACTTGTATGTATATGTATGTATATGTATTTATATACACACACAGTAAAAATATACACAAGTGTTGATGTATGTAAAGCGCTGTGGAATTAATGAAGCTAAATAAATGAAGTATATTATTTATATTATTACTATTATATCCTGTCTTTGGTTAACAGACCACCGTAGCTTACAGTGCTTATTGGACTTCCGGCTGCAATACTAATTCGGGCGTCACACGAGACGAGCTATCGCGCGATGCATCGTCAGGGTCACGGTTTTCGTGACGCACATCCAGCATCGCTTGCGACGTCGTTTCGTGTGTGACACCTCCGTGCGACGCAGAATTGCTCACAAATCGTGAGTCGTGTACTCGTCGCTTATTTTTAAAAAATTGTTTATTTTTAATGGCGCCGGTTGTTCATGGTACCCGGGGCAGCACACATCGCTCCGTGTGACACCCCGGGAACGATGAACACAGCTTATCTGCGTCCCGCGGCTCCCGCCGGCTATGCGGAAGGAAGGAGGTGGGCGGGATGTTACGTCCCGCTCATCTCTGCCCCTCCGCTTCTATTGGCCGGCCGCTGTGTGACGTCGCTATGACGCCGAACGTCCCTCCCCCTTCAGGAAGTGGATGTTCGCCGCGCACAGCGAGGTCGCTCAGTAGGTAAGTGCGTGTGACGGCGGTTTAACGACTTTGTGCGCCACGGGCAACTAATTGCCCGTGACGCACAAACGACGGGTACGATCGCTCGTGCAATCGCACGATACATCGTACCAATCGGCTCTCCACGATCACGTCGGGAGTGTACCAATGTGCTGAGAGAGTTCCCCTCCTTAGTCTCCTAAATGCCGTGATTGCTAGGGTTAAGCAACCAGAAGTGGTGCTGGCACTGGTCCTGGCTGTGACATCAGAGGCTCGCTTAGCGATGCCAAGCTCTCAGCAACTCTTGTGCTCGCATAATCCAAATAAAATAACTGTACGTCAATATGTGGTCATGTCACAGATCTGTCATATGTCAGAAAGGGGCAAAAAAAACAAAACAAAACAAACAAACTAGTCCAGCAAAACCAAGTGCTCATACAGCTATGTCGTCAGGAAAAAAACAAACAAACAAGCATATACGACTCTTGGAAGACAGGTCTGAGAATAAAAAAAATCCACATCATAAAAAAGTCCAAATTCAGCAGTAGCAGTTGGGGAAAATACAAACACAAACGCGTATTCTTTCCATGTTTGTAAATGTTTACAGTCTTATCCAGCTTCAGAGGCGAACCATCTGCCAGAAGATATGAGAAGATTAATTCTGATCTTATTACGAGAAACAAAAGCCACAGTCCTGTAGCAAGCAGAACATATTGCTGAGTCTCTCAAGATTTGCTGCAGCGCTGAGCCGCTACTGAACCCACATGTTCTCTGCACTAGCTGCTCATATGGTACTCGCCATACGTAGCAATGTGTGAATGCACATTAGGATTATCAGTCATAGTTGGGTCATTACAGCTTCTGCCCTTCCGATCATGTGCAGTGCGCCTCTCTGAAGCTGGGACGTGTACACCCAACCTGAGGCGCACTGACGCTGCCAAAATGAGCCGTGAGCATGTGCAAGAGATTTCCAAGAGCTGTGGTGACATCGGCTTGTGGAAATCATGTTATTATGCCCGCAGGGCCATGCCAATACAGAAAGAAGGCAGACTAGTCTGGGGACAGAACGCCCCTTCCACTAGTCAAAGGTGTAATTAGCATAGGAACAGCAGAGGCTATAAATGCTTTTTTTAAACATTTATTTTAGTAAATAGCATTATACAGGGAGGATCAGGCAGGGGATTTTGGCATACACATGTGAATGCTGCTGGGTTGGAGGGGATAGCGGACCTGATAAATGCATCACTGAAAGGGAGCCTAAGGGCGGGAAGAAGAAAAGCAATATGATTGAGTTCTAATCCTTTTGTTTGTGAAACTTTAATCAAAATAAGAGCAACATAATATACTATATAAGGCTAAGGAGAAACAGGCATTTAGCATTGATGCAAGAGCACTGGATGCGTGCGTTATGCTAATGACCCCCCCCTCCCGCTCTGCTATGAGCGCAAGCCGAGTGCCATTATACTGTGATACGATCCTGCGATCGGTGCACAGCCACGGAGGAGAAGGAGAGACTAATCTCCCCATCTCCTCAATTGTCAGCTAATGTGTATATCGCACTGCACTCCAGTGTAATGCGAGTGCACTGTGATGTTTCTCTCACACCCATAGGCTTGTATTGGTGCGAGTGAAAACTAATCGGATTCCACCCACAGCATGCTGCGATTGTTTTCTCGGTCCAATTAGGGCTGAGAAAATAAAGAAAGAAAGAAAGATCGCACATCGGAGTAGCCCCATATAGTAACATGGGTCCGAGTTTTACTCTCCATTTTACACTCCGTGTGCCCTTACCCTAACAGAAATGCAGTTCACCTCAGGTCTCCCCCAGCACATGTCAATCCCATTCTGAGCAATTTCCACTGTTACACTTTAATGTGCCCTGTCATCTGAACATGAATCAAATGTATATACTGGAGCACCATACAGATTTCTATAAAAAGGTTAAAGGGAACCTGTCACCAGTTTTTTCAGTATTGAACTAAAAGTGTCACCTACTGTAGCTCCTGGGCTGCATTCTATGAAGGTGCACCTTGTTCCCCGACTCCCCTTGCAGACCCCAGAAATAACTTTATAAAATCGGACTTCCATGTATGCAAATGACCTGCACTGATTGGATGGGTGTGTTCTTTTTTGGCTCCTGTCCCCCCTCCTGCCGCTGTTTGCCATCCTTCTTTGATGATTGATGTGTCTGACGCCTCCGTCATCATCCACGTAGATGGGCTGAATCGTACATCTGCGCAGTCATTCCTGGCTCACGCAGGCGCACTTCGCTCTGCCCCACTGCAGGCAGAGCCAAAATCATAGGTGCTCTTGTGCGAGGCCGTGAGCTCGCTCCCAATCTCGCGTCTGCGCAGAGAGCTCACTTTTAGTTCAATACTAAAAAAACTGGTGACCGTTGCCCTTTAAAAGTCTCAGATTACCAATGCTGCACTTCTTACGACAGGTTACTGGGTTAAAAAAATTGACCTGACAATTATCTTTTCTTTTTTATTACTGATAATGTAAAACTAAAGGGTACTTTAAACGCTGCGACATCGCTAGCGATATAACATGCCAGATCGCACATACGATTTGCCGAGATCGCACATGTGACCGATGCTTCAAAAATGACCTATGTGCAATCTCGGCAAATCTTATCTGTGATCTGGCGTGTCACATCGCTAACGAGATCACTAGCGATGTTGCAGCGTGTAAAGCACCCTTAAAATCATTCATAGTCTACAGGACTATACTCCATCATGAATCGTGGTGGATCCCATTCTGTTTAATTATGCCACTCAGACTAATGCTAACAACTTATGCTGCACAAATCATGTTCTGCCGTGGTGACAACTAGCCTGGATAGCAGGATGTATGGCCTGTTATTGAGAAGCTATGGTTCCCTCTGCCCACCAGCCACTAATTGACAGTTTTCTCCTTACATTGTGTAGAGGGAGTAAGGAGAGGATGAGGGAAGCCGCAGCTGATGAAGATAGAGGAGTAGAGGCCATGTACATGGACGCCTGAGCTTCAAAGAGCTGGAGGAGAAAAATAGGGCTATTTCTCCCAACTCCTGCATATAAACCATGAACATGGCGCTTTAATTAGGCTCTGTCACCACTTTTCTGCTGCCCTCAGATAGGGAAGTTGAAGGCTATGTGCACCCACTGAGTATTTGGTTGCAGAAATTTCTGCACCATTTCTGCATCTCTTATCAGGAAAAATGCAGCTTTTTTATGCCTTTTTTATTATTGCTTTCAATGGTGAAAATGAGTAAAAAAAAAAACAAAACCCTGAAAGAATTAACGTGTTGCAGATTATTTTCTGCAGATAGCCCAAAACTTGTACCAGATTCCTACAGCATCTAAGCTGATATTTTATTCTATGTGTTATGCACCCAATACAACATAAACAACGGCAAACAAGCCATTTGTGTGATGGGAAACGATGGGACTTATGCACTTATCCACATCGAGAAATCCGGAGCAATAACAAAATCATTTGTGCTTGACTTTTTTGTGTATATGCTTCAGATTACAGCAGTTCATATCCTTTGCACAGTCAATAGTAGAAATCCACACCATAAAATGACAAGGTTGCTGACAATTTATAATGTACACTTTCTCCACAGTGGGTCAATTCTGTGTTTAAACCCACAGTGTTAAAATAGCCTGCTACTTTTATTGCACAGTGTAAATAGTACTTTTATTGCACTGTAAACCGCAAATATCCTCTTCATCACAAACCGCTAAATCTGAAGTGAAAATTCACACATCCATGTTTAAACATGTATATGAAAAAATGTCATCAGTGTACGATCCGTGAGTCCATTTTTACCATCGGGTTTTTTCACGAATGGATTAAGAAATAAATAACATTACAAAGATTCTCCCATACTTTGCAATGTTAAATATGTATAACTGTACATGTTTTCACAGACCCATACACTTGTGATGGCCCTTTTCATGCATACCGGAAATATACGGATATGACCCCATGGGTTTTGCAGAGACATAAGGGTGCTTTACACGCTGCGACATCGCTAGCGATCTCGTTAGCGATGTGACATGCCAGATCGCACATAAGATTTGCCGAGATCGCACATAGGTCAGTTTTGTAGCGCTGGTCACATGTGCGATGTCAGCAAATCGTATGTGCGATCTGGCGTCTTACATCGCTAGCGATGTCGCAGCGTGTAAAACACCCTATACTGTCTGAAAAAAGACAGATATATGAACAGTACCATAGATTATAATGGATGTATGTTGTATGAGTGAAAAAAAAACAGATACAATACGTCTATGCAACACAGACGTGAATGAGGCTATATTCACACAGGCAGTAATTGCTGCATTTTTTCCATTGAACAAAAAAATCCATACTACAGCTCCAACAAAGTGTGTAAAGGGGGCTTTACACGGTACGACCGATTGTGAAATTGCACAATCGATCGTACCCGCCCACGTCCTATTTGCGTCACGGGCAAATCGCTGCGCGTGTCGCACAAAGTCGGTAGCCCCCGTCACACGTACTTACCTCTCGTGCGACCTCGCTGTGGGCGGCGAACGTCCACTTCCTGGAGTGGGAGGGACGTTCGGCGTCACACGGCCGCCGGCCAATGGAAGCGGAGATGAGCGGGACGTAAACATCCCGCCCACCTCCTTTCTTCACATAGCCGGCGGCGGCCGCGTGACACAGGTGAGCTGCTGTTCATCCTTCCCGGGGTGTCACACGGAGCGGCGTGTGTTACCCCGGAAACGATGAACAACTAAATTAAACGATATTATGGAACCTAGCGAGCAGTACACGACTCACGATTTGTGAGCAATACTGCGTCGCTAGGAGGTGTCACACAGGCCGGCATCGCCAGCGATGCCGGATGTGCGACACAAAAACCGTGACCCCGACGATCTATCGCACGATAGATTGTCTGGTGTAAAGCAGCCTTAAGGTGTATAGAAAGCTCATGCCCGTGTTTTGTTGTTTTTTTTTTTACACTGTGTAAACTAACCTGGGGTGCGATTTTCAAATCAGCAACATGTCACCTTCTTTTGTGATAAATATGCATTTTTTTGCGCATTTTCCTCAAAGACTTAAATGAAATGAGGGAAATCCACAAAAATACACGTAATCCGCACATGACTTTACTGATAAAGTTTTATCAAAGCTAAATAATGGGAAGTTCACAAGATAAAACAGTTTTATTTAATTTATGATTTATCTAAAAAAGGCAAAAGTTGCAGCTGAAAAAATGAGATAAAAAAAGTACTAGAAAAGGGAAATGAATAAACACAATAATGGCTGCAGAAATGCTGAAGAGAATCCGCAGCATCAAAAAAACACCAAGTACTCATCATGGGAACTAAAATGACAAGTATGCGGACAATATACAGTGGAGATCAAAATTAGAGAACAATACACAATTTCCTAAATGTTAGGCTCATTGTGTAGTCCTATGTGATTATATCCTAACATGAGTAAACTGGATAGATTTTAAGCTTATTTCATAAATTGAGTTTTGTGTAAAGCATATAATAAAAATGTAAATGAGATAAATGAAAAAAACACTGATAAAAATTAGAGAACACTTTCAGATACCTGCAAGTTATTGGTGTTAATCTGGCACCTGGTGATAATTTCCTTAATTATCTGACAAACCCTATTTAATTGGCAGCCTAACTTTCTAGTTTGCATTGACTATGCAAAAATGGTGTGCTGTTCCAAAGTGACTGAAACCCACGGTCAGCAATTTGTCCTCAGAAAAAGCCCTCGCAAGAGAAAAGAGGATAATGCAGAGAATCTCCATGGATAATCATTTCAACACTGCAGCTGGAATTACTCGCCAGTTCAGCACTGAACAGGGTAAGGATCTGTCTCGTCATACAGTGTCACAATGTTTAAGAGCATTTGGACTGAAAGCCCACTCTGCAGTGACCAAACCTCTCATTAGAAAAAAGAATCGAAAGGCTACACTCCCCTTTGGTGATGAGCATGGAGCATGTAGAGAGAAGTGGCCTGGAGTTCATTTTAGCGATGAAAGGAAGTTTAATTTATTTGGGTCTGATGGAAAACCTTATGTTCGAAAAACTAAACGCAAAGTGTGCTAAAAAGTTATTAAAAAGTGAGATAGGAAGTGTTATGGTTTGGGGAATGTTTTCTGCAGCAGGAGTTGGACCTCTCATACAGATCACCTGTTTTTCTAAAAATAAGCTCTTGCCAAATAATAAGTCCTAGCTTAATTTTTAGGGATTTTTGGAGTAGGCTTTAAACATAAGCCCTACTCCAAAACTTTGCCCTAGTTAGTCTGCACCTCCAGCGCTAGGTTATGCCATGTAATGCTAGGTTATGTCATGAACATAACAGAGACATAACTTAACGCTGGAGGCACTGGAATAAGCATAGTGTAGCTCCCAAATCATCCTTCCGCTTCCTCCCACCATGGCAAGGTAAAATCTGCTCACCTGCTCTTGAGTCCCGCCTCCTGAGTGTTGTCACATGGTTCCTGCCTCCTAGCCACTACTACGCTATGATGTTTGCTTGGTTACCACTCCTGTGTCCTTCCCCCCCCTAATTCTGTCTCCTAAGTCCCGCCTATCAGCTGCTACTGCGCTATGGTCTGGGCTTGGCTGCCGCTCCAGGGTCCCACCTCCTGCCGCCTCTTGGATGCCGCCTCCAAGGTGATCCTGCTTGCTCCCACACAAGCAGCCATGTGTGACGTCACAACCACCGTTCCCAAGTCCCGTTCCAGACTCCCGTCTTCTGTCCCCTCTTGACCGCATAGAGAAGAAGAGTACCACTGCCACACAAAGTGTTTTGAGCGTGCCTTAAGTGTTACCATAAGAGAAACTGATACTACACCAGCAATTGTAAATGTAATTTATGGTTAAGGTTACTAACTCTAAAGCTGGCCATACACCTTCAAGGTAAATTGAAGCATAAATGTGTGATTGTTGTTCATGGAAAAAACTAAGGCCTCCCCTAAAAATAAGCCCTAGCCCCCCCCTTTTTTTTTTTTTTTTAAATGAAAATATAAGACCCTGTCTTATTTTTGGAAAAATATGGTACATAGCAGAGTGAATGCAAGTGTGTATCAGAACCTTCTACAACAACACGTGGTTCCTTATTTGCGTTCATTGCTCAATCAGCCAGCAATTTTCATGTAGGACAATGCGCCCTGTCACTCTGCAAAATGGGTAAAGTAGTTCCTTGAAACAGAAAACATTGAAACAATGAAATAGCCAGCCTAGAGTCCTGATCTAAACCCAATAGAAAACCTCTGCAAAATCCTTGGTGACAAAGATATGGCCAAGAAACCCACAACAGTCAAAGAACTGTGGAAGAGACTGGAAGAACAGTGGACCAAAATCACACCAGAGCAGTGTGAGAGACTAGTGATGTCCTATGGCCGCAGATGTGCTGAAGTTATTCAAAGAAAAGTCCTGAACACTTCCTACTGATTGGTGACTGTTGTTACCTTCAGAAAATGTAGTTAGTTACAATCTTTCCCTGTGCTACAGTCATTGTTGCTCTCTAATTATAATCATCATGTTTTGGACAAAATAAAGGTTTTATGTTGATAAACTTTGGATCTTTTCTAAAACCCTGTTCTAGTGGCATGGTGTACCCCTTACAAAAACAAAAAAACCTTCTTCAAATGTTCATCAATTTGGATTATTTCTGAAAAAAGCAAGTGATCATACATTGTTCTCTAATTTTGATCTCCAGTGTACATGGCGTGTCTTCTCTGCAGGGAGTACATTCTCTGTATATATGCCCTGTGTAAAATTAAAGTAGCAAATAAAGTCATGAAACACATAAATGGGGCAAGAAATACCTGAACAAAAATAAGATTAACAGTTTTGTGAAATTAAATTTTTAGCCAAAGCAGAAAATCCAGGTCTTACTTTATAAAAAAAAAGGTCTAGAAATAAAATGATCCTTTTCTTTTTGTTTATTTATTTTTTTCTTTAAATGTACATACCTGACTTTCGACCTGGAACTTTCTGGCTTCAGTCACTGTCATTTTCTCCAGTTCTGGTAAAATTGTCAGTGATCCTTGCCTTATTCCATATCCTTGTTTTCAAAGGGGAAAAACAAATTACCAAGGTAAATAATAAAGCACAAGCAAAGTTACAGAAAACTCACCACTCCCACTTGTATCGTGCTTGGAATATCTGGAA
Source organism: Anomaloglossus baeobatrachus (assembly GCF_048569485.1). Lineage (NCBI taxonomy): Eukaryota > Metazoa > Chordata > Amphibia > Anura > Aromobatidae > Anomaloglossus > Anomaloglossus baeobatrachus. The sequence continues at coordinate 489,455,972 of NC_134354.1, forward strand.
AAGCCCGTCGGCCACTGCTGGGCTACAAATAACAATAGAAATAGGAGAATCTGGTAGTTCTATAAAATCAACTTTTTTTTATTCCAAATTCGTTAAAATAGAGTTATCAATATGGAGAGGCAGCTTACGTTGACATGTTTCGACCAAAAGGTTATGACTAAAGGCTGCTTTACACACAGCGACATCGCTATCGATGTCGCTCGTGAAAGCACCCGCCCCGTCGTTTGTGCGTCACGGGCAAATCGCTGCCCGTGGCGCACAATATCGCTAGGACCCGTCACACTATACTTACCTTCCTAGTGACGTCACGGTGGCCGGCGAACAACCTCTTTTCTAAGGGGCGGTTCGTGCGGCGTAACAGCGACGTCACACGGCAGGCGTCCAATAGAAGCGGAGGGGCGGGGAGCAGCCGCATGAAAGTCACGCCCACCTCGTTGCCAGAGGACGCAGGTACGGTGTTGTTCGTCGTTCCTGCGGTGTCACACATAGCGATGTGTGTTGCCTCAGGAACAGCGAACAACCTGCGTCCAGAACCAGTAACGATTTTATGGAAATGAATGACATGTCAATGATCAACGATAAGGTGAGTATTTTTGATCATCAACGATCGCTCGTACGGGTCACACGCAACGACGTCGCTAACGAGGCCGGATGTGCGTCACGAATTCCGTGACCCCAACGACATCTCGTTAGCAATGTCATTGCATGTAAAAGGGGGCTTAAGACCTGTTGGTCGAAACGTTTCAACATGAGCTGCCTCTCCATATAGACGACTGTATTTTAATGAATTTGGAATAAAATATGTTTTATTTTAGGAACTACCGAATTCTCCTTTTTCTACTGTTAAATGATAAAAGCACACTGTCTTTTTAGGTGAAGTTCCCACAATGAGTTTTTGACGCTGTCTATTTTCACTGCACAAAAAAAACGCAGCGCCTTACAGCTTCGGAAAATTGGCAGATAAAGAACATACGGTTTCAGTGTGTTTTTCTTTTTGGAAATGCTCTAAAAATGCATGTGATCCACAAAAAAAATATCAATTAAAATAAGCAGTTTAATTTAAAATATAACAAAAACCACAACATCAAAAATGTGATAAAAACGCATGGAAAAAAATGCAATTGAAAAAAAAAATCTGCAACATCAAAGACTCAGCAAATACTTATTGTGGGAATATCACCTTTAGGCTGTGTTCACACACTGCATTTTTTACCTGCGTTTTTGGTCCGTTTTTGGTCCGTTTTTGCTGCAGAAATTTCTTGAGAAATTCTTGTAACCTTTCTGCAGACATTCCCCAGCAAAACCGATGGCAAAAAAAATTAGCTGTGCGCACACTGCGTTTTTTTCTTAAGAAAATTCTTTCAGTAGATTTTCTTAAGAAAAAGAATGAGCATGTCACTTCTTTTCTGCAGCTAACTGCGTTTTTTGACATAGATAATTGGCACAATAACGCAGGGAGCAACCAGCGGTAAAAACGCACCGAAAACGCACCGAAAACGCACCGAAAACGCGGCAAAAACGCAGGTGCGTTTTTGGTGCGTTTTTTCAACACAGGTGCACTCTTAAGAAATTTCTTAAGAAAAATCATTTTTCTAGTGTGAACATAGCCTTATATTTCACATAAGAATTATGCCACATGCACACGTTGAGTATTCGGTGACTTTTTCACCTCAGTATTTGTAAGTCAAAAGCAGGAGTGGGACAGTCAGGAAAGTATAAGTCCCCTTTCACATTGCGCTTTGAGGATATGTGCGCACGTTGCGTATTGCATGCAGTTACGCTGCGTTCTGTACCGCAGCGTAACTGCATGCGTCCTGCGTCCTCAAGATAGTGCATGAGACGTGTGCACATGGTGTATTAGAATGCAGCGATTCGGCTTCTGCCCGAAGCGTGCGTTCTAAGAAGTGACATGTCACTTCTTTTGTGCACTTTGCATGCTGTCTATAGGGAGAGGCAGCATGCAGAGCGCACGAATTCTGCAGGCACCAGGTGCTTCAGAACTGAGCTTTTCAGCTGCACTCTGAAGCGGACCTTTTGTGTGCAGAGCGCACACAGCCTTACTTACGTTCAGTGGTCCAGTCGGGGCATCAGTCCAAACCGCCCCTCCCCCACCCTGCAAAGTGTGTTTCGGACGCATGCGCCGACAGGGCCACTGACTATAATGGAGCAGACTCCGGTAGCGGGTGCTCTGTTTTGCTCCATTTTCGGGCATATATGTTTTCTGCAGGCGGACACCCGAACGTAGTTGACTACGTTCGGGTGTCCGCCTGCAGAAAACGTATATGTGCAAAAATGGAGCAAAACAGAGCACACACTACCGGAGCCTGCTCCATTATAGTCAGTGGCCCTGTCGGCGCATGCGTCCGAAACACACTTTGCAGGGTGGGGGAGGGGCGGTTCGGACGGATGCTCCGATGGGACCACTGAACGTAAGTAAAAGCGCAATGTGAAAGCAGCCGAATAGAAACACGTCACCACTTCTTTATTTATCACCCACTCTTGGTTTCGGCTACAAATCCTGAGGTAAACAAACTCATCAAACACTCAACTTGTATACGTGGCCTTAAAAGGTGAAAAAAAAGAAAGTGTGTAAAAAAACACTTTAGCACAAGTTATTATTGATATGAATTATATTGCAAAGTGAGGAGTTAAAATAGGAACAAAAGACAAAATCCACCTAACTTGGCTATTCATGCAAAAATAATAATAGTACAGAAATGTCTTGTAAGAAAATATCTCCCTTACCTTCAGGGCTTCTCATTGTCAGGGTGATGAACTTGCTTACAACCATCAGCATGAACAGGACCCAGAAGCATGCAATCAGCAGCAGCCAACGATGGTGCATGGTGTCACCTGCCGGCCATAAATCCACTACAGTGTCCTGCAAAACAAGGCCTTATCGTTAGGGTTAATTACCCGAATGGGAGAAGAAATAACAGACAGGGACAGGCAAGAAGGATAAGAAGAAGCTATTTCTAATGTGTTCCTTACAAGAATGTAAATTTCCTCAGTTTATAGTGCAAAACTAAAAAACAACAGGTCTCAATGAATCCTTCAGATAAGTCTATATCTGACAGCCAGCACCCCCCCAACCCCCACCACCGATTAGTTGTGACCTCGTCCTGGACGTAAACTGAATCCCATGGCTCCGATCAGCATTTAGTGGCTGCTCCCTGATACTTCCTATTCAATGCAAACTTTACCACGCCTGCTTAGTAATTACTCTACTACTGCGCTCAAGGATAATTAAAGTTACAATCCTTGATGTGTATACAGTATATAGACAGACTTTGTTCAAGCCTATAAAACCTAGCTCTTAAGATAACAAAACTATAGAAAAGAATGAGAGAAGATCATAAAGCAAACACATTCCCATCAGTCAGAAAAAGGAGGCTGTTCACATCTTGGTTCTCTCAGTTTCAGCCGATGATTCACTGAGGGACATGCCAGGATTTACTTGGTGTGAAATGCAGTCAGGAGTAGTGATGCGCAAGCACTACCATGCTCGTAACGACTAGTGATGAGCGAGCACTACCATGCTCAGGTGCTCGGTACTCGTAACGACTAGAGATGAGCGAGCACTACCATGCTCAGGTGCTCGGTACTCGTAACGAATAGTGATGAGCGAGCACTACCATGCTCAGGTGCTCGGTACTCGTAACGAATAGTGATGAGCAAGCACTACCATGCTCGGGTGCTCGGTACTCGTAAAGAATAGTGATGAGCAAGCACTACCATGCTCGGGTGCTCGGTACTCGTAAAGAATAGTGATGAGCGAGCACTACCATGCTCATGTGCTCGGTACTCGTAACGAATAGTGATGAGCAAGCACTACCATGCTCGGGTGCTCGGTACTCGTAACGAATAGTGATGAGCGAGCACTACCATGCTCATGTGCTCGGTACTCATAACGAATAGTGATGAGCGAGCACTGCCATGCTCGGGTGCTCGGAACAACTAGAGATGAGCGAGAACTACCATGCTCGGGTGCTCTGTATTCGTAATGACTAGTGATGAGTGAACACTACCATGCTCAGGTGCTCGGTACTCGTAACGAATAGTGATGAGTGAGCACAACCATGCTCGTAACGACTAGTGATGCTCAAGCACTACCATGCTCGTAACGACTAGTGATGAGCGAGCACTACCATGCTCAGGTACTCGTAACGAATAGTGATGAGCAAGCACTACCATGCTCAGGTGCTCGGTACTCGTAACGAATAGTGATGAGCGAGCACTACCATGCTCAGGTGATCGATACTCGTAACAACTAGTGATGAGCGAGCACTACCATTCTCCGATGCTCGGTACTCGTAACGAATAGTGATGAGCGAGCACTACCAGGCTCCGTTGCTCAGTACTCGTAACGAATAGTGATGAGTGAGCACTATCATGCTCAGGTGCTCAGTACTCGTAATGAGTAGTGATGAGTGAGCACTTACATGGCCAGGTGCTCGGTACTCGTAACGAATAGTGATGAGTGAGCACTACCATGCTCGGAACAACTAGAGATGAGCGAGAACTACCATGCTCGGGTGCTCTGTATTCGTAATGACTAGTGATGAGTGAACACTACCATGCTCAGGTGCTCGGTACTCGTATCAACTAGTGATGAGCGAGCACTACCATTCTCCGATGCTCGGTACTCGTAACGAATAGTGATGAGTGAGCACTATCATGCTCAGGTGCTCAGTACTCGTAATGAGTAGTGATGAGTGAACACTTACATGGCCAGGTGCTCGGTACTCGTAACGAATTTTGATGAGCGAGCACTGCCATGCTCATGTGCTCGGTACTCATAACGAATAGTGATGAGTGAGCACTACCATGCTCGGGTGCTCGGAACAACTAGAGATGAGTGAGCACTACCATGCTCAGGTGCTCTGTATTCGTAATGACTAGAGATGAGTGATCACTACCATGCTCAGGTGCTCGGTACTGGTAACGACTAGAGATGAGTGATCACTACCATGCTCAGGTGCTCGGTACTCGTAACGAATAGTGATGAGTGAGCACAACCATGCTCAGGTGCTCGGCACTCGTATCGACCAGTGATGAGTGAGCACTGCCATGCTCAGGTGATCGATACTCGTAACAACTAGTGATGAGCGAGCACTACCAGGCTCCGTTGCTCAGTACTCGTAACGAATAGTGATGAGTGAGCACTATCATGCTCAGGTGCTCAGTACTCGTAATGAGTAGTGATGAGTGAGCACTTACATGGCCAGGTGCTCGGTACTCGGAACGAGTAGTGATGAGCGAGCACTACCATGCTCGGGTGCTCGATACTCGTAACAAGTACTGATTAACAAGCTGTGAATTCAGAAGTAGCAGAGCTGGAAACGTTGTGGGACCTTGTGTGGATTACGTCGTTTCTGCAGGTGTGTTTAGAAAATAAAGTGGTGAAAGGGGGTGGGTTTTGAATTTTATTACAAATAAAGGATTTTTTCGGTGTTGTGTTTACTTTCACTTACAGATTAGTAATGGGGGGCTTAAGGGGAGCTGTGAGCTGCGATTTATCCCTTATTACCCCGTTGCCACTGCACCAGGGCAATCGGGAAGTAAAGTTCCGAGACTGTTGCATCTAATGGATTCGGCAATCTTGGGCGGCTATATGCTTACAGGCTACTATTTTTAGGCTGGGGGGCCCAATAAGCATGGGTCTCCCCAGCCTGAGAATACCAGCAACCAGCTGTTGGGCTTTATCATTGCTGAGTATCAAAATTGGGGGGGGGGGACCGAAAGCAAGCTTTTAAAATTATTTTAATAATAATAAATAAAAAAATCCGCATGCGGTTCCTCTTATTTTGATACACAGGCAAGATAGGCCCAGGGCTGTGGGCTGCAGCCTGTAGTCGTGGGCTTTATCTCTGTTGAGTATCATAATATAAGGGGGACCCTACGCCAAATATTTTATTTATTTTTATGCCACAACAGACGCATATAGAGTCTGTGTTTGGAAGCAGTCAGCTGCCAGTCAGGGTGGGGGCGCATCTGATTGGAACCAATCACAGACACCGGAGGGCGGGGAAGGCAGTGCATATGCATGAAGGTAAATGAGAGGTCCTGGAAGTGAACGAGCGGCGTGGAAACAGTTACAGCCCTACTGGAGCCTCAGTAAGTACAGCCTGCTTGTTCCTATCCAACTAACCCGTCTACCACCATTTTTAATCGCCGGATTCTGGTCCCCATAAACTTACGGTATATGGGAATGGGATAAAACAATTCCGGGCCAGAACCAGATTTTTTTCTTTTTAAATCTGGTTAGGTCCGCTGGTCCTGGTATCAGTGAGTCCGCCCATCACTACTTATCACTATTCATTACTAGTACTGAAAACCCAAGCATGGTAGTGCTCGCTCATCACCAATTAGGAGGTCTGGGAGGTTTCTACTGACAAAGCTGGGATCAGATAGGTTTTTTCTTTTTGCCTTGCCCTCCATCAGAGGAAAGCTCTTGGAAGCTGCGGACTCTTGAGAAAATACATTGCATATAAGCAATCAGAGCCCCCCCAAGAGTCTCTGCTTTCTAAAACCGCACTCAGTGCCCGCAGTAATGGCCAGTTTTTTGGGGGAAAAAAAACAAAAACACATTTTTTGTCACTCTTAACAAAAAAATGTATCTGATGGTCCCCAAATTTCACAACACACTCTCACATTAGCTTGGTTTGGACTGGTATACCCATTTCAGACTGCCTGGATAATCCACCTATTAGAGCTTTCTGGTAATATGAATGTGATGACAGATGCACTTGTAGTGCCGTTCTGTATCAGCATTGTAACCGGAATGTACCGCACACATATGGAAACATGCCTGAGCGCTATTAACCTTTATATAAATGGCTATCCTGGTGCTAAATCCTTGTTTTCTTTTCACTCCAAGCATTGAAAACACCACAAGCCAGAACAACCTATACGCTGGCATATTTTATACAGACTTTCGGTCACAATTTGCAGCTTCCTGTTCTAATGGAAAAAACATTGCTAAACGTTATATATGAAGCCATTATTAAAGGGGTATTCCCATCTCCAAGATCCTATCCTAATATGTAGTAGGTGTAATAATAATATTAGCAAATACCTCCAATCAGTAATGTAGTATAGTTCTCCTGATTAGCCATATCTCTTACCTCATGTGCAGGGCATTGCAGCTTTGGTATCCATGGTTACAACCACTAGCAACTAACTGTTCCTACATGCGTGGCTGTAACCATGGATATGTAAGCTGCAATGTCCTGCACATGAGGTAAGAGACATGGCTAATCAGGAGAACTATACTACATTTGTAATTTGAGGTATTTGCTAATATTATTATTATTATTACACCTACTACATATTGGGATAGGATCTTGAGGATGGGAATAATCCTTTCAGATCCATTTTCCACATAAATTGGAGCTGGCCGGTTGCGTCAGCCCTACAGACTTTGCCCCCTCTGTGCGGGGTGCATGTTCACCGGCCGCCTTATTCCCACTTCGGACCCCCGCAGTGAGACCACTGGTTGGAATTATCCAGTACAAAGGGGTTCTTAATTTTAGTGTACAGCTCGTTGCCAAGGTTACCGGCTACCTCGCCGTCTCAGAGTGGCCGGTTACCTAGACAAGGGGCATGCGCAGAGCCGCTGGGACCACTTTAAAGCTGCACGGCCTGCGATTAATGGCGCAAAATATAATCACTAGAGGCAAATGGAGTGACGGGAAACTAACAGGTATTATAGTCACTCCTAGCCTTCACTGCAGGCACAATAAGCACTGGAGCACCCCTGTGACCGCAGGTGCGGACTCACCATGCAATAAATGGCGCTATCATACAGCCTCCGCCAGGGATATGTGCCCATTACTAATACCACACACTGGGGTATCACACACTGGGGTGTCACACACTGGGGTGTCACACACTGGGGTGTCACACACTGGGGTATCACACACTGGGGTGTCACACACTGGGGTGTCACACACTGGGGTGTCACACACTGGGGTGTCACACACTGGGGTGTCACACACTGGGGTGTCCCACACTGGGGTGTCACACACTGGGGTGTCACACACTGGGGTGTCACACACTGGGGTATCACACACTGGAGTATCCCACACTGGAGTATCACACACTGGAGTATCCCACACTGGGGTGTCACACACTGGGGCGTCACACACTGGGGCGTCACACACTGGGGCGTCACACACTGGGGCGTCACACACTGGGGCGTCACACACTGGGGCATCACACACTGGAGTATCACACACTGGAGTATCACACACTGGGGTATCACACACTGGGGTGTCACACACTGGAGTGTCACACACTGGGGTGTCACACACTGGGGTATCACACACTGGAGTATCACACACTGGGGTGTCACACACTGGGGTGTCACACACTGGAGTGTCACACACTGGGGTATCACACACTGGAGTGTCACACACTGGAGTGTCACACACTGGAGTGTCACACACTGGAGTGTCACACACTGGAGTATCACACACTGGGGTATCACACACTGGAGTATCACACACTGGAGTATCACACACTGGGGTGTCACACACTGGGGTGTCACACACTGGGGTGTCACACACTGGGGTATCACACACTGGAGTATCACACACTGGAGTATCACACACTGGAGTATCACACACTGGAGTATCACACACTGGGGTGTCACACACTGGAGTATCACACACTGGAGTATCACACACTGGAGTATCACACACTGGGGCGTCACACACTGGGGCATCACACACTGGAGTATCACACACTGGAGTATCACACACTGGAGTATCACACACTGGGGTGTCACACACTGGAGTATCACACACTGGAGTATCACACACTGGGGTGTCACACACTGGAGTATCACACACTGGGGTGTCACACACTGGGGTGTCACACACTGGGGTATCACACACTGGAGTATCACACACTGGAGTATCACACACTGGGGTATCACACACTGGAGTATCACACACTGGAGTATCACACACTGGGGTGTCACACACTGGGGTATCACACACTGGAGTATCACACACTGGAGTATCACACACTGGGGTATCACACACTGGAGTATCACACACTGGGGTATCACACACTGGGGTATCACACACTGGAGTATCACACACTGGGGTGTCACACACTGGGGTATCACACACTGGGGTATCACACACTGGGGTATCAAACACTGGGGTATCAAACACTGGGGTGTCACACACTGGGGTATCACACACTGGAGTATCACACACTGGGGTGTCACACACTGGGGTATCACACACTGGGGTATCACACACTGGGGTATCAAACACTGGGGTATCACACACTGGGGTATCAAACACTGGGGTATCAAACACTGGGGTGTCACACACTGGGGTGTCACCCAGCAGAGGGCAGGAGTAATGGGGGCACATTTCATTAGCAGACGCCAGGGTCCACACACTGTATTCGGCCGCAGGTGCCGGCACCTACCTTCCAGCCGTGCCCACAGCCGGCAGCATGCTGAGGCAGGAGGCTCCTCACTGACAGGACTGCTACAGATGCCAGTCGGTGATACAGACTGCTTGATGACGTCACGGTCACATGACCAGACTCAGACGCCGCATCACTGTGTCACGTGGAATGTGTAGGGAGACCCTCAGTGGAGAGACGTGACGAGGGGGGCGGCTCAGCGGCCTCCGGACTGCGGGGCTCATCATTAGCTGCGGTCTGGGCGCCATGTACTGCTCAGTGATGGGGAATGCTACTTTCTATGGGATGTTACTGAGCAAGCCAGCTTAAAGGGGTATTCCCTGGTGTCATCACTTTATGATGGCTGGGACAGCCACAGGACCTGAGAGAGTGCTGAGGGTCCTATCACTGAGAGAGAGGGTCCTGGCAATGTGTCCTCTCTGTCTGCCCTAATCTGAGGCTATGTGCACACGCTGCAGATCTGGCAGAAAAACGAGGACATACTAAAAAGAATGAAGAAAAGGAATGAACATAATAAATTCTTGGTTCCAAATTATAGAGATGAATAATAGGTTTCTTAGACATCATAGACATGGAATATACTGTATGTAGATAATAGGGAAATGTACACAAATCCCATAAAAACAGCTGTATATTTTATTCCCTGTGTTACATAAGTGGGGAATATATGTAAATAATAGGGAAATGTACACATATACCACACAAAGTGTATATTTTATTCCCTGTGTTAGGTGGGGAATTAACATGAAATACTGTATGTAGATAATAGGGAAATGTCCACAAATCCCATATAAACAGTTGTATATTTTATTCCCTGTGTTAGATAGGTGGGGAATAAGCATGGAATATATGTAGATAACAGGGAAATGTACACATATACCACACAAACAAATGTATATTTTATACCCTGTGTTAGATGGGTGAAGAATGAACATGGAATATACAGTGCTTTGCAAAAGTATTCAGCCCCCTTGAATTTTTTACCTTTTTCCCACATTTCAAACTTCAAACATAAAGATAAAAATTTAATGTTATGGTGAAGAATCAACAACAAGTGGGACACAATTGTGAAGTTGAACGAAATTTATTGCTTATTTTAAACTTTTTTAAAAAATAACTGAAAATGGGGGCGTGCAATATTATTCGTCTCCTTTAAGTTAATACTTTGTAGCGCCACCTTTTGCTGCGATTACAGCTGCAGTCGCTTGGGGTATGTGTCTATCAGTTTTGCACATTGAGAGACTGAAATTCTTGCCCATTCTTCCTTTGCAAATAGCTGGAGCTGAGTGAGGTTGGATGGAGAGCGTTTGTGAACAGCAGCTTTCAGCTCTTTCCACAGATTCTCTAGTGGATTCAGGTCTGGACTTTTACTTGGCCATTTTAACACCTGGATACGTTTATTTGTGAACCATTCCATTGTAGATTTTGCTTTATGTTTGGGATCATTGTCTTGTTGGAAGGCAAATCTTCGTCCCAGTCTAAGGTCTTTTGCATATATAAGAATAAGGCTGCACATCAAACTTAGATAATGGTATAATGCCTCAAGCATATGGAAAAATATTGGAATATACAATGAAAAATGCTACTTGCTAATTTGAACATGTGAATAATGAATTGCATACCTGCCATGAATATTAGGAAAAAGGAGATATTTAGCAATCGCATTGATCAATGTAACTGAGCCCCAAGGCCTCGTCAAGGCATATCTCTATATTGGGGTCCCTAGCTCTGTGACCCTAACTGTGTGTCATCTCATTGCAATTAAAAACTGCTATGGGTGGAGAGGGGTAACTAAGGACTTTCTTATATAGGGAGATGGAAAAAACATGGCCGAAAGGGGCGGAGCTGTGTTCACATTCAGAAAAAAACTACATATAACTGAATAGGATAACTGAAGTGAGCACTAATATATATATATATGAGTGCAAGCCAAAAATACATACTATATATAAGAATAAGGCTGCACATCAAACTTAGATAATGGTATAATGCCTCAAGCATATGGAAAAATATTGGAATATACAATGAAAAATGCTACTTGCTAATTTGAACATGTGAATAATGAATTGCATACCTGCCATGAATATTAGGAAAAAGGAGATAAAAACTGCTATGGGTGGAGAGGGGTAACTAAGGACTTTCTTTTTCCATCTCCCTATATAAGAAAGTCCTTAGTTACCCCTCTCCACCCATAGCAGTTTTTAATTGCAATGAGATGACACACAGTTAGGGTCACAGAGCTAGGGACCCCAATATAGAGATATGCCTTGACGAGGCCTTGGGGCTCAGTTACATTGATCAATGCGATTGCTAAATATCTCCTTTTTCCTAATATTCATAGCAGGTATGCAATTCATTATTCACATGTTCAAATTAGCAAGTAGCATTTTTCATTGTATATTCCAATATTTTTCCATATGCTTGAGGCATTATACCATTATCTAAGTTTGATGTGCAGCCTTATTCTTATATATAGTATGTATTTTTGGCTTGCACTCATATATATATATATTAGTGCTCACTTCAGTTATCCTATTCAGTTAAGGTCTTTTGCAGACTCAAACAGATTTTCTTCAAGAATGGTCCTGTATTTGGCTCCATCCATCTTCCTATCAATTTTAACCATCTTCCCTATCCCTGCTGAAGAAAAAAGGGCCCAAACAATGATGCTGCTACCACCATGTTTGACAGTGGGGATGGTGTGTTCAGGGTGATGAGCTGTGTTGCTTGTACGCCAAACATATCGTTTGGCTTTGTGCCCAAATAGTTATATTTTGGTTTCATCTGACCAGAGCACCTTCTTCCACATGTTTGGTGTGTCTCCCAGGCGGCTTGTGGCAAACTTTAAAGAACACTTTTTATGAATATCTTTGAGAAATGGCTTTCTTCTTGCCACTCTTCCATAAAAGCCAGTGTTGTGCAGTGTACGACTGATTGTTGTCCTATGGACAGACTCTCCCACCTCAGCTGTAGATCTCTGCAGTTCATCCAGAGTGATCATGGGCCTCTTGGCTGCATCTCTGATCAGTCTTCTCCTTGTTTGAGATGAAAGTTTGGATGGACGGCCGTGTCTTGGTACATTTGCAGTGGTATGATACTTCTTCCATTTCAATATGATCGCTTGCACATTGCTTCTTAGGATGTTTAAAGTTTTGGAAATCTTTTTGTAACCAAATCCGGCTTTAAACTTCTCCACAACAATATCACGGACCTGCCTGTTGTGTCCCTTGGTCTTCATGCTGCTATCTGCGCTTTAAACAGAACACTGAGACTATCACAGAGCAGGTGCATTTATGCGGAGACTTGATTACACACAGGAGGATTATATTTATCATCATCAGTCATTTAGGACAACATTGGATCATTCAGAGCTCCTCAATGAACTTCTGGAGTGAGTTTGCTGTACTGAAAATAAAGGGGACGAATAATATTGCATGCCACACTTTTCAGTTATTTATTTTTTAAAAAAAGTTTAAAATAAGCAATAAATTTCTTTCAACTTCACAATTGTGTCCCACTTGTTGATTCTTCACCATAACATTAACATTTTTATCTTTGTTTGAAGCCTGAAATGTGGGAAAAGGTTGAAAAATTCAAGGGAGCCGAGGCACTGTATATCTAAACAATTTAGAGTCTATTCAGCATTATTTAGGTAGGTAATGGAGCAGATCCAACTTGAAAAGATGTTGTGTGCACATACCCTTAGTCTGATTTACCAGTAGAGGATGTGAGACTTTAAAGTGCCTAGGGCATTATGAATGCCAAATATGGCCCTGCCTGTCTTCTGTAGCGCCCGACGGGGCAGGTGGTTAACCTACTCGTTGCCGTTTCGGGTCGGGTCAGGCGATGTCATAGGTGGCCTCGCCCGGTTCTGTTGCCTCAAGGCGTAGAGTAAATGGTGGAGAAAGAAGGATATTTGGGAGAGTTTGTCTTGACGCCACCTGTGGTATGTGGCCAGGAGTAGCCGCCACTGCAGGATTTCTCGCCAAGGCAGGTGTTAAGGCAGCCGGGATGGTATCGCTCAACACAGGCGGAGCGGGCCTCGGGTGGATGAAGAGGGAAAGTGATGGCGGTTGGCACCTAAGCGCCGGGCGACGACGACAGTAAGGACAAGCCAACACAGTCTCTGCGGGTTCAACATGTAGTTTACTCACAGCTTCAGTCGCCAGCCAAATAGCACTGTTCACTGTCGTGATGGGCTCAGGTCGAATCCGTGGGAGGTCAGAACTGGTGCGGTAGTCTGTGGGCCCTTCCTCACTGCGCTATATAGTGCAGGTCCCTGTGGCTTGAAGTACTTAGAGTCTCTTCCGTACTATGTAGAGTACTATTCCCTATGCCAGTAGCATGGATCCCTTTGAGTCTGACCGTGATCGAGGCCCCGGAATCTTAGGTGCCACTTCGCTCAGAGAAGCATGGAACCTCTCTGTCCAGCAGAATCTGGTGATGCAACGTGGAATTACATCACCCTAGGGTGCTGCACCCTGAACAGGGCTGGTCCCGGGGAAGCTGACACGGTATCCTCCACAGCGACCGTTAAACTCCTATGTCCCACAGGAGCTACCGGGAAAGACGTCCGCTCACTGTCACCCCTGCTGGAGATCTCTCTAAATTTAGTGCATGTGTGACTCCTAACTCCCCTTGGTGGCCACTCCTCCCCCTACCCAGGTCCTAAGCTAGTGGATTGGGGCCCCTGTTGTGATGGCATCCTGTAAATGCCACAATGTTGGCAACCCCTTTGGTACCCGACCCTAGCCCAGTCCCCAGTGGAGAAGGGGCAACCCATGTTTGTATGTGGTTGTGTAAGATGAAACTGGCACCGACCTCCCTTAGATCCATGATCAGCACTACACCCCAAGTGGAGTGCAGTACCCTGTGGCGACCTGAGCCTCAGGGGCGCCACACTTCCCTGCCTAAATTGTCCTCAGAATCTGTCCCCCTTTATCATCTGTATCCAAACAGTACATGCTCTCAATAGCACTTTGTATCTGGACTTATACAGATACAGGCTGATGATCGGTTCATGCAGCTATATTTGAATATCCTTATCTATTATAATTATGTCACTTTTACCTTTTGTGTCTCCCCTATTTCCTCATATATTGTAAGATTACAAGGAAGGTCTTCAGTCCTTCGCTAATTGTTGAATGATGTGTTACTCTGTAATGTCTTACATTGTCTGTATATATCCCCTCTAATTTGAAAAGTATGGAATAGGTTGGCTTTAGAGAAATAATATTGTTATAATAATAATAATAATTAATATATCTTCTGACTTTACACATATAGGGACAGCCTTTGATTGTATTTTCGCTGGTGGACTAAACAGAACATCTGTAGATGTCTTGGCTTGAAGTCAGACTTGTGAGGAAGATGCTTCAGGACATGCTGGATTCCTGGATCATCTTATATGACATCTTTAAAACTAGTGACCAGCTTCCAAGTGGAAGCCACCTGAAGAAAAGTCAGGTCTCTTCTTTTAACACTTTGTGTTTTCGAAAACTTGAAGAGGTTAAAAGAAGCTCTTAAGACCAAAGAGATGAGCAGCAAGAAATTTTTACTTTTCAATACATATGTTCATTCTTTTTAGTATTTATGTAGAGCTTTTTCAGGCAGTTTACAGAAGAAGATGTGTGCACATACCCTTAAGTTGATTAACTGACTGCCACAGATACAGTTTTTCTTACACAGACAGCCAAGAAATCTTGTTATTTAAAATTTAACCTTTATTAATTTAATATTAAAATTATTATAAAACCAAACAAGTGATACCACAAGGTAATTAACACAACGTACAAATTGGATGTCTACAAGGAACCCAACAGGAGTTATATACACTTCCCTCACGGTCCTCCTGGTTCAGACATATACATCCAAATGGAATTAAAGTGACATTGTGCAAAAACCGTAGTCCTCCCAAAATTGCACTCTTGCCCTATGAGAGGCACTCTTTTTGAAAGTGGCTAGGTGCAAAATCAAAGATTATCCACAGATCACAGAAAACACTGGGATATGATCAGGGAGGAAAATAAACGGTTTTAGTGAAATTGGTGCTCAAAAAGCGCAGATAGTGCATTCAATGGTGGCAGTGGGACCTATGCTCACCGTCTATCCCACTGTTCACCAATGAAATTATGTGTTACCTTACAATAAGCGGGGGGGGCGACTCACTAACGCACCGCACAATACCCCTAAGGTAACATCAAAGACTCAACGTCCTCCTTCCCGACGCGTTTCCTCATAAGCAATCAATCCATCAGGGGATAGGGAGGTTGTGCTGTCAGAGGCATGTTGAGCTACAAATGAAAAACCAAGTGATAGCTTGGAGGTGTGAGACTTATAAAGTGCCTTGTTCCACCCACTACATTAATCATGCCACACCTGTGAGTCGGGTGAGCTTTAGGCACAATAACCTCTGTGTTAAACCTTAGTTGCAGGGGGTGGAGCTAGCGTTATGATGCTTGAATGATGCTTGCAACCACATGACACAGGGCGTTCCACCCGGTCATGTGACCAAAAACAAAACAGCGCGTCATCAATCCCTTCATCATGAATTACTCATAATCGCGCGAGCAAGTGGTATTTAGTGGGCGTATAGATAAGAGGGCGGCGTCAGCGCTGTGTCGCCCAGATAAAAATACGCCCTCGTATGATAGGCAGGTAGGGGTATACCCCGCGGCCACGTGACCAAAACAAGGCATGTCATCGCCACACCCCCCACCCTGTCACTCATCACAATGTGGCCGGTTGGCAGTTACTACCGCATAACGTGCAGGGAGGAGGGGCGTCCCCACCGGTCACCTGACCGACATGTGTCAGCGCGTCATCGTCATGTGACCCCATGCACCATACCATACATGGTGGAGTAGCTTTAGGGGATCTAGTATAGAGGAGGCGTTGCGTGCCGTCACATAACCAGCAAGTAGCAGCGTGTCATTATCACATAGCTTTAGGTACATTCGCCTCATGATAGGCGTCCTCGTATGACGGGCGGGTAGGGGTATACCGCGCGGCCACGTGACCAAACAAAGAGGCACGTCACCGCCACATCCCTCACCCTGTCACTCATCACAATGCAACCACTTGGCAGTTACTACCGCATGACGTACAGAGAGGAGGGGGACGTCCCCACCGGTTACATGACCGACATGTATCAGCGCGTCATCGTCATGTGACCCCATGCAACATACATTTTTACAAAAATTCACAGCCTAATACTCATACTCCGCCGGCCTGTCTTGCGCTGGCAAACAGGTTCCTTAGAAATGATGATGAAAAGTATACATGTTATTTATACATATATTATTGACAGATACAGTGATAAACACTGAAGGCCCAATAAATCATAAATCCCAATCAAAGGGGAATTATAAATTCTCACACCATGGTCAGGATTAATGTTAAAAGGACGGAAATTAACCGTCTAACCGGCTGTTCTTATCAAAAGAACAGGATATTTTGTTGGTATTTTATGGCAGGAACTGACACAGGTTGGTGCCAGAGGGGGGCATCCAAAGCATTTTGGAATGCATCTCATGTAATTTCATATGTTAAATGGTCTATCCGATAATGGAACACCGAGTCTAGGGATCTGGTAGTCGATGGGGAAGGGGGGGGGGGGTTTGTTACGAATCAATTCCCATCTATCCCTCCATCCACCCTAAAGGCTTGCCCTTCCTGACCGCGGAGGTTGGCACCCTACCGTCATGTTATGGCGCCCCAACTCATCGTCGTCTCTCCCTATGAGACCCTGTTTCCTTTGATAGGGTAATACAGGGTCTCATAGGGAGAGACGACGATGGGAGCAGTACTAACACCTAAAAGATATGTTATATTTTTCTGTGGGCTGCAGTATCCTGTGTTCTGGCATGTAAGGGTTAACACCTAGCTAGCCAGGGAAAGGAAGGAGCTTTAGGGTCAGGAGGAGAGGAAGTTCCTGGTTTAGGGGTCAGTGTGTTTAGAGTTCAGGTCTAAGGGGAAAACCTTTCTCCTTGTGGAGACTGACAAACCAATCTGGCTGTCAGTGGTGAGGTGTCTTATAGCTGCAATGCTCCTCTGGGAAATATTTCTCCTCACCACTGACAGCCAGATTGGTTTGTCAGTCTCCGCAAGGAGAAAAGTTTTCCCCTTAGACAACACTACAGCTTCTCATACAGCCAGATCAGATCTCATACCTTGCACTGATGAGGGACAACCATCCCGAAACACCATGTCTCCAAATTGAGGTTCTGATCTGGCATAAATCTTAGGTCATATGGAAAGGCTTGTTAAAGGACCACTTTTGACTTTTTAGATTGCTACTTCCAATAGGTGACATTAGAGTTGTCGCCTTCCTCCCTGAAGAGACAATTAGAGTACAGGTGAAGCAAGGAGTTGTTCTAGTGAAGCTGGTGTGGTGTGAAACAAATAGCACAGAATCAGCAAGAAACTGTTAAAATGAACCTGTTGGAGTGACAGTGGTCCTATTGGCAGACAAGCTGGAAAAGACCAAAGAAATGTAAGAAACCAAGAATATAGTGAATTCATTGTATACCAGTGGTAGGCACACTGGTGAAGTGAGGGTGCTGACCAGCTGAGAAGCCAAGGAAGAGGGATGCGGATCACTGCCTGTGGCTGTGGGTGCAGGATACTCAGCCAAACATATTGATCCGTGGATTCCAGGGCCACAAAGATGAAGTGCTTATTTAACATGCCTGGCTAAAAGAATGTTTACAAGTAAAGTGCCACCGTTGGAAACTGCAATGATTGTGTTTCTGTGTTATACAGAAGATACCATGAAGTGTGCTGACTGCTGTATTCTGTGACCAAGTGTGAGGTCAAGAAAAGACTACTTTGTTGTTATGAATATGTTTGTCACCCTTATCTGAAAGTCCCACGGACCTGATGAAGATCGTAACAGCATCTGTTTGAAGGTATTCCGAGTAATACTATCAGCACACATAGACCCAGAGCTCTCATTTAAAATCAGTGTGTCAGAGTGCTGAACTTTCCACGCTCACCCATGGCTATCGCTCTAGGCACCATTGCTTCAGCCATGCACTGCAATCTTCTGACACCTGAATAAGAGGAGATCACTCTCCATCGTGGTACGCCCTTAACATCCTTGCATTATAATATATTATACCAATGTTAATGAACATGGATATTTATATTGTGATTGTTGTCCTGGGACAATAACTCTGTCCTCAAGTGGATGCATTATATACTACAGTCACTGTACTGGAACAGGCTATCTACGAGTATGAAATAAATGTCTAAGTAATTTGGGTTGTATTCCACCTGTCTTGATTTTGGAAATTGGTGGCTGTTCACATTCAGTCATCAAGCCCTGTCCACAGGCTATTTACTGCATGCAGCATTTGCTTGGGCCTGTCCCGCCCACAGCCATGATTCAGTCATGGGTACGGGATTGAAAAAGACCAAGTAAGTGCTGCTAATATGTGAGGCCGTATGGCTCATTATATATAAAAATATTTTAAAGTAGGACTGCCCCAAAGAGATTTGCCGTGACGTGGCGGGGTAGCTCAAGACATTGCATTTTTTTGCCAAAAATCTCAAATTTTAATAATAAGTAAAGTTTGGAATTTTTAGTGCTGTAGTGCACATTTAGTGCTTGCTTTCTTGTTTTTTTATATTATATATAGATTGTGTTCATGAAAACAGATATATAATAAAAATATATATATATATATATATATATATAGCGATTGCTGTCCTGGGACAAGAACTCTGTCCTCACGAGGATGTCACTGGACTGGAACGGGCTATCTACGAGTATGAAATAAATGTCTAAGTAATGGAAGTTCCCATTTTACGACTACCACCAAACCAATCCGGTAGAGAATAGGTGGCCACTCTTGTCCAATTTACTCTCTATTTGCAGCTATGGAAGGTACAGAAGAAGCTGAACTACTTGTACGTACATGGCCACCTATCCATCAGACATAGTTACTAGCCTTGTATTTCAGTTTGATGTATTGCAGCAGTCAGAAGACCTAAAATTTATACAATGTATACAAATAACTAAGTGTTATATAATATAAAGAAATGAGGAGACAGATCAATCTTTTTTTGAACACTTTATTAAATAAAGTCTCTACCTATACCTAAAGCCATTGATCCACAAGAAGGCAAAAAACCTGGACACGTTCAGCCAATTTGTGCCACAGGGAGAAAATTCCTTCTTGACCCTGAGAAAAGGCGATCAGTTCAAGAACCCTAGACCAAGGTTATACTACAACTAACTAACTAACTGACTGAAATATAGCACGGTTATATCATATTAGATCCCTTATGTAGCATTCATAAACTCTCAACAGAAGAAATGGAATTAGGCCAGTGGCAGTATAAAGCCCGCTTTACACACTACAATATATCTTACGATGTGTCGGCGGGGTCACGTCGTAAGTGACGCACATCCGGCATCGTAAGGTACATTGTAGTGTGTGACAGGTACGTGCAATTGCGAATGAATGGTAAAACGTTCATCGCATGCACGTCGTTCATTCCTCATGAATTGAACGTCAGGTTGTTCACCGTACCCGGGGTAGCACACATTGCACATTGTGTGACACCCCGGGAACGATGAACACAGCTTACCTGCGTCCTGCGGCTCCCGGCCAGCAATGCGGAAGGAAGGAGGTGGGCGGGATGTTTACGTCCCGCTCATCTCCATCCCTCCGCTTCTATTGGCCGGCTGCCGCGTGACGTCGATGTGACGCTGAACGTCCCTCCCACTCCAGGAAGTGGACGTTCGCCGCCCACATCGAGGTCGTATGGACGGGTAAGTATGTGTGACGGGGGTTAATCGTTTGTGCAGCACATTCAACAAAATTGAACGTGCCGCACATACGATGGGGGCGGTTACGATCGCATACGATATCGTATGCAGAATTGTAACATGTAAAGCAGGCTTAAGACGCATTTAGGCCTGTTGTTTGAAGACCAGAAATAGCATTCGCTATTGCCCCAGACTAGGACAGATTTTATGTCACCCCACCACAAGGACCACTCCTGTGTAATCCCTGAAGAATGAAATCATCCTAAGTGATGTAGTGAGTGACTACACACCCCCCTGTGGCTTTAGGGCATTGACTCTTCAATCTGTTGGGGTGCAGCTGTGGGACCCTATTTTCAGAGATGATGTCCTCCACCCCACCCTCAAAAAGCTGAAAGGGTCTTCAGGAGAGATGGGTAGTCGAGCTGAGCCATCAGACGGTCGCCTCTGTAGCTGTAGTGTCATTTTTCCTATTAGTTCCAATGTGAAATTAAACAAAAAAAGTGCCCGTTTGTTATGATGTCCAAGATGGAGACCAGGATGTGACATAATAACAAAATAGGGAACATGATATTAGATATTTCTATAATACATTCATTCATTATCTATCTAATAAGATGACAACAGCTCTCCAGACCTGCATCCCACCGAATGTTAAGAGAAAATAGACACCATCAACTTGTATGTAAACCAAACTAAGTCCAGGTTCTATATAGACCAAGATTCAACATACTGCAAAACAAGCAGATGGATAGGGATTATGTATACAGGTGGTGTCATCTCACATGCCAACTTTCCGTACAGGAATACAAAGAAATGGCTGTAGCAGAATGCCATAAAACAGAGTCCAGATTTTGTTCTGTATAATCAGTGTGTGATGACACAAAAGGCACCAAATATAATATACCTATCCTAGTCTACGACTAATTATAGTCCTATAATCTAAAGGCCGCTTTACACGCTGCGATATCATGACCGATATCGCTAGCGTGGGTACCTGCCCCCATCGGTTGTGCGACATGGGCAAATCGCTGCCCGTGGCGCACAACATCACCCAGACCCGTCACACTACTTACCTGCCCTGCGACGTCGCTGTGACCGACGAACCGCCTCCTTTCTAAGGGGGCGGTTCGTTCAGCGCCACAGCGACGTCACAGCTGTGTCACTGATCCGCCGCCCAATAGAAGCGGAGGGGCGGAGATGAGCGGGACGTAAGATCCCGCCCACCTCTTTCCTTCCGCATTGCAGGTGGGAGGCAGGTAAGGAGAGGTTCCTCATTCCTGCGGTGTCACACGTACCGATGTGTGCTGCCGCAGGAACGAGGAACAACTTCGTTACTGCTGCAGTAACGATATTAGAGAATGGACCCACATGTCACCGATGAGTTATTTTGCACGGTTTTGCAACGATGCAAAATCGCTCAAAGGTGTCACACGCAATGGCATCGCTAAAGCGACCAGATGTGCGTCACAAATTCTGTGACCCCAACGAGTTCGCTTGAGCGATGTCGCAGCGTGTAAAGCGGCCTTTACACTAATAAATATCATAGCCCTTTCTAAATTCTTCAGTCTTGTTTTCTGGATCCAGATATACTCCCTAGAAAGAAAAAAAAAATAAGTGTCAGGGAAAGGCCTAGAAATCTGAAGACTAATGTAAAAATGGAAAATGGACTTCAATTGCTTGTGTTTATATGTGATCTGAGGTCCTTAAGATTGTGACTAGATGCCCCATATGTGCACATAAGTGAGAACAAATAATGTACAAAAATCCCCCACCTACCAATTTTTCAGATTTTATTGACATATTACAATGCATACATTCCAACATTCCAAAATGTAATAGTCTCAGTGATTAAAATGGCATCATTTGCTCCACATTTTTCTGTATCACTCACTTCAATATCTGCCAATACATATTTTTTCAAATTTGCACCTTAACCCCTTCACGACCGGCCGATTTTTCGCTTTCTGTTTTTTTTTTTCGCCATTCTTTTTCTGAGAGACGTATATTTTTCAGTCAATATGGTCATGTGAGGGCTCATTTTTTGCGGAACGAGCTGTACTTTTAAATGAAATCATCAGTTTTACCATATAGTGTACTGGAAAACGGCAAAAAAATTCCAAATGCAAAAAAATTGCAAAAAAAGTGCGATAGCACTATTGTTTTTGAGATATTTTATTCACTGTGTTCACTATATGGTAAAACTGATGTATGGGTATGATGCCTCAAGTCAGTGCGAGTTCGTAGACACCAAACATGTATAGGTTTACTTTTATATAAGGGATTAAAAAAAAATCGGAAGTTTGTCCGAAAAAAGTGGCGCACGTTTTACGCCATATTCCGTGACCCGTAGCGTTCTCATTTTTTGGGATCTATGGCTCAGTGACGGCTTATTTTTTGCGTCTCCAGCTGACATTTTTAACGGTACCCTTTTTGCGCAGATGCTACATTTTGATCGCCTCTTATTGCATTTTGCGCAAAAGTTGTGGCGACAAAAAAACGTCGTTTTGGCGTTTGGAATTTTTTTGCCGCTACGCCGTATACTGATCATATTAATTTATTTTATATTTTGATAGATCGGGCGTTTCTGAACATGGCGATACCAAATGTGTGTATATTTTGTTTTTTTTAACCCTTTAATTTTCAATGGGGCGAATGGGGGGTGATTTGAACTTTTAGGTTTTTTGTTTTTTTTTTATTTTTTTAAAACTTTTTTTTTTTTTTACTTTTTTTTTTTTTTTTTTTACTAGTCCCCCTAGGGGGCTATTGCGATCAGCAGTCCGATCGCTCTGCACTATCCGTAGCTGTAAACAGCAGATACGCTCACTTTCTTTTTCACTGTGCCGCGGGCACAGTGAAAGTGAAAGCAATTCATGTGTAGTACAGGAGTCATCACATGACCCTGTGCTACCATGACAACTACCGGAAGTCACGTGATCGAGTCACGTGATCGCGTCACGTGACTTCCGGTATCGGGCGGTAAGTAAAAGTTTACCGCGATCGCGCTTATAATGGCGCTGTCACATATTGACAGCGCCATTTAAGGGGTTAAACGGCACGAGCAGATAACGATTCTGCTCGTGCCTAGCAGGCACACATCTCAGCTGTGAAAATCAGCTGAGATGTGCGCCGATCGCAGCAAGCTGCCGGCAGCAGACTGCGGGTAGTAACGGTATGACCACTAGGACGTAATTTTACTGCCTGCGGTCGTTAAGGGGTTAATGATAAATGTGGAGCAAATTAGCCAGTGCAAGTTTTCAAGCATGGTAATGCACTTCCCAATGTTACATGAGATTAATGTGTCACATTTTTCAAGTCAAGAAAAAATAATATTTTTTAGAAAACTGGTATTTTTTAATCTTGTTAAAAATGGTTGTGTCGCGGGCGGCGAGGCGCTGCGCTCGTTAACGCACGGGTCCGGCGCTGCTGCTGCTCGGTGGCTCGAGCGGTGGGTCGGATCAGGGGACTCGAGCGGCGCTCCTCGCCCGTGAGTGAAAAGGGGGTTGGTTTGTTTTGGGGATTTGGTCCGTGACGCCACCCACGGTTTGTGGTGAAGATGGGCATCATCGCTGCTGGTGACGGGGATCCCGGGAGCGATGGTAGGGAGCAGCTGGGATGTTGTTTTCCCCCTCCGTGTGTAGAGGTTGGTGGTCCCGGGGCCCAGTGGTGTGACGGGGAGGCAGGGTAGATGAGGTGCAGGGTTGCAGGGACAGCGCGGCGCGGTGCCGGATGGCACGGGTGTACTCACTCAGCAAGAGATGCACAAAGTCTCTGGTAAACCAAACGGCTGGATGGATGGGTCCCGCATCCGGCTGCTGTGTCTCTCCCCGGACAGGTGATGGCGGCTGTCTTTCCCTGCTCCTTTGTGTACTGTCTTGACTACGAGGGGTCCCCAACGGTAGTCCGCTCCCCGGTGTATGGATACCGGAGGAGCCCGTTTGCCCGCAGGCGCTGGCCCTTGGGTCTCTAGCCTTTGGTGGTAGCTGTATACCGTCACAGTGCGGACGGTTGCCTTCTAACGGGTCTTTGGTTGTTCGGAAACCCCTGGGGTTCCTGTCACACTCGGATTTGACTGTTGACGGCGACTCCAAGCCTAGTCGGGGTCCGATGGCCCTGCCTGTGTGTGCTGGCTTCACTTCGCTCCCCGACTGGTACCGGCGGGCCACCGTCCGACCCCGGTCCTACGGTTCCGCGTCGATCCACCACTCCTGCAGACAGCCACCACCGTCTGCCAACCTTTTTGTCAGTGCCTAGGCCACAAACCCAGACACTCTCCACTTTACTCCTCTCACTTCAACCTCCTCTACTGTTCTGTCTGCCTTTTCCCGCCTCCAGGCCTGTGAACTCCTCGGTGGGTGGGGCCAACCGCTTGGCTCCGCCCCACCTGGTGTGGACATCAGACCCTGGAGGGAGGCAACAAGGGTTTTGTGTTTGGCTAATGTAACTGTCTAGTGGGGGTGGGGGTGTGTGTGTGTTACCTGTGACGACCTGGCTAGTCCAGGGCGCCACAGTTGCAACAGAAACTTATTTGATGTATTTTTAGGACAGTTTAGGACAGTTCTTACCTTACATTATGTGTTACCTTTATGTAGAAATGCAGTATTAAAAGTGTCATATTTCCTATCTTAAAAGTTACCTACAGTGCCTACAAGTAGTCTTCAACCCCCTGCAGATTTAGCAGGTTTGATAAGATGCAAATAAGTTAGAGCCTGCAAACTTCAAACAAGAGCAGGATTTATTAACAGATGCATAAATCTTACAAACCAACAAGTTATGTTGCTCAGTTAAATTTTAATAAATTTTCAACATAAAAGTGTGGGTCAATTATTATTCAACCCCTAGGTTTAATATTTTGTGGAATAACCCTTGTTTGCAATTACAGCTAATAATTGTCTTTTATAAGACCTGATCAGGCCGGCACAGGTCTCTGGAGTTATCTTGGCCCACTCCTCCATGCAGATCTTCTCCAAGTTATCTAGGTTCTTTGGGTGTCTCATGTGGACTTTAATCTTGAGCTCCTTCCACAAGTTTTCAATTGGGTTAAGGTCAGGAGACTGACTAGGCCACCATGCTTGTCTGTAGGGATGGTATTCTTGGGGTCGTATGCAGTGCCATCCAGTCTCCAAACGTCATGTGTGTGGTTGGCACCAAAAATCTCGATCTTGGTCTCGTCAGACCAGAGAACCTTGAACCAGTCTGTCTCAGAGTCCTCCAAGTGATCATGAGCAAACTGTAGATGAGCCTTGACATGACGCTTTGAAAGTAAAGGTACCTTACGGGCTCGTCTGGAACGGAGACCATTGCGGTGGAGTACGTTACTTATGGTATTCCTTCCTTGTTGTCCTTGGGTTAGCCTTGACTCTTCGGACAAGCCTGGCCTCGGCGGAAACTTTCAAAGGCTGTCCAGGCCGTGGAAGGCTAACAGTAGTTCCATAAGCCTTCCACTTCTGGATGATGCTCCCAACAGTGGAGACAGGTAGGCCCAACTACTTGGAAAGGGTTTTGTACCCCTTGCCAGCCTTGTGACCCTCCACGATCTTGTCTCTGATGGCCTTGGAATGCTCCTTTTGTCTTTCCCATGTTGACCAAGTATGAGTGCTGTTCACAAGTTTGAGGAGGGTCTTAATTAGTCAGAAAAGGCTGAAAAAAGAGATAATTATTCCAAACATGTGAAGCTCATTGTTCTTTGTGCCTGAAATACTTTTTAATACTTTAGGGGAACCATTCAGAATTCTTGTGGTTTGAGGGGTTGAATAATAAATGACCCTCTGAATAAACTTTTCACAATTTAAAAAAAAAAAATAAAAAAAGAAATAACATTCTTTTTTGCTGCAGTGCATTTCACACTTTCAGGCTGATCTACAGTCCAAATGTCACAATGCCAAGTTAATTCCGAATGTGTAAACCTGCTAAATCTGCAGGGGGTTGAATACTACTTGTAGGCACTGTATATATATATATATATATATATACTAGCTGTAGTACCCGGGATAGTAACTGTCTCTCTGCCTCTTTCCGAGTTTCTGTCTGTCTGTCTCTGTGTGTCTGTCTCTGTCTGTCTGTATCAGTCGATCTGTCTGTCTCTCTCTATCTCTGTGTGTCTCTCTCTCTATCTCTGTGTCTGGCTGTGTCTGGCTGTCTCTCTCTATCTGTCAGTCTCTTTCCCCGTCTGTCTCATTCCAGGTCTGTCTCAAATGTCTGTCTCTTTCCCCATCTGTCTCTTTCCCTGTCTGTCTGGTTCCCCGTCTGCCTTGTTCTCCATCTGTCTCGTTCCGGGACTGTCTCTTTCCCCATCTATCTCTTTCCCGGTCTGTCTCTTTCCCGGTCTGTCTCTTTCCCGGTCTGTCTCTTTCCCGGTCTGTTTCTTTCCCGGTCTGTTTCTTTCCCGGTCTGTCTCGTTCCCCGCCTGTCTCGTTCCCCGCCTGTCTCGTTCCCCGCCTGTCTCGTTCCCCGCCTGTCTCGTTCCCCGTCTGTCTCGTTCCCCATCTGTCTTGTTCCGGGTCTGTCTTGTTCCGGGTCTGTCTTGTTCCAGGTCTGTCTCCTTCCCCGTCTGTCTCTTTCCCCGCCTGTCTCTTTCCCCGTCTGTCTCTTTCCGCGGGGTTAAATTTTCTGGTCGAAACATAGTCTATGGCGTTCCCTGAGTCACATGAGGTGTCTGTGCAAATTTTCGTGATTATGAATGCGACGTTGTGGATTCCTTTAGCGGACATACAGTACAGACCAAAAGTTTGGACACACCTTCTCATCTCAATGAGATGATATAACTATTAAGAGGAGACTTTGTGCAGCAGGCCTTCATGGTAAAATAGTTGCTAGGAAACCACTGCTAAGGACAGGCAACAAGCAGAAGAGACTTGTTTGGGCTAAAGAACACAAGGAATGGACATTAGACCAGTGGAAATCTGTGCTTTGGTCTGATAAGTGCAAATTTGAGATCGTTGGATCCAACCACCATGTCTTTGTAGAAAAGGTGAACGGATGGACTCTACATGCCTGGTTCCCACCGTGAAGCATGGAGGAGGATGTGTGATGGTGTGGGGGTGCTTTGCTGGTGACACTGTTGGGGATTTATTCAAAATTTAAGGCATACTAAACCAGCATGGCTACAACAGCATCTTGCACCGGCATGCTATTCCATCCGGTTTGTGTTTAGTTGGACCATCATTTATTTTTCAACAGAAAAATGACCCCAAACACACCTCCAGGCTGTGTAAGGGCTATTTGACTAAGAAGGAGAGTGATGGGATGCTACGTCAGATGACCTGGCCTCCTCAGTCACCAGACCTGAACCCAATCGAGATGGTTTGGAGTAAGCTGGACCGCAGAGTGAAGGCAAAAGGGCCAACAAGTGCTAAGCATTTATGGGAACTCCTTCAAGACTGTTGGAAAACTATTTCCGGTGACTACCTCTTGAAGCTCATCAAGAAAATGCCAAGAGTGTGCAAAGCAGTAATCAAAGCAAAAGGTGGCTACTTTGAAGAACCTAGAATATAAGACCTATTTACAGTTGTTTCACACTTCTTTAAGTATTTCATTCCACGTGTTTCCATTCATAGTTTTGATGTCTTCAATGTGAATCTACAATTTTTAGAGTCATGAAAATAAAGAAAACTCTTTGAATGAGAAGGTGGGTCCAAACTTTTCATCTGTACTGTACACACATACATATACTCAGGTTTATATTAGACATACAATGTATATATATCGTGTGTATATACATATATATATATATATATATATATATATATATATATATATATACACATATATATATATTTACATATATATATATACTAGCTGTACTACCCGGCTTCGCCCGGGTTAATGACTGCTGTTAACAAAATAGATTGTATTAACAAAAATGTATTCTGCACACAAAAACCACAAAACAAATAGATAGAAATGTAATTATGTCTGTCTCCCCGTCTGTATATATCTCTCTGTCTCTCTCTCTCTTTGTCTGTCTCTCTCTTTCCCTGTCTGTCTGTCTCTTTCCCTGTCTATCTATCTCTTTCCCTGTCTATCTATCTCTTTCCCTGTCTGTCTATCTATCTTTTTCCCTGTCTGTCCCTTTCCCTGTCTGTCTTTTTCCCTGTCTGTCTTTTTCCCTGTCTGTCTCTTTCCCTGTCTGTCTCTTTCCCTCTTTCCCTCTTTCTCTTTCCCTGTGTCTGTCTCTTTACCTGTCTTTGTCTCTCTCTTTCCCTCTCTGTCTGTTTCCCTGTGTCTGTCTCTGTCTCTTTGTCTGTGTCTGTCTCTTTATCTGTCTGTGTCTGTCTTTTAACCTGTCTCTCTCTTTCCCTCTCTTTCCCTGTCAGTCTGTCTCTTTGTCTGTGTCTGTCTCTTACCCTGTCTATGTCTGTTTCTTTCCCTGTCTGTGTCTGCTTCTTTCCCTGTCTGTGTCTGCCTCTTTCCCTGGCTGCATTGTGACACGCCAACATTCCATATAAGGGCGTGGCTGTGCATTCTTCTGAAGTTCTGGCTGCACTGTGGCTCTCAGCTCCATTCGCTTTAATGGAGGCAGGTTTTTTGGTGAATAACTGTAAAGAGCGAGGTTAAAATGTCCCCTCAAAACATAGCCTATGACGCTCTCAGGGTCCAGAAGTGTGAGTGTGCACGGTGATCACGGTAATCTCTTTTTTTATGGGGTCCCTAACAAAATGTTACCTCTATATGCGGTTAAAACTTGCTTGTGTGTATGGGTACCTAACCAAATGTTACCTCAATGTGCGGCTGAAACCTGCTGTGTATGGGAAGCAAGGGACCTGGCTATATAGGAAGTTGAATAATGATGGCTAAAGGGCGGGACTGGGTTCTCAGACAGAAAAAAAATTGCATAACAATCAAAATGACTGCTGGAACACCATTGTAAATGTGAACAGGGTGCTAGCCATAAAATGCATAATCTATATGAAGTGAAAGCTGCACACCAAATTCAGAGTAATATGAACAAGCATAACTGCTTTATGATACATAAAGAATGAAAAATACAACTAGCCATATGAAAAATGGAAAAAAAATTTTTTGGTGATATTGCATAACTGCTGAGGATTATTTTGAAAAAAGAGATATTTAGCTAATGTATTGATCAATTCATTACTGCCCCATAACCACTTCACGGTAATCTCTTATTTATGGGGTCCCTAACAAAATGTTACCTCTATATGCGGTTAAACCTGCTTGTGTGCATGGGTACCTAACCAAATGTTACCTCAATGTGCGGCTGAAACCTGCTGTGTATGGGAAGCAAGGGACCTGGCTATATAGGAAGTTGAATAATCATGGCTAAAGGGTGGGACTGGGTTCTCAGACAGAAAAAAAATTGCATAACAATCACCGTGAAGTGGTAATGGGGCAGTAATGAATTGATCAATACATTAGCTAAATATCTCTTTTTTTCAAAATAATCCTCAGCAGTTATGCAATATCACCCAAAATTTTTTTTTCCATTTTTCATATGGCTAGTTGTATTTTTCATTCTTTATGTATCATAAAGCAGTTATGCTTGTTCATATTACTCTGAATTTGGTGTGCAGCTTTCACCTCATATAGATAATGCATTTTTGGCTAGCACCCTGTTCACATTTACAAGGGTGTTCCAGCAGTCATTTTGATTGTTATGCAATTTTTTTTCTGTCTGAGAACCCAGTCCCACCCTTTAGCCATGATTATTCAACTTCCTATATAGCCAGGTCCCTTGCTTCCCATACACAGCAGGTTTCAGCCGCACATTGAAAAAAAGAGATATTTAGCTAATGTATTGATCAATTCATTACTGCCTCATTACCACTTCACGGTAATCTCTTATTTATGGGGTCCCTAACAAAATGTTACCTCTATATGCGGTTAAAACCTGCTTGTGTGCATGGGTACCTAACCAAATGTTACCTCTATGTGCGGATGAAACTGCTGTGTATGGGAAGCAAGGGACCTGGCTATATAGGAAGTTGAATAATCATGGCTAAAGGGTGGGACTGGGTTCTCAGACAGAAAAAAGATTGCATAACAATCTGAATTTGGTGTGCAGCTTTCACTTCATATACAGTGCCTACAAGTAGTATTCAACCCCCTGCAGGTTTACACATTCGGAATTAACTTGGCATTGTGACATTTGGACTGTAGATCAGCCTGGAAGTGTGAAATGCACTGCAGCAAAAAAGAATGTTATTTCTTTTTTTATTTTTTTTTTTTAAATTGTGAAAAGTTTATTCAGAGGGTCATTTATTATTCAACCCCTCAAACCACAAGAATTCTGTTTGGTTCCCCTAAAGTATTAAGAAGTATTTCAGGCACAAAGAACAATGAGCTTCACATGTTTGGATTAATTATCTCTTTTTCCAGCCTTTTCTGACTAATTAAGACCCTCCCCAAACTTGTGAACAGCACTCACACTTGGTCAACATGGGAAAGACAAAGGAGCATTCCAAAGCCATCATAGACAAGATCGTGGAGGGTCACAAGGCTGGCAAGGGGTACAAAACCCTTTCCAAGGAGTTGGGCCTACCTGTCTCCACCATTGGGAGCATCATCCGGAAGTGGAAGGCTGGAACACCATTGTAAATGTGAACACGGTGCTAGCCAAAAAATACATAATCTATATGAAGTGAAAGCTGCACACCAAATTCAGAGTAATATGAACAAGCATAACTGCTTTATGATACATAAAGAATGAAAAATACAACTAGCCATATGAAAAATGGAAAAAAAAATTGTTGGTGATATTGCATAACTGCTGAGGAT
Organism: Anomaloglossus baeobatrachus; assembly: GCF_048569485.1. NCBI lineage: Eukaryota > Metazoa > Chordata > Amphibia > Anura > Aromobatidae > Anomaloglossus > Anomaloglossus baeobatrachus. Next base: position 489,486,933 of record NC_134354.1, read on the forward strand.
TATTTTGAAAAAAAGAGATATTTAGCTAATGTATTGATCAATTCATTACTGCCCCATAACCACTTCACGGTAATCTTTTATTTATGGGGTCCCTAACAAAATGTTACCTCTATATGCGGTTAAAACCTGCTTGTGTGCATGGGTACCTAACCAAATGTTACCTCAATGTGCGGCTGAAACCTGCTGTGTATGGGAAGCATGGGACCTGGCTATATAGGAAGTTGAATAATCATGGCTAAAGGGCGGGACTGGGTTCTCAGACAGAAAAGAATTGCATAACAATCAAAATGACTGCTGGAACACCATTGTAAATGTGAACAGGGTGCTAGCCAAAAAATACATAATCTATATGAAGTGAAAGCTGCATACCAAATTCAGAGTAAAATTTTTTTTTTTCTGTCTGAGAAAAAGGGACCCCAAATAAGAGATTACCGTGAAGTGGTTATGGGGCAGTAATGAATTGATCAATACATTAGCTAAATATCTCTTTTTTTCAAAATAATCCTCAGCAGTTATGCAATATCACCACAAAAAATGTTTCTTCCATTTTTCATATGGCTAGTTGTATTTTTCATTCTTTATGTATCATAAAGCAGTTATGCTTGTTCATATTACTCTGAATTTGGTGTGCAGCTTTCACTTCATATAGATTATGTGTTTTTTGGCTAGCACCCTGTTCACATTTACAATGGTGTTCCAGCAGTCATTTTGATTGTTAGGGCCTTAAGAGTGTCCAAAGTTTTACATCAGCCCATTATCCTTTTTGAAATGTTTAAAATGTTTATATATATATATATATATATATATATATATATATATATATATCTATATATATAATTGCCTTATTCTGTCTGTCTGTCTGTCTATCTGTCTGTCTATCTGTCTGTCTGTCATGCTCCGAAATTGTGTCCTTACGGTGACACAAAGCTGATTGGCCGCTGGGCTCGCCATGGCCCCGCCCCCCCACACGGATTGGCCTCTCGCCCCAGCTCTCTGCAGGCCCCGCCCCCCTCACGCAATGCACGCTCGCTCTGGCCTAACTGACACGGGGCTCCGATTCCCAGGTGAGTACACACACACACATCAGATCACACTCACTCTCACACACACCTCACACATCACATCCACACATCACATCCACACACACCTCACACATCACATCCACACATCACATCCACACACACCTCACACATCACAACATGCCGGGATATCGCTTGCTTCTACACCGGCTCTGTCAGGATCCCGGCAGCGCCACACATAACCTTGCGATGCTGGGATCTTAACGGAGGCCGTGAAAGCTGGTAACCATTATACACATCGGGTAACTAAGGTCCCTTAGTTACCCGATGTGTATCATAGTTACCAGTGTACACCGGCTCACACTCACTCTCATACACACCTCACACACACATCACATCGCATCCACACATCAAGGTCCTGCAGCTGCGGAACATACATAACATAACAGCACACACACACAAATCAGATCACACTCACACATACCTCACACATCACATCGCATCCAAATACTCACAACATCCTGGGATATCGCTTGCTTCTCGGCGGCGATATTGTGCTGTGAGCTTCCAGGACCTAACGGAGGATCACATGGCCAGAAGCATGTGATATCCCCGGATGTTGTGAGTATCAGCGCGTATGTGCAATATCGTCAGTGTCTGTGTGTGTGAGTGTATGCGATCGGTTGTGTGTGTGAGTGTATGCGATCGGTTGTGTGTGTGAGTGGATGCGATCGGTTGTGTGTGTGAGTGCATGCGATCGGTTGTGTGTGTGAGTGCATGCGATCGGTTGTGTGTGTGAGTGCATGCGATCGGTTGTGTGTGTGAGTGGATGCGATCGGTTGTGTGTGTGAGTGGATGCGATCGGTTGTGTGGGTGAGTGGATGCGATCGGTTGTGTGGGTGAGTGGATGCGATCGGGTGTGGGTGAGTGTCGGCAGAGGAGCACGGCGTGCTGGAGGAGGCTGGGAGCAGAGAGGCTGATCTTGGGGAAGGCTGGGAAGGGGAGGCTGATGCTGAGGGAGGCTGGAAGGAGAGAGGCTGAGCAAACGTGCTCCATCCGCCATACTGCGCACTCCCCATCGTGCTGCATCCCCCATGCTGCGCACTCCCAAACGTGCTCCATCCGCCATGCTGCGCACTCCCCATCGTGCTCTATCCGCCATGCTGCACACTCCCAAACGTGCTCCATTCGCCATGCTGCGCACTCCCAAACGTGCTCCATCCGCCATACTGCGCACTCCCCATCGTGCTCTATCCGCCATGCTGCACACTCCCAAACGTGCTCCATCCCCCATGCTGCGCACTCCCAAACGTGCTCCATCCGCCATGCTGCGCACTCCCCATCGTGCTCTATCCGCCATGCTGCACACTCCCAAAAGTGCTCCATCCGCCATGCTGCGCACTCCCAAACGTGCTCCATCCGCCATGCTGCGCACCCCCCATCATGCTCCATCCGCCATGCTGCGCACTCCCAAACGTGCTCCATCCGCCATGCTGCGCACTCCCAAACGTGCTCCATCCGCCATGCTGCGCACTCCCAAACGTGGTCCATCCGCCATGCTGCGCACTCCCAAACGTGGTCCATCCGCCATGCTGCGCACTCCCAAACGTGGTCCATCCGCCATGCTGCGCACTCCCAAACGTGCTCCATCCGCCATACTGCGCACTCCCAAACGTGCTCCATCCGCCATACTGCGCACTCCCCATCGTGCACCATCCGGCATGCTGCGCACTCCCAAGCGGATGGAGCATGATGGGGGGTGCGCAGCATGGCGGATGGAGCACGTTTGGGAGTGCGCAGCATGGCGGATGGAGCACGTTTGGGAGTGCGCAGCATGACGGATGGAGCACGTTTGGGAGTGCGCAGCATGACGGATGGAGCACGTTTGGGAGTGCGCAGCATGCCGGATGGTGCACGATGGGGAGTGCGCAGTATGGCGGATGGAGCACGTTTGGGAGTGCACAGTATGGCGGATGGAGCACGTTTGGGAGTGCGCAGCATGGCGGATGGAGCACGTTTGGGAGTGCGCAGCATGGCGGATGGACCACGTTTGGGAGTGCGCAGCATGGCGGATGGAGCACGTTTGGGAGTGCGCAGCATGGCGGATGGAGCACGTTTGGGAGTGCGCAGCATGGCGGATGGAGCACGTTTGGGAGTGCGCAGCATGGCGGATGGAGCACGTTTGGGAGTGCGCAGCATGCCGGATGGAGCACGTTTGGGAGTGCGCAGCATGGCGGATGGACCACGTTTGGGAGTGCGCAGCATGGAGGATGGAGCACGTTTGGGAGTGCGCAGCATGGCGGATGGAGCACGTTTGGGAGTGCGCAGCATGGCGGATGGAGCACGTTTGGGAGTGCGCAGCATGCCGGATGGAGCACGTTTGGGAGTGCGCAGCATGGCGGATGGAGCACGTTTGGGAGTGCGCAGCATGGGGGATGCAGCACGATGGGGGGTGCGCAGCATGGGGGATGGAGCACGATGGGAGGTGCACACCTCCCCCCAACACACACACACACGCGCACTGCACAACACACACACATTAGGAATCACAAACAACGCCCTACACAGACACCCACACACACAGACAACGCTGCACACACAAATATACGCACATGCTGCACAACACACACATTGCTCAAAACATACCTCCCCCCAAAACACACCACACACACACAAACCGCACAACACACACACACACACACAACGCTACAGACACACAGCGCTCCACAAACAACGCAACACACGCAACACACATACAACACCGCTCTCACCCCCCGCGACACTCAGAACATGTACAGCGCCCTACACAAACACTTGGTAACTACACACAACAACATCTATATATATCTATATATATAATTGCCTTATTCTGTCTGTCTGTCTGTCTGTCTGTCTATCTGTCTGTCTATCTGTCTGTCTGTCATGCTCCGAAATTGTGTCCTTACGGTGACACAAAGCTGATTGGCCGCTGGGCTCGCCATGGCCCCGCCCCCCCACACGGATTGGCCTCTCGCCCCGGCTCTCTGCAGGCCCCGCCCCCCTCACGCAATGCACGCTCGCTCTGGCCTAACTGACACGGGGCTCAGATTCCCAGGTGAGTACACACACACATCAGATCACACTCACTCTCACACACACCTCACACATCACATCCACACATCACATCCACACACACCTCACACATCACAACATGCTGGGATATCGCTTGCTTCTACACCGGCTCTGTCAGGATCCCGGCAGCGCCACACATAACCTTGCGATGCTGGGATCTTAACGGAGGCCGTGAAAGCTGGTAACCATTATACACATCGGGTAACTAAGGTCCCTTAGTTACCCGATGTGTATCATAGTTACCAGTGTACACCGGCTCACACTCACTCTCATACACACCTCACACACACATCACATCGCATCCACACATCAAGGTCCTGCAGCTGCGGAACATACATAACATAACAGCACACACACACAAATCAGATCACACTCACACATACCTCACACATCACATCGCATCCAAATACTCACAACATCCTGGGATATCGCTTCATTCTCGGCGGCGATATTGTGCTGTGAGCTTCCAGGACCTGACGGAGGATCACATGGCCAGAAGCATGTGATTTCCCCGGATGTTGTGAGTATCAGCGCGTATGTGCAATATCGTCAGTGTCTGTGTGTGTGAGTGTATGCGATCGGGTGTGTGTGAGTGGATGCGATCGGTTGTGTGTGTGAGTGGATGCGATCGGTTGTGTGTGTGAGTGCATGCGATCGGTTGTGTGTGTGAGTGGATGCGATCGGTTGTGTGTGTGAGTGGATGCGATCGGTTGTGTGGGTGAGTGGATGCGATCGGTTGTGTGGGTGAGTGGATGCGATCGGGTGTGGGTGAGTGTCGGCAGAGGAGCACGGCGTGCTGGAGGAGGCTGGGAGCAGAGAGGCTGATCTTGGGGAAGGCTGGGAGGGGGAGGCTGATGCTGAGGGAGGCTGGAAGGAGAGAGGCTGAGCAAACGTGCTCCATCCGCCATGCTGCGCACTCCCCATCGTGCTCTATCCGCCATGCTGCACACTCCCAAACGTGCTCCATTCGCCATGCTGCGCACTCCCAAACGTGCTCCATCCGCCATACTGCGCACTCCCCATCGTGCTCTATCCGCCATGCTGCACACTCCCAAACGTGCTCCATCCCCCATGCTGCGCACTCCCAAACGTGCTCCATCCGCCATGCTGCGCACTCCCCATCGTGCTCTATCCGCCTTGCTGCACACTCCCAAAAGTGCTCCATCCGCCATGCTGCGCACTCCCAAACGTGCTCTATCCGCCATGCTGCGCACCCCCCATCATGCTCCATCCGCCATGCTGCGCACTCCCAAACGTGCTCCATCCGCCATGCTGCGCACTCCCAAACGTGCTCCATCCGCCATGCTGCGCACTCCCAAATGTGGTCCATCCGCCATGCTGCGCACTCCCAAACGTGGTCCATCCGCCATGCTGCGCACCCCCAAACGTGGTCCATCCGCCATGCTGCGCACTCCCAAACGTGCTCCATCTGCCATACTGCGCACTCCCAAACGTGCTCCATCTGCCATACTGCGCACTCCCCATCGTGCACCATCCGGCATGCTGCGCACTCCCAAGCGGATGGAGCATGATGGGGGGTGCGCAGCATGGCGGATGGAGCACGTTTGGGAGTGCGCAGCATGGCGGATGGAGCACGTTTGGGAGTGCGCAGCATGACGGATGGAGCACGTTTGGGAGTGCGCAGCATGACGGATGGAGCACGTTTGGGAGTGCGCAGCATGCCGGATGGTGCACGATGGGGAGTGCGCAGTATGGCGGATGGAGCACGTTTGGGAGTGCGCAGTATGGCGGATGGAGCACGTTTGGGAGTGCGCAGCATGGCGGATGGAGCACGTTTGGGAGTGCGCAGCATGGCGGATGGACCACGTTTGGGAGTGCGCAGCATGGGGGATGGAGCACGTTTGGGAGTGCGCAGCATGGCGGATGGAGCACGTTTGGGAGTGCGCAGCATGGCGGATGGAGCACGTTTGGGAGTGCGCAGCATGGGGGATGCAGCACGATGGGGGGTGCGCAGCATGGGGGATGGAGCACGATAGGAGGTGCACACCTCCCCCCAACACACACACACACGCGCACTGCACAACACACACACACTAGGAATCACAAACAACGCCCTACACAGACACCCACACACACAGACAACGCTGCACACACAAATATACGCACATGCTGCACAACACACACATTGCTCAAAACATACCTCCCCCCAAAACACACCACACACACACAAACCGCACAACACACACACACAACGCTACAGACACACAGCGCTCCACAAACAACGCAACACACGCAACACACATACAACACCGCTCTCACCCCCCGCGACACTCAGAACATGTACAGCGCCCTACACAAACACTTGGTAACTACACACAACAACATCTATATATATATATATATATATATATATATATAACAAAAATCATACATGAACTACACAATACGTAAATTCTAGAATACCCGATGCGTAGAATCGGGCCACCTTCTAGTATATATATATATATATATATATGTATATTTATTTATTTATTTTTTTGCCTAAAATTCAAAGGAAATGTACAGTCTTTAACTTTATGCTTTTTATAGATCATTTCAACTTCAACTTGCTTAACTGTTCACAATAACAGGGTGTTGGCACCCTTGAAATTGTTCCAGAAAATGAAATATTTCTTCCAGAAAATTATTGCAATTACATACGGTGTTATACACCTTTTAACTTCCTTTGTGTGTATAACACGCTGTGTCCATAATGCTGTGAACCCTGATCGTGGGCACGCAGTTTAAGAATTGTCCCAACCCCTCACATTACAACCAGTTATCAGGACACAAAAATACAATGTGCAAATATGTTAAGAAAATGTTATGAGTCACCTGAGATTGGCATTATCTCTTGTAGCCAAAGCCACAAAGAAAGATCTGCAGAGGAGCAGGAAAGGACAGACTGGTGAGAACTCTCACCAGCAGATGTTTTTGTCCCTCTTATTGATCCTTCTGTTTTGGTTGCTTGTCCAAGGGACCCAAAACTTCTGGATACCGTGTTTCCCCGAAAATAAGACCTCCCCCAAAAATAAGACCTAGCAAGACTTTTCAGGGATGCTTAAATATAAGACATCCCCTGAAAATAAGACCTAGCCGCGGTCAATAATAAAGTGTCATGCAGCGGTAAGAAAGTTAAAAACACTGCAGAACACTTCATTATAGACAGCGGACACCCCCTAAAGAAAGAAGAGAGAAGACCCCCCGATCATATTCACCAGACGCTGGAGCAGGTGAGCGCATCAAGGTCCTGCAGCAAAACACACACATCACACACATCAGATCACACACACACACACACACACACACACATCAGATCACACACACACACACATCAGATCACATACACACACACACATCAGATCACATCCATACACTCACCACATCCAGTGATATTGCTTGCTTATCGGCGGCGATACTGTGCGGTGCAGTGAGCTTCCAGGACCTGCCGGATGGTCACATGGCCGGAAGCATGTTGTATCTCCAGATGTTATGAATGTGTGCGCGCATATGTGCAATATCGTGACTGTGTGCGAGTGTATGCGATCGGATGTGTGCGTGTATGCTGTCCGATGTGTGAGTGTGTGTGTGTGTGTGTGTGAATGTATGCGATCGGTCTGTGAGTGTCGGCAGGAGGCAGAGGAGGACGGCGTGCAGCACAGCTCCTGGGAGCGGCCACTGGAAAGCACAGGGAGGAATGATGTGAAAGGTGTGTGTGTGTGTGTGTGTGTGTGTGTGTGTGTGTATATACTGTCTGATGTGTGAGTGTGTTCTGATGTGTGAGTATCGGCCAGACGCAGGGGAGGAAAGCTGCTGGGAGATCACAGGGAGAAATTATGTGGAATGTGATGTATCTGTGTGTGTGTGATGTGATCTTTGCGAGTATCAGCCAAGGGAGGCGTGCAGCACACCTGCTGGGAGATTACAGGAGGATCTGGGAGCCATACAGATGCCCGAGGCTGGTAAGTATGACGATCCTGGTAAGGGGGGTCCACTTTTTGTGGGGGGTAAACTTACCCCCAACCATGCCTCCTCGAGAATAAGACACCCCCTGAAAATAAGACCTAGTGCTTTTTTCAGGGCAAAAAAAAAATATAAGACAGTGACTTATTTTTGGGAAAACAGTTCACCAACTGACATGAAATCTCCATCGATCCAAAATCTGGTCTTCAAAGGTGATTTGTAGAAGAGGAAATGTATTTAGAATAAAAATTACAAGCAAAAAGGACAGATAAAGATAAGATAAAATAAATGTAGGTACTGGATCCCAATATGAGAGAGGGATCTGCCCTGTTGCAGGAAAGTGCAATATTTAAATCAAACTTCTGGCTCACATCCATGGAGTTTCTACTCATGCCCGAACCAAATAATTAAACAACTCAATGGAACATAAACAATTGTTTTCAAGGATAATTCTGCATCAGAAGACCTCCATGTGCTTGGTTTTTGTGAGTACATCTTATCTATGGAATAAATCTTACAGAACATTTTGATAATATCTGCAGGCCCAGCCGTGATTGCTTTTAGCTCAAACAAAGCATCATTTTACAAGCTGGTACATAGCTGGCATATAACAAGTAATATAATAAATTACCAAATTGTTGATTATAATAGCTGTATTGATTATTTTCTTTATGATCCCAATAATTAATGGAATAGGTCTAAAATGTAAACTATCACAGTAACCATGAAGTCTCTATTAGCAATGATTTCATAGTGGAAAAAGTATCAGGCTGGCATGATGTGACATAGTGGGTGTTCCTAGTACGGTATTTTAGAGGTCATCCTGAAAAGTAATGGACTAAATAAATGTAAAACATACTATTAGTAACAATTAAAAACTACGATGTTTACTGGCAAATGTAGAATAAATGAATAAACATTGTCTATATTTTAAAAACTTCCATTCCTTCTTCTTTTTCTTATTTAGTGTTTTATGATAGATACAGCCTAACGATATCTATCAAGACATCTCATTAGTTCTGGTATAATCTCCATCTTATCAGTGGGGAAGGAAGCTTATTTCTCTGATAAGATGCATTACAAATTTTGTATATTCGCTTGTACTATTGATTTATTCAAAGTTCGTTGAAAGTACAGTTCTGTTTTATCCAGCTGTTTAAGGGATTCCAACACAGCTAAAATATGAATGGAAAGATCTCAGATGGAATGCAAATTCCATGCATTTTTGGATATTGTTATGGACTCTTATGGGACCTCTTTGTTGAGTTGTCGCTGCACTTTTATGGTAATTTTGGTCAGCTGGCCACTCGAGAAGAATCACCACTGTTCCATGTTTTCGCCTTTTGTGGATAATGGCTCTATCTGTTGTTTGCTGGAGTCCCAAAGATTTAGAAATGGCTTTATAACCTTTTCCAGACTGATAGATTATTATTATTATTATTATTATTATTATTATTATTTATTATTATATAGATCTCAATGACTTTGTTTCTCACTTATTCCTGAATGTCTTTGGATCGTAGCATGATGACTAGGTTTTGAGGATCTTTTGGTCTACCACACTTTGTCAGGTAGGTCCTATTTAAGTGATTTCCTGATCGAGAACAGATGTGGCAGTTATCAGGCCTGGGTGTGGCTAGGGAAATTGAACTCAGCTTCCCAAAGATGTGATAAACCACAGTCAGGCTACTTTCACACATCCGGTTTTTGCTCTGCGGCACAATACGGCGCTCTGCAGAAAAACCGCAACCGGTTTTTTTTGCCGCCGGTTGCGTTTTTTTTTTGCATAGACTTACATTAGTGCCGTATTGTGCCTCATGGGCTTGCGTTCGGTCCGGTTTTTGCCGCATGCGGCAGATTTAGCCGATGCCGCAGCCGGATAGAACGTTGCCTGCAAACACCGCATCGCGCCGCATCCGGCCGCTGCGGCGCATTTTTCAATGCATGCCTATGGATGCCGGATGCGGCGCTATGCGGAAAAAAACGCATCCGGCCACCGCATGCGGTTTCTTCCACTGCGCATGCTCAGTAGCGTGCCGCAACCGGAAAAAAACGGACCGGCCGCATGTAAAAACTTATGCAAAGGATGCGGTGTTTTTGCCGCATCCGTTGCATAGGTTTCACAGCCGGATTGAGCCGCACTGCTCAAACCGGATGTGTGAAAGTAGCCTTAATGTTTTAAGTGGTGGTGGAGGACAATCACATTTTCACACAGGACCCTGTAGGTTTGTCTTTCATTTTCCCTGAATGACCTTCATTTATAAACTGCATTTTGTGTTTTCTTGTGTCTTCTTTGTCTAATATTTTAAATTTCTTTGGTGATCTGAAACATTTAAGAGTGAGAAACATGCAAAAGAATAAAAAATCAGAAAGGGGACAAACACTTTCACACCACTGTACCTAAGGCTTCTTTCACCTTATATAGGCCAATAAAGAGGCATTTTGGATTCTGCAGTGGTGGTATGCTTTGTCATCTCCTATTTAACAGTAGAACAAAGCACGTTAGAGTGCTTTTCTACCCACTGCTAAAAAAACTAACATATAATATACTTATTTTTTTCAATGGGACATTATAAACAAAATAATGTTGTTTGCCCATACACAATATAACAGTGTCTAAAGAAAAATGACACACTACTTGGCTGATGAAATGCTGAGAGGTACAAATGAAAAGAAGTTAACATATCATTAAGAAACAAAAAGAAATAGCTATTAAGGGGTTATTCTCAAATGTCCTAAAAAATTGATTATTTTGATGATCTTCACAGTTTCTCCTTTTCAAATATAAAGGTTTTGGTCGTTCGTCACATGAGGGATTCATTTCCTGTATAGTCATTGACTGACTTGTTCGGAGGTGTCACCTCTCATTTACACCCAAGTATTCCTACTGACAGCGACATGCAATGTTTACCTGAAACTGCAAAAAGATAAGGATAACACGCATTACATCTGTGAATCCTGTCTTTCATACCTTTATGACGAGATGATTTTTTCATTCATAGTCTTCAATTTTTTTTTGTTCTCACTAGAACCAAAACTTTTTTTCTTTGTCAACATTGCTATCTAACAGCTCGTTTTTGTTGGATGTTGGAGTTTTGAATGGTAGCATTCATTTGACCATATATTGTACTGAACACTGTGAAAAAAATACTACTGGGATATGATGATGAAAAAATATGCACTCAAACATTGTGGTTAGGGATTCATTTTCACGATGGCCAGTATGCTTTATAAATGGCCTAGCAACATAATTATTCAGGTCAGTATGATTATGGCGATCCAAACTTGTATAGTTTAAAGATTATTTCATCAAATGGAGATCTGATAATGGCTCTAAGGGTTTCATCCTGGTACCTAACAGACATCAGTGTTGTCTATTAAATAGAGGTTTGTGTGACCCTCCAAGGATTTATCATCACTGACCTGCCACCAAACCAGTCATTCTGGAGAGATGTTGCAAACATCAAGTACGTTCATCACCACATCTCTAGACTCTCTGACGTATGCCAAATGTGCTCAGTGTGAACTTGCACTCATCTGTATAGAGAACAGTGTAGCAATAGTGGACCAGCCAATGCTGATGTTCTCCTGTGAATGTCAGTCCAGCTGCATGGTGCTGGCTTGTGTGCATCAGTCTCACTACAGGACATCGGGTTTTCATGCCACCGCCATGGAGCATGTTTCTGAAAATTTGGTCAGAAACATGAACACCATTAGTCCGTAGGTCATTTTAAAAGGCTCTGGCAGTTCACCTCTTGTTCCTCCTTTCACAAAGGAGAAGATATCAGTTTGCCTGCTTGGTTGATGACCTTCAACGGTCCTGTCCATCTCCCCTTGTGAGCTGGTATCTGCTCTGTGGTATTGAAATAGTGCTTGGAAACACAGCAAATCATCTTGCAATGGCACTTATAAATGTGCCATCCTGGAATAACTCTACTATATAAGCAACCTGAGAGAGAGAAGCCAGCACAATCTGAAAATGGCATGCCTCATTTGCTCCATATGAGCAACCTGAATGAGCATCTCTTGACCCCCAATTTACCAATATTTTGGACCATGTGTCTTGTGTTTTTTATCGTACCGGACGATGGCTCAGATACTAGAGGGAGACAAAATCTATGGATTTTGTCAACAATAAAAAAAATTGTTTTGCTCAAATTACTGGGGATCCAAAACTAGTTTATTATATGGAGCAGTTTTTGGATCTTGATTCTAACTAGAATTGAGCGAGTACCTAACTATTTGAACTCGCTATACTCATAACGAGTACTGTCTAACACTCGCGTATTCATTCCAAATAACGTGTACAATACAAGTCAATGAGGAAAATCTCGCAAAGTAACGAGTAACCCGAATGCCGTACTATTTGTGCGAGTTTTCCCCATTGACTTGCATTGCACATGCTATTCAGAATGAATACGCAAGTATTAGACAGTACTCATTATGAGTATAGCAAGTACGAATAGTTAGGTACTCGCTCAACTCTAATTATAATGTATTGTAACAAATTAACATACATATTCTTCAGTATTATAGAAAGTGATATTAGGGGTATAGGATTCAAGGCTTGTTCTTAACCTTATGTTAAAGGGAACATACTCCTTTTTTTAATTAGTCAAAACCCTGGCCATACCTTTATCATGTGATTTTAGAATTTAAGTAGCTAGATTTTCTTCTCTTTAGGGAAGTAGACCATGATGAAGGCGTAGCTTAACACCGAAACGCGTAGTCTGGGGCATATTCATTAGTTTCCTAACCAGCTGAATTACATGTAGTGTTTTAAATTTATTAATAAAATTTAGAATTTCTTAATTAGTAAGAGATTTTCACGTATATCCATCTTGATCAGCTGAAATTTCTACAATTTATCTCTATTAATCTCTTAAATATGTTAACAAGAGCTCCCATGCTGTAACTGAGTATACAAATTAAGTTTATTCAGCAACTTTCTTTATCAATTGCAGTGTTAAAACAGTCATGATTTTTAGACTCGTAATCCTTTGAAATATCACTTTTAGCCTTAAGTGGAGAAAATAGAAATTTCAAGCAATCAGGATTGGCTTTAATAGTTAAGTGAATGTGCGATAACTCATTACACACCTTTTCCTGTCAGAATTGATTTTCTATATAACAAAAACATACAATATAAGATAAAAAAAGTTTAAAAAAAATATGAGAAAAACTTAAAAAATACCAAAGTTTAAATCACTCCATTTCCCCCATTAAAAATTAAGAAATAAAAAAACAAAAATACATAATTTGGTATTGCTGCGTTGATAAAAGTCCAATCTATCAAAATGTAAAATAAATTAATCTGATTGGTGAACGGCATAATGATAAAAACAATCATAACTCTAGAATCAAGATTTTTCAGCTGCTGCAAGAACATAAACAAATATAACAAGAGAAAATCAAAACATCATATCTACACTGTGTGCAGACTTATTAGGCAAATGAGTATATAGAAAAAGTCCAGCTCACCCAATAGAGACGGCTAAATGTTTGATCGGTGCACGGAAAAGAAAGCAGGATCCCTCTGCAGCAGGACGTAGTGTAGAAAATTATCCAGCATCCAGATCAGTAGATTGGTTAAAAATCAATTTTCCTTTATTCCAAACTTCATAAAAGCATAAAATTCTCCATCATGATGAAGAACGCATCACAAGGTGTGTAAGGTGGACGCGTTTCGGACAAAAAACTAGTCCTTAATCTGAGACCCTGGTCTCAGATTAAGGACTAGTTTTTTGTCCGAAATGCATCCACCTTACACGCCTTGTGATGCGTTCTTCATCATGATGGAGAATTTTATGCTTTTATGAAGTTTGGAATAAATGAAAATTGATTTTTAACCAATTTATTAGGCAAATGAGTATTTTGAGCACATGATACTTTTTATACATGTTGTCCTACTCCAAGCTGTATAGGCTTGAGAGCCAACTACCAATTAAGTAAATAACGTGATGTGCATCTCTTTAATGAGGAGGGGTGTGGTGTAATTACATCAACATCCTATATAAGGTGTGCATACGTATTAAGCAACTTCCTTTCCTTTGGCAAAATGGGTCAGAATGGAGATTTGCCGGGCTCTGAAAAGTCCACAATTGTGAGATGTCTTGCAGAGGGATGCAGCAGTCTTGAAATTGCCAAACTTTTGAAGCGTGATCACCGAACAATCAAGCGTTTCATGGCAAATAGCCAGCCGGGTCGCAAGAAGCATGTTGGGCAAAGAAGGCACAAAATAACTGCCCATGAATTGAGGAAAATCAAGCGTGAAGCTGCCAAGATGCCATTTGCCACCAGTTTGGTCATATTTCAGAGCTGCAATGTTACTGGAGTATCAAAAAGCACAAGGTATGCCATACTCAGGGACATGGCCAAGGTAAGGAAGGCTGAAAAATGACCACCTTTGAACAAGAAACATAAGATAAAACGTCAAGACTGGGCCAAGAAATATCTTTAGACTGATTTTTCAAAGGTTTTATGGACTGATGAAATGAGAGTGACTCTTGATAGTCCAGATGGATGGGCCAGAGGTTGATCAGTAAAGGGCAGAGAGCTCCACTCCAACTCAGACGCCAGCAAGGTAGAGGTGGGGTACTGGTATGGGCTGGTATCATCAAAGAAGAACTTGTAGGACCTTTTTGGGTTGAGGATGGAGTGAAGCTCAACTCCCACACCTACTGCCAGTTTCTGGAAGACAACTTCTTCAAACAGTGGTACAGGAAGATGTCGGTATCGTTCAAAAAAACATGATTTTCATGCAGGACAATGTTCCATCACATGCTTCCAACTACTCCACAGCGTGGCTGGCCATTAAAGGTCAAAATATGAAAAAATAATGACATGGCCCCCTTTTTCACTTGACCTGAACCCCATAGAGAACCTGTGGTCCCTCATAAAATGTGAGATCTACAGGGAGGGAAAACAGTGCACCTCTCGAAACAGTGTCTGGGAGGCTGTGGTGGCTGCTGCACGCAATTTTGATCATAAACAGATCAAGCAACTGACAGAATCTATGGATGGTAGGCTGTTGAGTGTCATCATAAAGAAAGGTGACTATATTGGTCACTAATTTTTTGGGGTTTTGCTTTTGCATGTCAGAAATGTTTATTTCTAAATTTTGTGCAGTTATATTGGTTGACCTTGTAAAAATAAACAAGTGAGATGGGAATATATTTGGTTTTTATTAAGTTGCCTAATAATTCTGCACAGTAATAGTTACCTGCAAAAAGAGATATCCTCCTAAGATAGCCAAATCTAAAAAATCCCCACTCCAACTTCCAAAAATATTAAGATTTGATATTTATGAGTCTTTTGGGTTGATTGAGAACATAGTTGTTAATCAATAATAAAAAAAATCCTCTAAAATACAACTTTTCCAATAAGTCTGCACCCAGTGTACAACTATATTATATCAATAGAAATATTGGCATGGGGCACAAAAAATGATGTAAGGTACCAAAACCCTACAGTGAAACATGGTGGTGGCAATGTCATGGTTTGGGGCTGCTTTTCTGTATTTGTCATTGGCCCTCTTACTAGAATTGATGGAAATATGAATGCTACCACGTACGAGGATACACTGGAGAATGTAATGTTGCCACATAGTAAAACCAAAGAAGGCAGGGGCTGGAAATTCCTGCAAGACAATGATCCTAAGCCACATCCAATTTAGTCAATAATTGGTTAGTAAAGAAAAATGTTCTCCTGTTGCAATGGCCAAGCCAATTACCTGACTTACACCCTATAGAGAACCTTTTGAATGAGTAAAGCGGGCTTTACACGCTATGATATATCTAACGAGATGTCGGTGGGGTCACGTCGTAAGTGACGCACATCCGGCATCGTTAGTGATATCGTAGCGTGTGACAGCTATGAACGAGCAGAAATACTCACCTTCTCGTTCATCGTTGACATGACACTCATTTTCTAAAAATCGAATGTCCGGTTGTTCATCGTTCCCCAGGCAGCACACATTGCTCCGTGTGACACCCCGGGAACGATGAACTGCAGATTACCTGCGGTCGCCAAAAATGCTGAAGGAAAGAGGTGGGCGGGATGTTTACGTCTTGCTCATCTCCGCACCTCTGCTTCTATTGGCCGGCCGCTGTGTGACGTTGCTGTGACGCCGAATGTCCCTCCCCCTTAAGGAAGTTGATGTTCACCACCCACAGCGAGGTCGTTTGGAAGGTAAGCACGTGTGACGGGGGGTTACAACATTGTGCGACACGGGCAAGAAATTGCCCGTGCCGCACAAACGATGGGGGCGGGTGCCATCGCAAATGCGATCGCACGATAAATTGTAACGTGTAAAGAAGGCTTTATGGTGATGAGTTGGGGCTAATATCCATAGCAATAAAGATGAATTGTTTGCAGATATTCAAATGGAATGGAGCAAGATCCCTCAAGATGTCTTGAATATTCTAGTGGCTTCATTGCCCCGTTGTAGTGGTGCAGTAAATAAAGAAAGGGGTTATGCTACAGAATAGTAAGTTATCGCATTGTAAACAATAAATTACTCTATCTTGTGATCAATAAATAATATATGCAAAACTTTTGGCAATCAGTTTTCTTTAATTAAATGGTCATACCGATGTTCAAAAGCATTTTGGCATTTTGGGTTAAGTTAAGGTCTTGCATGATGACGACATCATGCAATTTCAATTCATCAAGAAAATAGCATTAAAATAACCAGCCGGAAGTAATCACACTTTAAAAAAAAATGCAAATATTTTGGTCGCTAGTGTTATTTAAAAATATAAATCTGAAAATTGTAACATGCATTTGTATTCAGCCCCAGAGTCAATATGTGTCATGCTCACCGCCGGGCAATAAGTCGAGCGAGGGGATAGCGCAGCCCAAGTATGAGATAGGCCCACTGGACCACAAGTGGGACCCGGATCCACCCAGGCAAGGGAAGGGTGGCACCCAAGAACTGTGGCAGCTGAGCTGAGGCTAGGTGACCGCAGGACAGAGGGACAGGCAGGGTCAGACAAGACTGGCACAGGAACACAGTACAGTTTAGGAACAGGTCAGGATAAGGCTGGTCCCAGGACACAGGAACGAACCAGAAACTCAGGCAGGATGGATCTGAGATACTGGCTGGTCCTGGCCACAGAGATGGATAGGAGAACAGGACAACCGACTCAGGAACAGGACAGACACAGGAAGTCATCAGCCAAGGCTCCAGGCATCGGGCAGATGTCATCAGAACCCAGACATTAGGTAAGGCTTCAGACATCGGACAGAAGTCATCAGACACCGAACATCAGATAAGGCTCCGGGCATCGGGAAAAAGTCATCAGATATCGGACATCGGGTAAGGCTCCAGACATCGGGCAGAAGTCATCAGACACCGGACATCAGGCACAGCAGTCATAGACTGCAGTCGAGTGGCATAGGCACAATAAGCACAGACCACAGCAAGGTAGTGCTGGCACAGCGGGCTTGGACCACAACAGGTTGGTGAATTCACAGGGGGCTTATACCTTCAGCAGAGTGGTGCAGGCACAGCGGGCCTGGACCACTAAAGGGTGGTGAAGGCCAGCAGGAATTCTGGACTTCAGGCTTAAAACATAAACAATGCTTTATTCACAGAAGGGTTACAGGAACAGGACACAGCAGGGTTTCAGGTACAGAAAACAGCAGGAATTCAGGAACAAGATACAGACTGGTACCAGGGCAACACATGAACAGGACAGGTCCAGACCAGACATCAGCATGCCAGAACTATAGCAGTCAGTACTGGAGCTGGGTACAGGCAGACCAGAGCAACATGGCAGTGTAAGGGGTGGGCAGACCCCTTACAAGGAGGTGCAGTTTCCCCCTGAAGATACCTCACTCTGGGGTAGTTACTGTTGATGTTATTAATAAACATGTTTTTACTGTGCAGTGGGTTTTCCCCTAGAGCCCGGGTGGGACGGCTGTCCCCATAGAAACAGGGCAGGAGAGAGGAGGAGCCGGCAGCTTAGAGAGAGAAGTGTGTGTGTGTTGAAGTCAGTTGATTCTGGGACAGGGGAGAAGGAACAGCCAGGGGCAGAGTGTGGAGCTGAGTGGGCAGAAAGAAAGAAAGAAAGAAGGGAAGAAGAGAAGAAGTGTTCTCAAGAGTGGAAGCAGAGCAGGGGCAGAGTGTGGGAGCTGGATGAAAAGGGAAGCCGGAGAGAAAAGGAGCGGGCGGAACCTCAAAGTGCGAAGCAGTACCGGTGTGGGTCCGGTCTGTGGGTAGCCGTAGTGGGAGCCAGGTGAAGAGGATTAGCCGGGCACATCCCCACTGGAGGAGACGTCAGGGCAGGCTTTCCCTCAGCTAAAGGAAGTGTGAAGTGTCATCTATAACTGCCGGTTGTGTGAAGAACTGTGTAATAAAGAATGCCTTTTGTTTGCACCGAATCATGCCTGGAACGTGTTTATACGTCGGACGACATCTGCACCACCACACTCTGCCCCACCAAGACATCTCCCGTCCCGATAGTGATGGCGGAGCCAGGGGTAAGCCTGATAGCAAGGGCCACGACTACAACCCCCGAGGCACCCCTGGCACCCCGTTACATGTGGTGTAGTCGGCAGGATGCGGATTGTATGCCAGGGGTCCCGACCCAAGAAGACGGAGACCAAGTGGTGCCTAGGGCACAGGATCCGGATTATTGGAGAAGAGTCCCGATCCCTTGGTGGGAAGAAAAAGAAGTGCCTGAAGCGTTGGACCGGGCACAAGATGGCGGCAAGATGGCCGTCGTCTTTGAGAACACAGAAAGCGCGCGAAGAATTGGCGCCAAAAGAAGAGCCTGGGGCTGGCCGGTGCCGAAAAAGAAGTTCGGAGTACTCCGCCCAAAGAGGGGAGGTGCCGGTCCCAGGGCACGGATGAAGATATGTGAAGTGGGCGGTGTTCCAAGGAAAAAGAAGAACCGCCGCGGAGGGGTCGACCTGATGTGTGAGACTGGGGGTGGAGTATACCCAAGAGCGGGAAAATTAGGCCCGCCTCCACTTCCTCCAGCTTCTTCACTGACCCCGCTGCCATTATCAGAGACGCTGACTGAAAACGAGATGGAGACCTCCAGACAACAGCAAGATGTGGTGGCCGCGCTAGCAGCCACTAATCTGGGCAGAGGACGCCCGAAGCAGACTGCGGACGCAGAAGGACTTGCCCTTGCTTTACCGGCCGTGCCAGAAGGACCGGAGCGGCCCACAAAAGTAACCTGGGTCACTACCTGGGATGCCGCGACCGGTGAGACCTCGACTGAAGTCCGGGCCACCTACAAGGCACAGCTACATCCGGGGAACAAAGTCCTGGGAACTCCACACCAGTGTCCGGAGGTATTCCCGCCAGACGAGGTGGGATCCCCAACCCACGCAGCAGTTCCGGCCCCGGAAGAGCGACATGCCCGGGAGCTAGAAGAGGACGAGTGGGGATTCTTTTGGGAGCCGGTGAAGCCGACGCCCCCGACTCAGCGACCCCATCACCCCCGTCGGGGGTTGAGGAGGCAAGACCGGAGACAGAGGCACCAGAACCAACCGTCAACTACGAACCGTTCCGGAGGCTGCGCCGCTTGCCAGGTCAGTCCCTTTCTGATTATGTGAGGGCTCAGCGGGCCGAATGGCAGCGCGCGTACCACCCCGAGTGACCCGTAATGACCGGAGGTGATGGACATGTTCATGTTGAATACCGGCATTGTTCAAGAGCCGGAAAAGTTCCACAGTTTGCAACCATGTTTAAGCTACTGAGCCAGGGGCTCCCTCTGTGTTGTTAACGGAGACTTTACTGTTTTGTACTTTTACCTATCTACTAAGACCGGGAGTGCTGTAAAAGCCTCCGGGCAGAAGACCAGCAAAGACCGGGAGTGCCTGCTGAAGGCCTCCGGGCACACTGCCTACAAAGACCGGGAGCTCCCAGGAGGGACTCCGGGCGCAGAACTTGGGCGCTCAGTGGTTGACTTTGTTTATGAAGGTTTTAAAGTTTTATCCAAAGTTTGCCTTGCTGCTAAATTGTGTTTTACAGGTCCGAGCCCTGCCGGGAGGCTTAGGCTTAAAGAGGGGAGGAATGTAAGGGGTGGGCAGACCCCTTACAAGGAGGTGCAGTTTCCCCCTGAAGATACCTCACTCTGGGGTAGTTACTGTTGATGTTATTAATAAACATGTTTTTACTGTGCAGTGGGTTTTCCCCTAGAGCCCGGGTGGGACGGCTGTCCCCATAGAAACAGGGCAGGAGAGAGGAGGAGCCGGCAGCTTAGAGAGAGAAGTGTGTGTGTGTTGAAGTCAGTTGATTCCGGGACAGGGGAGAAGGAACAGCCAGGGGCAGAGTGTGGAGCTGAGTGGGCAGAAAGAAAGAAAGAAAGAAGGGAAGAAGAGAAGAAGTGTTCTCAAGAGTGGAAGCAGAGCAGGGGCAGAGTGTGGGAGCTGGATGAAAAGGGAAGCCGGAGAGAAAAGGAGCGGGCGGAACCTCAAAGTGCGAAGCAGTACCGGTGTGGGTCCGGTCTGTGGGTAGCCGTAGTGGGAGCCAGGTGAAGAGGATTAGCCGGGCACATCCCCACTGGAGGAGACGTCAGGGCAGGCTTTCCCTCAGCTAAAGGAAGTGTGAAGTGTCATCTATAACTGCCGGTTGTGTGAAGAACTGTGTAATAAAGAATGCCTTTTGTTTGCACCGAATCATGCCTGGAACGTGTTTATACGTCGGACGACATCTGCACCACCACACTCTGCCCCACCAAGACATCTCCCGTCCCGATAGTGACGGCGGAGCCAGGGGTAAGCCTGATAGCAAGGGCCACGACTACAACCCCCGAGGCACCCCTGGCACCCTGTTACAGCAGGACCAACACAGAGCTAGGTTTAATAACCTAAAGAAGTTGCTCACCCCGCCCATCTGGGAAGGGGAACTTTTATACCAGATGCCTCCCAGCCATAGGCCAGGGACACCAATTCAAGATGCGTCACAGATTCCCAATGGGATTTAGGTCTGAACTTTATTTGTTTATATTTAGCTCCATTCCTCTTCCCATCAACTTCAACCAACTTCCCTGTTCTTGCTGAAGAATAGCATCCCTCCAGCTTTGTAATGCCACCAGCATCCCTGCACTCCTTTTAGGAAGAGCCACAGCAATAGTTCTTATTTGTGTCTGTTGCTCCAGCCTCATGTTCCTGCACCTGCGTACCCAAATCTGTGAACTAGTACTTGTGACCTTGTACCTGTGTTGTATCCCGAATCTGTTCAATTCCTGTATTCTGCCTTTGCCCCTGTACCCCCTCTGGTCCCTTCTGTGCACCTGATCCTGCCATGCATCCTCTCAGTATTCCAATACCCATCCTGTGACATCTAACCAGTATGTCTCTTCTAAATCCATTCAATCAGTTACTCACAGTTGATCCTGCCTTTCAGTCCATTCCTGCATACCTGTCTCTTAGAGTCAGCTGCTGCAATACTGGAGACTGCCCTGCAGTAGTACCTAGTGGTTACCTGCAGTACAAGCCTACCTACACCATCAGTGGCTCTAGTGAAGAATCAGGTAGTCGCTTAGTCATACCCCTCCAAAGTAAGCCCGGTACTGTGGCGCAGTGGGTCCACACCCACCAGTGTGACAAGCTTGATGCTGCTACCACCATGTTTGATGGTGGGGATGGTGTTTTCAGGGTGATATGCAATGTTACTTATCTGCCACACCTAATGTTTTTCATTTAACCCAATGAATTGTGTTTCTTGCTTTTCATTATGCTATTTGATCCCTAATGTTTTCAAACAAACCTGTGACAATTTCCCAAAACAGCTGTAGTTATATGAAGAATAAATCACACACAGGTGGACTAATTTTATTAATTAGGTCACTTCTGGAAGCAATTGGTGGCTCAGGATTTTATTGAGTTGTATTAGACTACATGGAGCTGAATGCAAATGCATGTCACAATTTTCAGATTTATATTTTTAAAATATTTAGACAACCATGCATCATTTCCTTAATGTTTCACAAATTCTAGCTACTTTGTGTTGGGATATCACATAAAATCCCAATAAAATACATTTACTTTTGTGGGTGTAACATGAAAAAATGTGTAAACGTTTATGAGCCACAAATACTTTTTCATTAACTGTGTGTATGTGCATATGTATTTACGAGTATATACTGCAAAGTAAGCAAGCTGTCATAAATAAAAGTGTACATACCTCACACTTCGACTGGCGAGTGTCCGACATACGAAGTGATAGATGCGCATGGACAAATAACTGTCTGGTGCACGGCAAAATACACAGGGATGGTAAAGGAGAGGAGGACCCTGACATTGTAGAGCAGAGAATAGACCACCTCCTGACACTAACCTGTGTCTGGTACCTTAGCTCCCCTAACGTCCCTATATGAGTCCTTCCCCTTGTCGCCGTTATGTGCCTTGTCCCTCCACTCACATTGGAAAATGACAAGTCCGATGAGTACGCTAGATGTCACCACCATAGTAATGACACACAAAGAAAGGGAGGACAGACAGAGGGACATAGACCAAAGGATATACAAACAAACTTCACTTCTGCAGCCAGACACCAAGGCTGCAGCCAACTAGACTCCAAAATGTGGCACTGGAACAGTTAAGCTCCAGCAGCATAACACCAGCAGCTCAAAGAAAACGTCCTCCCTCTACAGTGGTCAGAAACAGAATGATATTCTGTTACCAACATCAGGTGATGGATCATGTGAATATTTAAAGGAGATGGAAGTGGTCACAAACCAGCTGCACCTGAGGTAAACTAACAAGGAGCTAAGAGCAAGGAAATATCATTAACCCTTTCTGCATCAGCAGAAAGCAAAGCATATTTAGAATCACAGAGCAATGTGAAGCTCCGGTCCCAGAGTTGTCACAAGTCTCTCAAGCCTCGAGAGACACTCATGACAATAGCTTTTTGTTCCATAATGAGCAAAATCCAAAGTGAATGAACAAAAGAGTAAACTAATTTAAATCAGTATTTGGTGTGACCACACAGCTTCAAAGCATCAATTCTTTTAGGTACACTTGCACACAGTTGTTCAAGGAACTCAGCATTGAGGCTGTTCCAACCATCTTGATGAACTAACCACAAATTGTCTGTACATTTAGATTTGCACAAATCCTTCTGTCTCTTAATGTACTCCCAGATAGACTTGATGATGTTGAAATCAGGGCTATATACATAGACATATCCTCATTTCAAGGACTCCTTGTTCTTTTTTATGCTGGAAAATTTTTAATGGGGTATTCCCAAAATAAATGTGGTCTTTTAATAATGTATACAAATTTATTAATTTGTGCCAACATAACCCATTTATAAATCTACCCAGTTTTGCTTATATTACTTTCCCTCCCCCCAAAAAAATGACCTTCCAGGTTCTATTTACTCTTTTAAATGGGTAATTTAGTCTCTTCCAGGTAGCATCCTGCCAGGATTGCAATACTCTTTGATATGTCTAGAACAGAGCTTCTATTGTGAGGAATGATCTTACAGAAAGTGGTTGAACCTCTTTCATTGCAGTGTAAACAACTTATATAAGGAAGCAACCGTTTGCCTGTATGCTAGTAATTGAAAGGAGTGATCTGCAAAAATATTTGGCTAAATTCCTGGGGATGATAGAATAAATATATTGCAGGAAGGGACTAAAAAGATCCATGTACTGCAGGATGAATTGTATCCAGTGGGCTGAAAGGAAAGTCTTATTACAAGAGGAGGCTAAAAGGAGAAATGTACTACAGGATAGGCTGTATACAGGGGGGCTGAGATTAGTTGAGATATGTTTATTGACTGCTGAGAAACCAGTGATGTGAATCTTCAAATGCTGCAATTTTGATACATATGTCAAACTATTAACTTCTGCCATGTGCATCAATAGAGTGGACTTTGCAGTTTCATGTTAACCATCCATGAGCAGCATGCAACTAACACAGCTCGGCACTGCTGTGTGGAAAAGTGCATTAAAGTTAAGCTCTGTTAGAATCAGCTAAAAATGTAAAACCACACCGGAAGCTAAACTGAAGCAGTTGGCAGCAGAAAAAATATGCTAGTAAAGTTAGTGAACAGGAGAGGAGAGTGAATTCTACACTTACAGTAGCTTGATGATAACTCAGAGAGGTGGGGATAGACAGGAGCATATAAGAGGGGGAGGGGTTCTGCAGCACTGAGGAGAAGCAAATGCTGATGGATAATATAGATTTAGCAGATAATCATTGAACTTCTTATTCTGTTATATGAAGCTGGATGACCCAAAGAACTTAGGGGCACTTTGCACACTACGACATCGCAAGCCGATGCTGAGCGCGATAGTCCCCGCCCCCATCGCAGCTGCGATATCATGGTGATAGCTGCCGTAGCGAACATTATCGCTACGGTAGCTTCACATGCACTCACCTGCCCTGCGACGTCGCTCTGGCAAGCGAACCACCTCCTTATTAAGGGGCGGGTCATGCGGCATCTTAGCGACGTCACACGGCAGGCGGCCAATAGAAGCGGAGGGGCGGAGCTGAGCGGGATGTAAACATCCCGCCCACCTACGTCCTTCTGCATAGCCGGCGTGAGCCGCAGGACGCAGGTAAGGTGATGTTCCTCGCTCCTGCGGCTTCACACACAGCGATGTGTGCTGCTGCAGGAACGAGGAACAACATCGTAACATCGGTCCTTCCGAAATTATGGAAATGACAGACGCTACACCGTTGATACGATTTGGGCGTTTTTGCGCTCCATAATTGTATCAAAAAGGATTTACATACAATATCGACTGCGACGCCGGATGTGCGTCACTTTCGATTTGACCCCACCGACATCGCAGCTGCGATGTCGTGGTGTGCAAAGTGCCCCTAAGTCTATATTTTAACAATAAGTATGCATCTGCTGTGCTTTGTGAAAAGTAATGTGAATTACCCTTTAATGACTGGCTATATATTTAGGGTCTTTGTTCTCTCTGATGGTATTGCAGAATGGATAAGTATATGCTTGTATTTCTCAGCATTTAGGATATCTAATAGGCAACTTTCCAATTTTCTATTTATTTAAATTCCTCACCTCTACCCTGATAATTATTAATTTATTATTATTTACATTTCATGGTCTATGGGACCATCCACCCCTGCACTCTAGCAGTGGGGGCTGCAAATGCACAGTGCTTAGTAGCTTAATAGAATTTGTAAGCACTGCTCTAAACCTGGCAAGGATCATTAGAGTACACTACTATTTCTTGATCCCGGCCATTCTCAGTGCCACAGAGATGCTGAAGAGGCAAAGCTTCCTTAAATAACAGCATCAGTTACCACTAGAAGTCCCAGAAATTTCGAGCTCCCCCCTGAAGTCCCGAAAGAGGGTCAAATGACCCTTAGTCCAAACTGAATAGCAATAACTAGAAACTAAATGGCTAAACTCAATGTTTCCTCCTGTGGTGCGACAGTAATGGCCTTAATTACAGAACAAAAGACGGTGATTATAGGATGTTAGCTAAAATCCTTCAGGTCATTCGACCCGTCTCTGGGTTCCAAAGGTAGAAATGTTAAATGACCCCTCTCTGGGACTTCTAGTGTTAAAGGGAATCTGTCAGGGCCCCTATGCCCTCCAACCCAGCAGCATTCATATGTGCATGCAAAAATTCTCTGCCTAAGTCCTGTATAATGCTATTTATTAAAATCAATCTTTAAAAAAGCATTTATCAAGTGCACTGTTCCTATGCTAATTATGCCTTGACTAGTCTAAGGGGCATTATTTCCCCAGACTAGTCGTCCCTTTTTCCATGTTATCACGCCCCTATGGCCTCCTTCATAGCAGCTCCTGGAAATCCTGCGTATATGCGCTGCTCATTTTGTCAGCGTCAGTGCGCCTCAGAAGCCAGGTGAGCACGTCCCAGCTTCAAAGAGGCGCACTGCACTTGATCGGAAGTACAGAAGCTGTTCTGCTGGATTCGAGGGCAAAAGGGACCTGACATATTCCCTTTAAAGTGCAGTTCCAGCCAGTGGTGCAACAATGCCACTGGTCAAAATTGTCAATTATGCCGAAGTGAACCGACCCACCCCCTGCTTGTACATAGAAAATATTTTTTTGGATTTGTACATATGCAGTGGTCTCCAAGTAGTTAAAAGCAGAGATATCTTGATGCATTATTTAGTAATTTTCATACACGGTTCTACAAATATAGCAATTACAATAAAGCTTGACCTTCTTCTCATGATCATACAGCTAGTATCTTGTAAAAGGCAAGTAGATAATGTTCTGTTCTGCAATTATATCTGAAGCCTAGCTCACATGGTCTGTTAATTTGTCAACTATTATTCATGAGCATGAGTTGAATTCATGCTACTCTTTGCCAGTCATTAGAGATGACACAACCTCCAATCGCCCTGGCAGGGATTTCATCTGTACAGTAAAATTAAATCTTGAACAAATTGGCATGGCACTGGTAAATATATTGGTAATGTTCTTTGCAGTGACTCCTAGGGACTTGAAACGTCAAGAAGAAAGACCAATTCTAGCAGATAATAAGCTAATGATTTAGAGCTGGGGTGAAATTGAAGTATGGGGAGAGTTAAATCTATTTTATACTTTTCCTTTCAGACGCTTTTTTTTAGACTTGTTACCCCATTTAAAGGAGTCAGTGTGAGGAAGAAATGTTTTATTTATTTGATTTCAGATTTATAGACCAGCAGAGTACCGTGACTGCTTATATTAACCTAAGGCGGGCTTTGCACACTACGACATCGCAGGCCGATGCTGCGATGCCGAGTGCGATAGTGCCCGCCCCCGTCGCAGCAGCGATATGTGGTGATAGCTGGCGTAGCGAAAGTTATCGCTACGCCAGCTTCACACACACACTCACCTGCCGTGCGACGTCCCTGTGGCCGGCGACCCGCCTCCTTGTTAAGGGGGCGGGTCGTGCGGCGTTGTGGCGCCCCTGACCTGGTCAGGCACCACTGAGTACTGCACCCATGCTGGGGACAGTACAAAACAGGTAATCCAGAAGGCTGACCGAGGTGTGACTACACAGGCGCGTAGTGATCAGGTCTCACACATGTACCTTTGGGAGGACCCCTGGGGATCCCAGGAGGGGGCGAAGCCGGTGCAAAGCCTCCATCTCCACTCAAGGGGTGTGGTAGAGAGCCTGGTTGCTAGGTGACGTAGGCAAGAACAGGAGAGGAGGGAACAGTGAGTCAGTTTAGTGTGCAGCTCAGGGAAAGCAGACGTGAGGAGCAGACCCTGGAGCTGTTGCAGTCTAACAGCGTCCGCGCAATGACTACCGACGGGGGAGAACGGTCACCTGGTAGTGCTGCCCGAAATCCACACACAGCTAAAGAGAGAGCAACGGAGTGGAAAGTAAGGAGACTGTCAGGGAGTTACCAGGCCCAAACGGGTAGCAGGTCCCAGTGCGGAGATAGATCCAGCTTTCTTCTGCCAAACCTGCTTGAGGGGGCACTTCAAACCCCCAAGACAACACCACAGAGTCTGCAGCCACGTAGCCACAGTTAGGGCCCATAGGTCACAGGAGGCAAGCAGCTGAAGTGATCTGGTCCAGGCTACAAGCAAACGGGCCGAAACGAGGGGAGCAGTTACTTCCCTGGGTGACCCCCATAGGGACTAAAAGTCGGGGTTACCACAAACCACAGAAGGGCTAAGGAAGGCGAGTCGGTAGCCACCCTCATCAGTCAGCCTGAAGGATACCTGGTTCCAGCCTGGTTCATCCCAGCTACGCCCGGGTTACTCACCCTGCCATCATCAGTGAGTAAAACCCCTGAAAGACATTCTGCTTGTGTTGAGTTATTCTGCGCCTTGTGGTTCCACACACTTACACAGGGCCCTGGGGCTTGCCTCACTGTCAGGAGGCTATTACAACTGACTGCACCCACCATCAGCCCCAGGCATCCCTTAATCTGCAGTGGCGGTCCCCACTGACCGCAATTCTGAGAGTGGCGTCACGACAATCCTAAAAGAAGGTTTCCTACCTGTGACAAGATCCAGCTGCGTGGAGTCCCTGAAGGTAATGCACCGACACAACACTGGAGGGGCTTCACAGCGTCACTGCGACGTCACACGGCAGGCGGCCAATCAGAGCGGAGGGGCGGAGATGAGCAGGATGTAAACATCCTGCCCACCTCCTTCCTTCCGCATATCCTACGGAAGCCGCAGTGAGGCCGGTAGGAGACGTTCCTCGCTCCTGCGACTTCACACACAGCGATGTGTGCTGCCGCAGGAGCGAGGAACAACATCGGACCATTGCGTCAGCGTAATTATGGATTACGCCGACGCTGTATCGATGATACGATTACGACGCTTTTGCGCTCGTTAATCGTATCATCCAGCCTTTACACACTGCGATGTCGCATGCAATGCCGGAAGTGCGTCATTTTCAATTTGACCCCACCGACATCGCACCTGCGATGTCGCAGTGTGCAAAGTGCCTTAGTCTTTGCTACAGATATGAGTGAGTTTAGCACAGACACCTATTTTACCTCTATGTATTATTTACTAAATTACCACCTCAAGCACAATTACACGTATTAGTTTATAGACATGGACAAGAACATTGCTAGTACTATTTGGTGTATTGGGATATATAACCCATATATTTCTAAAATTTGTTTTAAATTTTGGGCAAACCTTTGGTTGACATAAACAAACACACACGCTGAACATATATTGCAACACACGAATGCTGTGATTTTTCCACTACTCTTGGTGCTTTTGTGCTCCCAAAAATACAGTTGTAGTCACCATTCTTGACATCCCTAAATATATGAAAAATATTTCCTGATATAAGGTATAAGGTGTTTTATTTCAACGCTTATATCTATCTATCTATCTATATATATATATATATATATATATATATATATATATATATATATATATACATACATACATACATACATGGTCAGAATTGTCGGTACCCCTCACTTAATGAAAGAAAA
Source organism: Anomaloglossus baeobatrachus (assembly GCF_048569485.1). Taxonomy (NCBI): domain Eukaryota; kingdom Metazoa; phylum Chordata; class Amphibia; order Anura; family Aromobatidae; genus Anomaloglossus; species Anomaloglossus baeobatrachus. The sequence continues at coordinate 489,515,906 of NC_134354.1, forward strand.
ACCCACAATAGTTACAGAAATAACTTGAATCTGACAAAAGTAATAGTAAATAAAAAAATGTATGAAAATTAACAAATGAAAGTCAGACATTGCTTTACAGCCATGCTTCCACAGAATTTTTAAAAATATAAAACTCATGAAATAGGCTTGTACAGAAATGATGGTACCCCTGAAAATAATGTGATAAGAGGAATATGTTAAATCAAGATGTATCCACTAATTAGCATCACAGGCAGGGGCGTAACCGGGCCCGCAGGGTTATAGGGGCCCGGCAGCCGCTCTGCAGAGCCGGCTGCCGTGCCCCTATGTGTAGTGCCGCTGTGTAGTGGCCGACAATGCGACCGTCAGGGGGCCGGCCTGTGAGTCAGGGGGGCCCAGTGTCAGTAGAGGGGCCCCTGACCTGGAGAGGCCCACCAGCCGTTTCTGAGCTGCAGCAGAGCAGGAGTGCTCCTGACCTGCACAGCAGATGGAATAATCCATCCTGCAGGACCTGCGATGATGTCACGCCCATGTGACTGTGTGGGAGGAGACACAAGATGCCGGGCAGAATGCGTAGAATGTGTAATGTGTGTGATCTGGGGGTGCAGGCTGTATGGGGCGCAGGGTGTGTGACATATGGGGGTGTAGTGTGTGTGATATGGGGGTGCAGGTTGTATGGGGCGCAGGGTGTGTGACATATGGGGGTGTAGTGTGTGTGATATGGGGGTGCAGGCTGTATGGGGAGCAGGGTGTGTGAGATATGGGGGTGTAGTGTGTGTGATATGGGGGTGCAGGTTGTATGGGGAGCAGGGTGTGTGACATATAGGGGTGTAGTGTGTGTATTATGGGGGTGTAGGCTGTATGGGAAGCAGGGTGTGTGAGATGTGGAGGTGTAGTGTGTATGATATGGGGGTGCAGGCTGTATGGGGAGCAGGGTGTGTGACATATGGGGGCAGGGGCGTAACTACCACAGTCACAGGGGTCGGAAGGAGAAGAGAGGTACTTGTTTTTTTATTTTGCTGGCTGCATGACACATGGAGGCCTGGAGGAGCATGGCTGCATGATACATGGAGGTCTGGGGGGAGCTGGCTGCATGATACATGGAGGCCTGGGGGTGCTGACTCCATGATACATGGAGGTCTATGGTACTGCATAATAAACATGAAGGACACCTTATACATGGACTAGGGGTGCATTATACATGGAGGAGTATGGGGCTGCATAATACAAAATTAAGTACACCTTATACATGGAATATACAGTGCTGGCCAAAAGTATTGGCACCCCTGCAATTCTGTCAGATAATACTCAGTTTCTTCTTGAAAATGATTGCAATCACAAATTCTTTGGTATTATTATCTTCATTTAATTTGTCTTCAATGAAAAAAAATAAAAAAAATTGTCATACAGCCAAATTGGATATAGTTCCACACCAAACATAAAAAAGGGGGTGGACAAAAGTATTGGCACTGTTTGAAAAATCATGTGATGCTTCTATAATTTGTGTAATTAACAGCACCTGTAACTTACCTGTGGCACCTAACAGGTGTTGGCAATAACTAAATCACACTTGCAGCCAGTTGACATGGATTAAAGTTGACTCAACCTCTGTCCTGTGTCCTTGTGTGTACCACATTGATCATGGAGAAAAGAAAGAAGACCAAAGAACTGTCTGAGGACTTGAGAATCCAAATTGTTAGGAAGCATGAGCAATCTCAAGGCTACAAGTCCATCTCCAAAGACCTGAAAGTTCCTGTGTCCACGGTGCGCAGTGTCATCAAGACGTTTAAAGCCCATGGCACTGTGGCTAACCTCCCTAGATGTGGAAGGAAAAGAAAAATTGACGAGAGATTTCAAAGCAAGATTGTGCGGATGGTGGATAAAGAACCTCGACTAACATCCAAACAAGTTCAAGCTGCCCTGCAGTCCGAGGGTACAACAGTGTCAACCCGTACTATCCGTCGACGTCTGAATGAAAAGGGACTGTATGGTAGGATACCCAGGAAGACCCCACTTCTTACCCCGAGACATGAAAAAGCCAGGCTGGAGTTTGCCAAAACTTACCTGAGAAAGCCTAAAACGTTTTGGAAGAATGTTCTCTGGTCATATGAGACAAAAGTAGAGCTTTTTGGTAAAAGCCATCAAAATAGAGTTTACAGGAAAAAAAGAGGCATTCAAAGAAAAGAACAGGGTCCCTACAGTCAAACATGGCAGAGGTCCCCTGATGTTTTGGGGTTGCTTTGCTGCCTCTGGCACTGGACTGCTTGACCGTGTGCATGGCATTATGAAGTCTGAAGACTACCAACAAATTTTGCAGCATAATGTAGGGCCCAGTGTGAGAAAGCTGGGTCTCCTTCAGAGGTCATGGGTCTTTCAGCAGGACAATGACCCAAAACACACTTCAAAAAGCACTAGAAAAGGGTTTGAGAGAAAGCACTGGAGACTGCTAAAGTGGCCAGCAATGAGTCCAGACCTGAATCCCATAGAACACCTGTGGAGAGATCTCAAAATGGCAGTTTGGAGAAGGCACCCTTCAAATCTCAGGGACCTGGAGCAGTTTGCCAAAGAAGAATGGTCTAAAATTCCAGCAGAGCATTGTAAGAAACTCATTGATGGTTACCGGAAGCGGTTGTTCACAGTTATTTTGGCTAAAGGTTGTGCAAACAAGTATTAGGCTAAATGCTACTTTACATGCTGTGATATCGGTACCGATATCGCTAGCGTGGGTACCCACCCCCATCTGTTGTGCAACACGAGCAAATCACTGCCCGTGCCACACAACATCGCCCAGACATGTCACACATACTTACCAGCCCGGCGACGTCGCTGTGACCGGTGAACCGCCTCCTTTCTAAGGGGGCAGTTCATTCAGCGTCACAGCGACGTCACAGCTGTATCACTGAACCGCTTCCCAATAGAAGCGGAGGGACGGAGATGAGCGGGACGAACATCCCGCCCACCTCCTTCCTTCCGCATAGCGGCCGGGAGGCAGGTAAGGAGAGCTTCCTCGTTCCTGCGGCGTCACACGGAGCGATGTGTGATGCCGCAGGAACGAGGAACAATCTCGTTACTGCTGCAGTAACGATTTTTGAGAATGGACCCCCATGTCACCGATGAGCGATTTTGCACGTTTTTGCAACTATGCAAAATCGTTCATAAGTGTCACACGCAACGGCATCGCTAATGCGGCCGGATGTGCGGCACCAATTCCGTGACCCCAACGAGTTCGCATTAGCGATGTCGTAGCGTGTAAAGCCCCCTTGAGGGTGCCAATACTTTTGTCTGGCCCATTTTTGGAGTTTTGTGTGAAATGATCAATGATTTGATTTTTGTTTAATTCTCTTTTGTGTTTTTTTCATTGCAAGCAAAATAAATGAAGATAATAATACCAAAGAATTTGTGATTGCAATCATTTTCAAAAAGAAACTGAGTATTATCTGACAGAATTGCAGGGGTGCCAATACTTTTGGCCAGCACTGTAGGGGTGCATTAGACATGGAGGAGTATGGGGCTGATTTATGGTGCTGCATTATAATACATATAGGACATTGGGGGCTACATTATAATATATGGAGGAATATGGAGGCCACCTTATACATGGACTATGGGGCTGCATTATAAAACATGGAGGACTGTGGTGCAGTATAATATATGGAGAACTATGGGGTGAATTATAATACATGGAGAACTTTGGGGAAATGCATTGTAATACATGGAGAACTATGGGGGTGCATTATAATATATGACGGGTTATGTGGGACCCTTTATATTATACGGAAGGCTATGTGGGGGCCATTATAGTATTTGGAGATCTATATACAAGGGGGGACAAAGATACAAGTATGGTATGGTAATGTTTTGTGCTGAGGGAAAAAGGCTCTTTCCCTCAGCACCCAGCTTTCCCATGCTCTGCTGTACATCTCTTAGCACCCAGCTTTACCATGCTCTGTTATGGGAAAGCTGAGTGCTGAGGGAAAGATGTATAGCAGAGCATGGGAAAGCTGGGTGCCGAGGACAAGATGGATATCAGAACATGGGAAAGCTGGGTGCTGATAGAGGGATTTCAGATCATGGGAAACCTGGGTGTGGAGGGTAAAAGCCAAGTGTCAGCGTCATTATTCTGTACCCCGAGTGTCAGTGTCATTATCCCATACCCTAAGTGTCGGTGTACGTGGAGGGGGCCCCGGTCCAAATTTTGCACCAGGGCCCATCAAACTCTAGTTACGCCACTGATCACAGGTGTCTACAATTTTGTAGTCAGTCAGTAGTCCTGTATATAGAGCTACAGATACTAGCTGTGCTGTTTGGTGACATGGTGTGTACACTCATTTTGGATCCTTTTGTAATTTTAAATATCCAATAAACTTTTGAAATTTTAATATTGCTGATTTTTTGGTGCTGGGTCCACTCTTCACCTTTTTCCAGTTATACATCAGCCTGGCCGGTCTGGAGAACCGCAAGCACCTTCAAGTCCTGGAGCACAGTGACCTATGGTAAGCTGAAGTCTTTTATTCTTGCTTGTTTTAAAGGTTATAAGACCATCTCCAAACAGCTTGATGTTCCTGTGACTACAGTTGCACATATTATTCAGAGATTTAAGATTCATGGGACTGCAGCTAACCTCCCTGGACATGGCTGCAGGAGGAAAATTGATGACAAATCAAAGAGACGGATAATACGAATGGCAACAAAAAGATTAAAGGTGAAATTCAAGTTCAAGGAACATCAGTGTCAGATTGCACCATCTGTCATTGTTTGAGCCAAAGTGAACTTCATGGGAGACAACCAAGGAGGACACAATTGTTGAAAAAAAATCATAAAAAGCAAGGCTGGAATCTGCCAAACTACATGTTGACAAGCCACAAAGCTTCTGGGAGAATATTCTATGGACAGATGAGACAAAAATGGAAATTTTTGGCAAGGCACATCAGCTCTATGTTCATAGACGGAAAAATGAAGTATATCATGAAAAGAACACTGTCCTACTGTGAAACATGGAGTAGGCTCTGCTATGTTCTTCGGCCTCTTTGCTGCATCTGGCACAGGATGTCTTGAATCTGTGCAAGGTACAATGAAATCTCAAGACTATCAATGGATTCTAGAGGGAAATGTGCTGCCCAGTGTCAAAAAGCTTGATCTCAGTCACAGGTCATGGGTCTTGCAGCAGGATAATGGCCCAAAACACACAGCTAAAAACACCCAAGAATGGCTAAGAGGAAAACATTGGACTATTCTGAACTGGCCTTCTATGAGCCCTGACCTAAATCCTATTGAATATCTTTGAAAAGAGCTAAAACATGCTGTCTGGAAAGGGAAACCTTCAAACATGACAAACGTGAGACAACTTGTAGACTGTAAGCCCTCGCGGGCAGGGACCTCCGTCCTCCTGTACCTGTCTGTGCCTTGTATTGTTTATGATTATTGTACTTGTCCCTATTTTGTATACCCTTTTTACATGTAAAGCGCCATAGAATAAATGGCGCAATAATAATAATAATAATAATAAAAAATAATAATAACTGGAGCAGTTTGCTCTTGAGGAATGGGCCAAAATACCTGTCGAGAGGTGCAGAAGTCTCATTGACAGTTACAGGAATCGTTTGATTGCAGTGATTTCCTCAAAAGGTTGTGCAACAAAATATTAAGTTAAGGGAACCACCATTTCTGTCCAGGCCTATTTCATGAGTTTTATTTTTTTCTAAATTCTGTGGAAGCTGAAAAACAATGTCTGACTTTCATTTTTTCATTTTCATAGATTTCTTTATTAATTATTCCTTATGTCAGATTCAAGTTATTTCTGTAACCATTGTGGGTTTTCTTTAATTTAACGAGGGGTACCAACAATTTTGACCATGTGTTTGTGTATGTATATATATATCTACAGTTAGGTCCAGAAATATTTGGACAGTGACACAAGTTTTGTTATTTTAGCTGTTTACAAAAACATGTTCAGAAATACAATTATATATATAATATGGGCTGAAAGTGCACACTCCCAGCTGCAATATGAGCGTTTTCACATCCAAATCGGAGAAAGGGTTTAGGAATCATAGCTCTGTAATGCATAGCCTCCTCTTTTTCAAGGGACCAAAAGTAATTGGACAAGGGACTCTAAGGGCTGCAATTAACTCTGAAGGCGTCTCCCTCGTTAACCTGTAATCAATGAAGTAGTTAAAAGGTCTGGGGTTGATTACAGGTGTGTGGTTTTGCATTTGGAAGCTGTTGTTGTGACCAGACAACATGCGGTCTAAGGAACTCTCAATTGAGGTGAAGCAGAACATTCTGAGGCTGAAAAAAAAGAAAAAATCCATCAGAGAGATAGCAGACATGCTTGGAGTAGCAAAATCAACAGTCGGGTACATTCTGAGAAAAAAGGAATTGACTGGTGAGCTTGGGAACTCAAAAAGGCCTGGGCGTCCACGGATGACAACACTGGTGGATGATCGCCGCATACTTTCTTTGGTGAAGAAGAACCCGTTCACAACATCAACTGAAGTCCAGAACACTCTCAGTGAAGTAGGTGTATCTGTCTCTAAGTCAACAGTAAAGAGAAGACTCAATGAAAGTAAATACAAAGGGTTCACATCTAGATGCAAACCATTCATCAATTCCAAAAATAGACAGGCCAGAGTTAAATTTGCTGAAAAACACCTCATGAAGCCAGCTCAGTTCTGGAAAAGTATTCTATGGACAGATGAGACAAAGATCAACCTGTACCAGAATGATGGGAAGAAAAAAGTTTGGAGAAGAAAGGGAACGGCACATGATCCAAGGCACACCACATCCTCTGTAAAACATGGTGGAGGCAACGTGATGGCATGGGCATGCATGGCTTTCAATGGCACTTGGTCACTTGTGTTTATTGATGACATAACAGCAGACAAGAGTAGCCGGATGAATTCTGAAGTGTACTGGGATATACTTTCAGCCCAGATTCAGCCAAATGCCGCAAAGTTGATCGGACGGCGCTTCATAGTACAGATGGACAATGACCCAGCGCATACAGCCAAAGCTACCCAGGAGTTCATGAGTGCAAAAAAGTGGAACATTCTGCAATGGCCAAGTCAATCACCAGATCTTAACCCAATTGAGCATGCATTTCACTTGCTCAAATCCAGACTTAAGACGGAAAGACCCACAAACAAGCAAGACCTGAAGGCTGCGGCTGTAAAGGCCTGGCAAAGCATTAAGAAGGAGGAAACCCAGCGTTTGGTGATGTCCATGGGTTCCAGACTTAAGGCAGTGATTGCCGCCAAAGGATTCGCAACAAAATATTGAAAATAAATTTTTTTTTTGGGTTTGGTTTATTTGTCCAATTACTTTTGACCTCCTAAAATGTGGAGTGTTTGTAAAGAAATGTGTACAATTCCTACAATTTCTATCAGATATTTTTGTTCAAACCTTCAAATTAAACGTTACAATCTGCACTTGAATTCTGTTGTAGAGGTTTCATTTCAAATCCAATGTGGTGGCATGCAGAGCCCAACTCGCGAAAATTGTGTCACTGTCCAAATATTTCTGGACCTAACTGTATATATATATATATATATATATATATACACATACATATACAGGGTGCTTAAAAAAATGTATACATACTTTGAATTACCATTTTGAGCATTATTAATATTTTCATCAGAAGTACATTTCTGTTATTTGCATTTTAATTTTCAAGTTAGACTTTAAGCTTTCCATTTCCAGAAATGTAACCTTGTAGAACGGGAAATACATTTTCTATGATAGTTCAAAGGGTGTATACATTTTTTTAATGCACCCTGTATATATACAGTCATGGATAAAAGTGTTTTCTCCCTTGAAATTGTTCCAGAAAATGAAATATTTCTCCCAGAAAATTATTGCAATTACACATTTTGTTATAAATGTTTCTTTTCTTTGCATGTATTGGAACAACACACAAAAAAAAACCAGAGAAAGATAGGAAAATTGGACATAATTTCACACAAAACTCGAAAAATGGGCCTTTCCAAAACTGTGGGTAAACAACTTTGTTTCAAGCATGTCCTAATGAGGCATCTGCAAGCAAAGCACTTAATTCAGTGGAATGCATACTTGACAAGCCAAAAAAGATCAGAGCCTCGTCCTGCCCCGCCTCGGCTGGGTTCTCAGCCTCTTCCTCACAAGCAACAACAATGCCAATGACTTCCCCTCAATCAGAGGATGTGACTGCACAACCACAAACACAATTGTCACCAACCATGTCCTCAGTCTCACATGGAAGCGTTTGGCTCTCCATCCAACAAACCCTCGACAGAAAGAGGAAGTACCCCCCTACCCACCCACGAGCCATGATCCTGACTGACAGAATTACAAAATTGCTCGCCTTACAAATGCTGCCGTTCCAGCTTGTGGAAACAGACTGTTTCAAAAACCTGTTGGTGGCGGCTGTACCACAGTACATTGTTCTGAGCAGCTACTATTTTTCCAGGCAAGCCATCCCTGCCTTGCACACACATGTTGTGGACCACATCAAGTGTGGATTGGGCAATGCCATCAGTGGAAAGGTTCACATTACCACCGATATGTGGACCAGTAAGCACGGGCAGGGATGTTACATGTCACTAACTGCCCACTGGGTAAATCTAGTGCCTGCTGGTCCACAGGCGGAAGAAGGCATAGCGTATGTTCTACTGTGGTGCCCCTGAATATATAAGGGTGCCACAGGGAACTGCAATCCTCACCCAGGGTGCTTAAAAAATATATACCCCATATGGTTCCAGGTTCTCAGAAATCAGTGTCACTACCATCAGCATTAGAAATCCCAATCAACACCTCACATCATGGCCTGTCAGACACACGAGTGGGTTTGTCAAGCTGGAATAGGACCACCCACCTAACGGGTCAGGCAGACTGGTGGGAGGAAGGAAGAGGCAGTTCAGTGGCAGCCCTCAAAGAGTGAGGAGCTGGAGTGGTAGCTCCCGGGGAGCTAGACTGAGGTTGTGTCGCAGGCGGTGGTCCGGGACCAGAGGTGTCGGGGACCGGTGGTAGTGACATTGGGAAAGGGTGTGACGGACATAGTCTAGGAGAACTGTCGGCATCAGAAAATCCAAAAGAACTGACCAGTACCAAGCATGACGGGGTACAGGACCCTAGGTCAGGAACCGATTCAACGTCCTGATAATTAACCTGGGAGAGAGAGTGAGTATCTTCACAAACTTCCCTAAGAGCTCAGACATTGAGGCGTCAGCACAACTTGGGTGATAGGGTTTTCCAGTAAGCAGCCTACTGAAATCCCAAGTGCTAGCCATCAAGAGCACAACTACACTACACATAGTGAGCGAGGCCCCAACAGCTTCAAGCCAAGGGACCACAAACAGACAACTAAATTGTGCATGGAGGCGGGCTCCGGATTATCAAGTGACACCAATGGGAGCAGACACCTAGACGGGCTCCCCGCAGTGACTGTGATACACAGAGACTTTGGTTTACCTGCAGTATGTGTCTACTTTATAAACCTCAACCAGAACCATGACTACCGCAGTGAGTACCCTAAGCCCTGCACCCTGCACTCCCAAATAACCACCAAACACCCTGAGCCCGGGGTTTTCCCTACCTGTGGAGGGACTAACATCAGGCTGCTTAACTTCATCTGCCTCGGTATTCCTAACAGCAGCGGCGGTACTCCCATTACCGCAACCCACAGGTGGCGTCAAAAACTTCTACCCTGTAAATACCCCCTTTTCACGGATCAAAGTGTCTGCCAACCCGGGTCCGGGCCCCTCGAGCCACCACGATCCCGGATCCGAGCAGCCCGACCAACACCGGGGCGGTACACTACCACCACCTAAGATTGCTGGATGTTTGTCGGTCTGAGTTGGCTCCTCCTCTTACTCTGCTTCCAAATACAGTCACAGTGACACCGGCACCAGCAACTTCAGCACAGCCAAGGGGAAACGACAGCAGGCTGTTCTTAAACTCATCTGCCTGGGGGACCAATCCCACACTGCGCAGGAGCTGTGGAAGGGAATCAAAAAGCAGACAGACAAGTGTTTGTTGCCAGTTAACCTGAAGCCCAAACAGGTGGTGTGTGATAACGGGCGAGATCTAATAGCAGCTCTGAGTCTAGCAAGTTTGACATATGTGCCGCCCCTGCAGCGGATCGAACCGCTCGGATCCGGGGGTTGGTGATTACTCGTGGCTCGAGGGTCTCCGGACCCGGAGGCTAGGGGCCACACAAATGGAAAAAGGGAGTTATTTACAGGGGTTAGGTATATAATTCGTGACACCACCTGTGGTGTACGGTAATTAGGAGTACCACCGCTGCCGCTGGGAGTACCTGGAGTGATGGAGTGGGGCAGCAAGATGACGTTATCCTCCACGGGTAGGGGAAGGCCCCGGGACTCTGGATGGTGCTTTGGGATGCAGGGGGAGCGCAGGCTCGCTGGTTACAGGGGTCAGTCAGGTACTCACTCAGCAATGAAGCAGACGCTGACAACAGGGTAAACCAAGTCTCTGACTGTCGTTGCCTCTCGAGGGGAGCTCGTCCAGGTCCTGTCTCCTGCAGCACTGCCTGGTGGTCCGTGACCTGCCTCCTGGCACAAATTTAGAGTGTCCTTTGTGGCCCGTTAGCTTGGAGCTTTTCGTGCACCGCTTCCCACTATGGCTAAGTGAGGGAGCCTGCTCACCGTCTGATATGTGACGTACCAACAAGGTGAAACTCCACCTTGCATATGCTGGAGAGACTGTGCGAGCAGCAGCAGGCAACAGTTGAGTTTCGAATTCAGCACGTACGGCAGAATCGTTCTGCAGAACAATCCCACTTCACTACACTACCAATAAGTGAGCCTCCATGCTCAGCTTGTGTACTGTGTTGCATTGCTTGAAATCACCACCAACATGGTCAGAGCAGATGACGCCAAAATCAGCATCAGTATACCAATTTTATGCCTGCTGCAAGCAACTATTGAGTCCATGATGCAGGAGGAGGAGGAGCAGGAGGAACATTTAACATTAACACCAACATAAGGCCCAGAAAGCGGTACAGTTTTCGAGGATGAGGATGATTATGATGAGGAAAACAAAGACATACCGTGTTCCCAGCAGGGTGGTACTCTAAGCAGGTCATTGACATCACTCGAGCGTGGCTGGGGAGATACAGAGGAAATAGACATTACACCTCCCACCGAAGATAGCTTGTTGACTCTGGACAGCCTGGCACACATGAGCCAATTTATGCTGCTGTGTCTGAAGAACGACCTCAGTGTTGCCAGGATTGTAAACAATGATGATTGCTGGATGGCCACCCTGCTGGATCCCCGCTACAAAGACAATATAGCATCATTAATTCCATCTGTGAAACGGGACAACAAGGTACAGGAATAAAAGGTTGCATTGGTGCAGGCACTAAGTACAGCATTTTCATCTGACACTGAGGAGAAGAATGAGGAAGAGAAGCAAGGCACCAAAGCAGCTTGGGAACCCGCACCATGTCTCCAGGCAGGGCTGGCCTGACCGAATTTTGGCAAAAGTTTATGAACACACCAAAATATCGGGAACAACATGTAGTACAGCGCTAATCAGCAGGGGGCAACATTTTCAGAACATGGTGCAAGACTACATGTCCCAGCATCTTAAGGTGAAATCTAATGGGTCTGCCCCTTTTAACTTCTGGGTCTCGAAATTGGACACCTGGCTCAAGCTTGCCCTTTATATCTTGGAGGTGCTGGCCTGCACTCTAACAAGTGTTATATCCAAATGTGTGTTCAGCACGGCACAGGGGGTCATAACAGACAAGTGCACACATCTGTCCACAACCAAAGTGGGAACACTGATTTTCCTTAAAATGAACCAGGCGTGGATCTCACAGGACTTTTCGCTACCTTTGGCTTTGTAGAGAACTATAACAGCCACACACAGCCATGGTTGGACTTTAGTTCATAGTACTGTTATTTTGGTGTGTCCCCAAAATTTGAGCCAGCCCCCTGCCCCCCCAAAGAAAACCTGTTCTGTATCTCCTCCTACAATACAGTATATATGTAATATATATATAGTGTGTGTGTGTATATATATATATATATATATATGTATATATATATATAATATATTGTAGTGTAAAATAAACAATTAATAAAAAAAATAATGACGTAGCGCTCTGCAATATTTTTGATTCTCAGCACAGATAAAGCAGATGGCTATGGGCTGCCACCCCCATCTGCCTGGCTTTACCTTGGCTGGAAATCAAAATACAAGGAAGCCCATTTTTTTTTAATTATTTAAAAAAAATAGTAAAAAAAAAATGTGTGTGTTCTCGCTGTATTTTGATCACCAGTCAGGTGAAACCAGGCAGCTGGGGGCTGGAATTCTCAGTGTGGTAAGGTCCAAGCATTCTGGCCCCCCCATGCTAAAAACCATAACCTGCAGCCTCCCCTGGAAATGGCGCATTGTTTCTTAGCAACATTTCCAGGTGCATTACCCGGCTCATCCAGTAGCCCTGATGGCGGTGGAATGCTTGGTAAAAAGGGGGTTAATGCCAGCTTTGTATTCTCAGTTGATAAAGCGCTGTGGAATTAATAGCGCTATATAAATGAATAAAATTATTATTATTATTATACTAAGCCCGAAGTTCATGGTGTCATGTCAAATTAGACATGGCCACCATGAATTTCTAGTAAACAGTAAAAAAAAAACACAACACAGATTTTTTTTTTATTAGAAATAAAACAAAAAACATTTAGAGAGTTAGAGACCCTATCATTATTATAAAAAAATCCGTAGTCCAACGTAGTCCACAGGGAGAGCAATGTCAGCTCTGTTTCATCACTCTGTACAGACAAGCGTCTCTACAGAGCAAAAAGCAGGCTGACACTGACAGTCAAAGTTCAATCGAGTCCTTGGCTAAACCATGGACTCGGGTGAACGCTGACGTCAACGCGAACACGGCTGAAAAAAGTGCCGAGTGATGAGCAATGCAGTGAATACTGTCGGAAGTTAATGATCAGACCCGTAAGCAGAAGTGGCTGGGAGACAGTGGGTCTGCAGGATGCGTCACGGGACCTGTAAGTATAATGACAATGTTTATTAGTAACTATATTCTTTATTTTTCCGACCCCTCAACCCCCCCATCCGATAACTGTAAAGTCCAAGCTCGGGCTTCAGACGCAAGTTCGCGTTATCTCCGGCCCCGAACTCGGACTTTGCAAAAAGCTCAGGCAAGGCTCCCGATCTTGAACATTGGGGGGGTTCGACCATCACTAATTCCATGCTCTCGGCTTCCTCTTCACTAATATGCATGCTGCTAGCAGTGACAGTGGTGCTGCTGCTAGTTGCTTACACTTTCTTATTGTTGATATTAGTTTGTTTTTTTTCTATCGCCATACAACATTCATTGCTTCTACAAATAGATAATAATGATCCTAAACACACGTCAAAATCCACAACAGACTACCTCAAAAGGCGCAATCTGAAGGTTTTACAATGGCCCTCACAGTGCCCTGATCTGACAGAAGACGAAGATGACAAAAGGAACGCAAAATATGGTCTCACCTAGGAGAGACAAGGAAAGTAGGATACAGGTACTGCTCAACTAGATGGGTTATGTGAGTTGCAGGCACCTATATGGAATGTTTTATTGTCAGTCCGTAAAAGTGCCATAATACTCTGACAACATTGTTCCCAGCATCGGCCTGTGAGTAAGATATGTGTCCAAGTGTCTCCCTCATAATCTTCACATTCCATTTCAGAGATTTTCAGGTCCTCCAGACCTCCCCTGGGGGGTCTCCTGGAAAAATGCTTGAGTTTCTCATTCACTTTCATTATGCTCATTACTCAAGACAAGCACCCGAGCATTTCAGTGCACTGCTCACCCATCACCATTACTAATTAAAAAATTAAACTTTTCTTTTATATGGAAAAATAGTGTAGTACATTGCAGATTCTTTTTATATTTTTCTCCTTCCATTAATGTACTGCTCAATAATCTATGATAAAAAAAGTTGAACGATATGTTTTGTTCATAGATTAACGTATTGAAACTGTTTCCAGATACTTAAGTGTACGATATTATTAAGTCATAAAATTCAGTAAGTATTCTACTATGTATATTAATTCTAAATACAAAAATAATATTATGTCTATATTGTTGTCATCTCTTTCATGAAGGTAAATGGTTTGAACCTACAGCCAGACACATACAAACTAATAAGATCAACTCTTATAATACATCTTCTTCTAGTGAGTATCTGAAGTCTGTAGCCAGTGCATGGTACAATTGATTAAAAAGTGCATTTACTAAGAGTATTCATAATAAGCGATGACCTGTGCAACTCAATACATACATATAGGTCAATCAATCCATATGCAGTCAACTACTTGTTTGCTTTCACCGGATAATTTGTTATTTTCCCTGAACTAACACATTACTACACCTCGGCTTGTCTTGTTGGTAATTACTTATATAAAGCCTTTGTCATGATTCAATTAAGGGTATCCCCAAGGTGCTCATCTCGAAGAATCAACGCAGCATTTGATTTTGTCTCTAAAATTATTCCTGCAAATATGGTGGACCTTGCCATGTAGAGGGGCAAAGAAAAACTGCCATTATAAACTCAGATTTGAGTAAAATTTAACATATTCAGAAAACATATACGGTACATCCAATCCAATGTCACATACAGAGGCAACCCATAAGTAGACCCTCTGATTTTCAGATATTGACTTTTATTTCACAGTATCCACATGATACAAATGCCAAATATGCATATAAAGGTTGGCTATCCCACTATTTGCTTTCTTTAAAGCCTTAATACAGAGTAGATAAGTTCTGCAATTTCGACTGATGGACTTTTGGACCACTCAGCATTCAAAAACTTTCCACGCAAGTAGGATTTTGTGAACGGACTCTCACTGCATGACCAAGCATGGCCCAGACATGCTCTTTGGGAATATTGTCAGGTAATTTTCCAGCTCACAGAAGCTTGTGGATGCCTTTTTTTTTGCCTGTCAGCCTTGGGTTGTTAACAATGTGTCAAGGAGCGCCACGTTCCAGGAACAAAGTGGAAGTTTTCTTCAGAAGCCCACCTAAGACAAGAACATGCAAAGCGCCAGACAAAACCCAGGGAGATGACTGTGAGGAGGGCTGAGATAAGCATTGTAAATGTGTTCTGTACTTTAATGTGGGAGACACAGAGACAGGTGCACTGCTGAAGAAAATGTGCCAGCAGACTGCGGTAACTGTTCTAAAGCAGGAGCTGCTGTGGAGTGTGCCAGCAGGCCCTGGGCAAAGTTTGCAAGTACACGATGTTTCTATTTTCTACCCAAGAACATGATGTCTCATGTAACACTGGTAAAAGCTATCCACTATTTGACTTCCGTGAGACTGTTAACTCAAGCTTATTGCCTCCCAGTTAAGCCTCACGTCAGTGACTTTCCTCATACGCAAAAAAAGAACAGATTGTCACCAGTGTTTGGTGGTCAGTATGACTGTTTTTACTATCAGTGTTTCATCAGTGATTTTCTTTTATAAAAAAATAATTGCAAATTTTCCCCTACTGTAGTGTTAAAAAAATATGATTTTCATTGACCCATGGACTAGTATACTTGATTTTGATACATGACTTGAAAAATAGAAAACGGACATGTTGATATTTTTTTTAAGATCAGTCAGTGTGCAAAAAATAAAAAAGGGAATGTGAACAGTCACAGGGATCTCAAACACGACCTCTGTGGTTGCATCATGTGGCCTGCAGGCCCCGGAACTATCATGATCGTGGCTAGTTCCACAGAGCCGCTCATGTTAATGCTTCTTCTTCAGTGAATATGCCTTCATGTTTGCATGTTTGAAATGTATCACGCTGCAGAGACCAGGTCTCTGCACTGCAATACCGATACCAGTCACCGACCAATCAGAGAACGACAGCTGACATCAGCATGCCATCACAAGTGGCAAACGACATCATTGCCATGTGCCTTTCCGGTTGTGGAAGAGAAGAGGTCGCTGTTTGCTGAGGGAGTGAGGGCAGGTTAGAAGAATTATTTTTTATGTGTATGTGAAAAGCAGCAGAATGGGAGACATTGCTACAAGATGAGGACCAGCATAAGCGCATTATTACAAGATGGGGCCCAGCAGGGGGACATTAGAGAAAGAAGAGCACCAGGGGCACCACGATGGGGACGTTACTATAAGATGGGAACCAGGATGGGGACATTACGGCAAGAAGAGGACCAGGATGGGCACATTACTACAAGATACAGACCAGCATGGAGGTCATTAATACAGGATGGGGACCAGGATGGGCAATATTGCTACAATATTGGAACCAGGATTGGCAATTCACTACAAGAAGAAGACCAGTATAGGACACATTACTACAAGATGGGAACCAGGATGAGGTACATTACTACAAAATAGGGACCAGGATGGCAGACATTGCTTCAAGTTGGGGACTTGGATGGGTCATAACTACAAGATAGGGACCCGGATGGGAACATTGATAAAAGATATTGGTCAAGATTACTATGCGGTACTAATTGTATTACTGTGTAGGTGACCAACTGGGGGAAAAAATAAAAAGGAAAAAAAATTGCAAAAATGTAAAAAAGAATTAAAAATAAGGAATGAAAAAATAATCCAAAAATATTTTTCCACTAAAAATCCTATTTTATGCACAAGCTAAAGTTGTTATTGCCACAACTGTAATGAACCAATCTATAACACTGTACCCTAACATACAATTAATGTCGTTAAAAAAAATAAACAACATGGCAAAAATGGCTAATAAAATTATCAAAAAGTTACACAGGAAAAAAATATGATATCACTGAATATGTAATCTCATCCTGCAGATAATGTGGCCTGCCAAAGTCAAATGTTTTGTATGTCTGGCCCATATACCCAACTGAGTTTGGACCCCTGCTATAATGGCTATGTGTTCTATCAGTGAAAACACATGTACAGATGTGGAAAATGGATGTATTAAAGTGGCTTTAGTAAAATTGTTGTACATCTGCATTGCTTTTGTCTGAGAGGAACCAAGGGCCATTATATTCACACTCTTAAAAGGACACCACAACATCTTTTATACCCCAGTATTCCCTAAATGAAAAAACTAACCATTTTACAAGCCTATGACTGATGAATGTTACTGTTAGGCTACTTTCACACATCCATGTTTTTGGCAACAGGCACAATCCGGCTTGTGCCTGATGCAACGGATCCGTCGCAGATTGTGTAAAAACTGATGTGACGGATCTACTGTAGCAAAAAACAGATCCGTTTTGGGTTTTTTTATGCCAAAAGAGAGAGAGACCCCATCATCACCGCACACACCCAGGCACTACCCCCCCATCATCACCGCACACATCCAGGCACTACCGCCCAAATCATCACCGCACACCCCGGCACTACCACATCCATCATCACCGCACACCCCGGCACTACCGCCGCCATCATCACCGCACACACCAGGCACTACCGCTCTTATCATCACTGCACACACCGGCACTACCGCCCCCATCATCACTGCACACACCCAGGCACTACCACTCCCATCATCACCGCACACACCCAGGCACTACCGCCCCATCAGCACAGCACACACCCAGGCACTACCGCTCCCTTCTTCACCGCGCACACCCAGGCACTACCACTCCCATCAACACCGCACACATCCCGGCACTACCACCCCTATCATCACCGCACACACTCAGGCACTACAGTATCCATCATCACCGCACACACGCAGGCACTACTGCTCCCATCATCCCCGCACATGCAGGCACTACCGCTCCTATCATCACCGCACACATCCTGTCACTACCATCCCTATCATCACCACACACACCCAAGCACTACCGCTCCCATCATCACTGCACATGCAGGCACTACGGCACCCATCATCACCGCACATACCGGCACTACCGCACTCATCATCAGCACACACACCCAGACACTACCGCACCCATCACCACTGCACACACCCAGGCACTACAGAACCCATCATCACCGCACACACGCATGCATTACCGCACCCATCATCACCGCACACACACCAGCACTACCTGAGGGACATCGCTGCTGACAACGTGACTCACTTCAGTTGCTCCGTGAAGCTGAAAGTGAGCGGTCATGGTCTGTGGCCGCTCTCTGTCAGCTTCCAATGTAGCAGAGCTGAAAGTGTCGTGGAACCTCGTGTGGATTACGTCGGACCTGGAGGGGTATTTGGGGATTTTAATAAAGTGGTGAAAGGGGAGTTTTTTTGTCTTTTATTTCAAATAAAGGATTTTTCAGTGTTTGTGTTTATTTACTTTCACTATAGATTAATCATGGGGGGTGTCTCATAGACGCCTGCCATGATTAACCTAGGACTTAGTGGCAGCTATATGCCGCCATTAACCCGATTGCCACCGCACTAGGGCAATTCGGGATGAGCCGGGTAGAGTCCCGGGACTGTCGCATCTAATGGATGCTGCAATTCTGGGTGGCTGCTGGCTGATATTTTTAGGCTGAGGGGCTCCCCATAACATGGAGCTCCCCATCCTGAAAATACCAGCCTTTAGCCGAGTGGCTTTACTTTGGCTGGTATCAAAATAGGAGGAGACCGCAAGCTGGTTTTTTTCCATCATTTATTTATTTATTGTACTGCATGATATAGACCCGCCCACCGGCGTCTGTGATTGGTTACAATGAGACAGCTATCACTCAGCGTGGGGCATGTCTGACTGCAACAAATGATAGGCACCGGTGGGCAGGGGAAGCAGGGAATACGAGATGGAATAATGACCAGCCGGCATTTTCAAAAGAGGAGAAGCCGCCAGAGCAGTGTGACAGCCGTGCAGCGCCGCGCCCATGATCAGTGAGTATGAGAGAGGGGGTGAGAGGGAGAGACAACTTGAAGAAAGGCAAATATCCAGCATCAAGGAGGGTAGTAGATTAAAACTTGCTTTTATTAGACAAGTAAAAACAAAATGTAGTCCAGTAAGCACAGAGGCACAAGTTTTAAGCGTGTAAACCAACGCGTTTCGACCAGAGCGTCTTATTCATGGCATGTGAATTACCCCAAAACTGATACCATATAAAGGGAGGCACACATTATACGTCATTGGCAAGGCTGAGTGCTTGATTAAAATTAAAACAGGTGCAAGTCCCAGTGCAATATAGACATATGGGACTGGAGTAAAAACATATGTGTGGAAAACCGCAGTTTGAAGAACAAAATTTACATAGACATATAAATGAAGCACAGATCAGAATTTATAGTTTACAGAGGATTAAATTGAGAACAAAAAAAAAAAATTGAATATGCATATATGCATATGTATGATTCATTTAAAAAATTATAATGAAGCAATAAAAAGGCAAGAAAAAGAATTTATTATTATTATTTCAACATGTTATAGGAATGGAACCCGCTGGATATTCAGACTGTGCGATATTGTAGCAACAAATCCGAAAATCCTGCTGGATTCCGTCATTGATGTATTTGCTCTGATGGAACCGGCCGGACATTCAGACTGTGCGGTGTTGTGGCACCAGATCCAAAAGTGTTGCTTGATTCCATCATTGATATAAATGTTCTGATGGTTCAGTCAATACCTTGGCCGATTGAAATAAATGTGGATAAGCCCAAAAGTTTACGGTGGACATTCATAAGGTAAATGTGGGACAGTCATGATGTTATATATACTGTCAGTTGGGGCATCCGACAAGAGCCATGCAAATATCATAGGTAACATACTCGTAGTATATCATAAGTAATGGATTTAACATGAGATGATTTCTTATGATAGATTACAAGCCATAAGTGGCATTCAATACAAATTTAATACAAGTTTAAGTGTCCTACATGAAATTTTATGTAGATAAAAAATAATTATCTCGATTGTTTTTTAGCAAGTTTACACCCCGTGCAAAGATTATTAATGCAGCGGGAGGATCACTCGCAGGACAATAAAAATTTCTAATTATCCACGAGTAGAACCTATAGATATATGCAGAGCTCCTGGTATATATAGCAAATAGCTCTCCATTGCACAT
The DNA here is from genome assembly GCF_048569485.1 of Anomaloglossus baeobatrachus. Taxonomy (NCBI): domain Eukaryota; kingdom Metazoa; phylum Chordata; class Amphibia; order Anura; family Aromobatidae; genus Anomaloglossus; species Anomaloglossus baeobatrachus. The sequence goes on from NC_134354.1 coordinate 489,535,872, forward strand.
AATTTTTGTATATTGAGAGAATTTTTTGTCTCATATAGTAGTGAGATGTATTTTTATATATATTTTTTGCTACATAAGTGATTTGAATGATATCATGACATTGGGAAAAATGTGGAATACATGGATAGATACTTTTATTGAAATTAGTTGTCTTTATTGTTTATAATAAATTACTTAGGAGTATTGCAGAATTAAATCCTGCCGGATGTTCAGACCATGCGGTATCCTAGTACCAAGCCTGAAGATCCAGAAGGATTCTCTATTCAGGAGTTTTCTTCTGTGATCTCCTCCTCTTACTGGCTTGATCACTTTTTCGATACCCATGAATGTAAATGAGTCCAAACATCTATTGTGGGTGTTCACAAAGTGTCGTGAGACAGCTGAAATATTGGAGGCATTGACATTCAAAGTATCAGACAAGTGCCGCCTGATCCTTATTTTGAGCGGACTCCCGGTGCATCCGGTATATTGAATCTTACATAGAGTACATTCAATTAAATAGACCACAAAGGATGTATTGCAATTGATATAATTTTCAATGTTATATGTAGAATTTGTATGAGTAGAAGTAATGGTTTTGCTGATTTTTGCATATTTGCAAGCTGTGCAATAATTGTGGCCACAACGAAAAAATCCCTTGCAGGAAAGCCAGTTCTTATTATTTATCCTAGTGTCAGTGATCATGCTAGGAGATAAAATATTAGCCAGACTCATGGCACGTTTGGCAAGAAATTTAATATCATATTGTTCTAGGATATTAAAGAGATTTTTATCCTGGTGAAGTACTGGAAGATGTTTTTTAATGATTTTCACAATGTCATGATATTGTGGAGAATAGACTGTGCTGAAAGTAATTTTATTGGAACTATTTTTTCTATGTTTATTTTTATTATTATTTTTTAGTAAATCGTCTCTATCAATGTTATTTACAATTTTGCAAGCTCTTTCTAAGCTCCATTGAGAATAACCCCGATTCCTGAGTTTATTGACAGTTTTGGTACATTCCTGTGGAAAGAGATCAGAAGGGGAACAATTCCTTTTGGTCCTGATTAATTCCCCCACAGGAATGTTTTTAATTGTGTAGGCCGGATGGCAAGAACTGGCCAATAGTAGTGAGTTACAGTCTGTATCCTTGCTATAAGAGAGAGGGGAGCCAGCACGATCTGAAATTGGCATGCATCATATAAAAAGTGAAAATTCACAGATTTATTCCAACTGTACTACAATAAAAAAAATGAGATTTTTAGCAAATAATTGATCAATTTTTTGAGCCACCCCTGCCAACGTCACGGCAAATCTCAATAGGGGGGTCCTACTCTACATTCTGTATTTCATGTGCCATGCGGCCTCCTAGATAAAGTTAAAAGCAGAACCATAATAGAGCACACATACCTGTAACCTGTATATAACCGCTTCTATGTTGCAAAAAAGGCACTTGTGGATAGAGACCAGCCCAGGTCCCAGCATGTGGAGCAAGCTCTGCACCATACCAGGACTATATCAGAACTGATCCTCCCAGTGCCAAACAGCAACCATTGATAAAGGCGGACCAGATCCAAGATGGTGCTTAATTAGCATTGCCTGTGGAAAGGGGTGAGGTAACTGAATCTGAACAGCCACCAACAGGAGGAATACAAAGCAAACCAAAATCAGGCGTGCATGGCATGGTGGTGACCGGCCACCAGAATTTGTAGCATAACTACGACCAAACAGAGAGAGAGGGGAGCCAGCACGATCTGAAATTGGCATGCATCATATAAAAAGTGAAAATTCACAGATTTATTCCAACTGTACTACAATAAAAAAAATGAGATTTTTAGCAAATAATTGATCAATTTTTTGAGCCACCCCTGCCAACGTCACGGCAAATCTCAATAGGGGGGTCCTACTCTACATTCTGTATTTCATGTGCCATGCGGCCTCCTAGATAAAGTTAAAAGCAGAACCATAATAGAGCACACATACCTGTAACCTGTATATAACCGCTTCTATGTTGCAAAAAAGGCACTTGTGGATAGAGACCAGCCCAGGTCCCAGCATGTGGAGCAAGCTCTGCACCATACCAGGACTATATCAGAACTGATCCTCCCAGTGCCAAACAGCAACCATTGATAAAGGCGGACCAGATCCAAGATGGTGCTTAATTAGCATTGCCTGTGGAAAGGGGTGAGGTAACTGAATCTGAACAGCCACCAACAGGAGGAATACAAAGCAAACCAAAATCAGGCGTGCATGGCATGGTGGTGACCGGCCACCAGAATTTGTAGCATAACTACGACCAAACAGAGAGAGAGGGGAGCCAGCACGATCTGAAATTGGCATGCATCATATAAAAAGTGAAAATTCACAGATTTATTCCAACTGTACTACAATAAAAAAAATGAGATTTTTAGCAAATAATTGATCAATTTTTTGAGCCACCCCTGCCAACGTCACGGCAAATCTCAATAGGGGGGTCCTACTCTACATTCTGTATTTCATGTGCCATGCGGCCTCCTAGATAAAGTTAAAAGCAGAACCATAATAGAGCACACATACCTGTAACCTGTATATAACCGCTTCTATGTTGCAAAAAAGGCACTTGTGGATAGAGACCAGCCCAGGTCCCAGCATGTGGAGCAAGCTCTGCACCATACCAGGACTATATCAGAACTGATCCTCCCAGTGCCAAACAGCAACCATTGATAAAGGCGGACCAGATCCAAGATGGTGCTTAATTAGCATTGCCTGTGGAAAGGGGTGAGGTAACTGAATCTGAACAGCCACCAACAGGAGGAATACAAAGCAAACCAAAATCAGGCGTGCATGGCATGGTGGTGACCGGCCACCAGAATTTGTAGCATAACTACGACCAAACAGAGAGAGAGGGGAGCCAGCACGATCTGAAATTGGCATGCATCATATAAAAAGTGAAAATTCACAGATTTATTCCAACTGTACTACAATAAAAAAAATGAGATTTTTAGCAAATAATTGATCAATTTTTTGAGCCACCCCTGCCAACGTCACGGCAAATCTCAATAGGGGGGTCCTACTCTACATTCTGTATTTCATGTGCCATGCGGCCTCCTAGATAAAGTTAAAAGCAGAACCATAATAGAGCACACATACCTGTAACCTGTATATAACCGCTTCTATGTTGCAAAAAAGGCACTTGTGGATAGAGACCAGCCCAGGTCCCAGCATGTGGAGCAAGCTCTGCACCATACCAGGACTATATCAGAACTGATCCTCCCAGTGCCAAACAGCAACCATTGATAAAGGCGGACCAGATCCAAGATGGTGCTTAATTAGCATTGCCTGTGGAAAGGGGTGAGGTAACTGAATCTGAACAGCCACCAACAGGAGGAATACAAAGCAAACCAAAATCAGGCGTGCATGGCATGGTGGTGACCGGCCACCAGAATTTGTAGCATAACTACGACCAAACAGAGAGAGAGGGGAGCCAGCACGATCTGAAATTGGCATGCATCATATAAAAAGTGAAAATTCACAGATTTATTCCAACTGTACTACAATAAAAAAAATGAGATTTTTAGCAAATAATTGATCAATTTTTTGAGCCACCCCTGCCAACGTCACGGCAAATCTCAATAGGGGGGTCCTACTCTACATTCTGTATTTCATGTGCCATGCGGCCTCCTAGATAAAGTTAAAAGCAGAACCATAATAGAGCACACATACCTGTAACCTGTATATAACCGCTTCTATGTTGCAAAAAAGGCACTTGTGGATAGAGACCAGCCCAGGTCCCAGCATGTGGAGCAAGCTCTGCACCATACCAGGACTATATCAGAACTGATCCTCCCAGTGCCAAACAGCAACCATTGATAAAGGCGGACCAGATCCAAGATGGTGCTTAATTAGCATTGCCTGTGGAAAGGGGTGAGGTAACTGAATCTGAACAGCCACCAACAGGAGGAATACAAAGCAAACCAAAATCAGGCGTGCATGGCATGGTGGTGACCGGCCACCAGAATTTGTAGCATAACTACGACCAAACAGAGAGAGATGGGAGCCAGCACGATCTGAAATTGGCATGCATCATATAAAAAGTGAAAATTCACAGATTTATTCCAACTGTACTACAATAAAAAAAATGAGATTTTTAGCAAATAATTGATCAATTTTTTGAGCCACCCCTGCCAACGTCACGGCAAATCTCAATAGGGGGGTCCTACTCTACATTCTGTATTTCATGTGCCATGCGGCCTCCTAGATAAAGTTAAAAGCAGAACCATAATAGAGCACACATACCTGTAACCTGTATATAACCGCTTCTATGTTGCAAAAAAGGCACTTGTGGATAGAGACCAGCCCAGGTCCCAGCATGTGGAGCAAGCTCTGCACCATACCAGGACTATATCAGAACTGATCCTCCCAGTGCCAAACAGCAACCATTGATAAAGGCGGACCAGATCCAAGATGGTGCTTAATTAGCATTGCCTGTGGAAAGGGGTGAGGTAACTGAATCTGAACAGCCACCAACAGGAGGAATACAAAGCAAACCAAAATCAGGCGTGCATGGCATGGTGGTGACCGGCCACCAGAATTTGTAGCATAACTACGACCAAACAGAGAGAGAGGGGAGCCAGCACGATCTGAAATTGGCATGCATCATATAAAAAGTGAAAATTCACAGATTTATTCCAACTGTACTACAATAAAAAAAATGAGATTTTTAGCAAATAATTGATCAATTTTTTGAGCCACCCCTGCCAACGTCACGGCAAATCTCAATAGGGGGGTCCTACTCTACATTCTGTATTTCATGTGCCATGCGGCCTCCTAGATAAAGTTAAAAGCAGAACCATAATAGAGCACACATACCTGTAACCTGTATATAACCGCTTCTATGTTGCAAAAAAGGCACTTGTGGATAGAGACCAGCCCAGGTCCCAGCATGTGGAGCAAGCTCTGCACCATACCAGGACTATATCAGAACTGATCCTCCCAGTGCCAAACAGCAACCATTGATAAAGGCGGACCAGATCCAAGATGGTGCTTAATTAGCATTGCCTGTGGAAAGGGGTGAGGTAACTGAATCTGAACAGCCACCAACAGGAGGAATACAAAGCAAACCAAAATCAGGCGTGCATGGCATGGTGGTGACCGGCCACCAGAATTTGTAGCATAACTACGACCAAACAGAGAGAGAGGGGAGCCAGCACGATCTGAAATTGGCATGCATCATGTAAAAAGTGAAAATTCACAGATTTATTCCAACTGTACTACAATAAAAAAAATGAGATTTTTAGCAAATAATTGATCAATTTTTTGAGCCACCCCTGCCAACGTCACGGCAAATCTCAATAGGGGGGTCCTACTCTACATTCTGTATTTCATGTGCCATGCGGCCTCCTAGATAAAGTTAAAAGCAGAACCATAATAGAGCACACATACCTGTAACCTGTATATAACCGCTTCTATGTTGCAAAAAAGGCACTTGTGGATAGAGACCAGCCCAGGTCCCAGCATGTGGAGCAAGCTCTGCACCATACCAGGACTATATCAGAACTGATCCTCCCAGTGCCAAACAGCAACCATTGATAAAGGCGGACCAGATCCAAGATGGTGCTTAATTAGCATTGCCTGTGGAAAGGGGTGAGGTAACTGAATCTGAACAGCCACCAACAGGAGGAATACAAAGCAAACCAAAATCAGGCGTGCATGGCATGGTGGTGACCGGCCACCAGAATTTGTAGCATAACTACGACCAAACAGAGAGAGAGGGGAGCCAGCACGATCTGAAATTGGCATGCATCATATAAAAAGTGAAAATTCACAGATTTATTCCAACTGTACTACAATAAAAAAAATGAGATTTTTAGCAAATAATTGATCAATTTTTTGAGCCACCCCTGCCAACGTCACGGCAAATCTCAATAGGGGGGTCCTACTCTACATTCTGTATTTCATGTGCCATGCGGCCTCCTAGATAAAGTTAAAAGCAGAACCATAATAGAGCACACATACCTGTAACCTGTATATAACCGCTTCTATGTTGCAAAAAAGGCACTTGTGGATAGAGACCAGCCCAGGTCCCAGCATGTGGAGCAAGCTCTGCACCATACCAGGACTATATCAGAACTGATCCTCCCAGTGCCAAACAGCAACCATTGATAAAGGCGGACCAGATCCAAGATGGTGCTTAATTAGCATTGCCTGTGGAAAGGGGTGAGGTAACTGAATCTGAACAGCCACCAACAGGAGGAATACAAAGCAAACCAAAATCAGGCGTGCATGGCATGGTGGTGACCGGCCACCAGAATTTGTAGCATAACTACGACCAAACAGAGAGAGAGGGGAGCCAGCACGATCTGAAATTGGCATGCATCATATAAAAAGTGAAAATTCACAGATTTATTCCAACTGTACTACAATAAAAAAAATGAGATTTTTAGCAAATAATTGATCAATTTTTTGAGCCACCCCTGCCAACGTCACGGCAAATCTCAATAGGGGGGTCCTACTCTACATTCTGTATTTCATGTGCCATGCGGCCTCCTAGATAAAGTTAAAAGCAGAACCATAATAGAGCACACATACCTGTAACCTGTATATAACCGCTTCTATGTTGCAAAAAAGGCACTTGTGGATAGAGACCAGCCCAGGTCCCAGCATGTGGAGCAAGCTCTGCACCATACCAGGACTATATCAGAACTGATCCTCCCAGTGCCAAACAGCAACCATTGATAAAGGCGGACCAGATCCAAGATGGTGCTTAATTAGCATTGCCTGTGGAAAGGTGCTACAAATCTGGTGCCTGACCAACACCATACCATGCACGCCTGATTTTGGCTTGCAATATATTCCTCCTGTTGGTAGCTGTTCAGACCCAGTTACCTCACCCCTTTCCACAGGCAATGCTAATTAAGCACCATTCTTGGATCTGGTCCGCCTTTATCAATGGTTGCTGTTTGACACTGGGAGGATCAGTTCTGATATAGTCCTGGTATGTGTAGGGCTTGCTCCACATGCTGGGACCTGGGCTGGTCTCTATCCACAAGTGCCTTTTTTGCAACATGGAAGCGGCTATATACAGGTTGCAGGTATGTGTGCTCCATTATGGTTCTGCTTTTAACTTTATCTAGGAGGCCGCATGGCACATGAAATACAGAATGTAGAGTAGGACCCCCCTATTGAGATTTGCCGTGACGTTGGCAGGGGTGGCTCAAAAAATTGATCAATTATTTGCTAAAAATCTCATTTTTTTATTATAGTACAGTTGGAATAAATTTGTGAATTTTCACTTTTTATATGATGCATGCCAATTTCAGATCGTGCTGGTTCCCTTTTTTTCTCTGTTTTGACCGTAGTTATGCTACAAATCTGGTGCCTGACCAACACCATACCATGCACGCCTGATTTTGGCTTGCAATATATTCCTCCTGTTGGTAGCTGTTCAGACCCAGTTACCTCACCCCTTTCCACAGGCAATGCTAATTAAGCACCATTCTTGGATCTGGTCCGCCTTTATCAATGGTTGCTGTTTGACACTGGGAGGATCAGTTCTGATATAGTCCTGGTATGTGTAGGGCTTGCTCCACATGCTGGGACCTGGGCTGGTCTCTATCCACAAGTGCCTTTTTTGCAACATGGAAGCGGCTATATACAGGTTGCAGGTATGTGTGCTCCATTATGGTTCTGCTTTTAACTTTATCTAGGAGGCCGCATGGCACATGAAATACAGAATGTAGAGTAGGACCCCCCTATTGAGATTTGCCGTGACGTTGGCAGGGGTGGCTCAAAAAATTGATCAATTATTTGCTAAAAACCTCATTTTTTTATTATAGTACAGTTGGAATAAATTTGTGAATTTTCACTTTTTATATGATGCATGCCAATTTCAGATCGTGCTGGTTCCCTTTTTTTCTCTGTTTTGACCGTAGTTATGCTACAAATCTGGTGCCTGACCAACACCATACCATGCACGCCTGATTTTGGCTTGCAATATATTCCTCCTGTTGGTAGCTGTTCAGACCCAGTTACCTCACCCCTTTCCACAGGCAATGCTAATTAAGCACCATTCTTGGATCTGGTCCGCCTTTATCAATGGTTGCTGTTTGACACTGGGAGGATCAGTTCTGATATAGTCCTGGTATGTGTAGGGCTTGCTCCACATGCTGGGACCTGGGCTGGTCTCTATCCACAAGTGCCTTTTTTGCAACATGGAAGCGGCTATATACAGGTTGCAGGTATGTGTGCTCCATTATGGTTCTGCTTTTAACTTTATCTAGGAGGCCGCATGGCACATGAAATACAGAATGTAGAGTAGGACCCCCCTATTGAGATTTGCCGTGACGTTGGCAGGGGTGGCTCAAAAAATTGATCAATTATTTGCTAAAAATCTCATTTTTTTATTATAGTACAGTTGGAATAAATTTGTGAATTTTCACTTTTTATATGATGCATGCCAATTTCAGATCGTGCTGGTTCCCTTTTTTTCTCTGTTTTGACCGTAGTTATGCTACAAATCTGGTGCCTGACCAACACCATACCATGCACGCCTGATTTTGGCTTGCAATATATTCCTCCTGTTGGTAGCTGTTCAGACCCAGTTACCTCACCCCTTTCCACAGGCAATGCTAATTAAGCACCATTCTTGGATCTGGTCCGCCTTTATCAATGGTTGCTGTTTGACACTGGGAGGATCAGTTCTGATATAGTCCTGGTATGTGTAGGGCTTGCTCCACATGCTGGGACCTGGGCTGGTCTCTATCCACAAGTGCCTTTTTTGCAACATGGAAGCGGCTATATACAGGTTGCAGGTATGTGTGCTCCATTATGGTTCTGCTTTTAACTTTATCTAGGAGGCCGCATGGCACATGAAATACAGAATGTAGAGTAGGACCCCCCTATTGAGATTTGCCGTGACGTTGGCAGGGGTGGCTCAAAAAATTGATCAATTATTTGCTAAAAATCTCATTTTTTTATTATAGTACAGTTGGAATAAATTTGTGAATTTTCACTTTTTATATGATGCATGCCAATTTCAGATCGTGCTGGTTCCCTTTTTTTCTCTGTTTTGACCGTAGTTATGCTACAAATCTGGTGCCTGACCAACACCATACCATGCACGCCTGATTTTGGCTTGCAATATATTCCTCCTGTTGGTAGCTGTTCAGACCCAGTTACCTCACCCCTTTCCACAGGCAATGCTAATTAAGCACCATTCTTGGATCTGGTCCGCCTTTATCAATGGTTGCTGTTTGACACTGGGAGGATCAGTTCTGATATAGTCCTGGTATGTGTAGGGCTTGCTCCACATGCTGGGACCTGGGCTGGTCTCTATCCACAAGTGCCTTTTTTGCAACATGGAAGCGGCTATATACAGGTTGCAGGTATGTGTGCTCCATTATGGTTCTGCTTTTAACTTTATCTAGGAGGCCGCATGGCACATGAAATACAGAATGTAGAGTAGGACCCCCCTATTGAGATTTGCCGTGACGTTGGCAGGGGTGGCTCAAAAAATTGATCAATTATTTGCTAAAAATCTCATTTTTTTATTATAGTACAGTTGGAATAAATTTGTGAATTTTCACTTTTTATATGATGCATGCCAATTTCAGATCGTGCTGGTTCCCTTTTTTTCTCTGTTTTGACCGTAGTTATGCTACAAATCTGGTGCCTGACCAACACCATACCATGCACGCCTGATTTTGGCTTGCAATATATTCCTCCTGTTGGTAGCTGTTCAGACCCAGTTACCTCACCCCTTTCCACAGGCAATGCTAATTAAGCACCATTCTTGGATCTGGTCCGCCTTTATCAATGGTTGCTGTTTGACACTGGGAGGATCAGTTCTGATATAGTCCTGGTATGTGTAGGGCTTGCTCCACATGCTGGGACCTGGGCTGGTCTCTATCCACAAGTGCCTTTTTTGCAACATGGAAGCGGCTATATACAGGTTGCAGGTATGTGTGCTCCATTATGGTTCTGCTTTTAACTTTATCTAGGAGGCCGCATGGCACATGAAATACAGAATGTAGAGTAGGACCCCCCTATTGAGATTTGCCGTGACGTTGGCAGGGGTGGCTCAAAAAATTGATCAATTATTTGCTAAAAATCTCATTTTTTTATTATAGTACAGTTGGAATAAATTTGTGAATTTTCACTTTTTATATGATGCATGCCAATTTCAGATCGTGCTGGTTCCCTTTTTTTCTCTATCCTTGCTATAAGGTATAGCATCTATATGGTTCTGATTCCCCACCAAAGTAACGTCAAGATAGTTAATTTTTTCAGAATTGGTATGGTATGTGAATTTTAAATTAAAAGGATTGTTGTTAATATACTCAATGAAATTGGGAATAGCCTGCGAGTCCCCCTTCCAAATTAACAGTAGGTCGTCTATGTATCTAGTGTAAAAAACAATATGGTCAAAAAATGGATTATTAAGTAAATCAAAAATATAAACCTCTTCAAAGACAGCCACAACAATGTTAGCTAAAGATGGGGAAAATTTTCCCCCCATACTAACTCCACAACGCTGTAAATAAAATTCCTTGTTAAAAGAAAAATAGTTGTGTGTTAAAAGAAAATTAACCGCTGTCACAATATAATCTTGAATGTTAAGTGGATACGAACTGTGTTTGGAAAGAAAGGACTCCAGGCACTCCAAAGCTACATGGTGGGGAATAGACGGATACAAACTCACTATGTCACAAGTAACCCAGATATATTCAGGCTGCCAAGTGTGGGAATCCAGATTGTATAAAAGGGCTTTAGTGTCCCTCAGGAACCCGGGGAGATCTTTGACAAGGGGTTGTAGAAAGTGAGCAACCCAGGATCCCAATCTTTCTCCCAGTGATCCTATGCCCGAAATTATGGGCCTAAAGGGGGGGGGGGAAAACCTCCTTATGGATTTTGGGTAAAGCATGGTAGATAGGGATCACTGGGAAGTCCACCTTTAAATAATCAAATATTTTTTGTGAGAGAATTCCCCTTGTGAGCCCATCTTCCAATAACCTGTCAATTTTATTTTTAAATAAAAGAGTTGGGTCTCCTTTGAGGTGAATGTAAGTATTGGTGTCTTGCAGAATTTCATTATTCAATTGGATATATAGTGGTAAATCCAAGACAACAATCCCCCCCCCTTGTCAGCTTCTCTGAAGACAAGATCTTTGTTGTCTCTCAGAGATTCTAGTGCTGTTTTTTCAGCAGATGTCATATTGTGAATCGTTGTTTTATGAGCCTGATCCAAATATATTAGATCATGCTCAATCCTTTCCTGGAAAACGTCCAATATTGGGGGACGAGATTGCAAAGGATAAAAATATGGGTTGGACGTCTTAAAAGATACGTCTGGTAGTTGATCTAATGTCCTGGATTCCGACTGTAATTTTCTCAAATCTGTAAGATGAACAAGTTCATGAAAACTAGGTATTATATTGTTTTCTCTAATGTCCATATCCTGATGGAAGCTAATATCATGGTTGGATTCCAAATCAAAATGACATTTGAGTGTTAGATTCCTTGCAAATTTGTTAATATCAAGGAGTGTAGAAAAAATGTCAAATTTCTTGGTAGGACAGAATTTCAAGCCTTTGGATAAAACAGATAATTGGTCACAATTGAGGATTTGTGCAGATAGATTCCATACTGGATATATCAATATCTCTTCTTTTTCTTTCTGCGATCCGGATATCTGTTTCCTCCTATGCTTTCTGCCTCCTCTACGTTGAAGTTTTTTGATGTTTTTTTGGAACTATTGCTGGGGTTGGATGTTCTGCGGTTGGTATCAATCTCAGCTGAGGAGTCAGAAGAATCATCCACAGAATAGTTAGTGGAGATAGATGTAGTACTAATGTCTCCAAAGCTGACCCTCCTGGTGCGATTAGTATGAGGTGATTTATTGTAATGTTTGAAATTACCGCGAGTGAAATTAGAAGAGAGACGCCATGTGTAAACTTTGTTGAGTTTATAGTCTTGGAAGTCTCGTTCAAATTTCTTCTTTTTTCTATCAGCAATTATATTTTCCAAGTCATTCAACCGTTTGTTTAAATTAGTTTGCATGCTGATAAAGTCTTTGTGGTTATTAAAAGACTCCAAAGATTTTTCTGTTTCTAGTATGCGACTTTTAGTATTATCCAATTCTGATGCCTCATATTTGATAATAAGTTCCATCAATTTTATAGAACAGTTCGATAGAATGGAGTTCCAATTAGACATGAAATCCTCTGAGTGTGTAGAGAAGGTGGGATTTTTTAGAAGTCTTAGACCCCGTGGTATCATATTTTTATCCACATAAGACTGAAGTGAAGTGGAATCCCACCATAACTTGGTTTCTTTGATTTTGAATTTTTCTAGTGATCTGTATAATTGTGCAATGTCTTCATTAACTTGTGCATGTGCATTGCCCTCAGCAGGTTCAGGTAACGCCTGAGAGGTCTGGACATTAAAAATTGCATTAAATCTGTTTCTCCTGTTAGTTGGAAGATCCATAAGAGTGGAAAAAAGTCACAAGAAGTTGTGTATATTTTGATAGTCTATAGTTTAGGGGGGGCACGACAATTAAAGCCAGCCGAATAAACAAAAAACCATAGTCAGCTCACCCCTCTTCACTCTCAGACTCCAACCGATGCAGGGAACGCCCAGGCCCGGGCGGAAAGACAACTTGAAGAAAGGCAAATATCCAGCATCAAGGAGGGTAGTAGATTAAAACTTGCTTTTATTAGACAAGTAAAAACAAAATGTAGTCCAGTAAGCACAGAGGCACAAGTTTTAAGCGTGTAAACCAACGCGTTTCGACCAGAGCGTCTTATTCATGGCATGTGAATTACCCCAAAACTGATACCATATAAAGGGAGGCACACATTATACGTCATTGGCAAGGCTGAGTGCTTGATTAAAATTAAAACAGGTGCAAGTCCCAGTGCAATATAGACATATGGGACTGGAGTAAAAACATATGTGTGGAAAACCGCAGTTTGAAGAACAAAATTTACATAGACATATAAATGAAGCACAGATCAGAATTTATAGTTTACAGAGGATTAAATTGAGAACAAAAAAAAAAATTGAATATGCATATATGCATATGTATGCTTCATTTAAAAAATTATAATGAAGCAATAAAAAGGCAAGAAAAAGAATTTATTATTATTATTTCAACATGTTATAGGAATGGAACCCGCTGGATATTCAGACTGTGCGATATTGTAGCAACAAATCCGAAAATCCTGCTGGATTCCGTCATTGATGTATTTGCTCTGATGGAACCGGCCGGACATTCAGACTGTGCGGTGTTGTGGCACCAGATCCAAAAGTGTTGCTTGATTCCATCATTGATATAAATGTTCTGATGGTTCAGTCAATACCTTGGCCGATTGAAATAAATGTGGATAAGCCCAAAAGTTTACGGTGGACATTCATAAGGTAAATGTGGGACAGTCATGATGTTATATATACTGTCAGTTGGGGCATCCGACAAGAGCCATGCAAATATCATAGGTAACATACTCGTAGTATATCATAAGTAATGGATTTAACATGAGATGATTTCTTATGATAGATTACAAGCCATAAGTGGCATTCAATACAAATTTAATACAAGTTTAAGTGTCCTACATGAAATTTTATGTAGATAAAAAATAATTATCTCGATTGTTTTTTAGCAAGTTTACACCCCGTGCAAAGATTATTAATGCAGCGGGAGGATCACTCGCAGGACAATAAAAATTTCTAATTATCCACGAGTAGAACCTATAGATATATGCAGAGCTCCTGGTATATATAGCAAATAGCTCTCCATTGCACATAATTTTTGTATATTGAGAGAATTTTTTGTCTCATATAGTAGTGAGATGTATTTTTATATATATTTTTTGCTACATAAGTGATTTGAATGATATCATGACATTGGGAAAAATGTGGAATACATGGATAGATACTTTTATTGAAATTAGTTGTCTTTATTGTTTATAATGAATTACTTAGGAGTATTGCAGAATTAAATCCTGCCGGATGTTCAGACCATGCGGTATCCTAGTACCAAGCCTGAAGATCCAGAAGGATTCTCTATTCAGGAGTTTTCTTCTGTGATCTCCTCCTCTTACTGGCTTGATCACTTTTTCGATACCCATGAATGTAAATGAGTCCAAACATCTATTGTGGGTGTTCACAAAGTGTCGTGAGACAGCTGAAATATTGGAGGCATTGACATTCAAAGTATCAGACAAGTGCCGCCTGATCCTTATTTTGAGCGGACTCCCGGTGCATCCGGTATATTGAATCTTACATAGAGTACATTCAATTAAATAGACCACAAAGGATGTATTGCAATTGATATAATTTTCAATGTTATATGTAGAATTTGTATGAGTAGAAGTAATGGTTTTGCTGATTTTTGCATATTTGCAAGCTGTGCAATAATTGTGGCCACAACGAAAAAATCCCTTGCAGGAAAGCCAGTTCTTATTATTTATCCTAGTGTCAGTGATCATGCTAGGAGATAAAATATTAGCCAGACTCATGGCACGTTTGGCAAGAAATTTAATATCATATTGTTCTAGGATATTAAAGAGATTTTTATCCTGGTGAAGTACTGGAAGATGTTTTTTAATGATTTTCACAATGTCATGATATTGTGGAGAATAGACTGTGCTGAAAGTAATTTTATTGGAACTATTTTTTCTATGTTTATTTTTATTATTATTTTTTAGTAAATCGTCTCTATCAATGTTATTTACAATTTTGCAAGCTCTTTCTAAGCTCCATTGAGAATAACCCCGATTCCTGAGTTTATTGACAGTTTTGGTACATTCCTGTGGAAAGAGATCAGAAGGGGAACAATTCCTTTTGGTCCTGATTAATTCCCCCACAGGAATGTTTTTAATTGTGTAGGCCGGATGGCAAGAACTGGCCAATAGTAGTGAGTTACAGTCTGTATCCTTGCTATAAGGTATAGCATCTATATGGTTCTGATTCCCCACCAAAGTAACGTCAAGATAGTTAATTTTTTCAGAATTGGTATGGTATGTGAATTTTAAATTAAAAGGATTGTTGTTAATATACTCAATGAAATTGGGAATAGCCTGCGAGTCCCCCTTCCAAATTAACAGTAGGTCGTCTATGTATCTAGTGTAAAAAACAATATGGTCAATTGGCAGCCTGAATATATCTGGGTTACTTGTGACATAGTGAGTTTGTATCCGTCTATTCCCCACCATGTAGCTTTGGAGTGCCTGGAGTCCTTTCTTTCCAAACACAGTTCGTATCCACTTAACATTCAAGATTATATTGTGACAGCGGTTAATTTTCTTTTAACACACAACTATTTTTCTTTTAACAAGGAATTTTATTTACAGCGTTGTGGAGTTAGTATGGGGGGAAAATTTTCCCCATCTTTAGCTAACATTGTTGTGGCTGTCTTTGAAGAGGTTTATATTTTTGATTTACTTAATAATCCATTTTTTGACCATATTGTTTTTTACACTAGATACATAGACGACCTACTGTTAATTTGGAAGGGGGACTCGCAGGCTATTCCCAATTTCATTGAGTATATTAACAACAATCCTTTTAATTTAAAATTCACATACCATACCAATTCTGAAAAAATTAACTATCTTGACGTTACTTTGGTGGGGAATCAGAACCATATAGATGCTATACCTTATAGCAAGGATACAGACTGTAACTCACTACTATTGGCCAGTTCTTGCCATCCGGCCTACACAATTAAAAACATTCCTGTGGGGGAATTAATCAGGACCAAAAGGAATTGTTCCCCTTCTGATCTCTTTCCACAGGAATGTACCAAAACTGTCAATAAACTCAGGAATCGGGGTTATTCTCAATGGAGCTTAGAAAGAGCTTGCAAAATTGTAAATAACATTGATAGAGACGATTTACTAAAAAATAATAATAAAAATAAACATAGAAAAAATAGTTCCAATAAAATTACTTTCAGCACAGTCTATTCTCCACAATATCATGACATTGTGAAAATCATTAAAAAACATCTTCCAGTACTTCACCAGGATAAAAATCTCTTTAATATCCTAGAACAATATGATATTAAATTTCTTGCCAAACGTGCCATGAGTCTGGCTAATATTTTATCTCCTAGCATGATCACTGACACTAGGATAAATAATAAGAACTGGCTTTCCTGCAAGGGATTTTTTCGTTGTGGCCACAATTATTGCACAGCTTGCAAATATGCAAAAATCAGCAAAACCATTACTTCTACTCATACAAATTCTACATATAACATTGAAAATTATATCAATTGCAATACATCCTTTGTGGTCTATTTAATTGAATGTACTCTATGTAAGATTCAATATACCGGATGCACCGGGAGTCCGCTCAAAATAAGGATCAGGCGGCACTTGTCTGATACTTTGAATGTCAATGCCTCCAATATTTCAGCTGTCTCACGACACTTTGTGAACACCCACAATAGATGTTTGGACTCATTTACATTCATGGGTATCGAAAAAGTGATCAAGCCAGTAAGAGGAGGAGATCACAGAAGAAAACTCCTGAATAGAGAATCCTTCTGGATCTTCAGGCTTGGTACTAGGATACCGCATGGTCTGAACATCCGGCAGGATTTAATTCTGCAATACTCCTAAGTAATTCATTATAAACAATAAAGACAACTAATTTCAATAAAAGTATCTATCCATGTATTCCACATTTTTCCCAATGTCATGATATCATTCAAATCACTTATGTAGCAAAAAATATATATAAAAATACATCTCACTACTATATGAGACAAAAAATTCTCTCAATATACAAAAATTATGTGCAATGGAGAGCTATTTGCTATATATACCAGGAGCTCTGCATATATCTATAGGTTCTACTCGTGGATAATTAGAAATTTTTATTGTCCTGCGAGTGATCCTCCCGCTGCATTAATAATCTTTGCACGGGGTGTAAACTTGCTAAAAAACAATCGAGATAATTATTTTTTATCTACATAAAATTTCATGTAGGACACTTAAACTTGTATTAAATTTGTATTGAATGCCACTTATGGCTTGTAATCTATCATAAGAAATCATCTCATGTTAAATCCATTACTTATGATATACTACGAGTATGTTACCTATGATATTTGCATGGCTCTTGTCGGATGCCCCAACTGACAGTATATATAACATCATGACTGTCCCACATTTACCTTATGAATGTCCACCGTAAACTTTTGGGCTTATCCACATTTATTTCAATCGGCCAAGGTATTGACTGAACCATCAGAACATTTATATCAATGATGGAATCAAGCAACACTTTTGGATCTGGTGCCACAACACCGCACAGTCTGAATGTCCGGCCGGTTCCATCAGAGCAAATACATCAATGACGGAATCCAGCAGGATTTTCGGATTTGTTGCTACAATATCGCACAGTCTGAATATCCAGCGGGTTCCATTCCTATAACATGTTGAAATAATAATAATAAATTCTTTTTCTTGCCTTTTTATTGCTTCATTATAATTTTTTAAATGAAGCATACATATGCATATATGCATATTCAATTTTTTTTTTGTTCTCAATTTAATCCTCTGTAAACTATAAATTCTGATCTGTGCTTCATTTATATGTCTATGTAAATTTTGTTCTTCAAACTGCGGTTTTCCACACATATGTTTTTACTCCAGTCCCATATGTCTATATTGCACTGGGACTTGCACCTGTTTTAATTTTAATCAAGCACTCAGCCTTGCCAATGACGTATAATGTGTGCCTCCCTTTATATGGTATCAGTTTTGGGGTAATTCACATGCCATGAATAAGACGCTCTGGTCGAAACGCGTTGGTTTACACGCTTAAAACTTGTGCCTCTGTGCTTACTGGACTACATTTTGTTTTTACTTGTCTAATAAAAGCAAGTTTTAATCTACTACCCTCCTTGATGCTGGATATTTGCCTTTCTTCAAGTTGTCTTTCCGCCCGGGCCTGGGCGTTCCCTGCATCGGTTGGAGTCTGAGAGTGAAGAGGGGTGAGCTGACTATGGTTTTTTGTTTATTTGAGAGGGAGAGACCAACAGAGAGAGATAGAGACCATCAGAGAGAGAGAGAGACATACAGAAAGAGAGAGAGAGAATTCACATCTCATCTTAGCATGCTCAGATTAAAAAAACCGATCCATCACTGGAATGCGTTTTTTGCCGGATGACGAAGGATCCGGCGTCCATAGGCTTCCATTATACAGCATGCCGGACGACGGATCTGGCTTGGTCCGGTTTTTTGTCAGAGACAAAAAACGTTGCATTCTGTGTCCTTTCCGGCAGCCGGACAAAGAAATTTCGCTGGATCCGGCGGCCATCCGGAACAATCCGGCGCTAATACTAGTCAATGGGGAATAAAACGGATCCGTTTTTTGCTGGATTGTGCCTGATGCCAAAAAACTGATGTGTGAAAGTAGCCTTAGGCATCTATCACAGGCCTATTTTATTTCTACATGAAATGCTTTAACAACCTATAAATTAAATGGAGGCCATTAACACCATGTGAACATAGCAATTTTCTAATATTGCTAACAATACAAAGTGATAACAGTAAGTGCAGCTATAAAATGCAATGATTAAAACGAACTTTTTACATTAGTCATTCAAAATTATTAAATCATTTGCATCTTTCCTGAAAGAACATATTTACTGCTATTTCAGGAAGCACATGTACAGAGCACCGGACAAAAAGCTGTCAAACTTCCAGTAAGGGTTTAGAAAATAAAGCCTTTTGTATCTTCCAAAAATACAATTCATTACATTACATCATTATTGTGTTCCAGGAAATATAAAAATTGTCTTGCTAACATACTATTACATTGCAGATAGATACACAAGAAACCTACAGAGGCTTTCATGACATCCCGTTCTAAATTCATAGGCATTAATGCACAGTTGTTCCCCTCTTCTGCAGCCATAAAATCGTCCACTCTTCTAGAAAAGCTTTTAACAAGACTTTAGACTGTATCTGTGAGAATTTGTCCACATACAGTGCTGGCCAAAAGTATTGGCACCCCTGCAATTCTGTCAGATAATATTCAGTTTCTTCTTGAAAATGATTGCAATCACAAATTCTTTGGTATTATTATCTTCATTTATTTTGCTTGCAATGAAAAAACACAAAAGAGGATGAAATAAAAATCAAATCATTGATCATTTCATACAAAACTCCAAAAATGGGCCAGACAAAAGTATTGGCACCCTTAGCTTAATACTTGGTTGCACAACCTTTAGCCAAAATAACTGCGAACAACCGCTTCCGGTAGCCATCAATGAGTTTCTTACAATGCTCTCCTGGAATTTTAGACAATTCTTCTTTGGCAAACTGCTCCAGGTCCCTGAGATTTGATGGATGCCTTCTCCAAACTGCCATTTTGAGATCTCTGCACAGGTGTTCTATGGGATTCAGGTCTGGACTCATTGCTGGCCACTTTAGTAGTCTCCAGTGCTTTCTCTCAAACCATTTTCTAATGCTTTTAGAAGTGTGTTTTGGATCATTGTCCTGCCGGAAGACCCATGACCTCTGAGGGAGACCCAGCTTTCTCACACTGGGTCCTACATTATGCTGCAAAATTTGTTGGTAGTCTTCAGACTTCATAATGCCATGCACACGGTCAAGCAGTCCAGTGCCAGAGGCAGCAAAGCAATCCCAAAACATCAGGGAACCTCCGCTATGTTTGACTGTAGGAACCGTGTTCTTTTCTTTGAATGCCTCTTTTTTTTTCCTGTAAACTCTATGTTGATGGCTTTTCCCAAAAAGCTCTACTTTTGTCTCATCTGACCAGACAACATTCTTCCAAAACATTTTAGGCTTTCTCAGGTAAGTTTTGGCAAACTCCAGCCTGGCTTTTTTATGTCTCGGGGTAAGAAGTGGGCTCTTCCTGGGTATCCTACCATACAGTCCCTTTTCATTCAGACGCCGACGGATAGTATGGGTTGACACTATTGTACCCTTGGACTGCAGGGCAGCTTGAACTTGTTTGGATGTTAGTCGAGGTTCTTTATCCACCATCCGCACAATCTTGCGTTGAAATCTCTCATCAATTTTTCTTTTCCTTCCACATCTAGGGAGGTTAGCCACAGTGCCATGGGCTTTAAACTTCTTGATGATACGCGCACAGTAGACACAGGAACTTTCAGGTCTTTGGAAATGGACTTGTAGCCTTGAGATTGCTCATGCTTCCTCACAATTTGGATTGTCAAGTCCTCAGACAGTTCTTTGGTCTTCTTTCTTTTCTCCATGCTCAATGAGGTACACACAAGGACACAGGACAGAGGTTGAGTCAACTTTAATCCATGTCAACTGGCTGCAAGTGTGATTTAGTTATTGCCAACACCTGTTAGGTGCCACAGGTAAGTTACAGGTGCTGTTAATTACACAAATTAGAGAAGCATCACATGATTTTTCAAACTGTGCCAATACTTTTGTCCACCCCCTTTTTTATGTTTGGTGTGGAATTATATCCAGTTTGGATTTATGACAAATTGTTTATTTTTTTTTCATTGAAGACAAATTAAATGAAGATAATAATACTAAAGAATTTGTGATTGCAATCATTTTCAAGAAGAAACTGAGTATTATCTGACAGAATTGCAGGGGTGCCAATACTTTTGGCCAGCACTGTAATAGTTGTAACGATGGCATTCCCTGCACTAACCAGCAGGGACACCGGCGCACTCATTGCTCCACTCATTGCCTCGCTGTTTCCTACAGCATCTGTTTCCGCCGCACCTCCTGGCTTCCAGGGCTCGGGCTCACCACATGGGTTTCCTTCTTGCTTCTTAAGGGGGCCATTTGTGATGTGTTCCTAGCCTAACGCTGGAGAGTATTGGGTCACACCTGATGTGTTACCAGCCTATCACTGGGGAGAATGAGGTATTTAAGGCACTTTTCCCTAATGGGAGGTGCCTGTGCAAAGTTGTTTCCTGTAGCCAGTGTGCCCTGAAGCTACTAGCTTGTCTGATCCCTGGATCCTGTTTCAGATTCGGTATTCAACCGTATACCTGATCATGAACCCAATCCTGCCCAAGTGCCTGAACCTGCTCCAGTGTCCCAGTCCCTTCTTGAGATCCTATTACTGTTCCTGGTTTCTTGTTCCAGCATAATTTCCTGAACCCGTTCCTGGTTCCCAGTTCCAGCCACAGTTCCTGATCCCATTCCTGGTTCCTGGTTCCAGCCTGAGTTCCTGTTTCCATTCCTCTGTCCTGTTACCAGCCTAAATTCCTGATCCTATTTTTGTGTCTCTGTACCAGCCTATATTCCTGTATCCGTTCTTATAATAATAATATAATAATAATTATTCATTTATATAGCGCTAGTAATTCCACAGCGCTTTACATACATCAGCAACACTGTCCCCTTTGGGGCTCACAATCAAAGGTCCCTATCAGTATATTTTTGAATTGTTCCAATACTAGTCTGTGTTCCTGTATCCATTACTGTGTCCCGGAGTTTATGTATCAATTTCTGTGTCCCATTTCCAGCCTGTGTTCCTCTATCTGTTTCTATGTCCCGGGACTAGCCTGTGTACCTGTATCCGTTTCTGTGTCCCAGTACAGGCATGTGTTCCTGTATCTGTTTCAGTATACCAGTACCTGCCTGTGTTCCTGAATCCTTGTTCCTGCCTGAACCTGAACCCGTACCTTATCCATTCCCGTATGTACAGTACCTGTACCAGCTTTCTCCCTGACAGTTGTCCAGATCCTGTCCTGGCAATGGTTTCGACTCTGTCTCTCCTGTTTCCATTATTGTCAGCTTCCGCGGATCCAGGGATTACCTTGGAGTGGCTACCTGAAGCACAAATCTAACTTCACTAGAAGAGGTTATAGAAAGATCAAGTAGCCGCTTGGAACCTCTGTGGGAACCTCCAACTGTGACTTTAGGTAAAGTGAGTGACGTTACAGCTCAAAGCTGCGATTCAGTCAATCTCTGCCTGCAGTCAAAATGTGCAGTCATGGTCTGTGCCTGCGTGCTGTGACTTCAGTATGTAGCAGAGCCGGTATCATCATGGGAAGTCAAATGGATTACTTCAAAACTGAGTATTTGGGGTTAATAAATTGGAGAAAAAGGGTGGTGTTTTTGTATTTTGTTTCAAATAAAGGATTTTTTCAGTGTTTGTGTTTATTTCTTTTCACTTACAGTATTAGTAATGGGGGGGTCTCATAGACACCTCCCATTACTAATCTAGGGCTTAGTGGCAGTTGTGAGCTGTCATTAATCCTTTATATTACCATATTACCTCAATTGACACCACACCAAGGGAATCAGGATGAGCCTGGTAAAGTGCTGGATTGTCGCATATTTAGCTATTTTTAGGCTGGGAGGCCTATAGCCATGGGCCTCCCCAACCTGAGAATGCCAGCCCCCAGCTGTCGGCTTTATCATGGCTGGGTATCAAAATTGGGGGCCTGCACGCCATTTTTTCTAATTATTTATTTAAATTAAAGAAAGCCTCTTAGGGTCCCTCTTATTTTGATACATAGCCAAGATAAACATACAGCTGGGCACTGCAGCCTCTAGCTGTCTGCTTTATCTGCGCTGAATATCATATGTGGGGCCCTATGACAATTTACTTATTTGTACACTTTAGTATGCAGACAGTGTGTCTCATTCCAACCAATCACAGTCACTGTCACGCAGAGTGGGGGCGCGGTCTGATTGCAACAAATTACAGATGCTGGGACTGCCGGTGGGTGGGGGAAGCAGTGAATATGTATGATGGTTAATGAGCAAACCCAGAAGTAATGTTACAGCTGTGCAGAGACTGGTATGTATGTCCTGCTTTAACCATTTTGCTTCATTTTTTTTACAGTGATTTCCCTGGCCAATCACAGCCATGCCAATACTTGACATAGCTGTGATGGGGCTGGAAGTGGATGGTTTCTGCAATAGTGTAAATGTGACGCCCTGGCCTATCAGGTCGTCACAAGGGTGCTGTGCAACCTGCCCTTTTGCATGGTACCCGCTCCTCCTTGGTTACGGGTCCTGTTCTTTTGGTGTTGCTAACAACAGGTATACATAAATCCTGGGGAACACTCTGCACCACACCCACCAAACAACCATTGGGCAGCCTGAGGGGAATAGGGCCACCCAGATGGAGGGATGTAAGAAGGAGGGCCAGAAGTGTCAGTTAGTGAGTAGAGAGGTCCAACAGTGACAATGAAAGGTCACGCTGCGGTGCTGGCCTCCTGCACCCGTCTCAGGTGCCAAACGTTGGCTTGGCCAGAAGGAGCTAGAACCCCGGTAACAGGGGGTAGTGGCAAGGGGCACGGTACTGCCAAGGAGGGCAGTTCGACGGCCTTGTGCTAGAACCGGGCAGGGGCCAGGGCACGACGGGGTACGCGGACCCTAGGCAGGGAAGTAGCTTCACACAGCCCAGTAATTCACCCGACGAGGACGGAGTCCTCACGAGCCGTTCTCCACCCACTCTAGAATCGGGTACTAGCGCAACGAGGGGGATAGGACTTCCCAAAGCCATCCAGAAAATCCCAAGCGTGAACCCTGAGAGCAAGCTCACCCTGCTAGCCACGCAGATGAGCGGGACCCGAGTAGTCTTAGGCAAAAGGGATCTACAATGAGTTAAACACTGTGCCAAGGGACAAGGCTTCAGACCAACTAGCAATGCCAAGAGGGCACAGACCCAGCATGCTCTAACAACAGCAGCAGGAGATTCCAGGACTTTGGTTTACCCGGTGTCTGTGTCAGCGTATTTGGATTGTGTGAGTATGTTGTGCCCCTTTTGCCCCAACGGGTCCCCAGTCATTCTTATCACAGAGCCCCAGGACACCTTCTCCCTGCCCACGGAGGGGTTAACATCTTAAGCTTCCGGCCCATCGCACCTGGGTGCTCCTTTTCCAACGCAGCAGCGGTGGTATCCTGCCTTACCGCACACCGTGGGTGGCGTCATGAACACTATCCAATCCACCCTATCCAAAAACATTCCCCCTTTTTATTTCGAGAGGCCGCACGACCCCGCCTCGGGTCCGGAGACCCCTCGAGCCACTGCGGATCTGGATCCGAGCAGCCTGTCGGCTGTTGCGGGGGCGGCACATAAACGTGAATAGTTATCGAACTTTACCGATATTTGAGAAAAGTGTTTGTGAAACCCATCCTACCCGAATGAGCCAAGGCTCATGATAAATTTGAGAACAAGTTCGCTCATCTCTAATCAGGAGCATAAATGTAGCCATCACAGTTAAAATAGCATAGCCACATGCCAAACCTTACTACGTTTTGTGGACCACCCTTTTCTTAAGCATATGCATACTTAAAGGTGAACCTGTCAAGTTTCAAAAGACTATTAAGCTGCAGATATAGGGTCATCTTGTAGGTTAATAGCATTCCAAATCTGCCAACCCACCTTACTGAAAATGTAGCTACCAAGAAGAAATAAGCCTTATCCCTACCAGGAGCCACAGTTTTTAAGTCACCAATCAGAATACAGTGAAAGGTGTCTGTAAGCAAACCCAGGTATTTTGATAGCTCAGTCTGCACAGATATGATGGGATGTACTGATGACTGCCACTCACTATGTACTGAGCAGAGACTGAAGCCGCCCCTCTAGGACTGAAAGCCAGCAACACCACTGGAGGAATAAAGTTAATTTCTTCTCAGTATACGTACTTTCAGTAAGGGGCCAGACAGCTTTACAATGCTATTAACCTACAGATTGACTCTATATTTGTTGGTTAATAGCATTTGGAGACATTACAGGTACCTTTTAATAAAGGGGTTGGTCCCCAAAACGCAGCAAAGATTGATGTTTGGCCATGCTAACTATCTGCAGCCAGATGCTTGATTATAGACACCAAGAATGCGACTGAGCCAGAAACTTGAATTCCATGATGACGAGGTGATGCAGAAGATGGACCCATTTACTTTTCAGCTTTATATTTACTGTCAACCCTATAGCATAGGAAGATAATTAGTAGGGATGATCAAATACCTCAAATATTTGGCTTCGCGAATATATGCCGAATAGGTCGCCGCTATTGAACTATTCACGAATATTCAATGCACAATGTAAGTCTATGGGAAACCCGAATAACAACTATTCGGAACTATTCGGGCTTCCCATAGACTTACATTGCGCATCGAATATTCGCATAGTGGCGACCTATTTCTTCGGATATTTGCAAAGCCGAATATTTGACGTATTCGATCATCCCGAATAATTAGACAGAATTAATGCTATTTTGTTTAGCTAAAAGTCAAGCTAAGAGAGCTGATTATCCTACATACAGTGTATAGTGTTAATGCAAAAATCTGTGAAATTGATTATTGAACATGAATATTTATAAGCAGGCTTCAAACAATTGGCTCGTTTCCTATACTAGCCTTTTTTTATAAATAGGTTTGACTAAAACTACAATAATCCAAGTCAATCCCAGTGGTGATAAGTGATTTCTCTGGAGGTTTTTTAATGGGGCATTGACATAGTGGAGGGATTAAATGCAGAACGAAAACTAGGACTTGTCGTTTTGTAAGCAAAATGTGCAAATTGCACCGTAAAGTGATTAATAAGAAGTCAATGGTAGTAAAGGGACATGATCTCTGAGCAATCTTAGAATCATTTCTTGTACGCCAATTTTTTTGTATGATCTCTGAGTAAAACCATCGGCAAATGTCATAAAATAGTAATTGTTAATAAACTCCATGGGAAGTAAAAAGCTATTATATTTCAAAGGGCAAGTACAGCGATATCACATAGTGTTCATGAGCAGCATTTCCTATCTGCTACAAAGTCAATGTTAGTTCTCAGATTCCCTATTGTGCAATAATATAGATCCTCTCTTCTCCCCTACTTACTCAACCCTTAGCTAATCAGGCAACATTGATTTGGGAGGGCAATGCCTCATAAATAAGAGCTCAGCATGACACCAGGATAGAAAGTAGGATCCTGCAAGGTGCTGATTGCCTCCACTCCTATGGGATACAGTGCTACATTTAAAGAGATATCACAGCACCGTGGATGAGCCAGACACAGACTCACAGATCTAACCTTCAACAGTTCCTGGCAAGATGCTCAAGTATAGGACACACAAAAGAGGCAAGTCATCTACAGAGAGGAAGAGGCTTCAAATCAAATCTGTAAAGCACCATCCACCCCTGCCTCTGCTGCTTGTCATCTGCTGCCTGGGCTCCCTACATCTTTCCTCAGGTAAGAGGATATCTCCTTTAATTACTACAATATAATGCAAATTATTATATCCCAAAAAATATAAACTAAGACAAATAACCTATCAACCTAATAAAGACTTGGTATCATCTCCTGTTCCTGGAATGATGTTAGTCACATAAATGCCCAGGACTCAATTGTTTTAGCAATTGATATAAATGATATATTTTGGGAATATTCTAATTAAATGTTAGTAGTTTATAATTAACTCATATTCTATATGATTAACTTGTGTAATGTTTATCTACAATATATTTTCTTGAATAGTGTTTACATGGCGCAGAATAAATGTTCTGCAGGATTGTAGGATCTGTGTCCCCAGCAGGACTAGAAATTAAGTCTTTCTCACATAAACTGTACACATGCTCTGTGATCATTTTGACCAATTTAGTTTAGAGGAGAAGAAACTAAAAGTTTCGAGATAAACCTCAACTAAGTAGGGGAACAACATGCACAACAAGTAAATAAAAAATCTATAAAGTATTGTATTTATACTGAATTTTAAGATTTTTTTCTGCTTTACATAAATACATTGTGTTTCATTTCATCTGTGTTCAAAATATGTTCTCTCTCAGATAACAAGATTATTTGTATGCATTCAGAACCAGACAATTGTATCAAGTGTCTGTAATACTTTGTGAGCTGTATGTATCAGCAGATGATGTACTAATCCCTGATAGTTTGCTACAATGTATCAGTCCAGGCTGGTTAGCTCCAAGAATATTGTCTAGACTTGATACAATATACACTTATCAGCTGAGAGCACTAGCTATGTCTAAAAAACTCTCAGCAAAGGATCTTGTATCTTGACATTAGTGAAGAAATAGCAAAGTATAGGAGAATGTTGTAAAAACTTTATAAAGTGATAAATCATTAACATAATAATGTAAAATTATATCATTGGAATTTCCTGTTAATTCCCAGTATGTTACGAAATAATTCCAGTGCAAAAGTAAAAGTATACATGGCATGCCACATTATCAGATATAGCATTACGACTTCTATATACCATGTTCTAACGACGTTTGGTGGCATTATGACTGGATAGGATAGTGCTTCCTAAAGGGAGAAGTATAAAGAATAGAATAAATACTTTGCATCCTTTCTGGCACTACTTTTTATGATTTATCGTGTGAATATCATATCACCAAATTGCCCATGCTACATACATTGCCTTCTAATGCATTATTACAGTGCTGACAATTTTTCCCAATGGAGAAGTGGTGCCTTATTTTAGCAAGTAATAAAAAAAATATTCAAAATTACATTGTGAAATCTCATAACATCAAGAGGATATTATATGGCATATAACATTTAAGTAACCCTACGGTGACAACAATGTTATATGTGATTATCATAGACATGTAGATTTATGCCCGTGTTGCAATATACAATATTACCCTGGATTCTATCTATTTCACTTGCCTCTATGATTTATATATACTGTACATATATATATATATATATATATATATATATATACACACACACACACACACACATATATGTATATATATAAAAAAATAAATTTATATATATATATATACACATATATAAATATATATATATATATATAAAAATATATATGTATATGTATATATATATATATATAAATATATATATATTTATATAAATCATAGAGACAAGTGAAATAGATAGTATCCAGGGTAATATTGTATACTGCAACTGGGGCATAATTCTATATGTCTATGATAATCACATATAACATGGTTGGTCACAGAGTAATAAGGGCAAAATATGATATATATTTGTTTCATTAAATAGATACTGCAGCCATACAGAATATATATATATATATATATATATATATATATATATATATATATATATATACATACTGTATATGTGTATATATATATATATATATATATATATATATATATATATATGTATGGCTGCAGTATCTATTTAATGACACAGATACATATATCATATTTTGCCCTTATTACTCTGTGACCAACAATACAACAAACCTGCAGGGTGCCCATCAAATCTAATTTGGATCATTAATGCTGTTCTAAAATCAATTTCATTTTAATCCAATTAAGCCACAAGCCAAGTAACCACCAGATAATTTTGTTAAGCCTTTATAACTCTTCTTTATCACACCCATCCCTAGGGTGTACTTATTTAAATGACACTATACTTAATATAAATTCACAGACAGGAATGGTAGCCTCTGTGTCAAGCGTAGCCATCAAACAGTAAATTATGCTCCAGTTGCTTACCATTTGATTTCTTTGCAGGTTTTCCCCAGTCAGGAGCGCACTATGCGGATGGAGTGGATATTCCAGAAAGTGAGGTATGGTTGTTTTTTGTAAACTTTCTATAAAACTGCACAAGGGGAATGAGGAGTTCTAAAATTGCTCCATCTAAATAACACTTGTCATTCAGAGAATTAGTGCTCATGCACTCGTCCATTTTACATCTCTTAGGATGTTATTTATATATATATATATATATATATATATATATATATATATTTATTTTTTTTCCAATTACTTCTGTTACAAACTAATTAGAATAATCTTGATGTTATATATTTTGTTTGACATTATCACATTAGAAGTAATTAGAAGTAATAGTACTTGTACTTTACGCTTTCAAATAAGGATCTATTGATGGGAAGGATGGGAGAACTGTAAATTCACAGCTTTCAAGACAAAGATATCAAGACTTATAGAATTATTTTCCATAAAAACAGTTGATGGAAGACCATAGAATATATATACTACTCACAAAAAGTTAGGGAGATTTCGGGGGAAATTCCCGCAAAACTGGAAAAGTTCACACCACAGCGATATTTTAACTTGAAAGTAGGGCACTTATGTAGCAGCGTGCACTGGTAATTTACTCATTTCAAATAATTAATTGAAATATTGATACAAAAGACAACAATGGTCGTGGATATTCCCCCCACAAAAATAAAAATTGTTAATGCTCAATAACTTGTCCTGTGGCCTTGGCAATCAATTACAGCTCGACAACAACATCTTATGCTGTTCATAAGTGGAGTTATTGTCTGCTGAGGCATGGCATCCCACTCTTCTTGAGGTACAGAGTTAAGAGCGTCTACATGGCAGTTCAGCTGATCCTATAGGTGTACTATGGGATTCAGATGGTGCAGGGCACTCTATTTGAGGTACCCCAGTCACCAGCAGTTGTTCCCTAATGATGCAACCTTGATAAGCTGGAGCAGTGTCGTCTATGACGATGAAATTAGGCCAATGTTGTTTATACAGAGGCACAATGACTAGATTAATGATGTTATTCAAGTAGTAGGGACTTGTCACTGTATCATTCACAAAGTGTTGGACAGTTCTGTATTGAGAAGACACACCTGCCCACACTATAACACCACCACCACCAAAGTCTCATCTGGTGACAGCAGTGGCTAATACATAGCGCTGTCCTTGACGTTGCCAACATCATTGGCGGCCATCACTTCTGCTAAGCATGAATCAGCTTTTATCATTCAACAGCACTGAGGCCCCCAACAAGACAATAAAACCTGTGCCTGGTGGTATTTTCAGGTACCCTTGCATATAATGTAGCACTCAAACTACGCTGATGTAAATGGTTTTGAATGGTCTGACATGACACTTGGGTACCTTTCACTTCCCTGTGAAATGTGCCTGGAGTTATGTGGCAGTCGTCATCCCATTTCGAAGGACATTTTTCACAATGAAGCAGTCATCAGTGTGGGATGTGGCCAAAGGACAACCACTTCTATTCCTTTCTGTGACTCTTCTAGTCTTTCTGTATCTCTGTGGGAACCGACTGATGACACTCTGTGATACTGTAAGCTCAGTGACTAATTCTGTCTAAGAATATCCTGTTTGAAGCCTCGCATTGGCAAGATACTGCTGATCAATTGTTAGGTGTCTTGGGCTCATGATGTTAAAATGTGAACAGCATGATGAGGAGGCTGTTTAAATACCAATTATAATTCAACCCCAAAATTAATCGATCAAATACCTATTGTGAATCTGCCATTAAGCTCCTTATTAGAGAACAGTAAGTTGTACAAAAAGTACTGAAACACTGAACAATTGGACATGTGCATTCAGACATTTAGAGAAGGTCACATTAAGTTCACCTGGAAAGGTTAGAGTGCATTTTAGGATCATCTTGAAATTTTACCCAAAAACCAAGTAACCCTAACTTTTTGTGAGTAGTTATCATCAGACCACTCTTGATTTCATGCTATTCCATTTCCCTTACTAGCAAAGGACTGGGATAAGAAATGTACTTCTAAGGGAGGAAGGGACTGGGTGATTTGAGTTGTCTTTATGATTGACTGCCAAGGAAAATCGAAAGAGGTAAGGACCATGTCCATCTTCAGCAAGAGCATGGTACAATGCCTTGGATCTGCGATATTGCCAATCTTGGACACTTGACAATTACCGTATTTTACCGCCCCTCTCTCAGCGCTGAAGCTAGCACTGACGTGTGGGCGGGGTGATAGGCGGGGACGTGCGCATAATTAACAGCTGACCGTGATCACCCCTGGCAACTACAGCCTGGAGTGATCATGTGCGGCTGTATTCACTGCCCCCCGCGCATCATCATCAGCACGGGGTGCAGTGAATCAATGTACTCACCGTTCCCCTGCAGCATCGCGATGTCCTCCAGTCTGCCGGCCGCGCTGTGTGTACTGCAGACTAGCGGTGCTCACAGCGATGACGTCATCGCTGTGTGCACGTGTGTCCTCACAGCCATGTCGGCAGACTGGAGGACATCGCGGTGCTGCAGGGAACGTGGCTGGCTCAACACAGCGCTGCCGGCACAGACAGGAGGAGGAGCGACACTGCGTGGAACAAGGAAAGGTGAGTGTAAACATTTATTTATTTTTTTGTGTGTGCCGCAGGATGGGGGTATATGAGCAGGATAATGGGGGTATATGAACAGGATGATGGGGGTATATGAGCAGGATAATGGGGTATATGAGCAGGATGATGGGGGTATATGAGCAGATGATGGGGGTATATGAGCAGATGATGGGGTATATGAGCAGGATAATGGGGGTATATGAGCAGGATGATGGGGGTATATGAGCAGGATAATGGGGGTATATGAGCAGGATAATGGGGGTATATGAGCAGGATGATGGGGGTATATGAGCAGGATGATGGGGATATATGAGCAGGATGATGGGGGTATATGAGCAGAATGATGGCATATATGAGCAGGATGATGGTGTATATAGCAGGATGGGAGCACATACCAGGATGGCAGTATATAGCAAGATGGGGCTATACCAGGATGAGGGACATAAATATATACACAAGGCAGGTGCATCATTACCAGGATGGGTACCTTAGTAGTGAATTTGGGGATATTACCCCCATAATAGTGTCAGCAGCAGATCCTCTACACATAACTGTGTCATGACCACATTTTTTGCTTAAAATTTTATTTTCCTATTTTCCTTTTCTAAAACCAGGGTGTGTCTTATGGTCCGGTGCGTCTTATAGTCCGAAAAATACGGTAGATGCCGCAGTCAATAGAACATGCAGAATCTAAGGGGTTGGATGGGTTTTCATTGCAGCTATGGGACCCATTGGTCACGAGGCCGAGTACCTAGTAGAACTAAAAAAATTGAAACAGATAATAAAAAATTATTTAAATAATCAAGTTAATTAATTATTTGTCATAAATACGGTATAAAAGCCATGCCAGAATTTCTATTTTTTATCCCCATGCAAAATGAAAAAAAAAGTGATTAAAACATTTATATCTAAGACTGCAGAATACAAGATCTCATACAGTTCCATCAATAATAATCAATAATAAAATGATGCCGACACAAAAAAATGTTTATGCAAAATGTTTATTTAAAAACATTTTTTTTTTCTTTTTTTCTCCGTGCCACACCCTGCAAGAGTTAGGCTCTGTGCGCACATTACATTCTATTCCGCAGCGTGAAAGTCACTGCCTGTGCGTCTCAGAACGAAGCCGAAAAAGCTGCGTTCTGATACGCATTCGGCAGAACGCAACGTGCACACATTCCTGGAGAATTCATGCGTTCTGGATGCTTTCTCTGCCATAGACAGAGTGGGAAAAGCATCCAGAATGCACATTTTTCACAGTGTGGTCTCACTCGGCTCTGCAGCATCCCCATAGACTTGCAGCAGAGCCGAGTGGGACCGCACTGTCAAAAATAGCATGGCTGGCTGTGAGAGAGAGCCGCGCGATCAGAATGAACTCGGATGAACTTCACCTGACTTCATTGTGATCGCGCGGCTCTGTGCGTGTGCCGCGGCTTGATTTGCGGTCACATGTGAAGGACTCACCTGTGATCGCAAATCCCCTGAGTGACTGCAGTGAGCCGCGCGATCAGCTGTGCTTTCACTGAGGTTACTCGCGGCCACAGCTGCAGTCCTCCACTTGAGAGCGGTGGCAGTGAGTAACCTCAGTGACAGCACAGCTGATCGTGCGACTCTCTTCAGTTGCTGCATGGAGCTGATAGGAGCGGCAGTGTTCTAGATGTGGCAATTACAGGCGGCTGCTGGCTGATAGTGTTCGACTGGGGGGCTCCCCATAATGTGGAGCTCCCCATCCTGAGAATACCAGCCTTCAACCATGTGGCTTTACCCTGGCTGGTATCCAAATTGGGGGGACCGCACGTCGTTTTTTTTTTTTTAATTATTTTTTTTTTTTTACTGCTCGATATAGACACGCCCCCCGGCGGCTGTGATTGGTTGCAGTAAGACAGCTGTCACTCAGCATGGGGGCGTGTCTAACTGCAACCAATCATAGGCGGCGGTGGTTGGGGGAAGCAGGGAATACGTGATGGATTAATGAGCGGCCGGCATTTTCAAAAGAGGAGAAGCCGTCACAGCATGAACGCCATGCTGCGCCGCTCCAGAGATCGTGGATTCGTGAGTATGAGAGAGGAAGTGGGAGGGAGAGACCGACATGGACAGAGAGAGAGATAGAGACATAGAGAGAGAGACCGTCCGACAGACCGACAGAGAGAGAGACGAAAGACCTGCCTTTATTATTTAAAAAAACATGCGGATCGCAACAATAATGCAATGCAAGTGCACTGCTTAACATTTTGGCAGTGTTTTTCTACAACTCATTGATTTCAATGGGTGTAGAACGCAGCCAAAATGGCAAAAACAATTGACATGTTGCTTCTTCAAACACAGAGATTTTAACAAGTTTTACGCACCTAAAACGCTGCGTTTTAAAAAAAGCACTGTGTGCACAAGAAAGCCCTATTTTCCATAGACTTTGCCTGAAAATCAAAACGCATGCAATTTGGCATGAAAACGCTGCAGCTCAAAATGCTGCGGAAACGCAGGAAAAAATGCAACGTGCGAACACAGCCTTAGAGTGATTGTTAAGTTCTAAGATTCTAAAACTAACAGCATTTAAAAAAATAAATAAATAAAAACCTAATAAAAAAAATCAGCTAAACTGATTGTGAAACAAAAGTTATGAAAGTTATGATTTTTGAAATGCAACAATGATAAAAAATAAAATAAACAAGATAAAGACTACAAATTTTCTGCAAATTTTCATGTTGATTGAAGCTGGAGAGAGGATGTTATTTTGCAAGGAAATTAAATACCTTACGTGATGTCTTACGTGGCCAACTCCTTTTTAATCCCTTTACACCCAGCCTGGATTTCACATTTATCACCAGGCCATTTTTTTCAATTCTGACCAGTGTCACTTTGACAGATTATAACTCTGGAACACTTCATAGGATCCCAGTGATTCTAAGGCCTCTGCCACACTCACGTGAATTTCACGCACGTGCCGAGAGACACGTATTTTCCCTGCGTGTTGTGTGCAGGTAAGTACGTGTCTCTGGTACGTGCGTGACACGTGTGTTCTACGTGTGCTATCCGCGATAGCACACGTAGAATCAGTAATTATTATACTCACCTGGTCCTTCCTGATGTCCGCGCTGCTGTCCGTGGTGCTGATCCTCGGTCTCCAGCCCTCCCGTCTCCCCGCTGCTGCTGCTGCCAGGCTGTGAAGTGAATATTCAATGAGAATAATGAGCGGCGGTCGGCAGCAAGAGGCAGCAGCGGCAGAGACAGGAGGGCTGGAGAAGGTGAGTTAATGTTTTTTTTTTTTTTTAACTGACATGTGTGTTTTCTCCGGCGCGTGTCACACGGGACCGCATCCACACTACACCCGTGTGGTGCGGGTGCGGGCCGTGTGACACCCGTGCTGCCGGCGAAAAACCGGACATGTCAGCGCTTTGAAAATCGCACACACGTACAAACGCACACGGACACACGTTCCGTGTGGTTTTACGTGTGTGTGCCTGCTACAATAGGGTAGCATTGGTTAAAGTGTCTCCGTGCCGCCGGTACGTGTAAAAAATGACAAACACGTGCCGGAGGCACGGATGTGTGGCACAGGCCTAAGGCAGTTTATTTGTGACATATTGTACTTCATGTTAGTAGTAAATTTAAGATAATATTTTATGCGTTTATTTGTGAAAATATCAGAAATTTAGCGAAAATTTTGCAATTTTCAAACTTTGAATTTGTATGCCCTTAAACCAGAGAGTTATGCCACACAAAATAGACAATAAATAACATTTCCCACATGTCTACTTTACATCAGTACAATTTTTGAAACATATTTTTTTTAGGAAGTTAGAAGGGTTCTAACCTCATCAGCAATTTCTCATTTTTCCAACAAAATTTACAAAACCATTTTCTTAGGGACCACATCACATTTGCAGTGACTTTGAGAGGCCTATTTATACAGAGTGACACCATTTTAAAAGCTGGACCATTTAAAGGGAACCTGTCAGCAGAAATTTTGCCTAAAACCTAAAAGATTCCCCCTTTGCAGCTCCTGGGCTGCATTCTAGAAAGGTCCCTGTTATTATTGTGCCCCATGTGAGACCAAAATAAAAACTTTATAAAGTGGTACCTTTTGTATTCAGATTCTGTAAATGTGACACGGGGGTGGGCTGCCTGATGGCCGTTAGTCTGCCTCCTGGTCCTGTATGCCGCCCCCATCGCTCCTTTCCATAGCTGATGCACCGCCCACTGCTCCAGCCATCCCCGCGCATACCCAGTGCCAGTCTCACGGGACTGAGCAGTGGGACCGCTGGTGACGTGTGCGCAGGCAAGTGATTATGGGCGGGGCTCTGATTGTTATCAGCAAGTACCCGCCCATAATCTCGTGAGCGCGCAAACCTCTCCAGCGGTCACACTGTGCTCAGGGTAGATGCTAGACTGTATGGGCTGCTTCCAGGGATGACGTCCCTTTTGTCACGTGATAGTATTTTGAACACGCCCCTATCAAGAGAACACTGAGACTATCACAGAACAGGTGCATTTATACTGAGACTTGATTACACACAGGAGGATTATATTTATCATCATCAGTCATTTAGGACATTGCATCATTCAGAGATCCTCAATGAACTTCTGGAGTTAGTTTGCTGTACTGAAAGTAAAGGGGCCGAAAAATATTGCAGTTTTTTATTTTTTATAAAAATTTAAAATAGGCAATAAATATCGTTCACCTTCACAATTGTGTCCCACTTGTTGACTCTTCACCATAAAATTTAAGTTTTTTATCTTGATGTTTGAAGCCTGAAATGTGGGAAAAGGTTTAAAAATTCAAGGGATCCGAATACTTTTGCAAGGAACTGTATATACAACTAATCTGTTTCATTAGGAAATAGATGACAGAGTGTGACAGCCCAGTGTATGTCATTGTGCATTGTCTAAGGTAAGGATTACATAAAATCATATCATATCTCAGATGTATTTTCCTGTCCTCTTTTCAATCTAGAGACTTGCATTCTGCTTCAGTCAGTGGACAGCGCTATCAGATCAACCCCAGGTAAAACCACAGGAATAAACATATGTAATGTATATTTTGGGTGATGTGATATGCCACTGTGAAACAGACACTACAGCCACAATATCATATACAGCCTTTTACTATATATATTATTAAAATGTTCAATCTATGTTATGCTTGTAACAGACAACCTTTATAATAATCATTTCTCTTTTTTGTCAGACAATGTAGTCAAGAATAGATAAGGTACCCTAATGCTAATCTGTCATCTATATGTGATGTCCTATTTAATGTAACACTCCAGCGGATTTCTTTTTCAGTGTTGGAGTGGTGCGTTAAACCTAAGTCCGCTGCCCCGGTCTTAGGCGGGCTTTACACGCTGCGACATCGCTAGCAATTGCTAGCGATGTCGAGCGCGATAGCACCCGCCCCCGATGCACGGCCGAAATGTGGTGATCGCTGCCATAGCGAACATTATCGCTACGGCAGCATCACACGCACATAACTGCTCTGCGACATCGCTGTGACTGGTGAACCGCCTCCTTTCTAAGGGGGCGGTTTGTTCAGCATCACCGCGATGTCACAGCAGCGTCACTGAACCACCGCCCATTAGAAAAGGAGGGGAGGAGATGTGCGGCCGGAAGATGCCGCCCACCTCCTTCCTTCCTCCTTTTCCGGTGGAAGCAGGTAAGGAGATGTTTGTCGTTCCAGCGGCGTCACACATAGCGATGTGTGCTGCCGCAGGAACGACAAACAACATCATACCTGCAGCAGCACCGATATTATGGAAATGAACGACGTGTCAACGAGCAACGATTTTGCACGTGTTTGCGCTCGTTGATCGTCGCTCATTTGTGTCACACGCTGCAATGTCGCTACCGGTGCCGAATGTGCGTCACTAACGACGTGACCCCGACGATATATCGGCAGCGATGTCGCAGCATGTAAAGTACCCCTTACTCTCTGGCGTTGAATCCTTTTTCAGAGCCTATCTGGTCCGGTGGCACCATCTTGTGCTCGTAACTTCTGGCTAGCCGGAAGTCATCAGTTATGTCACATTTGCTCAATACAAGTCTATGAGAGCCAGGACGAGGTTCTCATAGAACTTTATTGATTTGTAACCTACTTTGCGCTCCATGAAACACTGAATAGAGCCAACAGGTCACAAATGAATGGAGACTGACTGAAGCAACACTGGAAACAGATAAAGCCACCGGATGGTGAGCATAAAACGAGGCAGATGACTTACATTTAAAACACCATTCTAGCAGTTAAATTAGAAATAAAACACTAGAGGGGTGCTTTAAGGGTAAAATATTATATAGACAGGGTCCCTCTATCATTAGTCAAGATGTAGTAAATATTTTTCAAACCATACAGCCTAACCAGAAATACAGCAGTCTCACCATTGAGTCATGAGTGGATTACCAGCTGTGTAACTGCATTCATACTGTATATAGCAGCCATCTGTCACTGGTCAGAGGGCAAGATCAAGATGGTAGGAGTTCTCTCAGCATGGTGAATATAGTGATCTGAAAAGTAGACGTCCACTATATTTTTGGATATGCTCTAGTCAACGAGACCACAGGCATGGGAAATTATCGCTGGTATCATATGTCTTACGGAGTGAGTAAGGCGAGTCTTATTTGTTGTATTAGAACATTCATACTATTAATACAATAAGAAAATCTTTTTAAATTGGGCGTAATATACAGGGTTACTCTCTACTGTAAAGGCAAGATGTCATAAAAAAAGCAATTTTATTTATTTGGGTTATTTTATAGTGCTCATTCTCGCAAAATTAAATTATGATGATTCGGGTAGCATTTTTTAACCTTATTTTTTTGGGTCACACAGAATGGAATTGCACCAAAAAATTTCCATAGGAATTATGTCAGACACAATATTGTTTTTTTGTATGAATAACGCAGATGCCCATGTGCAGTTGCAATTCGGCACATTTTAGTGTATTTTGGTGGAGTTGTCGGCAGGTTACTTGCTGCAGATGCAGTAAAGTCTATAACACAAAATATATACCCCACCGTTATCCTTCTTCTGGTCACCTGCCTGGTGTTTATTGATGTCTTCTTGTCCTGAGACTGGACGCAGAAGTGAAAGGGTACGCTCACATGAGCGTATGACTCGGACAAGTACAATGCGAAAAAATGAGGGAGATCAGATTGTCAACTTTTTTCTGATCCAGATTCTGGATGAGAGAAAAGTCGCAACATGTTGCGATTGTCAGTGAGAGCCGTGTCACTTGCACCCATACAAATCTATGGGTGCAAGTGAAACCTCGGACTGCACTTGGATGACATCCGAGTGCAGTGCGATAGTCATGTGAAGCCCCACAGGTGTTGTGTCGGTGCATTACCTTCAGGGACTCCACTCAGCTGGATCTGGTCACAGGTAGGGAATCTTCGGTTTTGATCGTGACGCCACTCTCAGTATTGCGGCCAGTAGGGACCGCCACTGCAGGTTGAGGGTCGCCTGGGGCTGATGGTGTGTGCAGTTAGTTGGAATAGCCTCCTGAGAGTGAGGCAAGCCCCAGGGCCCGGTGTAGGTTTGTAGTACCACAAGTCGCAGAATGACTCACACAGGCAGGATGTCTTTCAAGGGCTTTACTCACTTTTGATGGCAGGGTGAGTAGCCCGGGCGTAGCTGGGATGAACCAGATGGGAACCAGGTATCCTTCAGGCTGACTTTATGAGGGTGACTACTGACTCGCCTTCCTTAGCCCTTGGTGGTTTGGGGTGACCCCGACTTTGAGTCCCTATGGGGGTCACCCAGGGAAGATGCTGCAGCCTCTCTCCCCCTTTTGTTTGCCGTTTGCTTGTTCCCCGGACCAGGCCACTCCAGCTGCTTGCCTCCTGTGACCTATGGGCCCTCACTGCGGTTACGTGGCTGCGGCTTTTGTGGTGTTGTGGTGTGGGCTTTGAGAGCCCCACACCGGCAGGTTTAGCAGAAGAAAGCTGGATCTATCTTCGCTTCGGGATCTGCCGCCCGGTTGGGCCTGGTGCTCTCTAGCAGTCTCCTTACTTCCCACTCCGTGCTTTCTCTCTAGCTGAAGCTGGCTTTCAGGCAGCACTCCTAGTTGACCGTTCTCCCCCGTCAGTAGCCACTGCGCGGGCGCTGTTAGACAGCATCTCCCCACAGGTCTGCTCCTCTCCGAGCCCTCTGGAGTTCTCTGCTCTAACTGACTCACTGCTCCTCCTCTCCTGTTCTTGCCTACGCCACCTAGCAACCAGACTCTCCACCACACCCCTTGAGAGGAGATGGAGGCTTTTGGCCCCCTCCACTATTCCAGTGAAGGTCAAGGCTTTTCCCCCTCCTGGGATCCCCAGGGGTCCTCTCATGGGTACATGTGTGAGACCTGATCACTATGCGCCTGTGTTCCACACCCCTGTCAGCCTTCTGGATTACCTGTGTTGTACTGTCCCCAGCATGGGTGCAGTACTCAGTGGTGCCTGACCAGGTCAGGGGCGCCACAGTCACATCAGCTGACAATGGAGGAGATGGGGGGATTAATCCTTCCCTCTCCTCCACAGCTGTGATCAGAGCGAAGGGTCGGATCATAGTTGCATGACACTCGGCTCACACTGGCAGCATAGCTGGAGCCGAGGGTCATTAGCATATCACATCCAATGCACTCACATCCGATACCATACCATTGTTTAAATCCAGCCTAATATAATGAGATTTCATCATCAGGCGTCTGAGGTAGGACTCCTTCACACCTCAGGGATTTTTTTTTAAACACAAATAAATGGTCTGACTTCATCAGTGTTTGCCTTCAGCGGTTGGTTAGGGTGACAGTTTTTACCATCCAAGTTCAGTCAGTTTCATTATTTTTTCTTGGTGAAAAAAACGATTGAGGTTTCTCAGACTTCCCATATCAAACAGTCCATGAAAAACAGACAACACATGGATGGCATGCAAGTGTTGTCTGATTGTTTCACGGACCATACACTTGCCATGTCGAGTTTAATTCGACACTAGGATCAAAATCAGACAAGTCTTTGTGCTTTTGTGCAAACCACTCAGTACACGATAAAAATTGGATATGTGAGATACTC
This sequence comes from Anomaloglossus baeobatrachus, assembly GCF_048569485.1. Taxonomy (NCBI): domain Eukaryota; kingdom Metazoa; phylum Chordata; class Amphibia; order Anura; family Aromobatidae; genus Anomaloglossus; species Anomaloglossus baeobatrachus. The sequence continues at coordinate 489,575,915 of NC_134354.1, forward strand.
CATAGACTATCACAGGTACAAGTGCTATCTGTAAAATACATGCATAGCAGCCGTACAAGACAAACTGACATGTGAAGGGGCCGTTAGGCTGGGTTCATACAAGCATATGCAAAATCGACCATCCTTGATCATCCATAAAAAGATGTTTTTGCAGCTGAATGAGTTCCATGTGTACATTTTTTACATCCATATTCCATCCATTTGTGTGTTTTTTTACTTCTGTTTTCCATCCCTATCTCCATTTTGTTTATGAACAATAAAATAAATGCTAATAGTCAAATATAGTTCCTATGTACATTGTTGGGCATTTTGGTACAGCAGAGCTGAGTTGCAGGAGGCACATATCATCAGTAGGGACATGTAGACAGACTGGTACCTTGATACAACGTATCTAAGATTACAGTCAGGCACCAGGATGTAGCAGAGCTGAATGTGTGGACGAAATATGACATTATTTTTGTACCTTGAAAAAGGCTCCAGTTCGTCGCCAAAACATGTTGGTATGATCCAAAGATTCATTTTATAGTATTGAGAACTCTTCATTCCCACAAGCGCAACCCCAAGATTGATGCTTTGCTCGCCAGTGTTAATGAAGTGTCTGTGGCGCCCCTGAGGCTTCCGTCGTCACAGAGATGCTCCACCTCATCCAGAGGTGTGGTATCCCATCCCAGGGTAAGAAGGGGTCATCCACTGGTTCACGCGACACACGTACACAGACAGACTCATCACAACACTCCACTAAACCGTGGTTAGGGCCTAGTGCAGCTAGACTTGTATAGCGACTAGCATTGTCCCCAAAGCCAGTTTGGGGGTGGAGCTTAGTGGGTCAGGTGTCTGAGGTGAGTGAGCAGGGCATTAGTTGACAGTGTCAGTTAGAGGTTAGCGGTCGAGTGGTGTGGTGAGGAGGTGACCGGAGTGTAGAAACCCAGAGGTCCTGCTCGACCCGGGTGACACAGAAGAAGGGATCCTAGAGACACGGAATTGTATAAGGCACCCATGGCCTTGCTCCACAGAACACTGGGTGGAAGGATCTTGCCGCAAAACCCGGTCCCTAGACTAAAAGAAAACTAACATACTCTTTAGTAACACTGGGGCCTGGGTGGCTACAAGCATCCAGGGCCAAAAATCAGCACACGAATCTGCTGGAAGGGGGCCACAGAGCATCACGGGGCCAAGCAGGCAGAAAACCCGTTGAAGGTCCGTGGCCCCTGGCTCAGGGCACTGTGTGCGGAGGCGCGGGACAGATGACTAGGAAAAGCACATCTGAGGGGTGCACCGGTATTGGCCTCTGACCTGTCCGGGATCGGCGGGAGCCCATTACGGTGGATCCCAGCATACCGCGGGTGATTGCCAGCTTACTGTACACCTGTGGAACTGGTGTCGTGAGACTTTGACTGCAACCCCCAGTGTCGTCTACTACCTTCCCGCGCCTTCTCACGATCCCCAAGCCTCAAGCTCTACCTGTAGGGAGCAACATACATCACCTCAGCGGTGCCATCAACATCTGCCCCAGGGAATACACAGTGCAGCAACGGCTCACATAGCTGCAGCACCACAGGTGGCTGTCATGAACCTTTACTCTTAACTACAACTCCCATCATCACAATCATCGTCCCTTTGTTACTGAAAGACATCCCCAGGGTCACGAAACCGTCCCACGCCGACACGACATCACCGGACTAGTCTGGCCCGGTAACGAGTACCCCCCGACCCTGGAGCTGGGCGTGTCATGTCCACTTGGAGTAAGATGTGGCAAATTCATCAAAAGGGATGAATACATTTGGTGCACCCTTCAACTGATATGCTCCAGAACAAGACATGTATTCCAGTCAAGAATTTATGTACATATCTGTCCTAACTTGCACATCTTATAATGTAATTATAGGCTGTGCACGACCACCTCTGTCCCCATAAAGCTCCAACAATGTTTTAAAGTTGGCGTAGCTGGACAGGAGTGGCATAAAATGTCAAGTCACAGCATTTTTGCTACATTTCAATTTTATGCCAGAATCCTGGTGAAGCTATTTGATAAATATGGTCTTAGGTTGTGCCCTCAAATGTCTTATTCCTTTTAAATCTACTTTTGTTTTTAATTAGAAAATCTGCTTTAAAACACATTTTTTGCAGTCTCTGTTTGTGAAACCAGCCATATAGGACTAAAGAAGGGGAAATGTCGTTGTGTTTGTATTGATATAGTGCTGTCAATGACATAAGGTCTGCGGGATAAAATGTATCCAATGGATTCTCTGATGTATCAATTCTCAGCCCTACTTTGGTTACTATATACATTATTTAGATTGTACGGGGTCTATGGGGAATAATATGCTTGCTTACAGATGCTGACATAAAGCTTTCTTAATGAGCTGATATCCCAAAAGATGATTTAAAGATTGTAAATTAGTGAATTATATACTTAAGCGGGCTTTACACGCTACGACATCGCTAATGCGGAGTCGTTGGGGTCACGGAATTCGTGACGCACATCCGGCCGCATTAGCGATGCCGTTGCGTGTGACATCGATTAGCGATTTTGCATTGTTGCAAAACAGTGCAAAATCGCTAATCGGCGACACGGGGGTCCATTCCCAATTATCGTTACTTCAGCAGTAACGAGGTTGTTCGTCGTTCCTGCGGCATCACACATCGCTGCGTGTGACGCTGCAGGAGCGAGGAAGCTCTCCCTACCTGCCTCCCGGCCGCTATGCGGAAGGAAGGAGGTGGGCGGGATGTTACGTCCCGCTCATCTCCGCCCCTCCGCTGCGATTGGGCGGCGGTTCAGTGACGTTTCAGTGACGTCGCTGTGACGCCGCACGGACCGCCCCCTTAGAAAGGAGGCGGTTTGCCGGTCACAGCGACGTCGCCGGACAGGTAAGTATGTGTGACGGCTGTGGGCGATGTTGTGCGGCACGGGCAGCGATATGCCCGTGTCGCGCAACAGATGGGGGCGGGTACGCACACTAGCGATATCGGGACCGATATCGCAGTGTGTAAAGTAGCCTTTAGTCTTGATTTTTAATAGGCAAGAATTTAAGTAAAACCTGACAATGAATATACAATAAATAAAGGAAATAAGGAGACCCTAGAGTATAGCATATTAAAAGACAAGTTTTCCAAAGTAGTTTAGTAAAATCAGCAAAATAATATTTTTTACATACATTGCATAACATAAATGATTATACGCCCTTTAAAAATTAAGGTTTTAATCAATTTCTCACTGAACGAAATAACAATTTCATGATTTTAACAAGACTGAGTTTCATAGAACATTTTTTTTCACACATAACATGACAGTGAGGCTAATAATATAAATGTAATGTGAGGGCTCATACTGTAGTTAGGTGGCAATGTGGGTGCTTATAATTAGAGATGAGCAAGTACCGTAATATTTGTATTCGCTATACTCGTAACGAGTACTTTGTAATATTTGAGTATTCGTTCAGAATAGCAAGTACAATGCAAATCAATGGGAAATGCGAGTAATTTTCTGCTGAACCCAACAAAGAGGTCTAGGGGCCTGAGGAAATGGCTGAAATGGATGGGAAAGTGATGAAAGTGAATGGGGAGAGACGGGAGAATATGCCTGCCTTCATTTCTGACTCACACATGGTTTCTTGGATTAAGAATGTATCACAGTAATACGCCACTTATTCTCTCTCTGTCTCTAAGCGCTTCATACTCACCGATCACTGGCGCAGCACGGCTGTCACACTGCTCCCGTGGTCTCTCATTCTTCTTCCCTACCTGCTCATTAGGCTCATACATATTCACTGCACCCCCTCATTAGGCTCATACATATTTACTGCTTACATATTTACTGCTTCTCTCGACCACTGGCATCTGTGATTGGTTGCAGTCAAACCCGCCCCCACGCTGAGTGACAGTTGTCTGGCTGCAACCAATTACAGACTCTAGTTGGCGGGTCTATATCGTACAGTAAAATAAATAAATAACTAATTAAAAAAAAATGTCGAGCGGTCCCCCAGCCAAGATAAAGCCACACAGCTGGGGGCTGGTATTCTCAAACTGGGGAGGCTTATCGTTATTAGGTTCTCCCCAGCCTAAAAATATCAGCCAGCAGCCGCCCAGAATTGCCACATCATTAGATGTGACAGTCCCGGTACTTTATCCAGCTCTTTCCGATTGCCCTGGTGTGGTGGGAATCGGGGTAATAAGGATTTAATGGCAGCCCATAGTTGCCACTAAGTCCTAGATTAGTCATGGAAGGCATCTATGAGACACCCCCTCATCACTAATCTGTAAGTAAAAGTAAATAAACACAAATACCTAAAAAATAATTTATTTGAAATAAAAGACAAAAAAGCATCCTCTTTCACCACTTTATTAACACTAGAACTACTGGACTCGTGACACCTACTAGAACTACATAGTGCGAAGTAGTCAAAATGACTACCTCAGTAGTTCTAGTGTTAACCCCCTATACACCCCTACAGGTTTGACGTAATCCACATGAGGTCCCACAACACTTCCAGGACTGCTACATCCGACGCTCATGGCGAGCACCATAGAACAAGACTGCCCACTATGAGCTGCACGCAGCAAGTGAAGTGAGCTGTATGATAAGCTGTGATGTCACTCAGGTGATTTCCGGTCACAGCTGAGTCCTACACCTGTGACCGCAAATCAGGCAGCTGCGACTGAAGTGAGCTGCACGATCAGTGGTGTCGTCACTCAGGTATGTTCTCCACCTGCGGCTCACTTCAGTCGCGGACTCCAGATCACATGGACTCCTGCTGTGACCGCACCCGAGTGACATCACCACTTATTGCGCGTCTCACTTCACTTGCTGCGTGGAGCTCACAGCGGGCAGTCTTGTTCTAAGATGCTCGCTGTGACAGGATAGGGATGTAGCAGAGCTGAATTGCCTTGTGTGGATTACGCTGACCTGGAGGGATGTTTGGGGTTAATAAAGTGGTGAAAGAGGGGGCTTTTTTGTCTTTTATTTCAAATAAAGGATTTTTTGGGTGTTTATGTTTATTTTCTTTTACTTAACAAATTAGTGATGGGGGGTGTCTGATAGATGCCTGCCATCACTAAGCTAGGGCTTATTAGCAGCTGTGGGCTGTTAATAACTCCTTACCACCCTGATTGCCACCGCACCAAGGCACAAGAGGAGGCGGGCCCAGCAACAGAATTGGCGCATCGTAAGGATGTGCCACTTCTGGGACGGCTGTGGGCTGCTATTGTTAGGTGGTAAGGGCCAAATAATGATCGCCCTTCCCACCCTAATGATATCAGCCCCCAATTGTCTGCTGTACCTTGGATGGTTTTAGAAAAATGTGGAGGGACCTCTCGTCATTTTAAAAAAAATAAATAAATAATTTTTAAAAAAAAAAAGAAAAGCATGGGATCCTCTCTATTTTTCATAACCAGCCAAGGTATCGCAGACAGCTGAGGGTTGTAGCCCGCAGCTGCTGCTGTTCATGTGCTGGATATGAAAAATGGGGGGGGACCCAACGTCATTTTTTTACCCCCAAAAATGAAAAAAAAAATCAGCTGGCCAAGCTAGCTATCCCTCTATTGAGCTCTTCTGTTATTTCTTTCTATCTATTCTATCAGTTCTTTCTTTCTATCTATTCTTTCTTTCTATCTATTCTATAGGTTCTATCTATCTATTCTATATTTTCTATCTAGCTATCTGTCTATCTATTCTTTCTATTTTTTCTATCTATACATTTATTCTAGCTATCTATCAATTATCCTATCATATCATATTTTGTTTCTCCTTTAAAAAACGCGTTAACAAAAACGCGGCAAAAACACACCATCATTACAAGCATGTTTTTTTTTACATTTCCAGGGTCTCTGTGACAAGGTGCAGTTTTGGTTGCAGTTTGGGTGCAGTTAAAACTGCAGTGTACACATATAGCCTAAAGGGGGCTTTACACGCTACGACATCGCTAATGCGAACTCGTTGGGGTCACGGAATTGGTGACGCACATCCGGCCACATTAGCGATGCCGTTACGTGTGACACCGATGAGCGATTTTGCATCGTTGCAAAAACGTGAAAAATCGCTCATCGGTGACATGGGGGTCCATTCTCAAAAATCGTTACTGCAGCAGTAATGAGGTTGTTCCTCGTTCCTGCGGCAGCACACATCGCTCCGTGTGACGCCGCAGGAACGAGGAAGCTCTCCTTACCTGCCTCCCGGCCACAATGCGGAAGGAAGGAGGGGGGCGGGATGTTACGTCCCGCTCATCTCCGCCCCTCCGCTGCTATTGGGCGGCCGCTCAGTGACGTCGCTGTGACGCCGCACGGACCGCCCCCTTAGAAAGGAGGCGGTTCGCCGGTCACAGCGACGTCGCCGGGCAGGTAAGTATGTGTGACGGGTCTGGGTGATGTTGTGCGGTACGGGCAGCGATTTGCCCATGTCGCGCAACAGATGGGGGCGGGTACCCACACTAGCGATATCGGGACCGATATCGCAGTGTGTAAAGAAACATAACCTAAACAACCTTCCTTTGACCGGAAGAGGTCCACAAGAAATATATAGCCTAAAATATTGTAGCCCCAATTTCCCAAAATAGAGGTGGGGATACAAAGAGAAGAGGACCACAGATGATCAAAGTGAAATACAAAATTTATTGATATACATGCAGGTGATACAAGACACAGTGAGGACAGGCTAGATGGAAACAGCCTGCCAGGAAACAACCCAGCAGTACCAGGACATACCACCAGATGGCAAAGCCTACTGACACGTGGCAATGTAAGGGAAAAATGATGCAAGGTGTAAAGAGTTGAAAAGATGGCCCGTAGAAGTAGAAAGGGACAATATACAGATAGAATAATAAGTAGAAGATCTGTAGAATCTCCTAAGAGGTCCCAATAGCAAGGGGCAAAAAATGATCAGTCAATATTACCTTGCGACATGTCAGGGCAGCAGTGGTGGAAGTGTCCGGGCGTGGGGGCGGGGCCTCGACGCGCGTTTCGCCGATAGCTTCGTCAGGAGGCGTGGCTATAGTTTAAAAACGAGGGGTATAAGTAGTGAGGTGTGGGAGCCCATTGGCAAATCGGCGCGCACAACGTCATGTTGCCACGCCCCCCCGAACGGCAGGGCACGCCGAGTCCCATGACCCGAGCGTGAGAAGGAAGAGACCTCATTCCCACGTTCAGCACAGGGACCCGCCCGAGCCCGGGCCGCAAGGGGGAGGGGACAGCGCATGACGGAAGCGCGTCTGTGCCAATCAAATAGGTAATGAATGGAGCCGGGAACAGGGACGTCATGGAGAGCTGAGGCACAATTGTGTAAACATAATAGTATTCACAGCGCCAGATAAAGGCGCATATGTGCCGGTCTAAATGGACAGTGAATGAAGGAGGGACCAAAAACGTCATAGGGCGCTGGTAGTGAAATACAATACCAGCAATGACTCGTGCAGCCAAATGCTGCAGGGAAGATAGTATACATCTATATAAAGGGACATTATATGCAATAGTGGGAATATATCAAGTATGCCGAAACCATATATGGATGATATTAGCAAAGATGTGTGTACATAAAAGACATGTTTACATGCAAAGATAGATGCAAAACTGTATAAATATACAGGAAATAGATTCACCATGTATAATACATGGAAGTTAATGTACAGTGAAAAGAACCGTAAAGAGTGTACATATCATAGTGTATATCCATGCGAAGGACAAAATATGTCCTAATCAAAAGATATGTTTATATCAGTTACAGTAAGTACACATATATGTCACCCCTAAATAAAAAGCATGAACATGTCATGAGAACATCAATATATATGTATATATGTACACACACGTATTCATATACAAAAAGTAAGTGATATCAAAGACACCAAATACCAATAATAACATATACAGTATAAGAGACACAGGACAGATTATCATGCCGACTGTGTCCAATCCGGAATAGAGATGCGAAGGAAAATGGTCCATATAAAGATGTACTCCATAAGGCAGATGTCCCCGACGTCCTAATGGTGGCATGAGCTGCAACAAAGATGCAAATGGGCGCCTAGAAAAAAGAAAAGAAATTAAGACCCCGAAGGAAAGAACACACAAAGACCCACCATAAAATTCGCGCTATTTATAAAAATGATTTAAAGCTAACCGCCTCATTGAGGCCCAATGGAGCAACAGTCCCCAAAACCGTCATCCATCTAGTCTCCTTTTGCAAGAGTTTACGCTTGACGTCACCCCCCCTAGAGCCAATGTACACGCGGTCAATTCCACGCACACAGAGGCCCCGGGGACTGCATCCATGGCAAGCCCGAAAGTGTTTAGGAATGGTCTTTAATTTTTCGGGTTCCAAAGACTTAGCCGCACTCCTGATATCACGCACATGTTCTTGGGTACGGACACGCAAAGTGCGTGTTGTCATGCCAATATAAATAAGACCACATGGGCAGGTGAGATGGTAAATAACCGCCTCCGTACCACAAGAAATGTAATGGACAATTCTGAATGTCTTACCACCACAGGAGCTCGAAAAATCAGATTTCTTGGGAATGAACGGGCAGGCGGAGCATGTACCACAAGGTGAAGAGCCCCAAGGGGGGCCACAACTATCAAAAATAAATTTACTGCGGGGAGGAATGTAATGACTCTTAGTCAGCATGTCCTTAAGACTACGGGACCTACGCCATGTGATAGCCGGATGTGGGGTAAGGGCCAAGCGCAAATCCCTGTCGGTGAGTAACACAGACCAATGTTTCTCCAGAACATTACGGATCTCCTGGGATTCTGCGTTAAAAGTAGTGATAAACCGGATGGTTTGATCAGCAGAACCCCCACGAGGTCGATTTCTGGAGAGCAGAGACTGTCTTGTAGTCTGACATGCACGTTCATATCCAGCAGTGATGTCTGTAGACCTGTAGCCCCGATCGCGAAACCGCCGCGACAGAACTGATGCCTGCCGATGGAATGTGGTGTCGTCAGAACAGATTCTCCTAGCCCGGAGAAACTGCCCGACTGGAATGGAGCGCTTAAGCTGCAAAGGATGTGACGAGGAGAAATGAAGGATGGAGTTGGTGGAGGTGCTCTTGCGAAAAATGTCAGTATGTAATGAGCCATCAGGCATAACAGAAATAGATAAGTCCAAAAAGTCGATTGTGTCACGGCTGTACTTCCATGTCAGTCTAATGTTCCTGTTGTTATGATTGAGGAGGCCGAGGAAGGTGTCAAGTTGCGATGTGGAGCCCTGCCAAATGAACAGGATGTCATCTATGTAGCGCATCCAAGAGATGACTGCCCCATGTCCCTCCGTGTCCAGGACCGTATCCCTTTCCCACAGGCCCAGGAAAAGGTTGGCATATGAGGGTGCGCAAGCAGCCCCCATAGCCGTGCCCTGGAGCTGTAGGAAGGGGCGGTCCTTGAACACGAAAAAATTCCGACTGAGTATGAACCGGAGGAGAAGAATGATAAATTCCCTAAGTTCCGGCTCAAAATTAGTCATATTAAGAAAAAACTGGGATGCTGCTACACCCTGTTCATGGCGAATAGATGTATAAAGTGATTCCACATCGCAACTGACAAGCCACATGTCATCCTCAAGAACAACACCGTCGAGCCTCCTAAGAACATCATTGGTGTCCTGAACGAAGGATGGTAAAGTCAGGACACTTTGCTGTAAATAAAAATCAATAAACTGACAAGCAGGTTCACAAAGACCCCCAATCCCTGAGACTATGGGTCTCCCAGGTGGGGACCGGGGGTCCTTGTGAACCTTAGGAAGAAGGTAGAAAGTAGGAATGGTAGGGCAAGTAGGGAACAGAGCATCCCGCATTTTAGATGTAATAGCCCCACCCTCCACCCCATCATCAAGAAGGGATTCCAGCTCCCGAGAAAAAGTGGCCAGGGGGGAGCAAGATAAACGCCTATAACACTGTCTGTCGTTGAGCAATCTAAAGGCCTCATCCTCATACATGCGCACCGGCCACAACACAACATTCCCGCCTTTATCCGCAGGTTTTATCACTAGATCGGTTAATCCTTTTAATGAACGGATGGCCGTCCTTTCAGTGTGGGATAAATTATCATGATGGATATGAGTCCGCAAGCGGGAAAATTCATCCCGGACTAACCGTACGAAGATCTCAATTTGTGGACAACCATGTTTAGGCGGGAAATGTTGCGAGTGGCGGTGCAAATGCGTGGGGACAGAGGAATTAGGAAGGCCATCATGCTCCTGGGCCAAGGACTCAAGGTCCCTAAGGGCCCGGAGCTCTACATCAGAGAAAAAGGGTGGAGCCTCTGAGGAAAAATATTTTTTAAAAGTTAATTTTCTGGCAAAGAGCTCCAGGTCCTTAATGGCCTCGAAACAATCAAATCCACTGACCGGTGCAAAAGAAAGACCACGAGACAGAACACTGATCTGTGATGATGTCAGTACATGTGGGGACAAGTTGATTACCTTTAGAATCTCCTGTTGGTCCTTTTCCTGGTGTTGTAACCGTGAGCTTGGCCCCGCCCCATAGGTGTTTTTACTTGTAGAGACATGGGACCAGGAGCCTCTCCAGGTGCTGGCCGTTTTCCTAAAAAACGAGTAGAACATTCTTCCTCCGAAAGAGAAGAAGCGCTAGAGGCCGACTGTAGGCGAGGAGCGCCCCTGGATCCCTGGTGCCAGCGGTAGACCTGATTACACTGGTAATCACTGAGGTCACGCTGGAATTTTTTAGCCTTAGAAGCCTGGATATCACGTTCCCACTTATCCAGTGTTTCCTCCAAGGAGCACTCAAAGGTCTTCAAATCCTCAGCAGAAAGAGCAGTCTGAAGCTTGGACCTGATGTTCTCAATGTCCTTTTCAAGAGTGTCCAAGCTTCTTTTATCCGCACCAATAAGGAGTTCCAGGAGAGTAAGGGAACACTTAGAAAGTGTCTCCTCCCACTTATCAGAAAAGGTGGTATCCTGCACGGCTAGGGTGGGAAAAAGTTGTACCCTCAGCCCCCTAGGGATAATATTTTTTTGCAAGTAATTCTCAAGAGCAGCCTTATTCCACCACACCTTGACACGTTTCTTGAGAAGAGACTTAATTTCTAGCTTTAAATCAGTGACATTCTGTGTTTCCGTACCAACCGTGGCCTGTTCACCAAATACAGCACTGAGTTGTGATACCCAGGCTCTATCACGTTTTTTAAAATCCATGAACCCTGTATGGGATTCTGTGGAACAAGAAAATCAACATAACCTAAACAACCTTCCTTTGACCGGAAGAGGTCCACAAGAAATATATAGCCTAAAATATTGTAGCCCCAATTTCCCAAAATAGAGGTGGGGATACAAAGAGAAGAGGACCACAGATGATCAAAGTGAAATACAAAATTTATTGATATACATGCAGGTGATACAAGACACAGTGAGGACAGGCTAGATGGAAACAGCCTGCCAGGAAACAACCCAGCAGTACCAGGACATACCACCAGATGGCAAAGCCTACTGACACGTGGCAATGTAAGGGAAAAATGATGCAAGGTGTAAAGAGTTGAAAAGATGGCCCGTAGAAGTAGAAAGGGACAATATACAGATAGAATAATAAGTAGAAGATCTGTAGAATCTCCTAAGAGGTCCCAATAGCAAGGGGCAAAAAATGATCAGTCAATATTACCTTGCGACATGTCAGGGCAGCAGTGGTGGAAGTGTCCGGGCGTGGGGGCGGGGCCTCGACGCGCGTTTCGCCGATAGCTTCGTCAGGAGGCGTGGCTATAGTTTAAAAACGAGGGGTATAAGTAGTGAGGTGTGGGAGCCCATTGGCAAATCGGCGCGCACAACGTCATGTTGCCACGCCCCCCCGAACGGCAGGGCACGCCGAGTCCCATGACCCGAGCGTGAGAAGGAAGAGACCTCATTCCCACGTTCAGCACAGGGACCCGCCCGAGCCCGGGCCGCAAGGGGGAGGGGACAGCGCATGACGGAAGCGCGTCTGTGCCAATCAAATAGGTAATGAATGGAGCCGGGAACAGGGACCTCACTACTTATACCCCTCGTTTTTAAACTATAGCCACGCCTCCTGACGAAGCTATCGGCGAAACGCGCGTCGAGGCCCCGCCCCCACGCCCGGACACTTCCACCACTGCTGCCCTGACATGTCGCAAGGTAATATTGACTGATCATTTTTTGCCCCTTGCTATTGGGACCTCTTAGGAGATTCTACAGATCTTCTACTTATTATTCTATCTGTATATTGTCCCTTTCTACTTCTACGGGCCATCTTTTCAACTCTTTACACCTTGCATCATTTTTCCCTTACACTGCCACGTGTCAGTAGGCTTTGCCATCTGGTGGTATGTCCTGGTACTGCTGGGTTGTTTCCTGGCAGGCTGTTTCCATCTAGCCTGTCCTCACTGTGTCTTGTATCACCTGCATGTATATCAATAAATTTTGTATTTCACTTTGATCATCTGTGGTCCTCTTCTCTTTGTATCCCCACCTCTATTTTGGGAAATTGGGGCTACAATATTTTAGGCTATATATGCAGTGTGTAAAGAAGCCTTTAAACTCTGTCCCTATTCGAAAATCTCTCCTTGCTACACTACACTGACCTAGTATACACTGCAGGTAGCCCTGAAAAGGGTTTTTGTGTTAGAGTAAATTCACATGACCGTCCCGTTTTTGCGGTCCATAAAAAATGGTCCTGTTTTTTCTCATATGCATCTGTGTGACATCCATGTGACCACATCAATTCCATTCTGTTCCGTATACGGTCTGTTTTACATCCGTGTGCCTTCCATTTTTTTATTTGGACCGTAGTAGGGTTACATATAGTCAAAAGCTAGAAAGATAGATAGATAAAGAGGGATAGATAGCTGGATGGATAGATAGATAGATAGATATGAAAGACAAATATATTATCCCACTTCCCTGCATTTTGTAATCTTGCACCTTTTAGTGCCACAGATTCATTATTTTCCCCCAAAAAACGACGTGGGGTCCCCCTTATTTTTGTAGCCAGCTACAGTTAAGGCTACTTTACACACTGCGATATCGGTCCCGATATCGCTAGTGTGGGTACCCGCCCCCATCTGTTACTCGACACGGGCAAATCGCTGCCCGTGCCGCACAACATCGCCCAGAGCCGTCACACATACTTACCTGTCCGGCGACGTCGCTGTGACCGGCGAACCGCCTCCTTTCTAAGGGGGCGGTCCATGCGGCGTCACAGCGACGTCACTGAAGCATCACTGAACCGCCGCCCAATAGTAGTGGAGGGGCGGAGATAAGCGGGACGTAACATCCCGCCCACCTCCTTCCTTCTCCATAGCAGCCGGGAGGCAGGTAAGGGGAGCTTCCTCGTTCCTGCGGTGTCACACGCAGCGATGTGTGCTGCCGCAGGAACGAGGAACAACTTCGTTACTGCTGCAGTAACGATTTTTAAGAATGGACCCCCATGTCGCCGATTAGCGATTTTGAACGTTTTTGCAACAATGCAAAATCGCTTATCGGTGTCACACGCAACGGCATCGCTAATGCGGCCGGATGTGCGTCACGAATTCCGTGACCCCAACGACTCCGCATTAGCGATGTTGCAGCGTGTAAATCCCCCTTTAGCCTGCAGACCGTGGCTGGCAGCTCTAACTTGACTGGTAATCTAAAACAGAGGTTTCCCCATGCTGTTATTTTAAATTAAAGAAAATAAATAATTTAAAACAAAAAAATGTGGAGTCCCCCCAAATAGGATCACCAGCCAAGGTAAAGCGGACAGCTGTGGTCTGGTATTCTCAGACCAGGGATGTCCATGGTTATTGGACCCAGCCTAAAAATAGCAAGCCACATCCATTAAGAGTGCCAATCCTGGCGCTTCGTCCCAGCTCATCCCGTTGCCTGGTGCGGTGTCAAACGGGGTAATATATGGGGTTGATGCCAGCTGTGTAATGTCACCTTGCATCAAGCCCTGGCATAAGTGGTGATGTCACGGCGTCTATCAGATACTCGAAATCACAAACCAAGTCAGTAACAAAATAAATAGACGACAACATTTTTTTTATTTGAAAGAAAACTCCCCAACAGATTCCCTGTTTCACCAATTTATTGGAAAGGGAAATAAAAATCCGGGTCCAGTGTAATCCAATAAGGGGTCCCACAACGATCCATACTCACTATCCCAGTCAATGAAGAACAGAATGTTCCCCATTGGCTGGGAGAGCAGTGCAATGACATGAGCTAACATCATTAGGTCAGGCCAGGTCACAGTTGGGGATGACGAGCGCCAACGTTATGAGGTTAGCTAGCTCGTGACATCAGCACTCATAACTGAGTTCCATGGTCCACCACGTTCTCACGCCCGTGACGTCAACGCTAGTTACAGCCTCAGGCCGCCTGTGAGACTTGATGTAAGAACGCGGTGGGCATGGAAGTCAGTGACAAGCGCTGACATCATGAGTTCAGCGGAGATCATCACTATAAGTAATGAACTTAGCTAACCTCAAGATAGCAGCGCTCATCATCCCCACAACTGCTCATACACTGCTGTGAGTCGCTGTGGAGCTGGCAAGGGCAGCCATCAGACACCACACACGCAGCCAGCCAATCACAGTAATGCCACAACCAAGATGGTTGTGGCATTACTGTGATTGGTTAAGAAGCCCTGCATGTTTAGTGGCTGAAAATCAGGTGCCAAACCTACTGGGCAACACATACAAATATAGCGAGGTGAGTACATAAAAACTCGCATTCTAACGAGTAACCCGAATACTGTCTGTGCGAGTAGCAAATAGTATTGATTACACTCGCTCATAATGTATATAGAAGGCTATGTGGGGGTTAGAATGTATATATGAGGCTATGTGAGGCTCATAATAAATATAGGAGGCTATGTAGGCTCAGAAATATATATCAGAGGCTACGTGGGGCTCAGTCTGCATTTATGAGGCTAGGTGGAACTCATAATGTATACAATATGCTATGTGTGGTTCATAATATGTATAGGAGGCTATGTGGGGGCTCATACTGTATATAGGAGGTTATGTGGGGGCTCATAATATATTTAGGAAACTATGTGAGGTCTCATGCTGTATTTAGTAGGCAATGTGGTGATTTATACTGTATATTGGAGGCAATTTGGTTTTCATTATTTATTTAGAAAGATATGTGAGGTCTCATGTATTTAGGAGGCTATGTGGAGGCTCATACTGTATTTAGGAGGCTATGTGGGGGCTCACACTGTATATAAGGGACTATGCGAGTGCTCATACTGTGTATAGAGTGGCTATGTGGGGGGCTCATACTGTATGTCGGGGCTATGTGGGGGCTCAACTGTGTATAGGAGGCTGTGTGTGGGCTCATACGATATATAGGGGGTTGTGTGAGGCTTTATCCTGTATATATAGAGCTACATCAGGGCTCATGCTGTATAAAGGGGGCCTTTGTGTGGGCTCATACTGTATATAGAGGGATGTCAGCATACTTAGCTCTGCTCAGTATTAAGTGATACAATTATTATTAATCTAATATATAAAGCTGAGTGTATGTATGTGTGTGTGTGTGTGTGTGTATGTATGTATGTCCGCTAAAGGAATCCGTACCGTCGCATTTACAATCATGAAATTTTGCACAGACATCCCATGTGACTCAGGGAACTTCATAGACTATGTTTTGACCGGAAAATTTAACCCCGCGCTTTACAGTTACTCTCCAAAAAACCTGCCTATATTATAGTGAATGGAGGTGGGAGCTACAGGCTATTAATAGCAGCTGTGAGTGGTTGCTATAGGATCAAAGGACATTCATAGTATAAGAAGCTTATGTGTGAGGTAATAAGATGTCGGTGGGGAGACGGATAGAGAGAGACAAAACGAGACAGACAGACAGAGAGAGAGATAGAGAGGGAGATCGGGAAAGAGAGACAGACAGACAGGGAAAGAGACAGAGAGAGAGATAGACAGACAGTCAAAGAGACAGACAGAGACAGACAGACAGAGACAGACACAGACAGACAGGGAAAGAGACAGGCAGACAGGAAAAGAGACAAACAAAGAGACAGACAGACAGAAAGGGAAAGAGACAGGCAGACAGGGAAAGAGACTGAGACAAGGAAAGAGACAAGGAAAAAGACAGGGAAAGAGACAAAAACAGGGAAAGAGACAGAGACAAGGAAAAAGACAGGGAAAGAAACAGACAAGGAAAGAGACAGGGAAAGAGACAGAGACAGATGGGGAAGGAGACAGAGACAAACTGGGAAAAAGACAGATGGAGAAAGAGTCAGATAGACAGGGAAAGAGACAAAGACAGGAAATGAGACAGACGGGGAAAGTAACAGACAGGGAACAAGACAGATAGGGAACGAGACAGACGAGGAAAGAGACAGACGAGGGAAGAGACAGGTGGGGAAACAGACAGATGGGGAAAGAGACAGATGGGGAAAGAGACAGATGGGGAAAGAGACAGACGGGGAAAGAGACAGACGGGGAAAGAGACAGATAGGGAAAGAGACAGACGGGGAAAGACACTGACAGACAGACAGAGATAGCAAGAGACAGACACAGAGATAGAAAGAGACAGACAGAGAGACTGATACAGAGACAGAGAAAGAGATAGACACAAACAGACAGAGAGATAGACACAGACAGACAGACATGGATAGAGACAGACAGAGACAGACAGGGAAAGAGACAGACAGACACACAGAGACAGACAGGGAAAGAGACAGAGACAGACAGAGAGACAGAGACACACAGACAGAGACAGACAGAGACAAAGAAACAGACGGACAGAGATAGACAGATAGACAGACAAAGACAGACAAACATACAGAGACAGATGGACAGAGACAGATAAACAGAAAGAGACAGACGGACAGAAATAGACAGATAGACACAAACAGATGGAGACTGGGAGACAGACAGACTGGCGCGATGCGGCGCGATTTACAATGCAAGCCTATGGACGCCAAATGCGGCGTCCTGCGGCAAAAAAAAACGCATCCTGCGGCCGGATGCAGTTTTTTGAACTGCGCATGCTCAGTATCAAACCGGAGCCGTCAAAAAACGGACGGGCCGCATGGAAAAACGTATGCAACGGATCCGGTCTTTCGCCGCATCCGTTGCATACATTTTTGAGCCGGATTGTGCCTGATGCAAAAAAACTGATGTGTGAAAGCAGCCTTACTATCCCTGGCAACGCCCGGGTACTACAGCTAGTCTAATATATAAAGCTGGGTGTATGTTTGTATGTATGTATGTATGTCCGCTAAAGGAATCCACACCGCTGCATTTAGAATCACGAAAATTTGCACAGACACCCCATGTGACTCAGGGAACGTCATAGACTATGTTTTGACTGGAAAATGTAACCCCGTGCTTTACAGTTACTCTCCAAAAAACCTGCCTCCATTAACGTGAATCGAGCTGCAAGCTGCAGGTTATTAATAGCAGCTGTGAGTGGTTGCTATAGGAACAAAATAAATTGTTAGTATAAGAAGCTTATGTGTGAGGTAATAAGATGTCGGTGGGGAGATGGATAGAGAGAAACAGAAAGTGACAGACAGAAAGAGAGAGAGGGAGACAGGGAAAGAGACAGACAGACATAGGCAAAGACAGAGTAAGAGGCAGGCAGGGAAAGAGACAGACAGAGACAGACAGGGAAAGAGACAGAGAGAAACCGACAGTCAAAGAGACAGACAGAGGCAGACAAACACAGACAGACAGACACAGATAGACAGGGAAAGAGACAGGCACAGACAGGCAGACAGAAAAAGAGACAGGGAAAGAGACAGACAGGGAAAGAGACAGACAGTGAAAGAGATGCACATGGAAAGAGACAGAGAAAGGGACAGAGACAGACGGGAAACGAGACAGATGGCGAAAGAGACAGACAGGGAAAGAGGCAGATGGACAGACACAGAGATAGAGACAGACAGACAGACAGACACACAGAGAGAGAGACAGACAGAGAGATAGACACAGACAGAGAGTTAGACACAGACAGATATAGATAGAGACAGACACACACATGAATAGAGACACACACAGACAGACAGACAGAGAAAGGGACACACAGAGAGACAGACACATAGAGATAGTCAGGGAAAGAGACAGAGAGAGAGAGAGACAAACACACAGAGACAGACCGACACACAGAGACATACACACAGACAGAGGCAGACACACAGAGACAGACACACAGACAGAAAGAGACAGACACAAACAGACAGAAAGAGACAGACACACAGACAGACAGAGACTACAGCTAGTTTTATATAATAATTGTTATGTCAATCTTAATATTGAGCAAATTTAATTTCAGCCTATTGGTTTGGCCCTCTATATTAGTTATGGTGTCTCATGTGGCCTCTCGGGAAAATTAATTGCCTACATCTGCTGCAGAGTATAGAGTCCCAGTTGTCTTCATATTTTTCAGCATGAGCCCTGGCAAATTGTACGTTGCTCTTCTGTGCATGGGCTTTAGGAGAAGTTTACTTTGTGGACAACACACATGCATGCCATTCCTCTGCAGTGTACGCTGTATTGTGTCACTTGAAACACACACTCCGATTTGGCTTTCTACTTTTCTTTATCTAACTGCATGTCAACTTTTTAACCTTTTTTATCAGAAGATGCTTCTGTTTAGGTGTTAACTTCTGTGATCTGCTTGGACATCTCTGTAAGATGATTACAGTTCTATTTTGTTAAATTTTTGTATGACTTTTTCTACAATATTTTGACTAAGTAAAGCTTTGCTGATCTGCTTGTGATCTTCATCTTTCTTGTGTAAACAAATTATATTTTTAGGTTTTGTGTCATTTCTCTTCCATGTGGTACCATTGCTGATAGCATGTAATGGGATTGTGTTTTCTTTAAGTAGAGCCCTTTCATAGTTAACTGTCTGCTGGACAGCTGTTTCATAAATGATTAGATTTATCTGTGGTTTAATTCTTGTTAATTAGGATTTTGTAGTCTAAGGTTTAGCTTTGCTCATAAGATTTTCATTGGGGTGTACTCATTTTTGCAACATGGTATTGTGTGATTTTCTTAGGAAAATCATCTTTTGTGTATGCAAAATAACAAATAATATTTACAATCAATGGGCCGCATTTTTTTGTAGTATGGTATTCCACATAAAATGTTGACTCAGAAAGGAAACTAAAGGTTTTTGAACAAATCTGTTGGAGTGTGATCATTTATGCTAACCACTGTATATTAGAATGCACGTGAAATACATTTTATACTACACTTTGTGTAAATTGAGTGCTTTTCCTCAATAATGAAGCAATTTTTCTTAGAAAACAGAAACATGCTCAGTGATCATACAACAGACAAGGTGTGACTATGATGTAGACCAAGGGTCTTAAACATGTGTGGCGCCCTGGACAAGCCAGGGGCCACCGAGCACAACACCCACACACCCCACACTCCCGGTCAGGCACACCAAAGTCAGACACAAAACCCTTGTTGCCTTCCTCCAGGGGCTGATGTCCACACCAGGGGGTGGGCCAGGCGGTTGGCCCCGCCCACCGAGGAGTTCACAGTCCTGGAGGCGGGAAAACCAGGCAGATTAGTTTTGGAGGTGAAAGTGAGAGGGAGGAGAGTGGTAGTCGAGCAATCTGAAGTTGGTCCGGGTGTGTAGCCCGGACAGATCAGCAAGGTTGGCAGACGGTGGTGACCGTCTGCAGGAGTGGCCTATCGGAGTCTGCCGTAAGGACCGTGGACGGGCGGTGGCCCGGCGGTACCGGACCGGTACACAAAGAGAAGCCAGCACCATCTGGCAGGGGCTTACGGACCCCGGCAAGGCTAGGAGTCGCCGTGAATTTGCCGAATTCGTTAGTGAAGGGAACCTCCTGGGTTTCCCAGCAGCCAAGTCCCGACAGAAGGCAACAGTCCAACCAAGAGAGGGAGACACCAACACCGCCAAGGCAACCGTTTCTCAGGACCAGAGCCTGCGGGCAAAAGGGGCTCCTCCAGCCCATATCCAAGCTGGGGAGCGGGTTACCGGTGGGAACCCATTGGAACCATCTACCGTATATAGGTGCAGGGAAAGACAGTCACCATCAACTTGCCAGGAGCAGAAACCACCGCAGCCGTCAGTGGCACCCGTCCATCCAGCCGTGTGTTTTACCGAGAACTGTGTCTTCATCATTGGCTGAGTGAGTACCACCGTGCCGTGCGGCACAGCGCTGCCCCTGCGACCCTGCACCTCACCAGGCCCTGTAACCCGCCTGCCATCCACCCCTACCCCCATCACCGGGCCCCGGGACAACTAACCCCCTACCCACGGAGGGGAGAACTAACAACAAGGCTGCTCCCTGTCACCGCTCCTGGGATCCCCGTCTAGAGCAGCGGTGGTGTCACCAATATCACCACAACCGTGGGTGGCGTCACGGACAATAACCAGAACCCCCACAATCAAAATCCCCTTTTCACTCACGGGCGAGGAACGCCGCTCGAGTCCCCGGGATCCGGCCCACCGCTTGAGCCACCACCGAGCAGCGGCAGCAGCCGGACCCGAGCAGTGGGAGAGCGCAGCGTCCCCTCCTCCGCTCGCGACAACTTGGCGTCATGAACAGGATCTTACCGCTCTGCCGTCTGGTAGAGGTGCGCCTTGTTACCACCGGAGGTGTCCGGCCGGAAAATTTGTGAAGCCGCCATCTTGGGCGTGAAGAATTCCCGCTCAAGCGTCTCCTCGAGTAGTGGAGGCACGAAGGCCAAAACCCCGCCCCTGTAGAGGAGGAGCCGGAAAAAGACTAAGGGGGACGGAAACAAGATGTCTGCGCCCGACGGAGCCGCTGGAACAGCGGCGGACGCAGCCGCGGGAGCACCTGTAGATGGGAACGGGCCTGCCCAGGTCCAGGCCGCGCTGGTGGGGGGCGCCGCGGCCCCAGCTCTCGCTCAGGTAATGCCGTTCTCTTTGCCCTATGTGCCCGGAGCTGCCTGGCTACTGCAGTACGATGGGAAACCTGATGCCTTGCAGGTTTTCCGGAAAAAACTCAGTCCGCTACTAGAACTGTACCCCCTGACTGATAAGAAACGTGCAGCGCTAGTGCTGGGGCAGCTAACCGGCACGGCTGAGCAAGAGGCGGAGACCTGGGCCGCGGGGGACCGGTCCTCTGTAGCCACCATATTTGAAAAGCTGTAGACTGCATTTGAGACCCGTACCGAGGCCGAGTTGCGGATGCAGTTCTATCAATGTCGGCAACGGCCCGCAGATAGCATTCGGGACTATGCTCTGCGCCTGCAAACCGCGCTCCGCACACTGAAGCGGGTGGACACCGTCAACAGTGTGGACAGTAACAAAATGTTAAGTGAGCAGTTTGTGCAGGGGATGAGGTCCTCGGAGGACCGCAAACAGCTTCGGCTGTGGGCCCTAGAACACCCTGATGTGGACTTTGCCGTATTAAAGGAACGGGCTATCAAAGCTCTGCAACCCCCCACAATTGAAGCTCCTGAGCCAGCCCTGTGGCCGGTCGAGACTGCTCCCATCGTGGTGGCCCCTACCCCATCAGCACCTCCAGTGCCTGCAGCTCCAAGCGGAGCGATGGAAGAGCTTGCTGCTCAAGTTCGCCGCATGGATTGGGACCTCACTAAGATCCTTGCCGCACTCCAGCCTCCGACCAGATCCCAGGCCCCGGTGAAGATGCAGCTCGCCGACAGCCCTGAGGACGTCCCCTGGATGCAGCGGAGAAGGGCCAATGACTCACGGAATGGACCTCCAATCTGTTACAGGTGCAGCAAACCCGGCCACTACTTCCGACGGTGTCCGTTAAACGACCAACCCCTGGGGCCACGGGCCAATCCTCAGGAGTAGAATCTCATGGCCCCCCAGACTGGCGGTACCGGTACATCGGGGCCCGGACCATCATCCCCGTGGCTGTGGACGGCATACTGGTGATGGCTCTCCTGGACACTGGATCACAGGTAACAACCATACCATACACACTGTATCAACGGTATTGGGGAAAAGACGAGCTGGCTCCCTCAGATACCAGTATAACACTGATTGCTGCTGATGGACTCCCATTGACCCAAGTAGGGTACAAACAAGTGGCCATGACTGTAGGGCGAGCTGAACTGCAACACCAGGGTATGATTGTGATAATGAATGAACCCAGTGATCATAACCCGAAGGTAGTGCTAGGGACCAACGTGATGGAGCACTGTATGAGTGATGTGCTGACCCTACTGCAGCAGCTGGCCGCCACGGCGGCGGGGAGCCGACAGAGAGCTGTGCAGCTTGAGATCCGAGCCCTGATGTACCGCCAACATGTGAACTCGACAGGAGGAGAGATTGGTGGGGTGAGAGTGATGGATGTTGCCCCTTTGATTGTGCCTCCCAGGAGCGAGATGATGATTTGGTGTAGGGCAGCAGTAGGGCCCCAGGGGCGTGACTACCCCACCATGATAGAGCCCATGCCCTCTGAACACTGGCCCACAGTAATGGCCGCCCAAGGGGTGGTGGATGTAAAGAAGGGGAGAGTGCCCGTGAGGGTGCTGAACTGCGGGGAGAAAGAAGTCAGGCTTCCCCGGTACGCTACCCTTGCCAAGCTGTTCACCTTGGATCCCCACACCATCCACGAGGCCATTCCCACAACCTCACCACCTACTGCCAGCACTCACCCATTCCAAGGGGAGTTAGACGAGTGGTGCCGACAGCTACACGTAGGCACTGACGATACCCCTGCACATCACAAAGAAGGGGTATACCGGGTGGTACAGGAGTATGAGCAAGTTTTTAGCAAGCACCCCCTAGACTTTGGGCAGATTAAAGTGGTCCAACACCATATCCCCACCGGTGAGCACCCTCCTAACAAAGAAAGGTACAGGCCTATTCCCCCTGCACACTACCAATGTGCTAAGGACATGTTGAGGAACATGAAGGAGGCAGGGGTTATTAGGGACAGCTGTAGTCCCTGGGCCGCCCCGTTGTTACTGGTTAAGAAGAAGGACGGCACCATGCGAATGTGTGTGGATTACCGAAAAATTAACCAGATAACACATAAGGATGCTTACCTTCTACCCCGCATTGAGGAGTCCCTGGCTGCGCTGAGAACCGCTAACTACTTCTCCACCCTTGACCTCACCAGTGGGTACTGGCAGGTGGCTGTGGCACCAGAAGACCGAGAGAAGACTGCATTTGCTACCCTTATGGGGCTCTGTGAGTTTAATAGCATGCCGTTCGGGCTGTGCAATGCCCCTGGAACCTTCCAACGGCTGATGGAATGCTGTCTGGGGCATCTAAACTTTGAGACCGTCCTGCTGTACCTGGATGATGTGATTGTGTACTCCCACCAGACGTATGAAGCCCACCTGGAGCACCTAGCCGAGGTGTTCGCGTCCCTTGCCAAATATGGGATGAAGTTGAAGCCCTCAAAGTGTCATCTGCTGAAACCCAAAGTGCAGTACCTAGGGCATGTGGTCGGTGCAGAGGGTGTCGCCCCCGACCCTGATAAAATCACCGCCATTCAGGACTGGCCAAGGCCGACCACGGTGAAGGAGGTGA
The DNA here is from genome assembly GCF_048569485.1 of Anomaloglossus baeobatrachus. NCBI lineage: Eukaryota > Metazoa > Chordata > Amphibia > Anura > Aromobatidae > Anomaloglossus > Anomaloglossus baeobatrachus. The sequence goes on from NC_134354.1 coordinate 489,599,333, forward strand.
GGCAGTTCCTGGGCCTGGTGGGGTATTACCGTCGCTTCATCAAGGGGTACACGAAGATGGCTGCCCCCATGCAAGACCTCCTCATGGGACAGACCAAAGGTGGTAGACCCCTAGGAGCTCCATTGGTGTGGGAAGAAAGGCATGAGGAATCCTTCCATCAGCTGAGAGCGGCCCTGACCGGAGAAGAAATACTAGCATACCCTGACTACAACCACCCCTTTATCCTTTACACCGATGCCAGCAATGTGGGCTTAGGGGCAGTCCTATCCCAGGTCCAAGACGGGAGAGAAAAAGTGATTGCCTATGCGAGCCGAAGGCTTCGACCGACTGAGAGGAACCCCGAGAACAACAGCTCTTTCAAGCTTGAACTCCTGGCACTGATGTGGGCTATCACTGAGCGGTTCCGCCATTACCTGGCAGCGGCTAAGTTCACCGCTTTCACGGATAATAATCCGCTGACCCACCTGGACACCGCCAAGCTGGGCGCGTTGGAACAGCGATGGGTGGCTAGGCTAGCCAACTACAATTTCACCATCGAGTACAGGGCCGGCCGTGTCAACGTTAATGCCAATGCACTCTCTCGGATGCCCCACTTGTCGGAAGAAGGGCCTGAAGACGACGACCTCGAAGAGATTGAGCTGCCCGCATTTCATGAGCCACCGACTGAGAAGGTGCATGTATATCAACAACGGGTAAACCTGGACCCGCTGCCCAGCCAGGAGTGGCAAGAAGCTCAGGACCAGGCACCCGCCGTCCACTTAGTCAAGATCTTGGTGGAACAGGGTGCTGCTGGGATGGACCCTGCCGCCCCAGATGAAGCCCAACGCCTGTGGCGTGAACAGACCCGGCTGTATCTACACCAGGGGAAGTTGTTCCGTGAGCTGATTAGCCCAAAGACCCATGAGAAGATCTGCCAGTTGGTGATTCCCCAAGCTAACGTGCCCACTGTCCTGCAAGCATACCATGATGGTGCTGGGCACTTCGGATGGAAGAAGCTAGAGATGCTGTTGAGAGAGCGGTTCTATTGGAGTGGAATGCGGGAATCTGTAGACGCCTGGTGCCGAGAGTGTGGCCCTTGCGCGCTGAGAAGGAAGGATGAGGCCAGCCAAAAGGCGCCCCTACACCCAATTGTTACACACCAACCGCTGGAGCTGGTTGCCCTGGACCATGTAAAGCTCACCCCCAGCCGAAGTGGGTACACCTACGCTCTAACCATTGTAGACCACTATTCAAGGTTCATGGTGGTTGTCCCAGTCAAAGACCTAACTGGCCGTACCGCCGCTAGAGCGTTCCAGGCCTATTTCTGCCGACCACATGGGTACCTGGAGAAGGTGCTTACTGACCAAGGCCCGGCCTTTAAAGTGGAGGTATTCCATGAATTTTGTCAGTTGTACGGCTGCAAGAAAATCCGGACCACGCCTTACCATGCCCAAACCAACGGCATGTGTGAAAAGATGAACCACCTGGTCCTGGGCCTCCTTAAGATGTTGCCGCTAGAAGAGCGGAACCTGTAGCCGGAGAAGCTGCCTGACTTGGTCGATATGTACAACAATATCCCTTCCAGCTCAACAAAATGCACCCCAGCATACCTGATGAGAGCACGCCCCGGCCGGCTACCGGTGGATCTCGACATGGGATTGGAGGCCCCAGAAGCGCTCCCTTTGACAACTGAATGGGACACTTGGCGGAGAGTGCAGTATCGACAGATTCAGGAGTATGTTGAGAAGAACTTGAGTCGGAGTCGGAAACAACAGGAGCAGCGCTTCAACCAGAAGGCGTCTGCTGCCCCTTTCCAGCGGACTGGCCTACACAGAATGGTGCGGTGATTCTTCCAGTGATACTATTCCCACAACCCGTGGAAGAGGAAGTAATGGAAGTGGTCAACCATGAGCCAGTGCCCAGGGATGAACCTGTACCCAGCTCCCCTATGCCTCCGCCTGCGCCACATGATGCAGGGAAGAGGAACTGATTGTTCCCTCTGCCCCACTGCCTGCCACCACTGACACCGGGCCCCGGAGGTCCACCCGTCCCAACCTAGGTAGACCCCCACTTAGGTACAGGGAAACTGCTCTTTAAAAAAAAAAGGAAAAAGTGTGTGTGTGTTGAAAGTACTGTTTAAAGTTTTGAGAAATAAGCAAATGATTTACCGAAAAGTCACCTGATTTACTGCTTGATTGAAACCGGTCGTTGCCAGCAACTGGTCCCCGTTGGGACCCCCCTTTACAATTATGCATAAGGAACTCCTTATGGACAAGCCTGAGAACTTGCAAGGCAACCACAAACTTGTGGCATGTAAATAATGTTGTTGTGGCTTCACCGTTACCGCCTCCGGAGAGGCAGATTAAAGGAAGGGCCCGCAGTGGAGCAGGCTGGGGCCCAGCCACTACCGTAACCGGTCGCAATCCTCTGGGGGTTCCAGGGGTTCCCCATGGACGTGGGTCCCCTGGAAAGGACAGAACCCGCTCGGGCAACTTGTGCAGGACTGGGGTCAAGGTGTGCTGCCGATTTGCTTAGGGGCAGCATCAGGGCCAGGTTGCTTGGGTGGGAGAGAGTGGAAGCCGTAACCGTAACGTTTAAGTAAGAGTACCTCCCGATGTGGGAAGATGTTATTTTACTTGTAATCCCTGTTTTGCCGTTTTTCTATTTTTCAGTTGTGAAAATAAAAGCGGTGATGGACGGGCAGCCTGCGGATGGTCTGCATTTAACTAAGGGGGAATGTGGCGCCCTGGACAAGCCAGGGGCCACAGAGCACAACACCCACACACCCCACACTCCCGGTCAGGCACACCGAAGTCAGACACAAAACCCTTGTTGCCTTCCTCCAGGGGCTGATGTCCACACCAGGGGGTGGGCCAGGCGGTTGGCCCCGCCCACCGAGGAGTTCACAGTCCTGGAGGTGGGAAAACCAGGCAGATTAGTTTTGGAGGTGAAAGTGAGAGGGAGGAGAGTGGTAGTCGAGCAATCTGAAGTTGGTCCGGGTGTGTGGCCCGGACAGATCAGCAAGGTTGGCAGACGGTGGTGACCGTCTGCAGGAGTGGCCTATCGGAGTCTGCCGTAAGGACCGTGGACGGGCGGTGGCCCGGCAGTACCGGACTGGTACACAAAGAGAAGCCAGCACCATCTGGCAGGGGCTTACGGACCCCGGCAAGGCTAGGAGTCGCCGTGAATTTGCCGAATTCGTTAGTGAAGGGAACCTCCTGGGTTTCCCAGCAGCCAAGTCCCGACAGAAGGCAACAGTCCAACTAAGAGAGGGAGACACCGCCACCGCCAAGGCAACCGTTACTCAGGGCCAGAGCCTGCGGGCAAAAGGGGCTCCTCCAGCCCATATCCAAGCTGGGGAGCGGGTTACCGGTGGGAACCCATTGGAACCGTCTACCGTATATAGGTGCAGGGAAAGGCAGTCACCATCAACCTGCCGGGAGCAGAAACCACCGCAGCCGTCGGTGGGACCCATCCATCAGCCGTGTGTTTTACCGAGAACTGTGTCTTCATCATTGGCTGAGTGAGTACCACTACAGTGCTGCCCCTGCGACCCTGCACCTCACCAGGCCCTGTAACCCGCCTGTTATCCACCCCTACCCCCATCACCGGGCCCCGGGACAACTAACCCCCTGCCCACGGAGGGGAGAACTAACAACAAGGCTGTTCCCTGTCACCGATGCCGAGATCCCCGTCTAGAGCAGCGGTGGTGTCACCAATATCACCACAATCGTGGGTGGCGTCACGGACAATAACCAAAACCCCCACAATCAAAATCCCCTTTTCACTCACGGGCGAGGAACGCCGCTCGAGTCCCCGGGGTCCGGCCCACCGCTCGAGCCACCACCGAGCAGCGGCACCAGCAGCAGCCGGACCCGAGCAGTGGGAGAGCGCAGCGTCCCCTCCTCCGCCCGCGACACATGCGGCTCCTCAGGTTTCTTCTTGCGGTCCACAGGACCGTGACCCCCCCTTTATGATCGCTGTCGGTGCTGGGGGCCGCCATTGTCAGTGCTTTATTTCATTTAAATGAACTTCTGGTGCCGCACAAAGAAGCTCTCTGTGGAACTATACCTAAGGCAACCACCAGCCAATCACAGGCCAGCAGTTGATTTAGGCATATGACATCAGCTGCTGGCCTGTGATTGGCCAGTGGCTGCCATTGGTTTAGGGCTGCAGAGAGCTTCTCTGCGCGGTGCCATCAGTTCATTCAAATGAAATTAAGGACTGACTACAGCAGCCCATGGCAATGGCCACGTTCATCCAGGGGGACACGAGACTTAGGGCTGAAAGAAGAAGAAAAGATGACACCGAGGGAATGGAGGACAGGTGAGAAGATTTTTTTTTATAATGTGTATATGAATAATGCCATATAAGGGGAAATTACTACAGGATGGAACATTACTATAAGATGGAGACAAGGCTGGGTACATTAATACAGGATGGGGACAGGAAGGGCACATTACTACAGGCTGGGGACAAGGATGGGCACATTACTACAGGATGGGAACAAGGGTGGGCACATCACTACAAGATGGGGACAAGGACTGGGCACAAGGATGGGTACATTACTACTGGATGGTGGCACATTACTACAGTCTGGGGACAAGGATGGACATATTACTACATCCTGGGGACAAGCATGGGGCACATTACTATAAGATGGGGATAAGGATGGGGCACACATGATGGGGACAAGGATGGGCACATTACTACAGGATGTGGTAAGGATGGGCACATTACTACAGGATAGGGACAAAGATGGGAACATTACTACAGGATGGGGATAAGGATGGGCATATTACTACAAGAAGGGAACCAGGATGTGCACATTATTACAAAATGAGGACAAGGATTGTCACATTACTACAGGATGGGGACAAGGATGGGCACATTACTACAATGGTACCAGGATGGCCACATTACTTTAAGAATTGGACTAGGATGGACACATTAATACAAGAAGGGGACCAGGATGGGCACATTAATGCAAGAAGAGGACCAGGATGGGCACATTATTACAAGTTAGGACAAGGATTGGCACATTACTACAGTATGGGGATAAAGATGGGCACATTACTGCAAGGGGACCAGAATGGGCACATTACTGCTATTGTTTTGCATAGTAACAGTGACATTACCTAGAACTGCATGTCCCTCAAAAGTTGATGAAAACACAAGGTGAAAACTGGTCATGGAAGCTGCCAGGAGGTCTATAGCAACATCGAATGAGCTGCAGGGATGTTTGGCAGGACTGGTTGTTAACTAGATATACAGTCTCCCTTATTTATCATATGACTGTCCTATGAGGTATGGTGGCAAGACGGAAGTCTTTTCTTACGAAGAAAAATTCCAATTTTTCCAAAATACACATGAAGGATGTCAAAAGCATGTGGGAAAATGTGTTATATTCTCATGAAACTAAGGTTGAACTTTTTCACCTTTTTGCATCACCACAAGAACAAAACAATCAAGCATAGTGGAGCAAGCTTTATGGTTTGGGACTAAAAATCTGAAGATCAAATTCACCTTTCAGCATGACAATGACCCTAAGTATGCCTCCAAGTCAACAAAAGAATGGCTTCAAAAGAAGAAGATCAAAGTTTTGGAATGGCTCAGTTAGGCTATGTTCACATGTGGCATCTTTTGTGCATCTTTTGCTGCATCTTTGGTGCGTTTTTGAGGTCACAAAGATGCACCAACATGCATGCATTTCCTTCTCCCAGCAAAGTCTATGAGATTTCAATTTTTGCTGTCCACACTGGGCATCTTTTGTTGGCTGCTTTTTTCTAAATGCATTTTTGCAGCGTTTTGCCGCGCTGCGTTTTTGGTACATTTTTGGTGCATTTTTGATGCACTCAAGATGCACTCAAAATGCACTGGCAAAAAGATGCCACATGTGAGCATAGTCTAAAGGGGGCTTTACACACTGCGACATCGCTAATGCGAAGTCGTTGGGGTCACGGAATTTGTGACGCACATCCGGCCGCATTAGCGATGTTGCTGCGTGTGACACCGATGAGCGATTTTGCATTGTTGCAAAAACGTGCAAAATCGCTCATCGGTGACATGGGGGTCCATTCTCGATTATCGTTACTGCAGCAGTAACAATGTAGTTCATCGCTCCTGCGGCAGCACACATCGCTATGTGTGACGCCGCAGGAACGAGGAACCTCTCCTTACCTGCCTCTATGAGGAAGGAAGGAGGTGGGCGGGATGTTCCGGCCACTCATCTCCGCCCCTCCGCTTCTATTGGGCGGCATCTCAGTGACGTTGCTGTGACGCCGCACGGACCGCCCCCTTAGAAAGGAGGCGGTTCGCCGGTCACAGCGACGTTGCCGGGCAGGTAAGTATGTGTGACGGGTCTGCGCGATGTTGTGCGGCACGGGCAGCGATTTGCCCGTGTCGCACAACAGATGGGGGCGGGTACCCACGCTAGCGATATCGGGACCGATATCGCAGCATGTAAAATAGCCTTTAGAGCGCAAACCTTAATCCAATTTAAAATTTGTGGGTTGACCTGAGGAGGGCTGTACACAGGAGAAGCCCCCACAATCTGACAGATATGGAATGCTACTGCAAGGAAGAGTGGGCAACGATTTCCAATTCTAGATGTGCCATGCTCATACACTTTTACCCAAAATGACTGAATACTGTCAAATCAAAGGATACTTCAACAAAGTAGCAGTTTAAGGGTGTACATACAGTGCCTTGCGAAAGTATTTGGCCCCCTTGAATTTTTCAACCTTTCCTCACATTTCAGGCTTCATACATAAAGATAAAAATTTTAATGTTATGGTAAAGAACCAACAACAAGTGGGACACAATTGTGAAGTTGAATGAAATTTATTGCTTATTTTAAATTTTTTAAAAAAATAAATAACTGAAAATTGGGGCGTGCAATATTATTCGGCCGTTTTAATTTTAGTGCAGCAAACTCACTCCAGAAGAAGTTCATTGAGGATCTCTGAATGATCCAATGTTGTCCTAAATGACTGAAGATGATAAATATAAGCCACCTGTGTGTAATCAATTCTCCGTATAAATGCACCTGCTCTGTGATAGTCTCAGTGTTCTGTTTAAATCGCAGAGAGCATCATGAATACCAAGGAACACCAATACCAGGAATACCAAGGAACACAACAGGCAGGTCCGTGATACTGTTGTAGAGAAGCTTAAAGGCGGATTTGGTTACAAAACGATTTCCAAAACTTTAAACATCCCATGGAGCACTGCGCAAGCGAACATATTGAAATGAAATGAGTATCATACCACTGCAAATCTGCCAAGACCCAGCCATCCAGCCAAAACTTTCATCTCAAACAAGGAGAAGACTGATCATAGATGCAGCCAAGAGTCCCATGATCACTCTGGATGAACTGCAGAGTCTCTCCATAGTACAACAATCAGTCGTACACTGCACAAATCTGGCCTTTATTGAAGAGTGGCAAGGAGAAAGCCATTTCTCAAAGATATTCATAAAAAGTGTTGTTTAAAGTTTACCACAAGCCACCTGGGAGACACACCAAACATGTGGAGGAAGGTGCTCTGGTCAGATGAAACCGAAATCGAACTATTTGGGCACAATGCCAAACGATATTTTTGGCGTAAAAGCAACACAGCTCATCACTCTGGACACACCATTCCCACTATCAAACATGGTGGTGGTAGCATCATGGTTTGGGCCGGAGATTTGTCTTCCAACAAGACAATGATCCAAAGCATAAAGCAAAATCTACAATGCAATGGTTCACAAATAAACGTATCCAGGTGTTAGAATGGCCAAGTGAAAGTCCAGACCTGAATCCAATCGAGAATCTGTGGAAAGAGCTGAAAACTGCTGTTCACAAACGCTCTCCATCCAACCTCACTCAGCTCCAGCTATTTGCAAAGGAAGAATGGGCAAGAATTTCAGTCTCTTGATGTGCAAAACTGATAGAGACATACCCCAAGCAACTTGCAGCTGTAATCGCAGCAAAAGGTGGCGCTACAAAGTATTAACTTCAAGGGGACTAATAATATTGCACGCCCCACTTTTCAGTTATTTATTTTTTAAAAAAGTTTTATATAAGCAATAAATTTCGTTCAACTTCACAATTGTGTCCCACTTGTTGTTGATTCTTCACAATAACATTAAAAATTTTATCTTTATGTTTGAAGCCTGAAATGTGGGAAAAGGTTGAAAAATTCAAGGGGACTGAATACTTTCACAAGGCACTGTATTTATGGAAATACATTATTTTAGTTCTTTATTTTTATTTTTCTACCTAAAAAGATTTCAATTTATTTTTCAATGGCTTTGTACAGATTATGAGGGACATTAAAGGAGGAAAAAATTCTGAAATGATTTTTCTTGATATGGTTTTTGTAGATGATAAAAAGTTGGCGTTTTAACTTTTTATGTCAAGTGCAGCTAAATTCACTTCAAACCAAAACTTACAAGTGTTTTATCTAATGTTAGAGACATTTTCAAATGCATTAGAACAATTTCTGTAGCAGTTTAATAAAGTCCTTTGACTTACTTATAAAGATTTCCAGGAAGTAGTAACCAAATCCCAAGAGCCTCCTCTAATATATCTATGTAGGGTCAGTCTATTAATCTAACCAAGACATTATTTGTGCCCTAATGCTATACTTTGTGTAAATGTAAAAGTTTAATGAAAATGAAGAATGAATGTCACGCCACATTCACTATATTCATGTATAATGTTCTAGATAATATATGTCGCTATTGTATTATTCTAGACTTAATTGTTATGTATCAGCTACTGATTGTCAAATCTAAAATTAACATCACATTTTATTTGAAAAACCATGATTGAGATCATATGAGTCAAAAGAGGGACTACCTCAAATGTAATATTAGTTTTATTATTTAGAGGTGTGCAGAAGACGGTTAATGTGGAGAATCAAAGAAATTATTTACTTTTTCTGGTGTTGGCAAGTTGCAAATTTTAATTCATTCCATATTTGCACTCAAATTTGTGACTTTTTCTTCCTTTGACACTGTAAAAATAGTAACGATGCAGGTAGGCATTTATTAACCCCTTCAGCCCCGGGGCACTTTCCGTTTTTGCGTTTTTGTTTTTTGCTCCCCTTCTTCCGAGAGCCGTAACTTTTTTATTTTTCCGTCAATCTTGCCATATGAGGGCTTGTTTTTTGCGGGACAAGTTGTACTTTTAAATGAAACCATAGGTTTTACCATATGGTGTACTGGAAAACAGCAAAAAAATTCCAAATGCGGAAACATTGCAAAAAAGTGTGATGGCACAATAGTTTTTGGGATGTTTTATTCACAGTGTTCACTATATGGTAAAACTGATGTGTGGGTATGATGCCTGAGGTCGGTGCGAGTTTGTAGACACTTACATTGTATAGGTTTACTTGTATCTAAGGGGTTAAAAAAATTTCACAAGTTTGTCCTACAGGCTCTACGGTAGGGACGGGCTGCACCTCAATGGGGAAGGTGCAGCTGTGCTGGGGGAGAAAATGGTGAGACGGATGGAGGAGCTTTTAAACCTGGGGGGAGGGAGGGTAGTGGAGCAAAAAAGGGGATAGATAGAGCAGATAGAGACAGTGAGATGGTAGGGGTCAATGAAGGATTAGGGGGGGATGGGACATGCAAGGAACGTAGGGAGGCTAGGAGTAATAAAGGTGTTAATAGGATTAAATGTCTACTGGCAAATGCAAGAAGTCTTGCAAACAAAATGAATGAATTGGAGACTCTTATGTCAACCATGGATTATGATGTGGTGGGCATTACGGAAACCTGGCTGGATGAAAGCCATGACTGGGTGACAAACATACAGGGTTATAGTAGATTTAGGAGGGACAGGAAAGACAAAAAAGGTGGTGGGGTGTGTATATTTATCAAATCAAACCTAAAACCTGTGTTGAATGATGACATTGGGGGGAACTGCAACAATGTAGAGTCAGTATGGGTAAATGTACATGGGGAGGGGAATAATGGAAAAATGCTAATTGGAGTTTGCTCTAAGCCTCCTAACATACCTGAACAAATAGAGGGTGAAATGCTGGAACAAATTGAAAAGGCAGCTAATAATAATAATCGGGTTCTTATTATGGGGGATTTCAACTAACCAGACATACAGTGGTACTTTGTCCTGCGGTTGATATTTTTCATAAATTAGTGTCCAGTGACTTCAAGGCACTGGAGAGTAGGAGATCGGGTGGGGGCAACCTGACCCTAGATCAGAGGAAAGCTCTGAGGGAGTTGGGGTCCCTACCCGATGTTGTTATCAAACCTGCGGACAAAGGGGGGAACGTGGTCGTCTGGCCCGTCAAAATGTATGAGCGGGAAGCCTTCAGGCATTTGAGGGATAAATCATCCTACTCTACCCTGACATCCAATCCGACCGATCAATTCATGTCTATTCTCTTTGAGATAGTGGATCGGGCCTTTCAGCTGGGCTTGATACCTAAAAAGGTTATGGAGGGGCTGTTGATTAAGGATCCCAAAATTCCGACCTTCTATCTACTCCCTAAAATCCACAAAGATCCCCTTGTCCCCCCGGGGTGTCCGATAGTCTCCGGCATTGGGGGGCTGTCTGAGCCGGTATGTAGGTTCATTGAGTTTTACCTGCATCCACTAGTTCAGACTTTGCCCTCCTATGTCGGGGACTCCACTGACGTCCTGAGGCAGATTGATGGGATCTTTGTGGATCCTGGCGTCATCCTGGCCACTGTAGACGTTGAGTCTTTGTACTCATCCATTGGTCATACCTTTGGACTTCAAGCAGCTAGGTTTTTTCTGGAGACGAGCGGTCTGGATGCACCGATGATTGAATTAATTTTGGAATTACTTTCTTTTATTTTAACGCACAATTATTTTCTTTTTAAGGATAGATTCTTTTTACAAGAGCGTGGCACTGCGATGGGCGCGGCGTGCGCGCCTTCGTACGCAAACCTTTTCCTGGGCTACTGGGAGAGGGAGGTTTTTGGCGAGGGCGCGCCCGCCGCGTCTCAGGCGCAGTGCTGGCTCCGTTTTATTGATGATATTTTGATTTTTTGGAAGGGCACTGATTTGGAATTTTTTCAATTTATTTCTGTTTTGAATTCTAATGGCTATAACATCAAATTGACATCCAAATGTCATGCCGCTGCCATTGATTTTTTGGATATTCATATATCTGTGCATTCAGACCGCTCGATCCAGACCACTATACACCGCAAGGAGACTTCAGTGAACAGCCTTCTCCATGCCTCATCTGCGCACACTCCCTCCACAATCTCCGCGATACCAATTGGCCAATATTTAAGAGCTAAACGAGTATGCTCTAATGACCATCTATTTGAAGAAGAGGCTAAAGATCTCCGGGAGAGATTTATTTCTAGGGGATATAGTGGGAGGAGCGTGCGCAGAGGTTATCAACGGGCCCGTAGTACACCAAGGAATGATCTACTGGTCTCAAGAAAGAAAGTGGAGACAGCTCCTGTTACTAGGTTCATTTCCACCTATAATGATAGATGGCAGGATATGCGAACAATTCTAAAACGCCATTGGGATGTGCTCAAGACTGAACCCTCCCTTGGGGATAGGTTGCCATCTAATCCACCCATGACAGCTAGAAGGGCCTCTAATTTACGTGATTCATTGGTCAACAGCCATTATGTGGCTAAGGTGCCTCGTCTTTTTGGTGTTGGCGAACCACGACGTGGCTTTTTTCCTTGTGGCAATTGCATTGCCTGTCGTAATATGATAAGAGCAACCACATTCTCTTCTGCTGATGGCAGTCGTGAATTTGAGATACGCCACCACATCACTTGTCGTACAAGCAATGTAGTTTACTATGCCACTTGTGGGTGCGATTTAGTCTATATAGGACTTACTACACGTGAATTGCGCCTACGTACACGTGAACATGTCAGGAGTATTTCTGCGGCATCAGAATTGGACATGGATGACCCCGGCCTTACTACGCTACCCCGTCACCACAAGGTGGAACACGGATGTGACCCAACCCATTTTAGGGTAAGGGGCATAGATGTGGTCCATCTTGGGGCGAGGGGTGGAGATTATGGCAAGATTTTGGCACAGAGAGAGTGTGCCTGGATTGTTCGCCTTGGAACCATGACACCCATGGGCCTCAACGAAAAACTCAGCTTTTCTCCATTCTTATAATAATGCTATTACGGATTTTTCTGTCTCTCTAGGGGCATTTCATATATGTTTATGTATGTTTTGTTTTTAAATTGATTTTAATTACCTCCCTCTATGTTTTCTATTTTTTCTTAGTGCTCTTATCTCTTTTTTGTGGCCAATATGATGGATTTTGTGTGACACAGAAATGAAGCCTTCAAGAATATGTTGCATACATGCATTATGATTTATGTTAATGCTTCATGATGTGTCCTTTATATTTGAATTCATTTTCCATTTGGGTAGTGATTATTATCACCTCTCGGTTCCCCTTGTTCATCTGCTATTCCAGGGATACCCCTGCCGGTCCCATACACATATAGTTATTATACCAGCTTATATTTGGTGCCATCACATTGGGTTTTTCCAGTGATGGCATCTTAGTGGTTCCCTTCTCTTTGAGGCGAATCGGTGTGGAACGGACCTGCAATAATGCTGTGTGATGCTAGGTTCCGTGCGGCATTATGAGTTCGGGGACGCCCTTTCTCTTGCCCACACACAAGATGGCCGCGGCGCATGTATCTTGCCGCTCCCCACTTCCGCCCACGCTGAGGATCTCGGATGCGGTGGGAGGTGACGCTGTTGTGGCGTCACTTCTGCCGGGGAGACCCGGAAGTGATGGGTGGATGGGGAGCGCTGACGCGATACATGCGGCACAGATGGCGGTGATCTATGGTAATGTACAGGGGTATTTAGGGGCACTTGGCCACATAGGATGTATGCACTGCCCCCCGAAGAAGCAACGCAAAGCGAAACGCGTTGGGGCTTCTCCCACTGATACTTGGACTTCTGCCCTGGCACTAATTTAGCACTTTGCAACTTTTTAATGGGTAAGCAGCTTTGTTCTATAGACATTTCATTGTACTTGTAGTTAGAGGAACTTCCTTTACTACATCTTCAGGGTGCTGCTTGCCCATTCTTTGTATATGCCTTTACCTTATTGGGTTGATGTCCTCCTGTTTTGGGGATTATTTGTCTGGGACTGTTCTCCTACCTACTATGTCTTTTTCTATTATTGTGATTTTACCATTGTCTGAATTTGTACTTAATAAACTTTTTTAGTTTTTATACTATAATGACAATGGTCTTGATGATTTTTTCTGATTATATGGTTGGCCATTTAACACTCCTTCCTCTCTTTCTTCTATTGATGCCTTTATGGAGTGGCCGTATTTCATTTTTATTGTATACCCCATCTGTCACCTTGAAATTTTTGATTATACAGTGGGACATAGAATCTTCTGGGTGTACTAAAAGCTGTAAATTCTTATCTACCATTCAAGACAATTACCTCTCTCAGATAGTAGATGAACCGACGAGGGGAGATAATTTGCTAGATTTGGTCCTGTCAAATAGACCGGATACAATTTCAGACCTACAGGTCCGGGAGCACTTGGGCACCAGTGATCATAATATGGTAAGCTTCAACGTAATATTCAAAATAACATTTCAAAGGGGAAATGCTAAAACCTGGAATTTTAGGAAAGCTGATTTCAATAAATTAAGGGAAGAGCTTAAATGTGTAGATTGGGACAAAGTCATGGTAACTGGGGATACTGAACATAAATGGGGAAAGTTTAAGGATATACTGCTAGAGTCCTGTAAAAAACGTATACCCTCTGGTAATAAAACGTCCCGGAATAAAAAGAAACCACTATGGCTAAATAAGACTGTACAAAGTATAATAAAACAAAAGCAAAGGGCGTTTAAAATCTTGAAGGCTGAGAATACAGAAATAGCATTTCAGGAGTATAAAGATATCAATAGGCAATGCAAAAAAGAAATCAAACAAGCAAAACTAGCTACTGAAACAAAAATCGCCAATGACATTAAAATAAATCCCAAAATCTTTATTAGGGATTAGGGTGTATAAAAAGAGAGATTAGATCCCGTGATCCCAACGTATTGTTACCCCTCTATAAATCACTTGTAAGGCCACATCTGGAATATGGGATTCAGTTTTGGGCTCCACATTTTAAAAAGGACATTCAGAAGTTAGAGTCAGTTCAAAGGCAGGCAACTAGACTATTACAAGGAATGGAAGGCCTCCTATATGATGACAGGTTGAAAAAGTTAGATATGTTTAGCTTAGAAAAAAGACGTCTCAGAGGAGATCTCATTTATATGTATAAATACATGTGTGGTCAATATAAAGGACTGGCACATGACTTATTTCTTCCGAAGACAATACTAAGGACCAGGGGGCATTCACTGCGAGTGGAAGAAAAGCGATTCCGACAGCTAAATAGGAAAGGGTTCTTTACAGTTAGAGCAGTCAGACTGTGGAATGCCCTACCACAAGAGGTAGTAATGGCAGATACTATAACAGCTTTCAAAAAAGGGCTGGATGATTTCCTCAGTACACAAAACATTGTTTGTTATAAATTACTTTGTAGAACTGGTGGAGGAAGGTTGAACTAGATGGACCTAGGACTTTTTTCAACCTTAGTAACTATGTAAAAAAAGTAGTGCACGTTTTGCGCCATTTTCCGAAACACATAGCGTTCTTATTTTTTGGGATCTATGGCTCAGTGATGGCTTATTTTTTGCGTCTCGAGCTGTCATTTCTAATGGTGCCATTTTTGCGCAGATGCTACGTTTTGATCGCCTGTTATTGCATTTTGCGTAAAACTTGCGGCGACCAAAAAACGTAATTTTGGCGTTTGGAATTTTTTTACCACTACGCCGTTTACCAATCAGATTAATTGATTTTATATTTTGATAGATCGGGCATTTCTGAACGCGGCGATACCAAATATGTGTATATTTATTTATTTTTTAACCCTTTAACTTTCAATGGGGGGAAAGGGGTGTGATTTGAACTTTTAGGTTTTTTGTTTTTTTTTTATTTTTTAAAACTTTTTTTTTACTTTTTTTTTATTTTACTAGTCCCCCTAGGGGGCTATAGCGATCAGCAATCCAATCGCTCTTATCTATCTGCTGATCACAGCTATACAGCTGTAAACAGCAGATTCAGTCACTTTCTATTCCTCTCTGCTCGCGGCCGAGGGAAAACGAAAGTGAAACTTCATAGCTGCAGGCGTCATCACATGACCCTGTGCTACGATGGCAACCACCGATAGTCACGTGATCACGCACGTGACTTCCGGTGGGGGGCGGCGGTAAGTAAAAAACATGGCCGCGCGCATTTAGATCTTGCTGCCAGACATTGGCAGCAAGATTTAAGGGGTTAATGGCCGCGGGTGGAAGCGATTCCACCCGCGGCTAGCAGGCACACATGTCAGCTGTTGAAAACAGTTGATATGTATGCCGACCGCCACCGCCTGCCCGCGGCAGGGGGTGGGGCTTAACGGGACACGCTCCATGACGGATATATCCGTCTATGGTCGTGAAGGGGTTAATGTCAGAAATTTTAGTAACATAAGGCCCCGTCACACACAGAGATAAATCTTTGGCAGATCTGTGGTTGCAGTGAAATCATGGACATATTGTTCCATTTGTACACAGCCACAAACCTGGCACTTATTGTCCACAATTTCACTGCAACCACAGATCTGCTACAGATCTGCTACAGATCTGCCACAGATCTGCCACAGATATATCTCTGTGTGTGACAGGGCCTTAAGTGTAAATATACGCATGCTCAAAGATTTTAATGTCTGCTTTATAGAAAGCCTACATTGCGACAAAATTGCTACATGTTAAATTATTAAAGGCGCGTTAACACCTTTGTGCATTTTGCTTTACCATACTTTAGTTTAAGACTGTAGTATGAAACTCCAGTCTTAGTAATTTCCCCCCCTCCTTGTCCTCTGTATAGGTATTCCAGCAGTATTCTCAGCAGCTTAAAATAATAGAACTATATAGGAGCTAATTCATAGAGAAACAGTCACAAAGTAATGGAGTACAAGCCCACTAAGTCATCATCTGCATCAGCTTCAGAAGGGAGTGAATTCATCGGTCCTTGACAACTCTCTCAATCATTTGTGCTGGGGTGGAGGACTCCAGCTGCAACCATTTTTTAACTAAATGCAGCAAGTCAAACATTTGGGAGTGAGGAGGTTTGTCATCGTGATAAGCACAGTGGTTCACCCGCCGGTGCACCCATCACGATGTGACAGTCAAAGTAACTCCTATGTGTTTTCAACTTAACATATTCTTTCACGTCCTGCAAGGCCAGGTCACAAAAGGTCTTTTGTGGCTCACCAATTAGATATGGCGCCAGCACCTCTGCCCACTGCTCCAGCGGCAGCTTTTTCCACTCTGTGACTCTTTCAAACAGTCAAAAATGCTTCAACATCGTCACCCAAGGTCATCTTTTGCATTGCTCTCCTTACTGCCTTCTGGACGTGTGAGTCATCACCTGGACTAGGGGGTTTGGTGGGCATTCAACCACAGATTGCTTCTGCTAGGAGATCCATCTGCTGCTTCAAGACTTGGTGCAACAGCCGCTGCTGCTGCTCCAACACCTACTGCTGTTGCTGAGCTTGCACCAGGTGTTAAATCATGTCCCCCATGCTGTCTGAACATGCTTCCAGACTTATGGCTGCCTTCGCCCATGACATACAGTTTGTCTCCAGCAGTCACACGTGCTCCTTCGGAATCTTGCCTGCACTTCTAGCACCAAATGTGGCTGTTCACCTCGCATGGATGTGGGTTGAGGTAATCATAAGGATGCTTATTGTTCTTCAGCTGGTTTCTTTAGGCTTCATAAACAAGTCAAAAATCACAAACTCAATAACAGCTTTTGTCTGGCATAAATGAACAAACTAAACTCAAATACACTGCTACACGGTCTGCCTGTTCAGGTAAATATCCGGCTCTTTTAGCACAAGTACTCTGGTGGAGATTTACACACCTCCATAAACACAGGCACCTGAATGAATCCACAGGTCTCCATTTTACCACCTGACCACCTGGACCAAACCCTGGAGTAGAGATATCTGAACAGCCATCCCACACATGTCTTTGTTCACAAAAACCAAGCCCTGTCATGGCCTAGTAACCCTGTAAGGCCGGTTTCACACATCCGGCTTTTCGCCGGTTTGCCGGATCCGGCGCTCTCCCGTACAGACAATACAGTACAGTGACAGCGCTGTAACTTCCGGGTCACATGCGCCGGTCACATGACAGCATGTGACCGGCGCTTGTTGCGCTGTCACTGTACTGTAGTCACTGTATGGGAGAGCGCCGGATCCGGCAAACCGGCGAAAAGCCGGATGTGTGAAACCGGCCTAAGCATTTAACATGCTGGAGCCTGCTTCTGAGTTATTATGACTGAGGCTATCAACCTCGGTGAACCATATTTCCCCCCTCCAGGATTTATATATATTAAAAGAAATCCAGCATATTGTTATTTTTTAAATAAACATATAATATAGTGTTATGCCTTTTTTATAAGCTTGCAGTATTATTAGACGTTGGTTTTTATAGGTCTGTCATTTCAATTATATTATTATCAGTAATTTATTACATGTATTTAGGACATCAGCTGGTTATGAATAAGTCAATATCTGTGTCACAAAGTGAATCAATATACCCCGCATGACTGCCTGAAGACATATTGAATGGGTTTGCAAGTTAGTAAAGGCATATTTAATAGAAACTGCGCATTAACAAGTAGATGTATTGAATTGTCAATATGTAATTATTCAGATGTGTAATTCTCCTTAAGTAATTGAGCATTATCTTAATTCTGTTTAGGTATCCCTATGGAAAATGTTATTTAATACCACCAAATGTCACATATCTCCTATATAACATATTATAGTGAAAAATTCTAGTTCAAATTCTCATATCGAATAATGCAAGTAGTAAATTACAGATCAGTGTCTCTTGGTGGTAGCTTGCCTGCAACGCCCCTTGATGAGGTTGGCCACTGCTTTTTTTTACTGATTTCCTATCTGTAGGATTAGCCATCAATATCTTTTTGGTGGGGATGCGAAACCTGGCACACTCACTGATCAACTGTTGCTGATGGTATCAGGAAGTTCTCAGATGCTGTTGGAACATAGAAGTTCCATCAGAACTATAGTGGCCAGAGACAGGTAGTGCTGATCCACCCTCTACTTGAATAAGGGGTATCTGCCAACAGTCTCTATAGAAATGATGGAGCTACTTTGTTTCGGCTGCAACAGAGAACTTCCAGCCAGCACCAGTAAGAGCTAATAGATGATGACCTACGTATAGACCACCTATAAAAAAAAGCAGTGACCATCCACTTTAATACAGAGACTGAACATTGTGAAAGTAGGTAAGTGTAATGTTACAATGAATGGGCTATTCTTGGGTGGCAACATGGGAGAATTGTGGATGGCAGTGACTGTGGCATTTTGTTGTTTTTTTATTTTATTTTTTAGAAAGTTGTGTTCATTATTCTTGAATGTTCTGTGTCTTTTATTGTAAGTGTACCACCCCCGTGTCAGCAGCTGGGCTGCCCGGATCCGCGGTTGCTCGAGGGGCGTCTGGACCCGGGGGTCTCGCGGCCACTCGAATAGAAAGAAGGGGGGTATTTACAGATTTACAGCGGAGTATTGTTTGGAATAGTTTGTGACGCCACCCGTGGTGTGTGGTGAGGTTGAGTACCACCGCTGCGGCTGGGAGTACCCGGTGGCGATGTAGTGGGCAGGCAGGTGTTTAACCCCTTCACGGGTAAGGGGAATGCCCCAGGACTCGGTGATGGTGACAGGGACGTGCCGTTGGGAGGTAATGGTCACTTGCGTACTCACTCAGTCCAATAACTCTGATGTGACGCCCTGGCAAAACCAGGTAGTCACAAATAGGCCCCCACATTACATTGTTCCCTCACTAGGAAACATACAGCCAACCAGAAAACCCTAGTCACCCCCCCTTAGGGAAAGATAGACACACCAGAGGGCATGAACAGGCGGTTGGGACACGCCCACCCAGGGGTCCAGACAGCCCAGGGCGGAAAAGCAAGGCAGATGAGTCTGAAGTTCAGTTTGGAGACGAGTGTGGGCTGGAGCTAAGTGTAGCTCCAGCAGGAAAGTTCAAGTTGAACAATACCAGGGTTGGAGCCCTGGTGCCACTGGCTAGGAGGCAGATGGTGGTCTCCGTCAGCAGGAGACGGGAAGACAATTCGGCAGAACCGAGGTGGACTGGGACAGGGTTGTAGCCCGCCGGTACCGACACGGGGAACCAACCTGGAAACCGTAGCATAAAGGGGGGTACTCAGACCCTGTAGCCAGAACCAAGCAGACTGGTTAATTCATTGATTGAGGCCAGGACTAGAGGTCCTGTCCCACCCAAAGTCCCTCATAGAAGACAACATCCCACCGTTAGGGATAAGAGGTCACCACCAGGGCCCATAGATCCCACGGGCCAGCGCCTGCGGGCACGGCTCCTTAGACCACATCCAGCTGGGAGCGGCGGCATCCGCAAGTGAAGCAGTTGGTAAGGAAGCTGCAGCTCCCGCTCCAGTCGCAGGAGCGGTGGACCCCTGGGCTCCGGTAGTGACTCCCCATGTAGCAGCTGGTGGTGACCCGCCTGCCACAGGAAGGGTGTCAGCTCCGGTAGTCCGCCCAGCCGCAACGGGAATGGCGCCTGGCTCAGAAGACCCCTTAGCCGCCAGCTCGGAATCGGAGGAGACAGATGAAAGCAGCCCCGGTGTCGACGCCTCGGTAGCAGCGTATACCCCGCGATGTGGTGGGAATGGATATCAGATGGTTCTGTTGACCCGTACATACTGTATGCTGGTGGCGTATGAGGCTGATGCGGAGTCCAGCTCTGAGGATGAGGCCCCGACTGCCGGAGAGGGTGTGATAGTGCCAATCTGCCGGCACTGCGAGGTGCCCGGGCACTTTGCCAGTGCGTGCCCCGGGAATGACCGGCCTTAAAGGGGCCGGAGCCCGCTATAAGTTTTAAAGTTTACAAGTTGAAGTTTGATGTTTATGGACTAGCACCCCTGTTGAACGTCCTCTTGTTCCTGGAGGAGGCCATCTGCACAGCAGGTGGGGGATGACAGGGCAGTTAAAAAGTTCAATGATGCAGCACTCCGTTCTTATTGAACATCTTCACCCCTGCAAGTTACAAGTGAAGAGCCCATCTGGGGTCGGAGCCCCAGGTGGAGGATGGAGCCTGTTCCGGAGGAGCAGTCATACCCGCACCGTCGGCAGCTGAAGACGGAGTGTTTTGGACAGTGCCGCCCGTGAGCGAAGGTGGCATTGGGGACTCGTGCTGTCCGGTGGTGGTCCGGGGAAAGCTGCAAGACGAGGCTGTTCTGGCAGCGGAGTTTAAATGTTACAAATGACTAACCTTTTCACCAAGCCGCAGTCTCTGGAGAGGCTGGTTGGAGGATGGGCCTTCGGCCGAGGCCCTGTCACCAGCAAAACCGGTGACTACCCTCCGGGTCAGGGGTCCCCTGGATGTGGGGCCCTTGAAAAAGGACTGCCGGGTAAGGAACTTTTTACCCGGCCTGTTTGGGCAACACCCGGACCTACCCTGGACTTGAGCAAGGGGTGACAACCTGTGTTTTAGAGGTGGCATCAGGGCTAGGTTGTTTTGGGTGGGTGAGGTGAGACGGACCCGGTCCGTCCCGTCCCGGTTTTATATGTGCAACGTTTAAGTAACATACCTCCCATAAGGGAAGAAAACAAAATATTGATTGTAAATATGTTATTATACTTGTAAACTGTTCATCTTTTTATCTTTTCCAGTTAAATAAATGGTGGTGGTTGGACAGCCCGTGGACGGTCTGTATTTAACCAAGGGGGAATGTGACGCCCTGGCAAAACCAGGTAGTCAAAAATAGGCCCCCACATTACACTATTCCCTCACTAGGAAACATAAAGCCAACCAGAAAACCCTAGTCACCCCCCCTTAGGGAAAGATAGACACACCAGTGGGTGTGACCAGGCGGTTGGGACACGCCCACCCAGGGCTCCAGACAGCCTGGGGTGGGAAAGCAAGGCAGATGAGTCTGAAGTTCAGTTTGGAGAGGAGTGTTGGCTGGTGCTAAGTGTAGCTCCAGCAGGAAAGTTCAAGTTGAACGGTACCAGGGTTGTAGCCCTGGTGCCACTGGCTAGGAGACAGAGGGTAGTCTCCGTCAGCAGGAGACGGGAAGACTGCTCGGCAGAACCGAGGTGGACCGGGACAGGGTTGTAGCCCGCCGGTACCGACACGGGGAACCGACCTGGAAACCATAGCACAAAGGGGGGTACTCGGACCCTGAAGCCAGAACCCAGAACCAAGCAGACTGGTTAATTCACTGATTGAGGCCAGGACTAGAGGTCCTGTCCCACCCAAAGTCCCTCATAGAAGACAACATCCCACCATTATAGATAAGAGGTCACCACCAGGGCCCATAGATCCCACGGGCCAGCGTCTGCGGGCACGGCTCCTTAGGCCACATCCAGCCGGGAGCGGACTCCTGAGTTTCACACTAGGAAAGTCCACCTTACACAAACAGTGCAGAGACCAGGATAGAGACCACCAGCCGGGTGGCGGACCCGAATGCAACCGGCCGCGGCCCCGGCCACCATCACCTTGGCTTACCAGAGACTTGTGTGGTTTATTAACAGTGAGTACACCAACACTCCCTGTGGTCGCAATCTACTGCACCGAGCCACCGGGTCCCGGGGCCACCATCCCTGCCCACGGAGGGGTTAACAACTTGCTGCACAACATCTTCCCTGGGTGCCCCATAACAGCACCTCACCACACACCGTGGGTGGCGTCACGAACTAACTACGGCCTACCCCATACGTCTACGTCCCCCCCATTTATTTGCTGTGTCCGCGAGACCCCCGGGTCCGGATACCCTCAAGCCACCACCCCTGAAGGCCCGGATCCGAGCAGCACCGGCTGCTGGCACGGGGGCGGCACACTTACACCGACAACTGTAGTAAACCAAAGTTCTGGACACCGCTGCCGCTGAGTGGGAGAACGCGTGGGTCCCGTTGCCGTTGGTGTTGCCTGTTGATCTGTGACCTTTCCCTTGGCACTTCGTTTCTCTCTGGTTGGTCCCTGTAGCCTGAAACTAGTCGGGTACCGCTTCCCAGTATGGCTAAATGGGGAAGCTTGCTCTCAGGGTTCACGCTTGGGATTTCTTGGACTGTATTTGTGCAAAGTCCTATCTCTCTTGTTGCGCTAGTACCCCGATTTTGGAGCGGGTGGAGGGCGGATCCTGAAGGCTCCGTTCTCGTTGGGTAAATTGTCAGGTTTCCTGAAGCTACTCCCTGACCTAGGGTCCACGTACCCCATCGTACCATGGTCCCAGCCCGGTGATGGTACAAGGCTGCCGGCTGTCCTCCACGACAATGCCGTACCCCTTGTCACTATCCCCTGCGACCGGGGGTCCAGCTCCTACCAGGCCCAGACCAACGTCTGCTACCTAGTACTTCACGGAGCCCAGCTCCTGACCTCATCTCACTTTTGCCTCCAACACTACACTGACCTACTCCTGACACTCCTGACCCCTTAACCAACCCCCCAAGTGGGTGACCCTATTCCACTCAGTCCGTCCACTGGTGTGTCTGGTGGGTGTGGTGTAGAGTGCTCATAGGATTTTGATTAGCTGGTCTTGGCAACACCATTTGGTTAGGGACCCGTAACCAAGGAGGAGGTGGATATTGCACAGAAGAGCAGATTGCACAATACCCTGTGACAACCTGATAGGCCAGGGTGTAACATAAGGACATTGTAGCTGTCATAATATGAAGATTATCTGCAGTGGTGTAGCTTGAAGCTTTTTAGCCCCAATGCAAAATTTCCAACATAGAACACAAATGTGACAGACAGATATATAATAATAATAATAATAATAATAATAATAATAAGAAGAAGAAGAATAGTTTTCTCATATGCTCTAGTGCAAGGGTCTCAAACTCAGCTACGTATATGGGCTGCACATAGAAAGAAAATTATTTGGGGGACTGCGTTTTTTGCAGGACAAAGTGACATTTTTAGTGATATATTTTTTTTTCTATACACCCCTGGATTACTTTTTTTTAACATTCTCAGCATGTTTCTTTTAACACTAGAAGTTCCAGAGAGGAGTCATTTAACATTTCTACCTTTGGAACCCAGAGAAGGATTTTAGCTAACATCCTATAATCACCGTCTTTTGTTCTGTAATTAAGGCCATTACTGTCGCACCACAGGAGGTTGTTGTTTTCCATTGAGTTTAGCCATTTAGTTTCTAGTTAGTTCTATTCAGTTTATTAAGCGTCATTTGACCCTCTTTCAGGACTTCAGGGGGGAGCTCGCAATTTCTGGGACTTCTAGTGTTAAATGACATTCATCATATACTTATGGTACGGTTTTATAGCTTGGGTTGTTATGGATGTGGTGATAACAAACGTGCACTTTTCTGTTTATTTTAGGTTATATAAAAATCAATTTTAATGGTAAAAAAAATAAATCATGCTATATCTTGTTTTTTTTTTACATTTTATCCCCTTTTTGTAAGTAATATCGTTTTACAATTAACACATGTCGAAATTTTGGCCAACTTCTTGTTGTAATGTGTCCATCCTGGTCCTCATTTTGTAGTAAAGTTTTCATCCTGTAGTAATGTGCCCATCCTTGTACCCATCCTGTAGTAATGTGTCCATGATGGTCATTACCCTGTAGTAATGTACCCATGCTTGTCCCCTTCTTGTAGTAATGTGTCCATGCTAGTCCTCTTCTTATAGTAATGCCCCCTTTCCTAATCCCTTTCTTGTAGCAATGCCCCATCCTGTAGTAATTTCCCCTAATATGTACCTTCTTGCAGTAATGTGCCCAGGTCCCCATCCTGTAGTAATGTGCCCCATCTTTGTTCCCTTGTAATAATGTGCCCATCCTGCAGTAACGGGCCCATCCTTGTTGGCATCTTGTAGTAATGTGCCCCTCCTTGTCCCCATCCTGTAGTAATGTTCCCATCCTTGCCCCCATCTTGTAGTAATGTGTCCATCCTTGTCCCCTTTTTGTAGTAATGTGCCTATCTTTGTCCCCATCTAGAGTAATGTACCTCTTCTTGTCTCCTTCTTGTAGTAATGTTCCCATCCTTGTGCCCATCCTTGTCCCCATCTTGTAGTAATGTGACCATCCTTGTCCCCATCTCGAGTAATGTGCCTCTTCTTCACTCGATCTTGTAGAACTGTGCCCATCCTTGTCACCATCCTGCAAAAATGTGTCTATCCTGTAGTAATGTGCCCCATCCTGTAGTAATGTGCCCATTCTTGTCCCCTTCTTGTAGAAATGTGCCCATCTTTGTCCCCTTCTTGTAGTTATGTGCCCATGCTGGTCCTCTTCTTGTAGTAATATACCCATCTTTGTCCCCACCCTGTAGTAATGTGCCCATCCTTATCCCCATTGTGCAGTATTATGCCCATCCTTGTCCCCATCCTGTAGTAATGTGTCCATCCTTGTCCCCATCCTGCAGTAGTGTGCCGATCCTTGTCCCCTTGTGCCCATGCTTGTACTATTCTTGTAGTAATGTGCCCATGATGGTCCTCTTCTTGTAGTAATATGCCCATCTTGTTCCCACCCTGTAGTAATGTGCCCATCCTTGTCCCCATCCTGTAGTAATGTGCCCATCCTTGTCTCCATCCTGTAGTAATGTGCTAATCCATGTCCCAAGCCTGCAGTAATGTGCCCATCCTGTAGTAATGTGCGCATGCTGGTCCTCTTCTTGTAGTAATGTCCCCCTTCCTAGTCCCCTTCTTGTAGCAATGTTCCATCGTATAGTAATTTCAACTAATATGCCGTTCTTCACATACACATAAAAATAAAAAATTCTACTCACATGTCTTCCGTTCCCTCGGTGTCTTCCTTTCTGTTTCTTGCAACCTGCAGGAACATAGACCTCCCCCTATAATTGTAGCCAGTGCAGGGGGCCACCACAGTTAGTGCTATAGTTCAGGTGAATGTATTACAGGCGCCGTGCAGAGAAGCTCTCTCTACAGCTATCCAATAGCAGCCATCGGCCAATCAGAGGCCAGAAGCTGCTATTGGATAGCTATGCAGAAGGCTTCTCTGCTCAGTGTTCGCAATACATTGACCTAAAATAAAGCTCTGACTGTGGCGGCCCTATGCACTGGCCGTGATCTTCAGGGGGTCTACATGCCTGTAAGGTGCAGCCTCAGAGGCTGCATGCCGCCCGCAGGCTGCGTGTTTGAGACCCGTGCTTTAGGTCAACCTCTACACTCACTAACGTTGCACCCTATTATTTTGTAGGGACACAATGACTGCTATCATCATCAAGGCATTGTGGCTTTAACTTTTATTAGGTACTAGTACCATTGTTAGGCCCTGTTCGCACAGCATTTTTCATCAGTATTTTTAACCCAAAACCAGGAGTGGGACAATCAGAGATAAAGTATTATAGAAACATAGGCACCACTTCTGTAATTTTTCTTACAAATACTGATGTGAAATAATGACTAAAATACTGTCTTGAGAACATGGTCTTATAGGGCTGAACAACAAACCAAAGAAGCAGGGCAACAAATTAGTATTCATTGGATATGAAAAAGTCAAAACAAATAATCATAAAAATGAGTGACTCTGGATAATAGTACCGTATTTTTCGGACTATAAGGCGCACATAAAAACCTATGATTTTCTCAGAAATCGAAAGTGTGCCTTATAGTCCGGTGCGCCTTGTATATGAACACAAGTGAGCATTATGCCTCCTGTTAAGAGACATGCTTACTCACCTAAACCGGTCGCTCCGGTGCTGGTTGATCAGATGGGCCGCGCTGTTCTCCGGGGGCGCCTCCTTTCGGCCATCTTGCTCCTCTGTCTTCTGAAGCCTGTGTGCATAACGTGTCCACGTCATACACACTCGCCGGCACTGAGGTCCTGCGCAGGCGCACTACAATACCATACTTTGATCTGCCATGAGTAGGGCAGATCAAAGTGCACCTGCGCAGGACCTCAGTGCCGGGAGTGTGTATGACGTGGACGCATCATGCACACAGGCTTCAAAAGACAGAGGAGCAAGATGGCCGAAAGAGGAGGCGCCGGTCCTGGAGAACAGCGCCGCCCATCTGGCCAACCAGCACCGGAGCGACTGGTTTAGGTGAGTAAAGTGTTTTTTATTTTCTAAAGTGTGGCCTGCGCTCTTATATACAGCATGTTAGAATGCTGTACATAAGAGCAGCGTTGGACTGGCTACCGGAGGAATCTCCAGTAATACCAGGCCTGGATTCAGGTACCTGCAGTGCACTCTGGAGCTCTCACCTGAGCTCCGGAGTGCAGCCTAGACTGTACCGCGAGCGCTGAGTGATTGATTCCCCGGCGATTGCGGTTCAGTTCATGACAGCTGCAGACAGGCTGGGCTGATCTCCGGTGCTCTCATCTGAACTCCGGATTGCACCCCAGCCTTTTTGTAGCTGTCATGAACTTAAAGCGCTGCGGCTTATAATCCAGTGCGCCTTATATATTTACCCCTAGCGCCTTAGCAGGCTCTCATTGCTAATGCGCCTTATAATCCGGTGCGCCTTATAGTCCGAAAAATACGGTATTATTAAAAAGTGCATTGAAAAGCAAAATGCATAGGAATTTTAGGTTTTTTTCTTTTAATATTAGCATAACATATGCC
Organism: Anomaloglossus baeobatrachus; assembly: GCF_048569485.1. NCBI lineage: Eukaryota > Metazoa > Chordata > Amphibia > Anura > Aromobatidae > Anomaloglossus > Anomaloglossus baeobatrachus. Next base: position 489,625,978 of record NC_134354.1, read on the forward strand.
AACCATGAGATGATTTAAGGAAAATAATCTAATTTATCTAATTCTGGAAAAGTACACCAAATTTTTAATTTCATTTGCAAAATTCTAATAAATGTATAATAATTTTATTTCAAATTTATGACTATTTAATAAATCTGGGCAGTGTGTTGCTCAGGTCAGTTTCCTGTGTTTGAACCCTAGTGTATGTTTCTTAGACACAAGGCGAGAAAAACGGTGCGAGTGGAGTGCAATAAAACCTCACATTCCACTCGGACCAATATTAGCCTGTGTGTCAGCGCACATGAGCGATTATTTTCTCAACCCTAATCGGACCGAGAAAACAATCGCAGCATGCCGCGATTGTAATGCGAGACTCTTTCTCTCGCACCCATTCAAGTGTATGGGGCGAGAGAAAAATCGCACTGCACTCGCGGTACACCATAGTAATGCGAGTGCAGGGCGAGAATGGGAATAGCCGGCTGCGGAGGAGAGAGGGAGATAAATCCCTCCCCTCGTCAGTGCCGACCGCCCCCCGCAGCTGAGGTCTGCTCGCACAGTCAGACCTCAGTCGCAGGGACACTCGCATGACACTCGGCTCTGCTGTACTGCCAGCGTGAACCGAGTGTCATGTGAGGGGATCGCACTAGTGCCCCGTGTGGCCCCAGCCTTACGGTAATTTTAATTTGTATCATCTCTCATATAACAGATAAGGGCAAAAACACCAAATATTTTACAAAGAGGGTAAATATTTCACTTGTTTATATTAAATTTCACTATTAACAGAAAAATTGATTATTGCACACAATCTTGAGTTGTACAGGATCAGTAAAAAATAAATAATTTATTTTTCAAAGCACCACCTGCAGTTCAACCTCATTGACTTAAATGCTGCTATATCCAACACAAATAATGGCTGGGAAAAAAGTAACAATTTTTAAATCATAAATACAACTGTTAAAAAGTTATTATAAATTAGTGAGGACAAACAGTACTTAATTATTGTTGTTAATATGAAATCTGTGGGGTCTGACACCGTTGTTCAGCGATATTAGCTTGCAGAGTGAGCAATATTAGCTTACAGAGTACACCAGAGTTCCTTTGTAATGGCCATTCCTGTGTACTGCGCTCACTTCTTACAGAGTGTAAGGAGCCGGTACACCATAGTTCCTCTGTAGTGGCCATTCTTGTGTACTGTGGCTCAGGTCTTACATGGTGTAATGACCCGGTACACTAAAGTTCCTCTGTAGCCGCCATTCTTGTGTACTGTGGCTCAGCTTTTACATGGTGTAACGACCCGGTACACTAAAGTTCCTCTGTAGCCGCCATTCTTGTGTACTGTGGCTCACCTTTTACATGGTGTAACGACCCGGTACACTAAAGTTCCTCTGTAGTCACCATTCTTGTGTACTATGGCTCAGCTCTTACATGGTGTAAGGAGCCGGTACTCCACCGTTCCCCTGTAGTAACCATTCTTGGGTACTGCAGCTCAGCTCTTTTTCAGGTGAATATGAGCTGTTCTGTAGTACACAAGAACGATCGCTACAGTATACATAGCTGTGATGTTCCAGCTCAGTTCATTGTCTGGCAGGCGCCGTAAATACAAACAGCGGATCAGTGGGGTGTGTTGGGCATTGGACCACCACCAATCTGATACTGATTAATTATGCTAAGAAGTAGTAATCAATATCTAAGTTGAGGACAACCTCTTTAATTGCTCTCCCAATGTCTTATCCCAATTATCAGTCTTTATTTCATAGAAAACTGTTATATTGATCATCTGTGTTAACAATATAATGCATTTTTCAGATCTCAAATTTTGTCATGGACCTCTGTACCTCCATTTACAACAGAATGAAAGTTGACGAGGTAAGGACAAATTATGATTTATTTGTAAGTGTAATCCTTCCTGAACACAATATGGACTCAATATAGAAAATATTCAACCAATCAAATGGTAGCTTTGGTAAAGTAATAAATAAAAAGGGGATAATTAAGAAAGGAACTAATCTTACCCATTGAGAGAACATGATGTACAGAGGTAGATGAAGTAGGTCATCCAAGTGCAGTACGATGTTTTCCACAAACCCATAGACTTGAATGGTTGAGCGACACGCAATTTCAGACTAATAGTATCCTGCTGCAATATTTCAGCACTGTCCCATTGAGTAACGTTGGTCCAAGTGCTATCCAATAAAAAATAAAATAGCACTGCCCTATATATGCGCTCATGTGAGCTTTGTCTTAAGGCCGCTTTACACGCTGCGACATCGCTAGCATTTGCTGGCGATGTCGAGCGCGATAGCACCCGCCCCCGTTGTACGGCCGATATGTGGTGATCGCTGCCGTAGCGAACATTATTGCTACGGCTGTGTCACATGCACATACCTGCTCTGCGACGTCACTGTGACCGGCGAACTGCCTCCTTTATAAGGGGGCGGTTCGTTCAGCGTCACAGCGATGTCACAGCGGCGTCACTGAACTGCCGCCCAATAGAAAAGGAGGGGCGGAGATGAGCGGGACGTAACATCCCGCCCAACTCCTTCCTTCCTCATTGCCGGCGGCCGCAGGTAAGGTGAGGTTCCTCATTCCTGCGGTGTCACACATAGTGATGTGTGCTGCCTCAGGAACGACGAACAACATCGTACCTGCAGCAGCAACGATAATTGAGAATAGGGGGGCATGTCACCGATTAGCGATTTTGAACATTTTTGCGACGATTCAAAATCACTCATAGGTGTCACATGCAACGACATCGCTAACGTGGCCAGATGTGCGTCACAAATTCCGTGACCCCAACGACATCGCTTTAGCAATGTCGTAGCGTGTAAAGCAGCCTTAACACTCATTGGAGGAGTGCTCAGTCAGTTGAAGGAGCTCTCCTCCAATCAAAGAGGCTGTTTTTAACCCCTTCACGACCATGTACGGATCTATCCGTCATGGATCGTGTGACGTTAAGCCCCACCCCCTGGCGCGGGCAGGGTGCGGCGATCGGCACACATATCAGCTGTTTTCAACAGCTGACATGTGTGCCGCATTCCACCCGTAACATTAACCCCTTACATCTCGCTGCCAAAGTCTGTCAGTGAGATGTATATACGCGCGGTGAAGATTTTCACTTACCGCCGCCCCCACCGGAAGTCACGTGAGTGATCACGTGACTTTCGGTGGTTGCCATGGTAGCACAGAGTCATGTGATGACGCCTGCAGCTATGACGTTTCACTTTCGTTTTCACTTGGCCTGCAGGCCAGTGAAGCAGGAAGTGACTGTATCTGCTGTTTACAGCTGTATAGCTGTGATCAGCAGATAGATCAGAGCGATCGGATTGCTGATCACTATAGCCCCCTAGGGGGCTAGTAAATTTTAAAAAAAAAAGTTTTAAAAAATTTAAAAAAAAAAAACCTAAAAGTTCAAATCACCCCTCATTCACCCCATTGAAAATTAAAGGGTTAAAAAAAAAATATATACACATATTTGGTATCGCCGCATTCAGAAATGCCCGATCTATCAAAATATAAAATCAATTAATCTGATCAGTAAACAGGGTAGTGACAAAAAAATTTCAAACGCCAAAATTACATTTTTTGGTCGCCGCAAGTTTTACGCAAAATGCAATAACAGGCGATCAAAACGTAGCATCTGCGCAAAAATGGTACCATTAGAAACATCAGCTAGAGATGCAAAAAAATAAGCCATCACTGAGCCATAGATCCCAAAAAATGAGAACGCTACGGGTTTTGGAAAATTGCGCAAAACGTACGCCACTTTTATTGGACAAGCTTGTGAATTTTTTGTTAACCCCTTAGATACAACTAAACCTATACATGTTTGGTGTCTACAAACTTGCACCGACCTCAGGCATCACACCCACACATCAGTTTTACCATATACTGAACACCGTGAATAAAACATCCCAAAAACTATTGTGCCATCACACTTGGAATTTTTTTGCTATTTTCCAGTACACTATATGGTAAAACGTATGGTTTCATTTAAAAGTACAACTTTTCTCGCAAAAAACAAGCCCTGATATGGCAAGATTGATGGAAAAATAAAAAAGTTACAGCTCTCGAAAGAAGGGGAGCAAAAAACAAAAACGGAAAGTGCCCTGGGGCTGAAGGGGTTAATTAAAGCTTGATCATACCTGCCTTCTAAATTTGTAGGCTTTCAGCTTGGGAGAGGCAGGTTTGATAAACCTTAGGATAGGGTCTCATCCAAAATAGGTATGCCTTGTGGTGGCTGATGGGCACACATGAATTTGACAAGTTGAGTGCTAAGTGCCTTCATTTTATAACTATAGTCTATATAACAATAATGCCTTTTAACCCCTTACCAACATATGATATTCTGCTATGTCATATGTCTGCTACCTGGCATTGATATGGGCTCAGAAACAGAGCCTGTATTTCTGCTAGCAGATGATGGCGGTTATTCAGCCATCTTCTGCCTTTAACAGTCATATATGGAGCAGAGATCTTAACTTGTTAAATGCCACTGTTAATCTGACAGACGCATTTACAGCATACTGGTAGGGAGGTGCGCCATTGTAACCGTAATTGTGGAGTGACGATGGGATGCTGTGATAGTCAGGGGTCTGCTGAAGACCCCATCAATGTCATGACTGTACTCCTGTGAAAGGCAGTATGTGACTGGCATTCATAAAAGACCATCATTTTTGCGATATACAGCAATACTGTTGTATTAAGGTATAGAGTACATGCGGTCAGATGATTGCAGGTTCAAGACCCTTAAAAGGACTAACAAGTAGAGTAAAAAGTGAAAAAAAAGTTTTGAAAAATATGAAAAATAATAAAAAAATATAAAAGTTCAAATCGCTCATTCCCCCCCCATGAAAAATTAAGAAATACATAGAAAATACAGATATTTGGTATCATTATGTTTGTAAAAGTCTGATCTATCAAACTATAAAATAAACTAATCCAATTGATAAATTGTAGAAAAAAATATTAAAACTGCAGAATTGCTGTTTTTCAGCTGCCGCAACAGTGCAGAGGAATATAATAGGAGGCGATCAAAACATTGTATTTACCCCAAAATAGTACTAATAAAATCATTGGCTTGGGGTGCAAAAACCAAACCCTTGCACAGTCCCATATCATAGTAACATAGTTTTCTAAGGCTGAAGGAAGACCTCATGTCCATCTAGTTCAGCCTATTTTTAGTGCCGCTGTGCTGCAGTGTTAAACCAGGGGAAAGCAAAAACCCACAGAGCAGAAACCAATTTTCTCCATAGGGAAAAAAATTCCTTCCCGACTCCTAAGCTGAGTCAACTATCTATCTGTAATATTATGCTATTTATAACCTTCTACATTGTTGCTATCAAGAAAAGCATCCATTCCTCTCTTAAATTTATTCAGTGAGTTGGCCATCACCACTTCCTCAGGAAGAGAGTTCCAGAGCCTCACTGCTCTTACTGTGAAGAACCCTCTTCTATGCTGGTGCAGAAATTTTCTTTCCTTAAATCGAAGAGAATGCCCCCTTGGCACAGTCCTTGGTACAAACAGATCATGGGAGAGATCTCTATATGGCCCTCTGATATATTTGTACATATTTATTAGGTCTCCCCTAAGTCTTCTGCTTTCTAGAGTAAATAGACCTAATTTTGATAGCCTTTCCGTGTATTGTAATGCACTCACTCCATTTATTATTTTAGTAGCCCACCTCTGAACCCTTTCAAGATCAGTAATGTCTTTCTTGAGCACCGGCACCCAAAATTGCAGACAATACTCCAAGTGTAGTCTGACGAGTGTTTTGTACAGAGGGAGAATTATGTTTTCATCTCGTGCCCCCAGACCTCTTCTAATGCATCCCTTGAGCCTATTTACTTTGGTGGCTGCTGCCTGACACTGGGCACTCCACTTTAGCTTCTTATTGACTAAAATGCCTAAGTTTTTTTCCATGTCTGATTTTCCCAGCAGTTTCCCATTTAGTAAGTAATTATAGCATCTGTTTCTCCTTCCCTTGTGCATAACCTTACACTTATCTGTGTTAATGTGCCGCCCCCGTGCCAGCAGCCGGTTGCTGCTCGGATCTGGGCCTTCAAGGGTGGTGGCTTGAGGGTCTCCGGACCCGGGGGTCTAACGGACATGCCGAATAAATGGGGGGATGTAGATGTACGGGCTGGGCCGTATTAAGTTCGTGATGCCACCCACGATGTGTGGTGAGGTGGGACACCACCGCTGCTGTTACGGGGCACCCGGGGGAGATGTTGTGCAGTAAGTTGTTAACCCCTCCGTGGGTAGGGATAGTGGCCCCAGGACCCAGTTGGTGTGTGCAGGGGATGGCGACTGCAGGGGGTGCTGGTGTACTCACTGTTAGTAAAACACACAAGTCTCTGGTAAACCAAGGTGATGGTGGTTGCGTTCTGGTCCCCCACCCGGCTGGTGGTCTCTATCCTTGTCCTGCACTGCTGTGTGAAAGGTGGACTTTCCTAGTGTGAAACTCAGGAGTCCACTCCCGGCTGAATGTGGCCTAAGGAGCCGTGCCCGCAGACGCTGGTCCGTGGGATCTATGGGCCCTGGCGGTGACCTCTTATCCCTAATCGGTGGGCTGTTGTCTTCTATGAGGGACTTTGGGTGGAACAGGACCTCTAGACCTGGCCTCAATCGGTTAATTAACCAGCTCCAGTTGGTTCTGGTCCTGGCTTCAGGGTCCGAGTACCCCCTTTGTGCTCCGGTTTCCGGGTCGGTTTCCCGTGTCGGTACCGGCGGGCTACAACCCTGTCCCGGTCCACTTCGGTTCCACCGAGCCGTCTTCCTGGCTCCTGCTGACGGAGACCACCGTCTGCCTCCTAGCCAAAGGCACCAGGGCTTCTACCCTGGTACCATTCCACTTGAACTTCACTGCTGGAGCTACACTTAGCTCCACTCCTCTCCAAACTCCTCTCTGACCTCCACTGCTCTTTTTCCCGCCCCGGGCTGTCTGGACACCTGGGTGGGCGTGCCCCAACCACCTGGTCACGCCCACTGGTGTGTCTATCTTTCCCTAAGGGGGGGTGGCTAGGTTTTCTGGTTGGCTGTGTGTTTCCTAATGAGGGAAGGTGAAATTCGGGGGCCTAACTGTGACTACCTGGTTTTGCCAGGGTGTCACATTAACACTAGAAGTCCCAAAGATTTTGAGCTCTCTGGGTTCCAAATAGTAGAAATGTAGAAAAAGTAGAAATGTTAAATGACCCCTCTCTGGGACTTCTAGTGTTAAACCTCATTTGCCATTTTTCAGCCCAATTCTCCAATTTACTTAAATACATCTGTAGTTGCATACTGTCCTCCGTTGTGTTAACTACCTTACATAGTTTTGTATCATCTACAAATAATGATATTTTACTCTGTAAGCCATCCACCAGATCATTAAAAAATATATTAAATAGTAGGGGACCCAATACAGACCCCTGTGGTACCCCACTAGTGGCCCAATCTGAGTATGCGCCATTAATAACCACTCTTTGTTTTCTATCACTAAGCCAGCTACCTACCCATCTACACACATTTTCCCCGAGCCCAAGCTTTCTCATTTTACTTTTCAATCTTTTATGTGGGACAGTCTCAAATGCTTTACCGAAGTCGAAGTAAATGACATCCAATGATTCTCCTCGGTCCATGTGAGAGCTTACATCCTCATAGAAGCTGATCAGGTTAGTTTGACAGGAGTGATCCTTCATAAATCCATGCTGATATGGAGTTAAACATTTATTAACATTGAAATATTGCATAATAGTATCCCTTAAAAACCCTTCAAACATTTTACCCACCACAGATGTTAAGCTTACCGGCCTATAGTTTCCAGGTTCCCTTTTAGACCCCTTTTTGAATATTGGTACCACATTTGCTGACTGCCAATTCAGTGGAACAGACCAGGTTTCTATAGTGTCTTTAAATATAAGGAATAGAGGCCTGTCTATCATATTACTTAACTCCCTTAATACCCGAGGGTGAATGCCATCAGGGCCTGGTGATTTGTCAATTTTAGGCTGTGTGCACACGATGCGTTTTTTACCGCGGAAACGCTGCGTTTTGAACCGCAGCGTTTCAGTGGCAAATTGCATGCGTTCAGCTTTCCCAGCAAAGTGTATGGGAAAGCTGAAAAATCAGTGCACACGCTGCGTTTCTTTCCGCAGCGTTTTGGATGCCAAAAATCGGTGCGGAAAGAAAAGCAGCATGTCACTTCTTTTGTGCGTTGTGGCTGCGTTCTCTCCCCCATTGAAATCAATGATGTGGGGTCAGAACGCAGCCACAACGCATGGACCTGCTTTTTTGTTGCGGTCCGCGGCCTTTGTCGGCACGCCAGAACGCAGGCATTTACCTGGAAGTGAGGTCAAGAGGCTTCCTGTTGACCTCACTTCCTGGCAAAGTCCCCGGTGTCGCCAAAGTGCCCGCCCCGACCCCCGACCCCCCTCCCGAAAATCCAACATGGCCGCGCGCACAGTAGCGCACCGGCCGCCCTGCTCCTATGATTTCTGTCTCATGTGCAATAACACATGCGACAGAAAACTGTTCCCCAGGCCCTGCCCGGTCACCCCCTATTCCCCCCGGTGTCATACATACCTGTCCGGTCGCAGCGCTGATCCCCCGCGGCCCCCTCCTCCTTCAGTGCACGCTGGCCGGTCACATGAGCAGAGCAGCTGACAGCCAGCACAGTGTTCAGTGTGAGCTGTGCTGGCTGCTCGCACTCTGCAGCTGTGACCCGGGGAGAGTGGGTGCAGATTTTTGCACCCACTCTCCTCAAATGGAGGGTCTGCCCTCCTAGAAAATGGGGGGTACGTTCCCTGAGCGTGCCCCCATATTCTAGAAGGTCCAGAGGCGACGTGGGACATCCATATGGATTTCTGCGGACCCATTTTTTTTTATTAAATTGGAGAACAAGGGAATGATTTGGGGAGTGTTTTTTCTAATAAAAAATTTTTTGTTGTCTTTTTTTGCTTTTGTTTACTGTCAATTAGTTATGTCGGGTGTCTGATAGACGCCGTGACATCACTAATTGCTGGGCTTGATGCCAGGTGACATTACACATCTGGTATCAACCCCATTTATTACCCCGTTAGCCAACGCACCAGGGCGCGGGATGAGTTGGGGCGAAGCGCCAGGATTGGCGCATCTAATGGATGCGCCACTTCTGGGGCGGCTGCGGCCTGCTATTTTTAGGCTGGGAAGAGTCCAATAACCATGGCTCTTCCCACCCTGAGAATACCAGACCCCAGCTGTCAGCTTCACCTTGGCTGGTGATCTAATTTGGGGGGACCCCACGTTATTTTTTTTTTTATTCTTTATTTATAAATAAAAAAAAAAACATGGGGAGCCCTCCAAATTGATCACCAGCCAAGATGAAGCTGCCAGCTGTGGTTTGCAGGCTACAGCTGTCTGCTTTACCCTGACTGGCTATCAAAAATAGGGGGGACCCCACGCCATTTTTTTCATTTTTTTTTTTTTTTTTTTTTTTTTTTTTATTGGATAAATACTAAGCTAGGCACCCTTTAGTGCCACATGAAAGGTACTAAAGGTGCCAGCTTAGAATATGCAGGCGGGGGTAGGACGTTCTATATATTTGACATCCCTTCATCCATTGACGCTTTTTAGGCTGTGTGTCCACAATCAGGGTTTGCAGCGTTATGGGCGCTGAGTGTTTTCCCTGCGTCCATAACGCTGCGTTGTGCAGTAGAAGCACAGTGGAAGGATTTTTGGAGATCCCATGCCCACTGTGCTTCTTTTCTCCGCAGCATAAACTGACCGGTAGCGTGGCTTCCCGAGCCTCAGCATGTCAATTTATGCTGCGGAGACGAGAGTGTTCTCTGCAGGTAGCATAGAGCTCCACAGCAGCCTGAACCCAAATCGTGGGCATGGGCAGCTGCAGGAAGGCTGGCACTGTGTACTAGATGCCGTGTCGCTGGATCATGGCCACATAGCCTTAGGCCCCTTTCACACGTCAGTGATTCTGGGACGTTTGTGCTTTTTTTTAAACGTACCAGAATCACTGACATACGCGGACACATTATAATGAATGGGTCTGCTCACACGTCAGTGATTTTTCACTGCACGTGTCTCCATGCGGCGTACCCGCGTGTGCGTGATTGCCGCACGGAGACATGTCCATTTTTTTCTGGCATCACTGATGTCCCACGGACCACGCAGTGGTGTGATCCGTGAAACACGTGCCAGAAAAAAACGTGCTTTTAAAATAAAAAACATTTTAACTCACCCGGCTCCAGCGATGTCCTCTGCAGCCCGTCCTCCCTGTTCCTTCTGTGCCGGCTCATTATTGTCGCGCATATTCATGATGCACGACACAGCCGACCCGGAAGCAGCTGCTGCGGGGGTCAGCGCCGGCCGGATGCTGCACCGCGGGAGCGATCAGCACCATGGAGAGCGGGAGCGGGTGCAGGTGAGTTAATCTCTAAGTGCAATCACGGGCCACGGAGAACGGAGCCCGGATTGCACTTAGACAACCCACGTGTGCCGTGATTCACAGCACACGGAGGGACATGTGCGTGTTTTACACGCCAGTGAAAAACGTCAGTGTTTTTCACTGACATGTGAAGCGGGCCTAAAAGTGAGAATATTGTTGCTACAGCAACATTTTGGGTGAAGTAGCTGTGGATTCAAAATGCTTAATATACTCCTGAATAAAATCCTTGATGGGTGCAGATTCCAAAATGGGGTCACTTGTGGGGGTTTTCTGACGTATAGGTACCTAAGGGGCTTGGTGCGCGAAGTTTATTTCAACTTTTCCAAAATTCAAATGGTGCTCCTTCCATTCCAAGCCCTCCCATTTATCCAAACAGAATGTGGAGAAGGAAATGACATCACAGGTTTTTTTTTTCCAAAGGTCTGTGTTCAACCAACTTTATTATCACTGACAAGTCTTAAAAAACGCACCTAAAAAACGCATGAAAAACGCATGAAAAACGCATGAAAAACGCATGAAAAACGCATGCGTTTTCGATGCGTTGTTTCTCAAAAAGCATTGTTTACAATTCTCCCCTCTGCCAGAGGGTGCGTTTTTTTCCGCGCGGAAAAAAAAGCAACGTGTGCACATACCCTTAATGTTACTAAGTCGGTTCTGCACTTCTTCCTGGGTTAGGCAGGTCATACTTAATGAAGCGTTTACATGATCACTCTGCATTTCCCGTAGCATATGCTTTTCCCGTGTGACCACAGTTGAGAAGAAAGTATTTAAAACATTTGCTTTTCCCCCATCGCTCTCTATGATTTTACCCTCATTGTTCTTTAAAGGGCTGACACCATCAATTTTAATCATTTTACTGTTTATATAATTAAAGAATAGTTTGGGATTTGTTTTGTTTCTACTTTTGCTAAATGTATTTGTTTTTTACACATTTTATTTTTTTCTCTATAACTTTTTAATGCTTCTTCGCTGACTTCTTGTTTTAGCTTCTTAAATGTCTTGTTCTTATTATTTATTGCCCCTTTTACATCCCTATTTAGCCACATTGGTTTTCTCCTGTTCCTAGCCCTTTTATTTGCATACAGTATGGCTCGCTCGCAGTGGGTGTTATCAATATATCAAGAAAGTATATTAAGAAAATTGAAAACATTACAGGTCTTGGAAAATGGCAGCATAAGCGAAATGTTCTATTCTTCTTACAATTTTCTGATCATTTTTTCATCATTTAAATAAAACTATGCATATTTGATATCTACGTAATCATAATAACCTAGAGAATCATATGGCAGAATCATTATTCCTGTAAAAATAAATTATGTAAATAAAAAATCCCGAAATGAATTGCGGAATTGCGCTTTTTTGCTATTTCACCATACTTGGATTTTTTTCCCCATTTTCCATTATATCACATGATAATATGGATATTATCATTCAAAATTACAACTCGTCATGAAGAAAAAACAAACTGGCGACAGAAAAATATAAACATTATGGCTCTTGGAATAAAGGGAGGAAAAATGAAAGCACAAAAATGGAAAATCGCTCATTCAGGAAGGGATAAATTTTATTTGCAGAAAAAGAGCCAAGAATATTTTATCATTATGAATTTTCAATGCCCAATGAATTTTTATCAAAGTTTGGCTGTTTTAAAATATTTTTCTGCGACCACTACTGTTTGACTTTAACATTTGGTAAAGGTCAATGCATCAAAGCATAAAGACCCTCAAAAATCAGATATTGATTGCAACCCATTTATCACCATGCCTGTATTTAACAAACTCATATAAAAAGAGAATTTGTGACCAGGTTTATGCTTCTCAATCTGAGGACAGCATAAATGGGGACAGAGACATTGACTCCGGGCACTGGGTTACGTACTAGGCTTCTTGATGTTGTTTTAATAAAATCACTGGGTTTATTTGCTGCTGCTCTCTTAGTCTTCTCAATGATGACCCCAATCTAACTTCACCTGCAGTATACTATGCACAGGCAAAATAAAGCAATGGTGGAGAGTGGGGATAGCCATAACTCTTACATATCAGGGACTGTGTATTATCAGCTTGTCAATGAGAAGACTAGCAGAGCTACAGAATACAACTACTAAATGTTATCAAAACTACAGCAAAAAGTATAGGAAATAATCTAGCATCCAAATTATGGTTTCTGCACCTACTTTACGTTGCTCTCGGAAGGGGCAGCATAAAGCTGGCAACAGATTTTCTTCAAAAATCAGATATCAATATATATATATATCCATATATATATATATATATATATATATATATATATATATATATATATATATATATATATATATATATATTTATGTGTGCTTTTAAAATTGTAGCTACTGTATGTATATAATGTACATTTTATTAAATGTATATTTTCTTATTCTAGGAGAACAACCAAGAAATATACAAAAGAGTAAGTATCAAAATGTTGCATTATTACGATATATCATTGATTCTCTACTTACAATGTCCCTCTTTATAGTTTCTGTTTCAATACTCCAGAGCTCAAGATCCTGCCCTCAAAACTGGGGTAAGTACATTCAACTTAATCCATGTAAAATGCACAATGATCTTATTGCAGGGCAGATCAGGGAACAGGGTGTGAAGATTTAGGGGTACAATTTACCTATTTCTGGTTTAGCTAAATATTCTTATTAATTCATATTAATCCCTTTTGCGCTCCCTGACAGAATAGTACATCAATCTTAGGGGCACTTTGCACACTGCGACATCGCAGGCCGATGCTGCGATGCCGAGTGCGATAGTGCCCGCCCCCGTCGCAGCAGCGATATGTGGTGATAGCTGGCGTAGCGAAAGTTATCGCTACGCCAGCTTCACACACACACTCACCTGCCGTGCGACGTCCCTGTGGCCGGCGACCCGCCTCCTTGTTAAGGGGGCGGGTCGTGCGGCGTCACTGCGACGTCACACGGAAGGCGGCCAATCAGAGCGGAGGGGCGGAGATGAGCAGGATGTAAACATCCTGCCCACCTCCTTCCTTCCGCATATCCTACGGAAGCCGCAGTGAGGCCGGTAGGAGATGTTCCTCGCTCCTGCGACTTCACACACAGCGATGTGTGCTGCCGCAGGAGCGAGGAACAACATCGGACCATTGCGTCAGCGTAATCATGGATTACGCCGACGCTGCACCGATAATACGATTACGACGCTTTTGCGCTCGTTAATCTTATCATCCAGGCTTTACACACTGCGATGACGCATGCGATGCCGGATGTGCGTCACTTTCAATTTGACCCCACCGACATCGCACCTGCAATGTCGCAGTGTGCAAAGTACCCCTTAGGGTGTGTTGTATGCAGTGGGCTCAGGAGCTGAGCCCGCACCATGGTAAGCAGATGGTCGCTGAAATACACAGCCAGCATCTACCAGTAACAGCAGCAAACAAAGCTAGCCGCTGTTTAATTCTTTAAATACCACAGTAAATCACTGACAGCAGTATTTAAATAGTGTTCTCTTTGGCCCTTCGCACCACAATGTGGGGTGCCAATTGTCTACCATGGTAGTCATGAGCCTGCTGAAGGTGTCCGCCATGGTCATCTATGTACTCCTCTGAAGCTCAGGCTGAAGCTCCAGCATAGATTGTGTTTCAAAGGAAACCATAATTTGTAGTATATAGCATAAGCAATCACAGGTTTAAATCCCCTAGTGGGACTAAAAAGAAAGTAAAAAATATTCAAAAATGTTCAAAACAATAAAAAATAATAATAGTTTAAATCATCCCCTTTTCTTTTCTCAGTTTTAAAGTAAAGAAAAAAAATAACATGATTGGTATCACTGCATTAATAAAACTCCAATGTCCCAAAATATAAAATTATTTAAATATACGATGGTTGAAATAAATATTCAACATGTCACTAATTCTCTAAGTAAATATATTTATAAAAGGTGCTATTGACATGAATTTCTCACCATCTGTCTGTAACAAACCCATCCAATCCACACGGGCAGAGAAATCAAACTATAGATGTCTCTAAAATTTGTGATATGTAATAATGACAAATGCCACAGGGAAAAGCATTGAACACAATTACTGAAATGTATTTAATGCTTCATACAAAATCCTTTGTTGGTGATGACAGCTTCAAGATGCCTCATGTAAGGAGAAACTAGTCCCATGCATTGCTCAAGCATGATTTCGGCCTATTCTTCCACACAAACACTTTTCAAATTCTGAAGATCCCGTGGGCTCCTTCTATGAACTTTGAGCTTTAGTTCCTTCCATGAGTTTCCTGTTGGAGTCAAGTCAGATGATTGGCTGGGCCATTTTAGTAGCTTTATTTTCTTTCTCTGAGACCAAGAGAAATTTTTGTTGCCTGCGTGACTGGAAGTATTGTCTTGCTCCACACCCCTGTTTCATCTTCATCATCCTGGTAGATAGCAGCATATTTTTATCAAGAATGTCCAATGTCCATGTATCCTTACTTCAAATATATGAAGTCTGCCAGTGCTGTATGTGGAAAAACAGACCCACACCATGATGTTTCCACCTCCACACTTTATGGTTGGTATGGTGTTAAGTGACTCCAAACATGTTGTGTATTATGGCATCCAAAGAGTTAAATTTGGATCTCATCTGATCCAACTATATTCTCACAGTATTTCACATGCTTGTCTAAATGTTGTTGAGCAAACTTTAATCGCTCTTATGCATGCTTTTTGTTTAGCAATGGAGTATTGCATGTTGAGCGTACATACAGACCATGGAAGTTGAGTGCATTACTTGTTTTCTTTGAAACATTTGTACCTACTGATTCCAGGTCTTTATTTAACTCTTAACAGATGGTCTTTAGCTCTTGGAAATCTCTTCTGATAGTTCTTTTCACTCTTTTGTCTGAAATCTTGCGAGGAGCACCTGGTTGTGGCTGCTTTATGGTGAACTGATGTTCTTGTGGTCCTAACTGTGCTCTCTGGAACCTTCATTCATTTTGAAATTCTCTATGTTAAGGTTCCATGGTCTTGAGAAAGCTTATTGTTTTTACCCATCATGGGATGTTTCTTGTGACCTCTGGTAATGAAACACCTTTTTATAGACAATCAGCTAAACCAGCTGATATTATTTTTCAATAAGTGACAGGATTATTATCTAAATACTGATAGATTTCATCTTGTGTCATGACTTTCCAATGCTTTTTGAACCTCTCTTTCTGCATATGTTCAATACTTTTTCCCTGTGTCATTTCTCATTATTACGCATAACTTAATTTAAGGACATCTATGGTTTGATTCCTTTGCTTGTGTGGATTGGATGGATTGTGTTACCAACATGTGGTGAGAATTTCATGTAAATAGCACCTTTAGAAATATATTTACTTTGAATATTGGTGATATGTTGAATACTTTTTTCCACTCGCTGTACATGGAATGGTGAAAAAAAAATCATAAGTCAAAATTTGCAGTATTTCAGTCACCAAATTTCCCCCCAAAAGAACAATAAAAAACAATCACTATGTAACCCAAAATGATATATAAAAAAAATATGTCAGTTTGGCACGTGAAAATAAGCCCTAATACAGCGCTTTAAAAAAAAAAATTTGTATTTGTTTCTCCATGTATTTGTTTCTCCATTAAAATCTAAAAAGACTATGAAAGTTTGCTACCATGGCAGACTTATGGTGAAATGTCTGGTGACATTGAACACAATAAATCATCCCACAAAAAAGAAGCGCTGATTTATTAATGGAGGGAAAAAAAAGTGTCGTTCCTGGATGAAGGGGAGGAAATAATGAAACCGGAAAAATGAAAAATATAAACCGGCCTCGAAGGAGTAAAAAAAGCTCTGTAAAGTTTCAAATATAATAAATTAGTGACTTCTAGTGTTGCTACCTTCAGTAGGTGACTCTAGAAAGCAAGCTTTCTTTTTTGTGATGGAAAGCTGATTTCCATACCCTTTTCCAAGTCAGCAGATAACAAGCTCTGCAAGGAGCAACTAACACCATCTATGGTTACTTCTCCAGGAATCCCATATAACCACAGAAGAATTTACAAAAAAGGTAAATCTTTTTTTGCTAAAACTTACATATTGACAACACCAAGTGATTATGCTTTATGATCCAGCCATCTTTATATTAGATGCGACTATTTATGCAACGCTGTAGAAATGGAGAGCTGAGAAAAGTTTGATTAGTTAGGTTATTAGTGATGGCATTCTTAAAGCTGAGGACACTGGAAATTAATTGGATTGTGATATAGGAAGTGCCAAGCATTCAGAAGCGCAATCACAGCACACACAGGTACGCGCGGGACCGCTCGTGACGCTGCATTGAATAGCATGTTAGTATGCCCCCGTGGGTGTGCTAATGTGACGCCCTGGACCAGCCAGCTAGTCACAGATAGAGCCCCGCACAACACCAGTCCCCTAACAAGGTGTCAGCAGCCAAACCACTAAAACCCTAGTCACCTCTCTCAGTGCTTGATGGACACACCAGGGGGCGGAGCCAGGTGGTTGGCCACGCCCACCGAGGAGTTCAGAGAGCCTGAGGCAGGAAAAACAGTTCAGTTTAGTCTGGAGAGATCAGTTTGAGAGTTGAGTGGAGGAGGTCAGGCCTGTGTGACAGGCCTGTAGCAGACTGACAGATGCCAGGGTTGGTGTCCGGGCACCTTTGGCTAGGAGGCATACGGAGGTCTCTGCCTGCAGGAGCCGGGAAGACAGCTCGGTGGAACCGAGGTGGACCGGGACAGGGTACTGGCCCGCCGGTACCAACCCCTGGGAACCGACTGGAAACCGGAGCACAAAGGGGGGTACTCAGACCCTGAAGCTAGGTCCAGAAGCTACTGGGGGCTAACTAATTAACTGATTGCGGTCAGGACTATAGGTCCTTTCCCACCCAAAGTCCCGACTGAAGACAACAGCCCAACGAGGGGGATAGAAGACCACCGCCATGGCAGAGAGATCCCACGGGCTAGCGTCTGCGGGCAAAGGGCTCTTCCGACATCTACAAGCCGGGGAGCGGACTCCTGTATTGCAAGTTCAGGTAGTCCATCATCACAAACAGGTGCAGGAGAAAGGCAGAGACCACAAATCGGGTGGAGGACCAGACTGCAGCCGGCTGCGGGCACCAACTACCATCACCTTGGTTTACCAGAGACTTGTGTGTGTTTCTAATCATGAGTACACCAGTGCCCTCCGGCCGCCCATCTTCCTGCACCGCCAAACACCCCACAACGGGTCCCAGGGCCACCATCCCTACCCACGGAGGGGTTAACAACTTGCTGCGCAAAATCTCCCCCAGGTGCCCCGTAAGCCACAGCGGTGGTGTCCACCTTCACTACATCCCATGGGTGGTGTCACGAACTTAACCACGGCTCCGGCCGTACACCTACGTCCCCTAAACCACCAGCCCCCCTTTCAGATCGAAGTGACCACAGGGGCCTCCGGGTCTGGAGACGCTCGAGCCACCGACTAGCGAGCCCGGATCCGAACGGCTCGGCTGCAGCCGATCACGGGGTTGTACACTAATGTAGAGTTGGGACGGGCAATGGCCGAGGCCTGGGGTTGTAGTCGTGCACCTGCCTGGCGACTACATGAACAGGTGTTGTGGTGTGTGGTGGAGCCAGTGTGGTGTGGTTACCTGAGGGCTGCGGGTTCATGTCACAGGCTGCCGGTCTTGGTCCTGAAGAATCATAGACACACTCATAGTTGCTGAATAATATTTTAACTTTACTCCAAACTTCTCCTATGGAGAGGCACACGATCATTACAGGCTTTGTAACACAGTGTAACACGGCTCTCCCATACCGGCTATGTACAGAGTCCCACCGGCTCTTGAGAGTATACAGATCTTCCACTCCGAGTCCCTAGGCAAGTACCTTCTCCCCTAAGGATAGGCCACCCTGAGTTGGACATCCAATGACCCCAGAACTGGCAGTAATGGAATGAGGCACTGATCTTCTACCGCACTACTTCAGTCTGCCTGCTGACCCTGGAGGCGCTGCTGATATATTTCCCGGAAACCGCTCTGTACAACCTGATATAGGTCACTGCTTCTATCTTCCTCCTGCCCAATTCTTTAGCCTGTTTCTTCACACACCACACCGCACTTTCTCTCTGTTCCTTGTTCTACTTCATCTCTAAGGCCTAAGCCACATGGCATGAAAATCAGAGTGAGTGGAATGTGATAAAACATTGCATTCCACTCGGAGCAATATTAACCTATGTGCCAGCACTCATGAGCGATTATTTTCTCAGCCCTAATCGGACCGAGAAAACAGTCACAGCATGCTGCGGGTGCAATGCGATCCTTGTTTCTCTTGCACCCATTCAAGTCTATGGGGCGAGAGAAAAATCGCACTGCACTCGCAGTACATCGGTGTAATGTGAGTGCAGAGGGAGAATGGCAATAGCCAGCAACAGAGGAGATATAGAGATAAATCCCTCCCTCCCCTCCTCAGCACTGGCCCGCCCCTTCTCAGAGCCGGCCCGCCCCCCGCAGTTATGGTCTATCGGACCTCAGTAGCACAGATACTCGAATGACACTTGGCTCCCGCTGTGCTGCCAACATACATCTATTGTATTTTTGAAGAACAGGGTGAAAGTGATTGAGTGGCCAAGTACGTCTCCTGATCTAACCCCAATGGAACACCTATGGAATATTTTTGATAGACTTGTTGAGCCTCACAGGTTTTTCTCGAAGAATGGAAAAATATAGATGTTGCAATAGATGATGTAGCAGTTGTGATGTGAAGGTTATTAATGTTTGCATCAACTAACTTGAGTAAAACTAGACATTATCTAATTAAAGTTACATTATTAACCTTACTTTGATGTTATGAGTTAAAGAGTGAAAAATATGTTTTGTGAAACTCCGTGTTGTCAAAATTTTGAAAGTTCTAGTGTTCATTGAGATATTATAATCTTACCTTTCTAAAAGAGGCATAGTCATTATGCTGAGCACTATATATATATATATATATATATATATATATATATATATAGTGGCCAGAAAAAGGGTTTGGAACCGTTTGACTTTCAGGCTCCTCCATATCTAACCATCCACAACATAAAGAGGGCAAAGCTCCAACCCTGCATATAATTTAATAAAAGTATTTATGTGTGAGGAAAGGATGAAGTCCTCTAATGCAGAAAGTAGAACCTCAGCAGAAAATTAGACAAAATTAGTTCAGTATTGCTGCAAAAAGTGACATTTTCTTCCGAGTTGGCACCAAGGGAACAGAAAACGATACGACGTTTCGACCTGTTCAAGGTCCTTGTCAAGGATATCTGTCACATACAAGGAATAACATTTAGAAAGTATACAATATATGCGATATACTGTATACAATATTTATATAATACTACAAAAAAGTGCATCATTGTGTAACAATACATGTGGGATACATAGACAATTAAAAAAAAAAAAATACATACATACAGAATGTACATAATTGATGAAAGGACCTACTAAGGTAATAAGGGAGACCATGGATGGGTGGAGCAAGTTGGGGAGGGAAGGAAACAGGAGGAAGGTAATGTTAGTAGAAAAAAGGGAGGGGGTTAGCTGCTGTAAAAGGAAAAGGAAATAGGAAAAGCATCTGATAGGGGATAGATGCGAACATCAGTAGAGGAGAGTATGGTAGAAAGGAGGGTGCAATAGTGGTTTAAAAAGGATACAGAGATTATTAGGGTACGATAGGGTATAGACGACTAGGGGTATGATCTAAATGGTTTGTGTGAAAGGCTGTCAGCAATGTATAGTCAAGGGGATATATACAGTTAGGTCCAGAAATATTTTGACAGTGACACAAGTTTTGTTATTTTAGCTGTTTACAAAAACATGTTCAGATATACAATTATATATATAATATGGGCTGAAAGTGCACACTCCCAGCTGCAATATGAGAGTTTTCACATCCAAATCGGAGAAAGGGTTTAGGAATCATAGCTCTGTAATGCATAGCCTCCTCTTTTTCAAGGGACCAAAAGTAATTGGACAAGGGACTCTAAGGGCTGCAATTAACTCTGAAGGCGTCTCCCTCGTTAACCTGTAATCAATGAAGTATTTAAAAGGTCTGGGGTTGATTACAGGTGTGTGGTTTTGCATTTGGAAGCTGTTGCTGTGACCAGACAACATGCGGTCTAAGGAACTCTCAATTGAGGTGAAGCAGAACATCCTGAGGCTGAAAAAAAAAGAAAAAATCCATCAGAGAGATAGCAAACATGCTTGGAGTAGCAAAATCAACAGTCGGGTACATTCTGAGAAAAAAGGAATTGACTGGTGAGCTTGGGAACTCAAAAAGGCCTGGGCGTCCACGGATGACAACAGTGGTGGATGATCGCCGCATACTTTCTTTGGTGAAGAAGAACCCATTCACAACATCAACTGAAGTCCAGAACACTCTCAGTGAAGTAGGTGTATCTGTCTCTAAGTCAACAGTAAAGAGAAGACTCCATTAAAGTAAATACAAAGGGTTCACATCTAGATGCAAACCATTCATCAATTCCAAAAATAGACAGGCCAGAGTTAAATTTGCTGAAAAACACCTCATGAAGCCAGCTCAGTTCTGGAAAAGTATTCTATGGACAGATGAGACAAAGATCAACCTGTACCAGAATGATGGGAAGAAAAAAGTTTGGAGAAGAAAGGGAACGGCACATGATCCAAGGCACACCACATAGTCTGTAAAACATGGTGGAGGCAACGTGATGGCATGGGCATGCATGGCTTTCAATGGCACTGGGTCACTTGTGTTTACTGATAACATAACAGCAGACAAGAGTAGCCGGATGAATTCTGAAGTGTACCGGGATATACTTTCAGCCCAGATTCAGCCAAATGCCGCAAAGTTGATCGGACGGCGCTTCATAGTACAGATGGACAATGACCCCAAGCATACAGCCAAAGCTACCCAGGAGTTCATGATTGCAAAAAAGTGGAACATTCTGCAATGGCCAAGTCAATCACCAGATCTTAACCCAATTGAGCATGCATTTCACTTGCTCAAATCCAGACTTAAGACGGAAAGACCCACAAACAAGCAAGACCTGAAGGCTGCGGCTGTAAAGGCCTGGCAAAGCATTAAGAAGGAGGAAACCCAGCGTTTGGTGATGTCCATGGGTTCCAGACTTAAGGCAGTGATTGCCTCCAAAGGATTCGCAACAAAATATTGAAAATAAAAAGTGTTTCTTTGGGTTTGGTTTATTTGTCCAATTACTTTTGACCTCCTAAAATGTGGAGTGTTTGTAAAGAAATGTGTGCAATTCCTACAATATCTATCAGATATTTTTGTTCTAACCTTCAAATTAAACGTTACAATCTGCACTTGAATTCTGTTGTAGAGGTTTCATTTCAAATCCAATGTGGTGGCATGCAGAGCCCAACTCGCGAAAATTGTGTCACTGTCCAAATATTTCTGGACCTAACTGTATGTCTATAAATGTGTCCATATGTATAGGGGAGTAGCCCTATATTGTATTGTATTGTATTGTATGTATTGTATGTAGCCCTAGGAGTGCAGGTAGGTTAAAGTGAGGGATAGAAGTGAGAAAACTAGTGGAAAGATGGAGAGGATGAGGAGGTTTCTTCCCCCCTCATCCTCTCCATCTTTCCACTAGTTTTCTCACTTCTATCCCTCACTTTAACCTATATAGGGTATATGCTATGATGTAACCTCAAAAGCTACCTCAATTAGAATACATAAAAACACTTTTATTTAAATTTATTAAAATACTAAACATTCCACCTGTGAAAAATAACACACACAAAAAAATCCCAGGACCATGGGACCGCCACAATAGTTCCTATCAAGGGAACAAAAACTGTTAGTTACTCAACATGTTAAATGAACAACATTGCTAAAGGGATAAAGCCTAGATGACCCTCAATCTTTCTTTCCTCTGCCTGCCAATGGAGTTATGACTTGCGTCACACACACCCTAAAGGTAAAAAGGTGCCCCCATTCCTCGGCGACTTTCCCTCCGGTGATATCCCTGATCTCCCTTCTTGTCGGGTAGAACTTCTAGGATTATATCATTAAATAGTAGAGGGAACCAAAGAAACAATCACTTATCTGAGATATATTCGGGTCAAAAGGTCCCTTAGCAGTATTTTTTCTCTTGAGTGAAGATATCCAGGCTCTCCATGGTCCTCAACCCATAAGCATAAAATAACAGAGCCTCTACACTACCTTTGTGAATCTCTAATTCAAGTGTTGAACTATATGCTATGATGCTATTGTCGCAGGCGGAGGGGCCGCGCTCGCTACGCTTGGGTCCGCGGCTGCTGCTGCTCGGTGGCTCGAGTAGTGGGCCGGACCCGGGGACTCGAGCAGCGCTCCTCGCCCACTTGTTTTGGGAGATAGTTCGTGACGCCACCCACGGGTCGTGGTGATTATGGGGAACCACCGCTGCTGGTGACGGGGATCCTGGGAGCGATGGTAGGGAGCATGGTGTGGGCGGTTGCCTTCTGTCAGGTCTTGGATCCTAGGAAACCCCTGGGGTTCCGGTCACTCTCGGATTTGACCATTGTCGGCGGCTCCCAGCCTAGTCGGGGTCCGATGGCCCTGCCTTGTTGTGCTTAGCTTCACTCCGCTCCCTGGTTCGGTACTGGCGGGCCAACGCCCGACACTGGTCCTACGGTTCCGCAGAGGTCCACTAACTCCTGCAGATGGCCACCACCGTCTGCCGACCTTGCTGACAGTGCCTGGGCCCCTACCCAGACACTAGCAGTCTCTCTCCTTCACTTCTCAACTCCACTCCACTTGAACTCCAAAACTGAACTGCCTACTCAACTCCCTGCTTTTCCCGCCTCCAGGCCTGTGAACTCCTCGGTGGGTGGGGTCAACCGCCTGGTTCCGCTCCACCTGGTGTGGACATCAGACCCTTGAGGGAGGCAACAAGGGTTTTGTTTGACTGATGTTACTATCCAGGGGAGGGTGTGTGTGTGTGTTATGTCTGTGACTACCTGGCTAGTCCAGGGCATCACATTCCCCCTTGGTGAAATGCAGACCGTCCGCGGGCTGCCCGTCCATCACCGGTTTTATTTTTCTGAAAAAGATAAATAACAAAGAACAGTATGCATTTTCAAATCCCTTACGGGAGGCATGTCACTTAAACATTGCAAACATTAGTAAAAACACTTTTAATAATAACGGACGGGTTCATGTTCCTCCGCTTCCCCACCCAAGCAACCTAAACCTTGATGGTGCCCCTAAGAAATGGGCAGCACCCCTTTTCCCCAGTCCGGAAGCAGGAACTCGGTTCCAGGTCACCCAAGCGAGAACGGGTACGGTGTCTCGCACCCGGCTGTCAATTCAGGGGGCCCCACGTCCAGGGGGACCCCTGACCCCCGGAGGATGGTCACCAGTCCTGGTGGTGACCGAACCCCAGCCTACTCTGCTGCGGGTCCTTCCTCCAATCTGCCTCTCCGGAGGCGGCAACGGAACACAGTCCAGCAAATTATTTACAAGACCACAAGTTCGTGGTTGGCCTGCAAGTTCTCGGCCTTGTCTCTGAAATGGCTAGTGGGAACACATAGAGTCCCTACGGGGACAACTTGTTTGCAACGGGCGGTAAAATCAACTTGCTGAAAATCAGGTTACAAACTCAGATGATTAATATTCATTCATTCAATATTTACACAATCACCATGTGGCACCCCTAGATGGCAGTTTCCCTGTACCTAAGCGGGGGCTTACCTAGGTTGGGGCGTGTGGACTTTCTGGGCCCAATGTTGTCAGTGGAGGGCAATGGGACAGAGGAGACAACCAGTTCCTCCTCCCGTCTGTCAGATATGGCAGGTGGAGACCCAAGGGGAGGGGGTATAGGTGCATCCCTGGGCGCTAGTTCGAGTGGCTCACTGGCGGGCGTTTCCGTCTCTATTTCTTCCACGGGTTGTGGGAACATTATCACCGGAATAATCACCGCACCGTTCTGCATAGGCCAGTCTGCTGGAAAATCGCTCATCACTGTGTGGATCACCTCTTTCCTCCTTTCCCCGCTCGGCGTGGGAACCGGATTTTCATTTGCCAATCTCAAGGGATGTGGGCACCTCTTCAGGTGGTCCCTGGAAACTGTAGCCGAGGTCTTTCCCTGGTCGCGACTAATCAGATAAGTCTTCTTGTTCTCCCATTCGGTGGGCTGTATGACGTACGGGGTTTTCTCCCACTAGTCATCAAGCTTATGGGTTTTTCTCTTCCGTTTCAGCACTACATCCCCGGGCTCAAAGGGAACAGCTGGAGCCCGCCTGTTGAAGCACTGTTCTTGTTTTTCTCGGCTCTGACGCAGATTCTTCTCCACATATTCCTGGACCCGTCGGTACTGTGTTTGCCGCCGGGTATCCCAGTCGGCAGTCGAAGGGATGGCCTCTGGAACTTCCAAGTCCATTTCCAGGTCGGGCTCCCATCAGATACGCCGATGTGCATTTGGTAGAACCACAGGGGATGTTATTGTACATGTCTACCAGGTCAGGCAGCTTCTCCGGCCACAGGTTCCGCTCTTCTAACGGTAGTATCTTGAGGAGATCCAGAACCAGGTGGTTCATCTTCTCACACATCCCATTAGTCTGGGCATGGTACGGCGTGGTCCTGATCTTCTTACAACCGTATAATTGGCAGAACTCTTGAAACACCTCTGCTTCGAAGGCCGAACCCTGGTCTGTAAGCACCCTTTCTGGGTATCCGTGCGGTCGACAAAAGTAGGCCTGGAATGCCCTAGCTGCAGTATGGCCAGTCAGATCTTTGACTGGAACAACCACCATGAATCTTGAGTAGTGGTCCACAATGGTCAAGGCATAGGTGTACCCACTTCTGCTAGGTGTGAGCTTGACGTGGTCCAGAGCGACCAACTCTAGCGGTTGATGGGCAATGATTGGTCGTAGTGGGGCCTTCTTGCTGGCTTCGTCCCTTCTTCTCAGTGTACAGTGACCACACTCTCGGCACCAGGCCTCTACAGACTCCCGCATCCCACTCCAATAGAACCGTTCTCTCAACAGCATCTCTAGCTTCTTCCAACCAAAGTGCCCGGCACCGTCATGGTAAGCTTGTAGAACTTTGGGCACGTTAGCCTGAGGAACCACCAGCTGGCGAACCTTCTCATGAGTCTTTGGGTTAATCAGTTCCCGAAACAGCTTCCCTTGATGTAGGCACAGCCGGGCCCTTTCCTTCCATAACCGCTGGACCTCTGGGAGAGCAGCGGGGTCCATTATGGAGGAACCCCGTTCAATCATGGTTTTGACCAGCTGAACAGCAGGCGCCTGATCTTGAGCTTCTTGCCATCCCTGACTGGGTAACGGGTCCAGGTTCACCTGTTGTTGACTGACACACAGCTTTTCAGGAAGTGGCCGGTGAAACGCTGGTAACTCGATTTCTTCAAGGTCATCATCTTCCGCTCCTCCATCAAGTAGGTGTGGCATTTGGAACAGCGCGTCCGCGTTGGTGTTCTTGCGGGCGGCTCTGTATTTGATAGTGAAGTTGTAGTTAGACAGCCGAGCCACCCACCTTTGTTCTAGAGCGCCCAACTTGGCTGTATCCAGGTGGGTCAACGGATTATTATCCGTGTAGACAGTGAATTTTGCCGCGGCAAGGTAATGCTTAAACCTTTCGGTGATTGCCCATACCAGGGCCAAGAACTCGAGCTTGAAGGAGCTGTAATTTTCAGGGTTTCTTTCCGTGGGCCTGAGTTTCCTGCTGGCGTAGGCGATCACTTTCTCCTTCCCCTCCTGGACCTGGGACAAGACTGCCCCTAGGCCCACATTGCTGGCGTCGGTGTAGAGGACGAATGGAAGACCGTAGTCAGGGTACGCTAGAATCTCTTCCCCGCTCAAGGCCGACTTCGGTTGGTGGAAGGACTCCTCATGCTTCTCTTCCCACAACAACAAGGGTCCAGGGGCTCTGCCACCCCTGGTCTGTCCCACGAGGAGGCCTTGAATAGGTGCAGCCTTCTTCGTGTACTCCTTGATAAAGCGGCGATAATAGCCCACCAGGCACAGGAACTGCCTCACCTCTCTCACTGTGGTCGGTCGCGGCTAGTCCCAGATAGCCTGATCTTCTCAGGATCTGGGGCGACACCTTCTGCGCTCACCACGTGTCCGAGGTACTGTACCCTAGGCTTCAGTAGGTGGCACTTGGAGGGCTTTAGCTTCATCCCATACTTGGCAAGGGACGCGAACACTTCAGCCAGGTGCTCCAGGTGGGCCTCGTACGTCTGGGAGTATACGATCACATCATCCAGATACAGCAAGACAGTTTCGAAATTGAGATGTCCCAGGCAGCATTCCATGAGCCATTGGAAGGTTCCAGGGGCATTGCACAGCTCAAACGGCATGCTGTTGAACTCGCAGAGACCCATGGGAGTGGCAAATGCAGTCTTCTCGCGGTCCTCCGGTATGACCGCCACCTGCCAGTATCCACTGGTAAGGTCAAGGGTAGAGAAGAAGCTAGTAGTCTTCAGAGCAGCTAGCGACTCTTCGATACGGGGGAGAGGATAGGCATCTTTATGCGTTATCTGGTTGATCTTCCGGTAATCCACACACATTCTCATGGTGCCATCCTTCTTCTTCACCAGTACCAGGGGAGCTGCCCAAGGATTACAACTATCGCGAATGACCCCTGCCTCCTTCATGTTCCTCACCATGTCCTTGGCGCATTGATAGTGTGCTGGCGGGATAGGCCTATACTTTTCTTTGATAGGTGGATGTATGCCTGTAGGGATATGGTGTTGAACCCCTTTAATCCTCCCGAAATCTAATGGGTGTTTGCTGAAAACCTGTTCATACTCCTGTACTACCCTGTATACCCCCTCTTTGTGATGCGTGGGTGTAGCTTCAGTGCCTACATGCAGCTCCTGGCACCACTCCTCTAACTGTTCAGGGGGTATGTGGTTACTGGCAGGAGGTGTAGAGGCAGAAGGGGCGGCTTCATGAATGGTGTGAGGGTCTAGGGTAAGCAGCTTGGCAAGGGTAGCATAACGGGGAAGCCTAACTTCTTCCTCCCCCCAATTCAGTACTCTCACAGGCACTCTCCCTTTTTTGACGTCAACCACCCCTCTGGCCGCCATCACCGTGGGCCAGTGCTCAGAAGGCGTGGGCTCCTCCATCGCCGGGTAGTCGCGCCCCTGTGGACCTACTGCTGCCCTGCACCAAATCATCATCTCGCTTCTTGGTGGCACCACCAAGAGGGCCACATCCATCACCCTTACTCCACCAATCTCTCCACCCGTCGAATTCACTTGTTGCCGATATAGGAGGGCCCGGATCTCACGTTGCACTGCCCTCTGTCGGCCTCCTCCTGCAGTGGCGGACAACTGCTGCAACAAACTCAGCACCTCACTCATACAATGCTCCATCACATTAGTCCCTAGAATTACTTTTGGGTTATGGTAACTGGGTTCATTCATCACCACAATCATCCCCTGGTGCTTTAGCTCCACACGTCCCACGGTCAGGGCCACTTGTTTGTATCCCACCTGGGTCAGAGGGAGTCCATTGGCCGCGACAAGGGTCAGGCTATCATCAGGGGGAGCAAGTTCACCAGTACCCCAATAATGCAGGTACAATGTATACGGCATAGTGGTTACCTGTGATCCTGTGTCCAATAGGGCCATGAGCGGGATGCCGTCCACTGCCAGAGGGATGATGGGGCAAGCTCCAACGTACCGGTCTCACCAGTCAGGGGGGCCAGTGGTGTCTACTTCTGAGGATTGGCCCTTGGCCCCAGGGATTGCTCGTTTAACGGGCATCGCCTAGAGTAGTGGCCAGGCTTGTTGCACCTGTAACAAATAGGAGGCCCATACAGCGAATCGTTGGTCCTTCTCCGCTGCATCCAGGGGACGTCCTCCGGGCTGTAGGCGAGCTGGATCTTCCCTGGTGGCTTGACTCTCGTTGGAGGCTGGAGTGCTGCGAGGATCTTGGCGAGGTCTCCATCCATGCGGCGGACCTGGGCAGCCAGTTCCTCCATCATCCCAACAGGCGCTGCAGGGGCTGGTAGAGCTGGGAGAGGAGGTGCCACCGAGATGGGAGCAGTTTCGGCCTGCCATGGGGCCGCTTCAGAAGCGTCGGGTGTTGGGGCTTGCAGGGCCTTGATGACCCGCTCTTTCAATACTGCAAAGTCCAGATCGGGGTGTTCCAGGGCCCACAGTCGTAGCTGCTTGCGGTCTTCCGTGGACCCCAGCCCTTGCAGGAATTATTCTACTAGCATCTTATTGCTTTCCAGTGTCCACATCGTTAATAGTGTCCACCCGCTTGAACGTATGGAGGGCTGTTTGCAGGCGCAAGGCATAGTCTCTTATATTATCCGCAGGCCGCTGTCGGCACTGATAAAACTGCATCCGCAACTCCTCTTCCGTGCGGGTCTCAAAAGCGGTTTCCCATCGTACTGCGTTATCCAGGTAGCACCAGGCACATAGGGCAGGGAGAACGGCATTACCTGGGCGACCGCTGGACCCCTGGCCTCCCCCGCTCCTGCACCCTGAGCTAGGGCCGCCCCATTTCCGTCGTCGGGCGCCGCCGCGGCTGCGACTGCCGCACCTCCGATGGCTCCGTCAGGCGCAGACAACTTTTTCCCGTCCCCCCCTTGGTTCTTTCCAGCACTTCCTTCTGCTGGGGGTGGGTTTCACTTTCGGGCCTTCCCTGCTCGGGGAAGACGCTCGAGCGGGAAATCTTCGCTCCCAAAGATGGCGGAACTTCAAATTTTTTGGGCAGACGCCGCCAGCGGGGACTGCAAGGCGCACTTCTACCGGTAGGTAGACCGGTTCTATCCTGTTCGTGACGCCAAGTTGTCGCAGGCGGAGGGGCCGCGCTCGCTACGCTTGGGTCCGCGGCTGTTGCTGCTGCTCGGTGGCTCGAGCGGTAGGCCGGACCCGGGGACTCCTCGCCCACAAGTGAAAAGGGGGGTGGTTTGCTTTGGGAGAGAGTTCGTGACGCCACCCACGGGTCGTGGTGATTATGGGGCACCACCGCTGCTGGTGACGGGGATCACGGGAGTGATGGTAGGGAGCAGCTAGAATGTTGTCCCCTCCGTGGGCAGGGGTTGGTGATCGTGGGGCCCGGTGGCGGTACGAGGAGGCTGGACGGCCGGGGTGCAGGGTTGCAGGGGCAGCACGGCGCGGTGCCGGATGGCACTGTGGTACTCACTCAGGCACAAATTCACAGAGTCTCTGGTAAACCAAACGGCTGGATGGACGGGTCTCGAAGCCGGCTGCAGTGTCTTTGCTCTCCACGGACAGGTTGATGGTGGCTGTCTTTCCCTGCACCTTGTTAGAATGTTCTGACTCCTGTGGTTACCCACTGGTAGTCCGCTCCCCGGTGTACATGTACCGAAGGAGCCCGTTTTGCCCGCAGGCACTGGCCCTTGGAGCTCTAGCCTATGGCGGTGGCTGTCTATCCTCACGGTGTGGGCGGTTGCCTTCTGTCGGGTCTTGGATGTTAGGAAACCCCTGGGGTTCCGGTCACTCTCGGATTTGACCGTTGTCGGCGGCTCCCAGCCTAGTCGGGGTCCGATGGCCCTGCCTTGTTGTGCTTAGCTTCACTCCGCTCCCTGGTTCGGTACCGGCGGGCCACCGCCCGACCCCGGTCCTACGGTTCCGCAGAGGTCCACTAACTCCTGCAGATGGCCACCACCATCTGCCGACCTTGCTGACAGTGCCTGGGCCCCTACCCAGACACTAGCAGTCTCTCTCCTTCACTTCTCAACTCCACTCCACTTGAACTCCAAAATTGAACTGCCTGCTCAACTCCCTGCTTTTCCCGCCTCCAGGCCTGTGAACTCCTCGGTGGGTGGGGCCAACCACCTGGCTCCGCCCCACCTGGTGTGGACATCAGACCCTGGAGGGAGGCAACCTGGGTTTTGTTTGACTGATGTTAATATTCAGTGGAGGGTGTTTGTGTGTGTGTGTTATGTCTGTGACTACCTGGCTAGTCCAGGACGTCACACTATGACAGTTGGAAGAATAAGAAATTAAGTTCGGCCATCCATTCAAAAGCCAAGAGGTGGACGTCCAGGCAAAATATTTGAGTCAAAAAGTCGGCTCATTACAAGGTCTTTCAGTTTTGGCGTGCTATATAGTGGAAGTGGCTCAAATGCTTCATAATAGTGAAATCACAGACATCCATGCAAGCACTGTACGAGACGTTACAAAAATTTGAAATGGTGGCACAAAAAAAAGGTGAGGAAGCCTCAACTTTAATATCATCGTAAGATGCATTGGCTCGAGTTTTTAAAAAAGTACAAAAAGCGGACAGTAGAAGATTAGAAACGGGTGATTTAAAGTGAAGTGAAAGTCAATGAACTAGGCTCTGATAGGTGCAAATATGTCTCGAAGAAACAAGGGAAAAATAGGCTAAGAAATAGAGAAATTGAAGGAACAGTCAAGTTCAGTGGAGGAAGCCTAATGATTTGGATTGTTTCAAACACAAAGGCATTGGATACTTGACCAGGAGCAATGGTGGTCTCAATGCTGAGGTATATGTGAATATCCTACAAGATGAGTTACTTCATATATTCAAATACTGTGGGTATGAAAACGATGACATTGTGTTTCAGCTGGACAACAACCTAAAGCATACGTCGAGATTTACAAAGAAATGGTTCAATGACAATGAAGTAGGAGAGCTGTATTGGCCTCCACAGTCCCCAGACCTCAACCCAATTGAACACTTGTGGGTAGAGTTGAAGAAAAAGCTGTATACATACCCAAGTGAGTTGACCAGTATGCACCAATATTGGGAATCAGGAAACCAGAAGAGAGCTGAGATCAGATTTCAGTCAAGAAATGCTTGATTCTGATCGAGAGAATGCCCATAAGGATTCAGGCAGTGTTGAAGGCCAAGACTGGATTTACAAAATACTAATAAAATAATAAAAATCAAAATTTAGATTTTAAGATGCAAAACAGTAGCAATGTAGAGACATGAAAAGAATCTGCATAACTAATCATATGCTTAATGATTGCAAGTAAAATTTATGTACGAGATAATCAAGATGGTTGCTTATAGAATGAAGGTAGTCTTGTGCTCAAAGCTGTAAGGGATGGGGAGATAAGGAGCCTGAAGGTCAAAAGTTCAAAACATTGTTACTAGGGATGAGCGAATGTATTCGCCACTATTCGGTATCTGGCGGATAATGGGGTATTCGAGGTATTTGGTATCCGACGGCTAATATGGTATTCGCTCCAATACTTTCATTTTCATTTCTGGACTTCCTGGCGCCTTTTTCCAGCCAATGAACACATCTGACGTTGCTTGCCCTCACAGTAACGCCGCAGCCATCTTTGTTGTGGTGTTACTGTGATTGGCTTGGCTGCACAGTGTCATAGGGGCTATATAAGGCTGCCGCCATTTTGTGCACGCATTAATTCCTGAGCTGCCGGTGTAGCTAGACTGTACTGTGTGCGGGACAGCTTTTATACAGCGAACTAGTAATAGTCCTTGTAAGGGCTGACCACGGTGTACACTAGCTGCTAGCAGCTATGTAAATCATAGAACCAGGTATAGGGACAGTGCACTGCGTTCTATGAGATAGCGTTCCTGCTGCACAATCCAAAATAGTCCTTGTAAGGGCTGAACACAGTGTCCACAAGCTGCTACCAGCTATTTAAATCGTAGAACCAGGTATAGGGACAGTGTTAGTGCATTGCTTAGTTAGGTGATACCCGTTCCTGTTTTAAACCGGCGAAAAAAAAATAATCCTCTTATTAGTGGTGCATACGGTCTGTTACTGCAGTGTGTGATATGGGGAGAGCTTATTCACAGGCAGGGAGAGATTTAAATCTGTCCTCCTGACATCTGGTACTAATAATCAACAATCGCAGCACTGCTACATCCCTTGTGTCTGTTATACTAGGAATAGGTATTACAACTTGCAAAAAAAGATCCCAAAATTGCCAAAACAACGGGTTCAGGTGTAGTGTAGTGCCTGTCAGCCACCATCTCAATTCATACTAGCTCAGTTGCGCCCTTGTGTTTGCTTCATAGCATACATAAACTCCACAGTACCTACTGCTAAAAAAAATAGTGTAAGTTTAAAAAAATAAATAAATAAAATTGCTGTCACAGCCTGTAGTTCTGCCTGAAGCCAAATACCATAATATATAGCATCCTGGTGGTGGCTACATATCGTACAGAACTTAGATAGTGGCCTGCTGCAACTAAGGCCTCCGACACACATCCGTTAAAAACGTGCGTGTTTTGTCCGTTTCCGTATATACCGGAGACACGGACAAACGTGCACCATTGTTAATCTATGTTTGTGGTCAAACTTGCGTTTTTCATCTTGTCCGTGATCCGTATGTGTTTCCGTTTTTCACGGCAGCATGTCTGTTTCCTGCACGGAACACGCACACACGGACACCATGAAAGTCAATGGTTTGGTGCGCACAAGTACGTGACATGGATGCATCTTTGTATGCTCCGTGTACGTTTTGTGCTTTTTTGTAGCGATGTCGGTCATTCTTTCTTTTTCTGTCTATGTCGGTCACTCTCCTTCAGTCCGTCAGTCGGTCTCTCTCTGTCTGTCGGTCTCTCTCTGTCTTGTGTGTCCCTCTCTCTGTCTGTCGGTCAGTCTCCCCCCTCTCTCATACTTACCGATCCCCGATCACCGGTGCGGCACTGCACGGCTGTTCACTAAACTCCGGCGGCTTTTTCTCTTTTGAAAAAGCCGGCCGCTCATTAATCAATCTAGTATTCCCTGCTTTCCACGCCCTCCGGCGCCTATGATTGGTTGCAGTGAGACACGCCCCCACGCTGAGTGACAGCTGTCTCACTGCAACCAATCACAGCCGCCGGTGGGCGGGTCTATACTGTGAAGTAAAAAAAATAAATAAATAATTAAAAAAAAACGATGTGCGGTTCCGACCATTTTGATACCAGCCAGGGTAAAGCCACACGGCTGAAGGCTGGTATTCTCAGGATGGGGAGCTCCACGTTATGGGGAGCCCCCCCAACCTAACAATATCAGCCAGCAGCCGCCCAGAAATGCCGCGTCCATTAGATGCGACAGTTCTGAGACTCTACCCGGCTTTTCCCGAATTGCCCTGGTGCATTGGCAATCGGGGTAATAAGGAGTTAATGGCAGCCCATAGCTGCCAATAAGTCCTAGATTAATCATGGCAGGCTTCTCCCTGAGATAACTTCCATGATTAATCTGTAAGTTACAGTAAATAAACACACACATCCAAAAAATCCTTTATTTGAAATAATAAACACTAAAAAAAACCCTCTTTCACCAATTTATTATGCCCCAAATACCCATCCATGTCCGGCGTAATCCACGGAGGTCCCGCGTCGCTTCCAGCTCTGCTACATGAAGGTGACAGGAGCGGCAGAAGAACACCGCCACTCCTGACAGCTCCACGCAGCAACTGAGGTGAGTATTGTGATTAGCGATGACGTCACTCAGGTTACTCGTGGCTACCGCTGGATCCTCCACCTGTGACAGCAAATCGCCCGAGTGACAGCGATGAAGTCACAGGTGAGTTGCGGTCACGGGGGGTGGACTCCAGCTAGCCACGGGTAACCTTAGTGACAGCAGCGCTAATCGCGCTGCTCACTTCAGTCACTCAGGGGATTAACGATCACCGGTTATTCCTTCATGGGTGACTGCTAATCAGGACATGACACCCAGACAGAGCCGCGGGATGACAATGAAGTCGGGTGAAGTTCACCCGAGTTCATTCTCAGCGCGCAACTTTGTCTGCTGTCTACGGGTAATCAAACACGACATTTTACATTAAACACGGAACATTTCACATGGAAAAAAACATTCACACGTCAGTTACAAATCATATGCACACATGGGCATTACACACGCACACACGGCTAGCATACGCCGGTCATACAAAGGCCACACGGACCATAAAAACAGACAAAAAAATGGATCACGGACCTGAAAAACGGCCCGTATTACACGTGCGTGGTTTTAACGGATGTGTGTCGGAGGCCTAACACACAGTGTCAGTCTTCCAAAATTTTAATTAATACTCGGTGTCAGTGGCACTACTTCTGCCTAAAGGCTAGTACCTTTGTTGGGGGAGACCTCAGGGTCTCTCTCAGGGTCACGGATTTGTATTTCAAATCAGAACTGCGCAGATGTATATGAATCAGGAAAATGACCACACAGAGAAACGTGTCTCTATTTGGGAGAAGTGAAGGTCTTCTGCCCGTGTATTCACAAAGCATAACATTTTACACAGCTTTTTGGATAGTCCTGTAAAACATCATTCCTTTAAGTCATTCAGGTGTGTCTGGGAACAGACGAAAGCCTATTCAAGAATATTGCTTAATCATGAGTCTAACCGGTTTTCCAAGAACCTGTTCTAAATGTCAGTTTACTTATTTATGAGACTACAAACTCATTACTTAGCCCTAAGCATAGTTTGTTTACATATACAATCCTTGCAACATTTCAGTCAGATATATGTAGAAAGCAATACATAAAACATTCAAAATACAGATTAATCTAATTATAATATAATATCATACTGGACAAATGATTCATAGCCTAGGCCTTCACACCTTCCAATCAGCAAACTAGCATAATTTTGG
Organism: Anomaloglossus baeobatrachus; assembly: GCF_048569485.1. Taxonomy (NCBI): domain Eukaryota; kingdom Metazoa; phylum Chordata; class Amphibia; order Anura; family Aromobatidae; genus Anomaloglossus; species Anomaloglossus baeobatrachus. The sequence goes on from NC_134354.1 coordinate 489,660,873, forward strand.
GGGGCTTCATATCTTACAGAACCTAGATAGTGGCCTGCTGCCACTAACACACAGTCTCAGTGTTACCCAATTTTTATTAATAATTGGTGTCAGTGGCACTATTTCTGCCTTAAGGCCAGTACCTTCCTATCAACAAACTAACATAATTTTGGGGGCTTCATATCTTACAGAACTTAGATAGTGGCTTGCTCTTATTAAAACACAGTCTCAGTGTTACCAAATTTTTATTAATACTTGGTGTCAGTGGCACTACTTCTGCTTGAAGCAAAATACCTTCATAGCACCAAACTAGCATCCTGGTGGGGGCGTCTTCCTATCTTACAGAACCTACATAGTGTCCTGCTCTTACTAAAACACAGTCTGAGTGCCAAAAACCAATACTAAAATAAAAGTGTTGTCAAACCCTGTTTTCTTTTGGGGCTGAAAGACATTCATAACATCTTTGTCGACTCCTCCAAGAGGTAGTTTCTCCAATAAAGGTACCTTTTGGTTTTTAGACTTACAAAAACAGCTATTGTGAGAAACTATTAACACAAGTTTAACAACCCGGCATAAGGTTTGTTCCACTACCTGTAGAAAAGGTCACGTTACAGTATTCACCTTCAAATAATCAAACCAAAAAAATGGGAAAAAGAAGGGATAAGGGCCATGGACGAGGTGGTAGTGACAGTGGTGGTCACCCAAGCAGTGTGATCGAGCCAAAGAAAAAGGTTCCTGCTTTATCTACCTCTGCCTTCCTATCCCAATTTTCTTGTCCATGAGGGAAAGCATTCTTGCGCCCTGAACAGTGCGAACAGGTAACGAGTTGGCTAGCAGAAAATGCCTCCAGTTACTTGTCGAGTAGCAAATTCCAAGGGTCCACACAGACAGACTTGAGTAGCCCAGAGGCTGGCCCATCGAAACCTCAGCCTGTTCCTCTTTCCTCACAACATCAGTATTCTAAGGAAACATATGACACCAAAGCAGATTACTCTGAGGAAATGTTTATGGGACCCTTTGACCTTTCTTGCGTCTCACCGCACAACCCCACCAACGCAGGTGAGGCCGTGGTGTGAAGTGATGCACAGATCTTTGAGCACCCAAGGCCAGAAGAAAGCCATGTTGTTGGCCGTGACATGCTGGGCAATCAGGTGGAAGTGTTAGAGGATGATGAGACACAGTTGCCCTCAGGTCAGCCTGAAACCTCCATTCCTGAAGATGTTGACCTTCAGGAATTAGAAGACGACCAAGTTGATCATGAGGTGACTGATCCACCATGGACGGATGGCATGGATTGCGAGAGCAGTAGTGCAGAGGAGCATGTGCCCATAGTCCGCAAAAAGGCTGTAAGACATAGGGTTTCGACCACTGCCAGAAGTCAATCAACTGTGCACATGACACCACCACCTGTGGCATTTCAGAGTCCAAAGATCCGTGCACCACCTGTGCCATCTCAGAGTCCAAGGGTCCGTGCACCATCTCAGCCATCTCAGAGTCCAAGGGTCCGTGGTGCGATTGTGTGGGAGTTTTTTTTCATGAGTCCTTTGGACCAAACGGTTGCCATTTGTCAAATCTGTCAGACCAAGCTTAGCAGAGGCAGAAATACTTCCAGCTTGGGCACCTCCAGCATGAGTAACCATATGTTAGCCAAGCACACCCCTAGGTGGTTGACAGCTCTAGGTGAAAACACGATTTCCAGACTCAAAACTCTGCCAATTCCCCTGGGCTGTCTGCTTCCAAAACTGGTGTGCAAGAAGGTGGCGTTGATGCCTCCTTCTCCCAACCTGATGTTGGCCAAACTCAATCATCAATGACCACATCCACTTCGGTGTCCCAGCATTCTGTTCAGTTGTACATACCACAGACCTTCGAAAAGAAGCGAAAATACCCCATTACGCACCCAAGGGCAGAAACCATAACTGCACACATTGCACGATTGATAACCCTTGAGATATTGCAGTATCAACTTGTGGGGACAGAGGCTTTCCGTGACCTTTTGGCGGTGTTAGAAACTGAATTTATTAACCCCTTCAGCTCCCAGCCTGTTTTCACCTTAAAGACCAGGCCATTTTTTGCAATTCTGACCAGTGTCACTTTGACAGGTTATAACTCTGGAACGCTTTAACGGATCCTGGTGATTCTAACACTGTTTTTTCGTGACATATTGTACTTCATGTCAGTGATAAATTTAGGATGATATGTTTTGCGTTTATTTGTGAAAATTTTGGAAATTTGGCAAAAATTTTGAAAATTTTGCAATTTTCAAAATTTGAAATTTTATGCCCATAAATCTGAGAGATATGTCACACAAAATAGTTACTAAATAACATTTCCGACATGTCTGCTTTACACCAGCTTAATTTTCGAAACAAGTTTTTTTTTCCGTTAGGAAGTTAGAAGGGTTCAAAGTTCATCAGCAATTTTTCATTTTTCCAACAAAATTTACAAAAAAAATTTTTTAGGTACCACATCATATTTGGAGTGACTTTGAGAGGCCTAGGTGACAGAAAATACCCAAAAGTGACCCCAGTCTTAAATCTGCACCCTTCACTCTGCTCAAAACCACATCCAAGAAGTTTATTAACCCTTTAGGAGCCTTACAACAGCCAAAGCAATGTGGAAGGAAAAAATGAAAATTTTACTTTTTTACACAAAAATGTTACTTTAGCCATAAAATTTAGCATTTTCACAAGGGTATCAGGAAAAATACACCATAAAATTAATTGTGCAATTTCTCCTGAGTACACCGATATCTCATATGTGGGGGAAATCAATTGTTTGGGCGCACTGCAAGGCTCGGAAGAGAAGGAGCATCATTTGAATTTTTGAAAGCAAAATTGTCTGGAATAATTAGCGGATGTGATGTTGCATTTGGAGACCCCCTGAGGTGCCTAAACAATGGAGCTCCCCCACAAGTGACCCCATTTTGGAAACTAGACCCCTCATGGAATTTATCTAGATGTTTGTTGAGCACTTTTAACCTCTGGGGGCTTCACAAAAGTTAATAACTTTGAGCCGTGAAAATAAAAAAAACAAATTACCACAAAATTGTTACTTTAACCAGGTAGCTTTTTTTCACAAGGGTATCAGGAAAAATTGCAACATAAAATGCATTGTGCATTTTCTCCTGAGTACACAGATACCTCATATGTGGTGGAAATCAAATGTTTGGGCACACAGCAGGGCTCGGAAGCCAAGGATCGTCATTTGACTTTTCAAACGCAAAATTGTCTGGAATCATTAGCGGATACCATGTTGTGTTTGGATACCCCCTGAGGTGCCTAAATAATGGAGCTCCCCCACAAGTGACCCCATTTTGGAAACTAGACCCCTCATAGAATTTATCTAGATGTTTACTGAACACTTTGAACCCTTGAAGGCTTCACAAAAGTTTAGAATGTTCAGCCGTGAAAATATATATATATATTTTTTTTCCATGAATTGTTATTTCAAACAAGTAGCTTTTTTTTTCCACAAGGGTATCAGGAAAAAATGCACCATAAAATGTATTGTGCAATTTATCTTGAGTACACAGATACCTCATATGTGGGGGAAAGTAATTGTTTGGACACACGGCGGGGCTCAGAAGAGAAGGAGCGCCATTTCACAGCAAAATTGGTTGGAATTATTAGCGTACGCCATGTTGCGTTTGGAGACCCCCTGAGGTGCCTAAACAATGGAGCTCCCTCACAAGTGACCGCATTTTGGAAACTAGACCCCCCATGGCATAAATCTAGATGAGTAATGAGCACTTTGAACCCTCACGTGCTTCATACATTGAGGCATAAAAACGAAAAAGTACTTTTTTCCCACAAAAATGTTATTTTAGGCTCAATTTTTTAATTTTTACAGGGGTAACAGGATAAAATGGACTGCAAAATTTGTTGGGCAATTTGTTCTGAGTACACTGATACCTCATATGTGGCAGAAAACCACTGTTTGGGCGCACGGCAGAGCTCCAGAGGGAAGGAGCGTCATTTGACTTTTTAAATGGAAAATTAGCTGGAATCGTTAGCCGCACCATGTTGCGTTTGGAGATCCCCCTGATGTGCCCAAACAGTGGAGCTCCCCCCACATGTGACCCCATGTTGGAAACTAGACCCCCCATACAAAAAAATATTAGTTTGGTGAAATAAAAAATATAGACGTCAGTAAAAAAAAAAAAAATATATATATATATATATATATCTTCAGTGCCTACAAGTAGTCTTCAACTCCCTGCAGATTTAGCAGGTTTGCTTTAATGCATTACTTAAATGTAGCAGTAAATGGAAAACTCCTTGGTATTATAGAAACAAGAGCCAACTAGAAATGTTCATTCTCATATTTGCATTCATGACTGAGGTGAAAATCATTAAGAAATGGGTCATTTCAGAACATTGAAGCCTTTACATTATATTGGATGTTAAGTTTGATTTATATAACTACTAGAAGGTGGCCCGATTCTACGGCATCGGGTCTTCTAGAATTTATTGTGTAGTTAATGTATGATTTTTTTTATATATGTATATATATATATATATATATATATATATGAGCGCCTGCAACTGACTCTAAGGCAAGTGCCACATGTGACAGCAATGCACAAATCTTGCATCGCATCACTCGGCACAGCCGCACACTCCTGTCTGGAAGAGAGCGACCATGCCGGATGATGCGATGTGAGACTTGTGCTTCGCTCTCATGTGTGGCACTGGGCTGATCCTTACAATATTCAGTAAAAAATACTGTAGTTGACGATTACTACAGTATAATTTTACTGGCCCTAAACTAAGTTTATTTGTATTTCTTTCTTAGTTTACAGGAAAAGAAAATCAGGACGAACGCACAGATGTGCTGCAAAAAGGGGAGGACTAGGTGGGATGGAAAAAAAGATGGATGGAGGATGGAAGAGGGCGCAATGGATGCAAGAGCAGCGGAGGATGGGTGAGGGCGCGGCGGATGGAGGAGCAGCGGAGGATGGGTGAGGGCGCAACGGATGCAAAAGCGGCGGAGGATGGGGGGAGGGTGGAAGGGGAGTGGGAGGTGAAATTGGGGATAGCTACCTTACAGAATGGATCTAGGTAGCAGGATTGCAGCAAATCCGGGAGGGCGAGAGGTGGGAGAGGGAGCAGAGGATTAAGTGGATGGGAGAGAGCAGGCAGCAGATCAGGGAGGGGGCAGAGGCTGATGGGGAGTGAGGTGGCAGATGCAGGGGCGCAGCGGCTAATGGGGAGAGTGCTGTGGCTGATAGGGAGAGTGCAGTGGCTGATGGGGAGAGTGCAGTGGCTGATGGGGAGAGTGCAGTGGCTAATGGGGAGAGTGCGGTGGCTGATGGGGAGAGTGCGGTGGCTGATGGGGAGAGTGCGGTGGCTGATGGGGAGAGTGCTGTGGCTGATGGGGAGAGTGCTGTGGCTGATGGGGAGAGTGGAGCGGCAGATGCAGCGGCGGATACAAGGAGGCAGCAGAAAGAAAGCAGTGGCGTCAGATACAGGGGGGGCGCAGTGGGAGGAGAGCAGCGGCGTCAGATGCAGGGGGGGCGCAGTGGGAGGAGAGCAGCGGCGTCAAATGCCCCCCTGCATCTGACGACGTTGCTCTTTCTGCTGAGCAGCGGCTTCACATGCAGGGGTGCAGTGGAAGAGTAGCTGCGTCACATGCAGGGGTGCAGCGGGAGAGTAGCTGCGTCACATGCAGGGGCGCAGCGGGAGAGTAGCGGCTTCACATGCAGGGGCGCAGTGGGAGAGCAGGGCCAAAGCACATGGAGGAGGGCAGCGGTGGATCGGGGGCTATGACTCACAGATGGGCACCCGCTGGGATCGCTCTCCTCAGATTCCACGGAGGGAGAATCTGAGAAGAGCGATCTACAGCTCACCCGGTCCCAGATGCACGGTGCTTGGAGAGATCGGTCACATGGCCGATCTCTCCAATCAGAGCTGGGGGCGGGTGCAGCAAAGCTCACCGAGCTCCAGCCAATGGCCAGTGCTGCAGCTGCACTGACCATAGCTGGAATTAAATGCTTCAGCAATTTTCAATGGCTGAAACATTACACTGGCTGTGATTGGCTGAGCGGCGCTCGTCAGCCAATCACAGCCTCCGTAGGTCCGGGAAGGAGACACCACCCCTCCTGAGGTCAGGTGCAAGTCCTCTCCTTCCCGAATCTACAGTTTTTGAAAACCGATCGCAGTTACCGTGGCTCCGGGGCCGCGATTTCGCCATGATGGATGTATCCGTCATGGGTCTTTAATAGTGTTGAGCGAGTATGCTTGACACTACTCGGTACTCGCACGAGTATCACTATACTCGGGCTCAGGGCCGGATTATAGGCGGGGCAGGTGGGGCTTCAGCCCAGGGGCCCCCACCACAAGAGCTTCTGAGGGGGCCCCCACCACCATCAGTGTGAGCGCCATTTTATTAAGGTTCAGGACCACACTGTACCTTTAAGAGAATTTCAATCTGGCCATCACTATGCTGCAGACACGCCCACTGCATGATGTGGGCTGAGTCTGCAAGGATGACGTCACCGCGCTGCTGCTTCTTCGTGCCGTACAGGAGCTTGTGGGAGGACCGGAGCAGAGGCCTCGGTGGATGATGGTGAGTGACGTCATCCATCATGGTGCCGGGCAGGAGGCTGCAGTGAGGAGGGAGCAGGACGGGATTTCATAGTGTCAGCGGCAGCTCTGCCGGCGGGATCAGTGTGAGTTATTGCAGGAGTGTGACCTGCTGCAGATCAGGTCGGGCTGTCAGTGCCGGATCATCGGCCTCATCCCTCCCCTGCAATAACTCACACTGATCTTCAGCAGAGACATCACTACATACACAGAATCCTGCACTGATCACATCTGAGCCTGCAGCACACATTACACTATGTGGCCCATATTACATATAGAATATGTGAGGTCCTGTAGGCCCAGGTGTGATCAGTGCAGGGCATTGTATATCTGTGTATATACCACATCCAGTGTACAGAGTAGTGTGATATACTGTGTACATTATATATCACATCCAGTGTACAGAGCAGTGTGATATACTGTGTACATGGTATATCACATCCAGTGTACAGAGCAGTGTGATATACTGTGTACATGGTATACCACATCCAGTGTACAGAGCAGTGTGATATACTGTGTACATGGTATATCACATCCAGTGTACAGAGCAGTGTGATATACTGTGTACATGGTATATCACATCCAGTGTACAGAGCAGTGTGATATACTGTGTACATGGTATATCACATCCAGTGTACAGAGCAGTGTGATATACTGTGTACATGGTATATCACATCCAGTGTACAGAGCAGTGTGATATACTGTGTACATGGTATATCACATCCAGTGTACAGAGCAGTGTGATATACTGTGTACATGGGATACCACATCCAGTGTACAGAGCAGTGTGATATACTGTGTACATGGTATATCACATCCAGTGTACAGAGCAGTGTGATATACTGTGCACATGGTATACCACATCCAGTGTACAGAGCAGTGTGATATACTGTGTACATGGTATATCACATCCAGTGTACAGAGCAGTGTGATATACTGTGTACATTATATACCACATCCAGTGTACAGAGCAGTGTGATATACTGTGTACATGGGATACCACATCCAGTGTACAGAGCAGTGTGATATACTGTGTACATGGTATACCACATCCAGTGTACAGAGCAGTGTGATATACTGTGTACACACATCAGATGGCATATAATGTGTATATTGTATAACATCTGGTGTCTGTATCACAGTAAACCCGGTCAAATGCCGGGGCCCTGAGCTGCCGGGGGGCCCAATCGCGGTGGCAGGAGTGGCGTACCGCTAGTCAGGGGGCCCAGTGCTAGCGCTGTCACCAGCCTCCCCCCCGCCGAGGATCGCACTTTCAATTGTATCGGCATCGCAGTTGCCGATACAATTGAGAGCAATGATGAGATTGGGCGGCTCTCTCTCATGATTCTCCTCACTGTCTCTGTTGGCGCTCTGACAGCGCTGCAGCAGAGCTCGGTGACGTCATCACTGCGCGCCTGCTGATAGGTCGAACGACAGCAATGGACGCGCCGAGGAGACCGGAGCAGCGGGGGAACGAGGAGAAATGAGTATGTACATTCACTGTGGCCAGACGACCATGGGGGTACATTAAATGATATGGCGGCTGTACACTACATGAGGATGCCTATTGCTATCTGGTTCTCTGCACTGTGCTATATACTGGCTGTATACTACATGAGGGTGCCTAATGCTAACTGGCTCTGCACTGTGCTATATAGGGGCTGTATACTACATGAGGATGCCTAATGCTATCAGGGTCTGCACTGTGCTATATAGGGGCTGTGTACTATGTGAAGGTGCTTAATATTATCTGGTCTGCTCTGTGCTATATAGGGGCTATGTACTATGTGAGGATGCCTAATGCTATTGGCTCTGCACTGTGCTATATAGGGGCTGTGTACTACGTGAGGATGCCTAATGCTATCTGGGTCTGCACTGTGCTATATAGGGGCTGTGTACTACATGAGGATGCCTAATGCTATATGGGTCTGCATTGTGCTATATGGGGGCTGTATACTACATGAGGGTGCCTACTGCTATATGGGTCTGCATTGTACTATATGAGGACTTCTTATTGTAATATGGGGGCTGCATAGTGCCATATGGGGGCTGCATAGTGCCATATGGGGCTGTATACTACATGAGGGTGCCTACTGCTATATGGTTCTGCATTGTACTATATGAGGACTGCTTATTGTAATATGGGGGCTGCATAGTGCCATATGGGGGCTGCATAGTGCCATATGGGGGCTGCATAGTGCCATATGGGGGCTGCATAGTGCCATATGGGGGCTGCATAATGCCATATGGGGGCTGCATAATGCCATATTGGGGCTGCATAATGCCATATCGGGGCTGCATAATACTATATGGAGGAATATTGAGGCTGCATAATACTATACCCCCAGAGTTGTATGTCCCTTCCACCCCAGAGCTGTAAACCCTAAGAGCTGCATGTCACCCCCCCACCTCAGAGCTGTTTGTCCCCCCACCTCAGAGCCACTGCCCCCCTCTAGAGCTGTATGCCCCCCATTGCTCCATACCCCTTTCCTTAGTAATATTTATGCCCCCCCAGTAATGTGTATGTCCCCAGCCTCTCATGTGATGTGTATATACATCGGTGTTAGTGTGCTCTATGTGCGGCCATGTCTGTTAGTGACTGCCGCCAATCAGCGTGGCACAGACACATGCCCAGGAGGAGTTGGATGGAGACAAGCGGGGAGGTGAATGAGACTGTTGCCGGCTTCCCAATATTAAAAATATATATAAAAATGTGTCTGTGTGTGCATGTATGATGTGTATCTGTGTATGATCTGTGTATGTCATCTATGTATGTCAGTGTATATGACTGTGTCTAGATTTATGTCTATTTATATGTGTTTTTGTGAATTTCTCTTTAAATATATATGTGTATGTATGCCTGTATGTGTATGTATCTGTGCATGTCTATGTGTGGATGGGGCCCACTGAGACTCTTTCGCCCAGGGCCCACAAAAACCTGGAGCCGGCCCTGCGTGTACCAGTCATGTATTCTCCTGTACACTGTGCAGGGGCGTACCTTTGGGGGGCATGCGGCATATTTGCATATTTATCAAAGGGGCACCATTGGAAAGTGTGAGGCAGCAGTATGGTGGGAGAAAATTGTAAGTAGACAGTATTGGGAAAGAAAAGTGTGAGGGGCATAGAATAGAGACTGAGTAGTGGTGGGGGATAAGCAGTATAGAGAAGGGGCGGCATGGTGGCCAGTGTGAGGCCACAGTATGCTGAGGAGGGGGAATGTGAGACGGAGGTACAGTATAGTGACTGGATAGTGAAGGACATAGGCAGTATAGAGAAGGGGCAGCAAGGTGGCCAGTGTGAGGGCACAGTATGCTGAGGAGGGGGAATGTGAGACTGAGGTGCAGTATAGAGAAGGGGCAGCAAGGTGGCCAGTGTGAGGGCACAGTATGGAGGAGGGCACAGTATGCTGAGAAGGGGGAATGTGAGACTGAGGTGCAGTATAGAGAAGGGGCAGCAAGGTGGCCAGTGTGAGGGCACAGTATGCTGAGGAGGGGGAATGTGAGACTGAGGTGCAGTATAGAGAAGGGGCAGCAAGGTGGCCAGTGTGAGGGCACAGTATGGAGGAGGGCACAGTATGCTGAGAAGGGGGAATGTGAGACTGAGGTGCAGTATTTATATCTAAATGCTACAGTGCGTGCTCTACTGTTACGGCTAAAATTGTTAACGTTATTGGGCCCCCACCAGATTTTCTGCCCAGGGGCCCCCACCAACCTTAATCTGGCCCTGCTCGGGCTACTCGGCGGGGACCGAGTAATCTCGCGATACTCGTGCTGTACTCGTGGTCTTCATCCCTGCATGTTGGCGCTCTTTTGAGAGCCAGCCCTCATGCAGGGATTGACTGGCAGACCACTGCAATGCCACAGCCCTGTTAGTTGTGGAATTACAGTGATTGGCCGGCCTGCACAGCGTGACCGAGCGTTTATACCGGCGGGCGCGCTGTGCTCTGCACACAGCCATCCAGACAGTCAGTGCAGGGAGAGTGTTGCTGCTTCAGGGAAAGGTTTGCGGCCCTTTATAGTTATTTCCGTAGCAGGGCTGCAAAAAGTGTGACCAGAAGTCCTTCTCAGGACTATTGTAGTTGTATACAGGCAGGCAGGGTATAGCCAGGTCGGAATACAGGCTAGTGACCAGAAGAGTCCTTCTCAGGACTATTGTAGCTGTATACAGGCAGGCAAGGTATATAGCCATTTCTAGTGGTGACCGTATACCAGCCTTCATCATATCTGGGGCTGGTGTACAGTCTAAAACAGTCCTGATAGTATCAGACTTCTCAGTAATTGTCGCTCCTAAAAACCTGTTAGGTTCTTATTGCGTCCGTGCTTGCATTTAAAAACCGCACGTGTGTGGCTGTCGGTGGCAGCGTACAGGTGCACTTGTGTGCGTTTTTCACAAACTAGTATATAACGCACTAGTCTAGTGAATAATACACGTCAGCAGTGTCTGATAGTGTCAAACTTCTCAGTAATTGTCGCTCCTAAAAACCTGTTAGGTTCTTATTGCGTCCGTGCTTGCATTTAAAAACCGCACGTGTGTGGCTGTCGGTGGCAGCGTACAGGTGCACTTGTGTGCGTTTTTCACAAACTAGTATATAACGCACAAGTCTAGTGAATAATACACGTCAGCAGTGTCTGATAGTGTCAAACTTCTTAGTAATTGTCGCTCCTAAAAACCTGTTAGGTTCTTATTGCGCCCGTGCTTGCATTTAAAAACCGCACGTGTGTGGCAGTCGGTGGCAGCGTCAGGCTCCACATTGTCCCTGGATAGAGACGTGCATGATGGCCTGTAAACCTGAAGTGCCCATTGTAAGGAAGTGGGTCTATTGTAGTATAGCCCTTAGGCAGGGCAGTCAAAAATTTGGAGGCTCCACATTGTCCCTGGATAGAGACGTGCATGAGGGCCTGTAAACCTGAAGTGCCCATTGTAAGGAAGTGGGTCTATTGTAGTATAGCCCTTTGGCAGGGCAGCCAAAAATTGGGAGGCTCCACATTGTCCCTGGATAGAGATGTGCATGAGGGCCTCAAAACATTGTTCCCATTGCAAAGGAGCGGGTCTCCTGTCGTTGTAATGCCCATTCTGAAAGAATGGGCGAAAAAATTTACCACTGGGGGTATACCTGAAACAACGGCCTAACTATTGTAACGGTCATCATGGTGGCGCATGAGGAGAAGGAGGAGCAGTCCAGCGATTAGCCAAAGTCCAGAAGTGTGTACCCATGGGTGAGTGGAGGTACATAGCAAATTCCTGTTACAAACTTTAAATTCCACTGTCATTTGCTGGTGGTGTGGTGAAGTCCCAATCCACCCCTTGTTCATCTTGATCAGAGTCAGCCTGTCAGCATTTTCAGTTGACAGGCGGGTGCGTTTATCTGTAATGATTCCACCTGCGGCACTAAAAACACGCTCTGACAAAACGCTAGCGGCAGGGCAGGCCAGGACTTCCAAGGCGTAGAGAGCCAATTCATGCCACGTGTCCAGCTTGGATACCCAATAATTGTAAGGCACAGAGGAATGTCAGAGTACAGTTGTTCGATCTGCAAGGTACTCCTTGAGCATCTGGGCAAACTTAGGATTTCTTGTGGCACTACCCTGCACCTCAGGGGCTGTGGTATGTGAGGGGCTGAGAAAACTGTCCCACATCTTAAAGACTGTTCCCCTACCTCTGGCGGATTGGACTTGTGCCCCTCTCGGCTGTACGCCTTGGTTGTCCACTGATTCCTGACCTATGCCGCTAGCGTTTTGTGAGGGGAATGCTTTTCCTACTTCCGTGACTATGGCCTTCTGGAACTGCTGCATTTTGCCTGACCTCTCCGCCTCGGGAATAAAAGACATAAAGTTCTCCTTTTAGCGTGGGTCTAACAGTGTTACCAACCAGTAATGATTGTCGGCCAAGATGTTCTTAACGCGAGGGTCACGAGACAGGCAGCTTACCATAAAGTCAGCCATGTGCGCCAGACTTTTAACAGCCATCACTTCAGTATCCTGACCAACACGATGACTGAACATGCTGTCCTCCTCCTCCTCCTCATCATCTACCCTGTCCTCTGGCCAGCCACGCTGAACCGAGGATATGACTGCATGTCATATCCTCAATTTGGCCGGAGAGTTGCTCCATGTCTTCATCCTCCTCCTCATCATAGTCCTCCACTGCACGTTGTGATGAGACGAGGCTGGGCTGTGTGTTATCACCCACACCCACTACTGTTTCTTGCTCCAACTCATCGCGCTCTGCCTGCAATGCATCATGTTTGTTTTTGAGCAGAGACCATTTTAGAATGCAGAGAAGCGGTATGGTGACGCTAATAATGTCGTCATCGCCGCTCACCATCTTGGTGGAGTCCTCAAAGTTTTGGCGGATGGTACATAGGTCGGACATCCATCTCCACTCCTCAGGTGTTATGTGTGGAGTTTGACCCATTTCCCGACGGCTTAGGTGATGCAGGTACTCAACAACTGCCCTCTTCTGCTCACATATCCTGACCAACATGTGCAGAGTTGAATTCCAACGCGTGGGGACATCACACACCAGTCTGTGAGCCGGAAGATGCAAATGGCGCTGAAAGCCGGCAAGGCCGGCTGAAGCAATAGGTGACTTTCGAAAATGTGCAGACAGGTGGCGAACTTTTACCAGCAGATCAGACAGCTCTGGGTATGACTTTAGAAACCGCTGAACTACGAGGTTGAGCACATGGGCCACGCATGGAACATGTGTCAGCTGGCCTCGCCTCAAAGCCGCCACCAGGTTCCGGCCATTGTCACACACAACCTTTCCTGGCTTTAGGTTCAGAGGTGTGAGCCAATGATCTGCCTGCTGTTTCAGAGCTGTCCACACCTCTTCTGCATTGTGGGGTTTGTCACCTATGCAGATTAGCTTCAGCACAGCCTGTTGCCGCTTCGCCGAGGCAGTGCTGCAGTGCTTCCAGCTTGGGACTGGTGTGGAGGGTAAAGTGGATGAGGATGCGCAGGAGGAGGAGGAGGCTGAGGAGCATGACATTCCGGAGCTGTGGAGTGTGGGTGAAACCCTGACTGAGGTAGGGCCTGCAAACCTTGGTGTGGGAAGGACGTGTTCCGTCCCTCGCTCAGACTGGGTCCCAGCTTCCACAATATTAACCCAGTGTGCCGTCAACGAGATGTAGCGGCCTTACCCACAAGCACTTGTCCACGTGTCTGTGGTTAGGTGGACTTTGGCTGAAACAGCATTGTTCAGGGCATGTGTGATGTTTTGTGACACGTGGTTATGCAATGCGGGGACGGCACACCGGGAGAAATAGTGGCGGCTGGGGACCGAGTAAAGTGGGACAGCTGCCGCCATCAGGTCGCGGAATGCTTCTGTCTCCACCAGCCTAAAAGGCAACATTTCCAGCGCAAGCAGTCGCGAAATGTTAGCATTTAGAAGTGTGGCATGTTGGGCGTTGGCAGTGTATTTGCGCCTGCGTTCAAAGGTTTGCTGAATGGATAACTGAACGCTGCGCTGGGACAAGGACGTGCTTGATGATGGTGTTATTTCTGCGTGGGCAACTGCAGGTGCAGGGCCGGAGGAGGCTTGTTCGCGGGCAGCATGGACAGGGGATTGGCTCGCATGCACAACAAGCGAAGACGTAGCAGTGACATCAGCAAGCACTGCTCCTCGACTCTGTTGTACATCCCACAAAGTCGGGTGCTTGGCTGACATGTGCCTGATCATGCTGGTGGTGGTCAGGCTGCTAGTTTTGGTACTCCTGCTGATGCTGGCATGGCAGGTGTTGCAAATGGCCTTTTTAGAATCATCTGGAGCCAACTTAAAAAACTGCTAGACTCGGGAAGACCTAACATTTGTACAGGCACCTTGTGTCGTGTTGTTGTTCCGGAGAACGGTTGCCTGACTTCTGCCTGGGGCCACCACCCTGCTTCTTACTGCCTGTTGGGATGCTACGCCTCCCTCCCCCTGTGCACTGCTGTCCTCACTCTTCATATCCTCCTGCCAGGTTGGGTCAGTTACTGGATCATCCACCACGTCGTCTTCCTCTTCCGCACCCTGCTCCTCCTCCTGACTTCCTGACAATTGTGTCTCATCATCGTCCACCCCTTGTTGAGACACGTTGCCAACTTCGTGAGAACGTGGCTGCTCAAATATTTGGGCATCTGTACATACAATCTCGTCATGACCCACTTCAACAGGAGCTGGCGAGAGGCCAGAATGTGTGAATGGAAACGTGAACAGCTCTTCCGAGTGTCCAAGTGTGGGATCAGTAATGTCCGTGGACGTGTACTCGGCCTGGTGGTAGGAAGGAGGATCAGGTTCTGAAATGTGCGGTGCAGTATCACGGCTACTGACATTATCCGCTATCCAACTAACAACCTGTTGACACTGGTCTAGGTTCAAGAGTGGTGTACTGCTGCGGTCCCCAAGAATTTGGGACAGGATGTGCGAGCGAGTAGATGTGGCCCTTTGTTGTGGCGATATTAGAGCTTGCACATGACCTCGGTCTCTGCCTGCACCACCATCACGTCCACTTCCTTGTTCGTTGCCAACGCCCTTGCGCATTTTGCAATGCTGTGCTGATGTGTATTCACTAGACTTGTGCGTTATATCCAAGTTTGTGCAAAACGCACACAAGTGCACCTGAACGCTGCCACCAACAGGCACACACGTGCGGTTTTTAAATGCAAGCACGGACGCACTAAGAACCTAACAGGTCTCTATCCAGGGACAATGTGGAGCCTCCCAATTTTTGGCTGCCCTGCCAAAGGGCTATACTACAATAGACCCACTTCCTTACAATGGGCACTTCTGGTTTACAGGCCATCATGCACGTCTCTATCCAGGGACAATGTGGAGCCTCCCAATTTTTGGCTGCCCTGCCAAAGGGCATTACTAAAATAGACCCACTTCCTTACAATGGGCACTTCTGGTTTACAGGCCATCATGCACGTCTCTATCCAGGGACAATGTGGAGCCTCCCAATTTTTGGCTGCCCTGCCTAAGGTCTATACTACAATAGACCCACTTCCTTACAATGGGCACTTCAGGTTTACAGGCCCTCATGCACGTCTCTATCCAGGGACAATGTGGAGCCTCCCAATTTTTGGCTGCCCTGCCTAAGGGCTATACTACAATAGACCCACTTCCTTACAATGGGCACTTCAGGTTTACAGGCCATCATGCACGTCTCTATCCAGGGACAACGTGGAGCCTCACAATTTTTGGCTGCCCTGCCTAAGGGCTATACTACAATAGACCCACTTCCTTACAATGGGCACTTCAGGTTTACAGGCCATCATGCACGTCTCTATCCAGGGACAATGTGGAGCCTCCCAATTTTTGGCTGCCCTGCCAAAGGGCTATACTACAATAGACCTACTTCCTTACAATGGGCACTTCAGGTTTACAGGCCCTCATGAACGTCTGTATGCAGGGGCATTGGTGAACCTCACAATTTTGGACTGCCCTGGCAAAGGAAAATACTACAAAGACTCACTTCCTCAAAATGGGCACATTAGACTCAAGAGGCCTTCATGTACGTCTCTTCTCAGGGACATCGGAGTGCCACACAATGTTTTCACGTAAAATCTTTCATGTAATCTCCAAAAGTAACATACACCAGCTCTATCTCACTATTGGGTATGTGCCCTTAACATTTCCGCCATGAAAATTCATTTTGGTGTCATTTTTGAAGGTTTTCTGGTGAGTCCGTAAAAATGGCGTAAAACGCAGACAAAATTGTTCACAGCTGTGACTTTTGAGTGATAAATGCTTCAAGGGGTCTTCCCCATGCTGTTGCCATGTCATTTGAGCACTCTTCTGAGACTTTTGTGACATTTTTAGGGTTTCTACATGCTGCCGGGGGTCATTTCATAAAAATACTCGGGTCTCCCATAGGATAACATTGGGCTCGGTGCTCGGGCCGAGTACACGAGTATCTTGGGATGCTCGGCCCGAGCCTCGAGCACCCGAGCTTTTTAGTACTCGCTCATCACTAGTCTTTAAGTACCAGGGCACCATGACGGCTAGATCCGTCAAAGGTCGTGAAGGGGTTAAACTTCTTGGCATGTTATGCTCTATTGCAAATCCTACCAATTTTTTAAAAATAAGCTGTCAGGAGCTTTTGGGAGTACCTTGTGATGCTGTGTTCCATGGTGTCTGAACCATTATCCCCTGGGCGAACTGAATTTATTAAACTTCTTGGCATGTTATGCCCTGTTGCAAATCCTACCAATTTTTTTTTTTTAAAAAAATAAAAGCTGTTGAGAGCTTTTGGGAGTACCTTCTGATGCTGTGATCCATGGTGTTTGAACCATTCCCCCCTGGGAAAACTGAATTTTTTTAAATCCTCGGTGTTAGCTAGTGGAAAAAAGCCTGAGTTCCAGAGTGAAACAACTGCCACTTCCACGGTGCTGCATGCTTCACAAACTGCGGTCTAGGAAACAGGCGATGATGCCTCCTGCTCCCAACCTGCTTTTGGTCAGATGCAATCATCATCAATAACATCAGCTTCAATGTCCCAGCGTGGTGTTTATTTGTCCATAAAACATACATTTCTGAATCATTTGAATAGAGGGCCACTGGAGCCGGTGGTGTTGGTGGAGGAGGAGGGCAAGGCCAACACCCATATGGCCACATTGGCAATAGCACTGTAAAGTGTTATGGAGTACGTATTCCAACTTTCACACTACTGATATAGGGGACGCAGAAAACTACAAATGACTCCCCAATGTATGTTATAGGGCCCACCGGAGAGCCCTAAAAAGTCTGAGATTAGAGGACAGCCAGTGGCCCTTCCTACATTTGAGTAGAGGGCCACTGGAGTCTGTGGTGCTGGTGGAGGAGGAGGGCAAGGTCAACATCCCAACGGGCACATTGTAGCTGAACTTTTAAAGTGCTGTCAAATTTGTCCCAAAAAAGAGGTGTGAGACAGACACCAATATAATGTATAAGTTACAGCCCTTTCTAATCGAAAAAGAAGGAAAAATATAAAAAAAAGAAACGTGTGAACATATGCTAAAGTGTTTTTTTTTTGGGAGGTCGGGGCTCGATTTGACGTTTTATTACAGTTATTAGGCACTAGAAACTGTTTCTTAGCAATTTCCCCTCTTTTACTTTGGTTTGAGAGCTGTTCTGGCGACTACTTAAACGCCAGGTGCTGTTCTGACCTTGTTATTTAAAGACACCAGAAATGCAGTGAGGCACCTTCTACAGGCTGTGACCATACTGTTTCAGCCTTTTCCCATCCATTTCAGCCTTTTCCTCAGTCACCAAAGGTCACCGACTCGTCCGATGTAAAATTATTCTGGTTTCCCATAGACTTACATTGGGAGTCGAATATTCGTGAATACTCGAATAGTGGAAAGGTATTCATCGGTTATTCGTCAAATCGAATAATAGGGCATTCGATCATCCCTAATTGTTACCCTTTTGTTTGTCACTGTATATATATATATATATATATATACTGTATATGATGGTTGAAATAAGTATTTAACACGTCATGAATTTTCTAAGTAAATACTTTATATTTATAAAGGTGCTATTTACATGAATTTCTCACCAGATGTCAGTAACAACCCATCCAATGAGAGAAATCAAACCATAGATGTCTCTAAAATTAGTGATATGTATTAATGACAAATGACCCAGGGAAAAAAAATTGAACACGCTTACTGAAATTTATTTAATACTTCGTACAAAATGTTTTGATGGTGATGACAGTTTCAAGATGGCTCATGTAAGAAGAAACTAGTCACATGCATTGCTCAGGTGTGATTTTGGACCATTCTTACCCACATACACTTCAAATCCTGAAGTTTCCGTGGGCACCGTTTATGAACTCTGACCTTTAGTTCCTTCCATATAATTTCTATTGTATTCAGGTCAGGTGATTGGCAGGGCCATTCTAACTGCTTTAGTTGCTTTCTCTGAAACCAATTGACAGTTTAATTTGCTGTGTGTTTGGGATCATTATCTTGCTGAAATGTCCACTCTTGTTTCAACTTTATCATATTAGTAGATGGCAACAGATTTTTATCAAGAATGTCTTGGTACATTTTCCCACTTATCCTTCCTTTAATTATGTGAAGTTTTCCTGTGCCATTTGCTGAAAAACAGCCTTACACCATGATGTTCCCACCTCTAAACTTCACTGTCAGTATGGTGTTTTTGAGGTGATTTGCAGTGCCTATTGGCCTTGAAACATGGTGTGTATTATGGCATCCAAAGACTTCAATTTTGGTATCATCTGATCAGACAATATTCTCCTAGTATTTCACAGGCCTGTCCACAGGTTGTTGATCAAACATTATACGCGTTTGAACATGGTTTTTGTTCAGCGATGGAGTCTTGCAGGGAGAGCGTGCATACAGGCCATGGAGGATGCGTGCGTTACTTATTGTTTTCTTTGAAACATTTGTACCTGCTGATTCCAGGTCTTTCTGTATCTCTCCACAGGTAACTTTTTGCTTTTGGACAATTTGTTTGATAATTATTTTCACTCTTTGTGTGAAATCTTGCAGGGAGCACCTGATCATGGCCAAATTGGGGTGTAATGATGTTCCTTTCACTTCTACATTATGGCCCCAACAGTGCTCCCTGGACTTTCAGTAGTTTAGAAATTTGTCTGTAACCTATGCCATCAGTATGTTCTGCAAAAATAACGTTGTTAAGTTCTTGAGACAAATCACCAGGCATCTCCCTTACGGATAAGTCATTCTTGTTTGCTCACTTGCTCAGTGGAGAAGGATCTTGCTCCAGTCACTATCTGCTTTGCAGGTGGCTCTTTCTCTTATTATATTCTCGCTTCCGTGATTCTTGGTTTCCTTCCCTTTCACAAATCACCCATACTATGCGACTCTGCTGCTACGCAGACCATAGGTCTGTTTCTGTCACAGACTACTCCCTAACTGATGTTATCCCAGAAACTCTTTCTCTCCCTCAGAACTAGCTCCTCCCCTATAGGCTAATCCAAACTGTTAACTGTCTGTTGATGGGCAGATTTAACCTTTCACCTGCATACCTAAACTTATAATACTGTAACAATTATAATGGATTACTCAGGAATCTGTTTGCGAGGAGCAATGACACAACTGAACCCAGTTTATAGGTGATAAGGTTTATATTGTAACACACGTGAAAAACAAACAAGTAGCAGAGCAATTTGCAAGTGTCCAAAAAACAAGCAGTAGAACAAGCTAGCTTACGTGAAAGCAAGGCGGGTCAGACAAGAACCGCAGCAGGTGCTAGGCATCAGAAGCAGGAAGCAGTAGGAGGGCAGACGTTCGCAGAACCTCTGATGAGCAGTAACAGGCAAGTCACACAGACTTTGCTGGGGTAGATGGAGAAACCTGAGACACTACTAGGAGGAGGAAACCAGGCAAAATACTCAAGCAGAGGACTGGAGGCTGGACTGGAATTGTAAAGGCAAGAGGACACAGAACACATGGAGAAGAATGAAGCCAGGGACACCATCTTGGAAAAGGGCAAAAAGCCGAAACAGGATAGACAGAAAAACCAGAGTCCTGACAAATACATTATTAAGCATTCTACATTATATACTACATAGCATTATACCTTATACCAATACTCATACACTACATCTTCAATGCTACTACACTTCTACATAGTAACATTCTTTACTTTGATACATCTTATACATTACCATCCCTTAAAAAAGGAGGGGAGCCAGCACTGCTCATGAGTGGCATGCAACAATGAGAAAATAAAAAGTGTAATATTCACAAATTCATTCCTAAGGTAACAATTCAATGAGATTTTTTGCAAATAATTGATCAATGATTTGAGCCCCCCTACCCCGTCACGGCAAATCTCTATAGGGGGGTCCCTACACTATATTTATAATTTATATACGTACCATAAGGTCTCGTGTAATGTGCAGGATCATATAAGAACACCACCTACCTGAGAAATGTCAGAACCGCTCCCATGCTGCAAGGACTGACAACTGCGAGTAAAAGGGCAGCTCAGGTGCCAGTGTGTGTGGCAGAACCACACACACCAGCACAATGTCAGAACTGGCCCCCACAGTGCCAGACCAGCAAACATGGATGAAGGGCGGAACAGCCTCAGGCAGGTGGTGCTTAAGTAATAATGCCTATGGAACAGGGGGCGGTGGCTGTGTATGAACAGGCACCAACATAAATATATATATGAGACCTTATGGTACGATAATAATTTATTACATAGTGTAGGGACCCCCCTATAGAGATTTGCCGTGACGGGGCAGGGGGGCTCAAATCATTGATCAATCATTTGCAAAAAATCTCATTGAAATTTTACAGTAGGAATGAATTTGTGAATATTCCACTTTTTATTTTCTCATTGTTGCATTCATGAGCAGTGCTGGCTCCCCTCCTCTTTGCGTTTAACTGGTCGGTGGTTGACCCCCACTTTGCCGTGCACGCCCAGTGTGGTTTGCAAATTCCTTCTGTTGCCATCAAAATTCATGTTGGTGCCTGTTCATACACAGCCACCGCCCCCTGTTCCACAGGCATCATTATTTAAGCACCACCTGCCTGAATCTGTTCCGCCCTTATCCATGTTTGCTGGTCTGGCACTGTGAGGGCCAGTTCTGACATTGTGCTGGTGTGAGTGGTTCTGCCACACACACTGGCACCTGGGCTGCCTTTATTCGCAGTTGTCAGTACTTGCAGCATGGGAGCGGTTCAGACACGACTTGGGTAAGTGGTGTTCTTATATGGTCCTGCTCATTATATGAGTGTGTCGCCCAGGGATAGGGGGTACTCAGATCCGGGCCAAGGGGTCACTTCTGTGAGTATCACGGTGGCGTCACCCGGTCTGTGATCCCAGGCTCTACAGCAAAAAGGGGATTAGGTAAGGGAGATTGTCCGTGACGCCACCCGTGGGTTGCGGTGATGAGATGGTGGCACCGCCGCTGCCTCTGGGGACCGGTCCCGGGACTGATGGTGTGGGGCAGCAAGGTGGGATCCCCTCCACGGGTAGGGGAGGTGTAGTCCCGGGGACCAGTTGGGGGTTGTGGTGGTGGCAGGGATTGCAGAGAATAGTACACTCACAGTTCGGTTATCGTGGTGCTGGATGAAGCTGGATTGATGTGGAGGGTCAGGAACGCAGATGGAAGAAATACTCAGAGTCTTTTGTAAACCAAATTGCTGGTAGCTGGTGCCCACAGATGCTGTGAGGACGGGTCCCACACCCATGCGTGTAATTCAGGTGTTGTTCTCCTGCCTGATGTCTGTGTCTGTTTTGTACACAGGTCTGGACTGGGTCCCGACAGTCGGCACCGGGGGGCCACTACCCTCTCCCGGTCCACTTCGGTTCCCACAAGCGGCTGGCCTATTCCTGAGGCCCTTACTCCCACTTTTCCCAGCTCCACACAGGAGCTGGTTCCAGACCTCTCTCCGCCTGCAGACTGACTACCGCTCAAACTCTGCTCTTTCTAAGCTCCTCTCGCCCCCCTTCCTTTTCCCAAGGGAGAGTGAGATCTGCACCAAAAAGATGGATGCAGACCTCTGTGACACCCTGGTTTTGCCAGGGCGGCACACTATCCCTTGGTAAAACACAGCCCGTCCTCGGGCTGGCCAGCTACCAACGTTTATTTATTTATTTATTTATTTTTTTTAAACAGGAAAGGAAAAGTTAAAACATTACAATCATACATCTTCCCACATCGGGAGGTACGTTTGCTTAAAGGGAACCAAACATCAGGATTTTCATGTATAAGGTGCAGCCAGTGCAGTACTGGCACTATCAGGCATAGTGTGTACATACCATTAGGGTGCAGCTCGGGTGTTTAGTCAGTGAAATCCAACTTTATAAAGTTCGAAAATTCGTGCACTTTTTGATTGACGTGTGCACCTCTCTCCTAATGTCCAGGCGTGTTTTATGACCAATAGACAATGCCAGAAGCGTCTTACCAGGGCCAAGGAGAAAAAGAACTGAACTGTTACTCAGTGGTCCAAATCCAAGGTGTTGTTTTCAGATGAAAGTAAATTTTGCATTTCATTTGGAAATCAAGGTCCCAGAGTCTGGAAGAAGAGTGGAGATGCCACAATCCAAGCTGCTTGAGGTGTAGTGTGAAGTTTCCACAATCAGTGATGGTTTGGGGAGCCATGCCATTTGCTGGTGTAGGTCCACTGTGTTTCATCAAGACCAAAGTCAGCGCAGCCGTCTACACTTCATGTTTCCCTCTGCCAACAAGCTTTTTGGAGATAAAAATTTAATTTTCCAGCAGGAATTGGCACCTGTCTACACTTCCAAAAGTACCAATACCTGGTTTAATAACCACAGTATCATTGTGCTTGATTGGCAAGCAAACTCGCCTGACCTAAACCCCATTGAGAATCTATGGGGTATTGTCAAGAGGAAGATGCGAGATACCAGCCCCAACAAGGCAGACGAGCTGAAGGCTGCTATCAAAGCAACCTGGGCTTCCATAACACCACAGACTGATCGCCTCCATGCCACGCCGCATTGATACAGTAATTCATGCAAAATGAGCCTCAACCAAGTATTGAATGCATTTACTGTACAGACTTTTCAGTAGGCCAACATTTCTGAGTTTAAGATCATTTTTTCAATTTGTCTTATATAATATTCTAATTTTCTGAGATAATGACTTTTGGGTTTTCATTGGCTGTAAGCCATAATCCTCAACATTAACCGAAATAAACACTTGAAATAGATCACTCTGTTTGTAATGACTCTATATAATATATGTGTTTCCCTTTTTGTATTGAACTACTGAAATAAATTAACTTTTTGATGATATTCTCTTTATTGAGATACACCTGTAAGTGATGTATGTTTGGATTCAAGATCCCTTTGCCTAGATCATGGGGCTGGCAGATGATGTTGCAAAACAACCTGACAGATTCCATACAAAAAGGACTTGACGATTTTATGCGTATACCAGCACAAAATAGCAAGTACCTGTAACATGTAAAGGAACTGATACATAGTTTTCAATCTACCTTAAAAAAAAATCTGAAAATTGTGAAGTGCATTTGTATTAAGTCCTTATTAGTCAATACTTTGTAAGACCATATTATGCTGTAATTAATGCACAAGTCTTTTGGGGTATGTCTCTACCAGCTTTCCATTTCTAGAAGATGATTTTTTTTTCTCATTCTTCTTTACAAACTCGCTCTAGCTCAGTGAGATTGGATGGAGAGTGTCTGTGAGCAGCAATTTTCAAGTTTTGCCATGGATTTTCAATGGGATTTAGGTGTTGACTTTGACTTGGCCATTCACACATGAATATACTTTAATCTAAAGCATTCTATTGTATCTCTAGCAGTATGTTTAAGGTCATTGGCCTGCTGGAAGGTGATCTCATGGCCCAGTGTCAAGTCTTTTGCAGCTTCTAACAAGTTTAAATCCAGGATCACCCTGTATTTACCGCCATCCATCATCCTATCAACTCTGATCAGATTTCATGTCCCTGCTGAAGTAAAAGATCTCATAGCATGATGGTGCCACCACTATGTTTGTCGATGGAGATGGTGTTTTCAGGGTGATGTGCAGTGTTAGTATTCCTAGGGACAAATTTTCACACCTGAATTGTGGATTTCTGCAGCTTCTCCAGAGTGACCATGGACCTCTTGGCTCCATCTTTAATCTTGCTTGGGATGTCAGTTTAGGTGGACGACTATATCTTGGTAGATTTGCTGTCGTGCTATACTCCTTCAATTTTTGGATGATGGATTGAAAAGTGCTTTGTGAGAGGTTCAGAACTAGGGCTATTTTTTTTTATAACCTAACCATAGTTTACTCTTCTCCATAATGTTATTCCTGATCTGTCTGGTGTGTTACTTGATTTTCATGATGCTGTTTGATCCCTAATTTTCTCAAACAAAACTCTGAGGTCTTCACAGAAAAGCTGTAGTTATATTGAGAATAAATTACACAGAGGTGGACTCAATATACTAATTAGGTGACTTCTGCAGGGAACTGGTAACTCAGGATTTATTTAGGGGTATCAGATTACTTTGGACCTAATAAAAATGTGCATCACAATTTGCAGATTTATATTTTAACCCCTTTACCACCCGGCGGTTTTCCATTTTTTCCTCCCCTTCTTCCAAGAGCCATAACTTTTTTATTTTTCCATTAATATAGCCATATGAGGGCTTGTTTTTTTGCTGGATGAGTTGGGTTTTTGAATAACACGAATCATTTTGCCACATATTGAATTGGAAAACAGACAAAAAATTCCAAGTACAGTGAAATTGGGGAAAAAAAAGTGCAATTCCACAATTGTTTTTTGGGGTTTTTATTTATTTTGTTCACTATATGGTAAAACTGACATGGCAATATGATTCCCCTGGTCAGTACAAGTTAGTAGATACTAAACATGTATAGTTTTACTTTTATTTGATTAGTGAAAAAAAAAATCAAAAATTTATTAAAAAAAAAAAAGAATTGCGCTTTTGTCGCCACTTTCTGAGACCTGTAACGTTCTCACTTTTGGGATCAGGGGTTTGTGAGAGCTTATTTTTTGCGCCTTGAGCTGACATTTTTAATTCTACCATTTTTGGGTAGATCCAATATTTTGATCGCCTGTTCTTGCATTTTAATGCAATGTTGCAGCAACCATAAAAACTAATTGTGGTGTGTTGATTTTTTTTCTTGCTACGCCCGTAACCAATCAGATCAATTGACTTTATATTTGCTTAGAGCGGGCATTTCTGAACTCAGCGATACTAAATACTGCATGTGTATTTTTTGATTAATGTTTTATTTTCAATGGTACAAAGGGGGTGATTTGAGCTTTTATTTTTTTTGGGGGGGTTCTTATTTTTAAAAACGTATTTTTTATTGATTTTATTAGACCCTTAGGGGACTTGAAGCCTGCACTAACCGATATCACTTCTGCTGATCGTAGTGATGCTTTAGCAGCGCTCTGATCAGCAGAAATGCTGTTCTCCTGTAAATACTGGCGCTAACCCCATGCTGTCATGACAACCCATTGGCATGCCATGATCACATTATGGGGCCAGCAATGGCGATGGGGAGTGGCGTGATCCCAGCTGCAATGTGTTAGACTGCGCTGTTAGAGTTTGACAGCGCAATCTAAAGGGTTAATAGTTGCGGGTGGATCTCCGATCAGATCAGTAAACGTGCGAAAAATAATGCGGGCTCGCCGCGCTTGCCTGCATTAAAGTGACAGTGACCTAGTACGTACAGTATAGGTACATTCTAGGTCATAAAGGGTAAAAGTATTTAGAAAACCATGTATCATTTCCTTTTCATTTCATAAATACTTGCTACTTTGTGTTGGTATATCCAATAATATCCCAATAAAATACAACTGATGAACAAAAGGTAACCAATGTTTTGAACTTTTGACTTTTGACTTTCAGGCTCCATATCTCACCATCAACTATAGCTTTGAGGGTGACACTAACTTCATTTTATAGACCAGTTTTCTGTGGCCTCCGGGCACATTCCTGGGTCTGCAGTAATCGGGCCAGCCACCACGTCTTGCCGGCTTGCCGTCTTGCCGGCTGCCAAGGCTTTAAATCCCCATGTGCGCTGTGAGGACGTACATTCAGAAGTCACATTTGCACTCGCGCTAGTCTCACATCACCTGACACAGCCGCACACTCTCCTGACAGGAGCAGGTTGGCTGCATGTATTTCTATGCAGCTGAGATGCTCCTGTCCAGAGAATGTGCAGCCCTGCTGGGTGATGTGATGTGAGACTAGCGTGAATCACTTGCAAATGTGACTCCGGCGCCGAAGCGTTCACTACTGAACGCTACTTGAGCGTATCATTGGGTCCTCACACTGGCCAATGTGCTCAGGACTTACTTCGTGGGCGTGGATAGTGTTCTGAGCGTCTGTCCCACAAAAGACGAACAGCAGCAGCAGCTTCAAGGCTTCCAGCACTGTGTGCCCTCCGGTGTTGTGTGCCCCAGTGCTGTGTGTTCCCTCCCCCAGTTCTGTATATGCCCTCCGGTGCTGTGTGCCCCAGTGCTGTGTGTTCCCTCTCCCAGTGCTGTATGTGTCCTCCATTGCTGTGTGCCACCCATAGTGCTGTCTTCCCCCTCCCTCAGTGCTGAATGCCCCTGTGCTGCATGCCCCCATGTGCTGTGTGCCACCCATAGTGCTGAGTGCCCCCCATGCTGTGTGCCACCCCCAGAGCTGTGTGCCCTCTCCTGAGCTGTGTGCTACCCCACAGTGCTGTGTACCACCCTTAGTGCTGTGCCAGAGATGTCCATGTTTACCTGTGCTGTCCATGCCCCCCTCGTGATGTTTGTGCTCCGGAAGTGCTGTCATTGCTCCCCAGTTCCCCCCCAGTGACGTCTGTGCTCCTCTAGTGTTATCCGATTTTCCCAGCCCCCCTAGTGCTGTCCATGCTGCCCTCGTGATATCTGAGCCGCCCTTGTGCTTTCCGTACTCCGAGTGCTGTCCATGCCCTCAGTAATGTCTGTAACCCCCAGTGATGTCTGTTTCCCCCTAGTGATGTCTGTGCTTCAGAAGTGCTGTTCGTGCCCCCTAGTGATGCCTGCTCCCCAGTGATGTTTGTGCCCCAACAGTGTTGTCTGTGCCCCCCCAATTGCTGTCTGTGTCCCTCAGCCGTATATATGCCTCCCAGTGATGTCTGTGCCCCAGCGACTCATGTGATGTATATGCCCCAGCCCCTCCTGTGATGTGTTTGTCGTCACCACCTCCAGTAATATATATGCCCTTAGCCCCTCCTGTGATGTATATGCCCCAGCCCCTCTTTTGATGTATATGCCCACAGCGTCTCCTGTGATGTGTATACTCCCAGCATCTCCTGTGATGTGTATGCTCCCAGTGTCTCCTGTGATGTGTATGCCCCCAGTGTCTCCTGTGATGTGTATACTCCCAGCGTCTCCTGTGATGTGTATGCTCCCAGCGTCTCCTGTGATGTGTATGCCCCCAGCATCTCCTGTAATGTGTATGCCCCCCCTGTGTATGCCCCCAGCATCTCCTGTAATGTGTATGCCCCCCAGTGTCTCCTGTGATGTGTATGCCCCCAGCATCTCCTGTAATGTGTATGCCCCCCAGCATCTCCTGTGATGTGTATGCCCCCAGCGTCTCCTGTGATGTATATGCTGTGGGCATTATTGGGCGGCACGGTGGCTCAGTGGTTAGCACTGCAGCCTTGCAGCGCTGGGGTCCTGGGTTCAAATCCCACCAAGGACACCATCTGCAAGGAGTTTGTATGTTCTCCCCGTGTTTGCGTGGGTTTCCTCCGGGTACTCCGGTTTCCTCCCACACTCCAAAGACATACAGATAGGGACTCTAGATTGTGAGCCCCAATGGGGACAGTGTTGCAAATGTATGTAAAGCGCTGTGGAATTAATAGCGCTATATAAATGAATAAAATTATTATTATTATTATTATTCCTAAACAAAAGATCACTGGTTCGAATCGAGAAGCAGCCATGAAGATTTCCCAAGAAAAGAAAAACAGTGTCATCCAGCCCATTGATAGTGGTCTCTCAGTCAAGAAAATTGCCATAATGCACCAAGTGAGTGCCATGAAAATTGGAAGAATACAAAATGAAGCTCATCCATCCATACAAAAGCCAAGAGGTTGGTCTATCAATCCGGGTGCAACAAACATGGCAGTGGTGGTGACTGGTATGCTTCTTAATAGTGAGTTCACAGACATCCATGCAAGCACCATGCAACACACATTATACAAGTCTAGAATGATGGACTGAAAAAAAGGTGACGAAACCTTGACTTCAATTAATCATAAAACTCGTCGCCTCTAAATTGCAAAAAAGTACAAAAAGTGGACAGTAGAATACTGGAAACAGGTCATTTGGAGCAATGAAACAAAACTCAATAGCATAGGCTTTGATAGGTGCAAATGGGTTTGGACGAAAAAGGGTTTAATGAATTGACAATTTGAAGGAACTGTCAAGTTCGGCGGGCAAAACCTGATGATATGGGGTTGTTCCCCAGCCACAAACATTGAATACTTGACCAGGATCAATGGTGGTCTCAAAGCTGAGCTATATGTGAGTATCCTACAAATGAGTTACTTTGTAAACTCAAGTTTAATGGGTCTGAAAAGAACAACATAGTGTTCCGGCATGGCAATGACCCAAAGTATATGTCAAGATTGGCATAGAAATGGTTTAATGACAATGAAGTAGAGGTGCTATTTTGGCTCCCACAGTCCCCAGACCTCAACCCAATCGAAGACTTGTAGACATAGAAGATCAGCTTACCACCTTTGGTGGAGGATGTCACAGCCGGTGCACAGAGCTTTCCTGGCTTAGGACGGAATCTTGCAGAGAAGACATAACTGAGGGGAAGTCTCCAGAGTCCACGGAAGGTACAGGTAAGTGAATTAAACAAGTCTTTATTGAAGAATCATAAAAAACAGGTGTGGAGCCAGCTGTAAGCCACCATGATACAGACAGGGGAGGATAATCCTTCCACACACATTAAGGTCATGGAGTCGCCTACCCAGTCTCCAGACCTTAATCCCATAGAACATTTATGGAGGGAGCTGAAGCTCTGAGTTGCCAAGTGACAGCCTCAAAATGTTAATGATTTAGAAATGATCTGCATAGAAGAGTGGTCTAAAATTCCTCCTGACATGTGCGCAAACATCATCATCAACTACAGAACACGTCTGACTGCTATTCTTGCCAACAAGGGTTTTGCCACCAAGTATTAAGTCTTGTCTGCCAGAGGGATCAAATAATTATTTCTCTCTGCAAAATGCAAATAAAAATGCAAATAAATTCACATAATTTATACAATGTGATTTTCTGGACTTTAAAATTATAGACTGTTCATGTCTTGGTCAGTGGGTAAACTTACAAAATCAGCAAGGGACCAAATAATTATTTCCTTCACTGTATTTCCTCTGGGGGGAGTTAAATGAATAGGAATTATTATGTTTTTGCTCTGTTGCGATCCTCAGACTTGGGCATTCTCTTTGCCTGAAGATTCTCCGAGATTTACCACTGTAAACACTTTTTTTCTGCGCTGGGTCTCATTTATGGTGGCGCCAATAAGGTTGCAGTTCTTAATTCGGTGATCCACAAGTTGCTTCAGGGTACCGTAATCATAAAATGGAGGACTATTGCTCCCAGTTCAGACGTTGGGCAGTGGACACCTCTTTGAATGATCCAGCTCTCCGCAGTCTGTTTATTAAGGGAAATTCTAGTAACATCAGAGACATAATGGCTTATAGTCTCTTCCCGTCATCACTGGAAAAGACAATGTCACTGGCTGTTCGTTTAGACCAATGCAATATGGACATATTTAATGGTGTGTCAGTGATTACGTCCTCTCATTCAGTAGATATGGGTGAACCTATACAAATTGGTTCCTGCCAACAATCCAAGGAGGGAATTGAATTGTCAATCTCTGCTCAATTTTGCTTGTACCGTGGTCGTTCTGGGCATGTCATGATTCAGTGTTTCAAATACAAGAATGAATTTTCCTGGAGTTATTCAGGATTTTGAGGATGTGTTTACTGAGATAGAGTGTGAAGTTCTTCCTCTGCATAGGTCATTTGATTGCACAATCAAATTCATACCAGGTGCCAAAATGCCTAAATCTCGTTTGTTTAATCTCCCTATTCAAGAAAAAGATGCGTTAAAGTAGTATTTCCATAATAGTCTGGCTAAGGGGCATATAAGACCATACAACTCTCCAGTGGGATTTTTCTTTGTCAAGAAGAAAGATAGAGGGTTGCGTCAATGCTTGGATCTTTGAGAGATTAATAAGATCATGGTCCAAAATTAATATCCTTGACCTCTTATACCTGACCTGTTTAATCAACTAGCAGGAGCCAAATGGTTTTCTAAACTTTATCTTAGATGGGCATATAACCTCATACGTATTCGGCAAGTTGATGAGTGGAAATCGCTTTCAGTACACCTGAGAAAATTTGGCGATGCCATTCAGCTTGACTACTGCTCCGGCAGTTTTTCAGAACTTTAAAGACATTTTTTACCCTATGATGTGTAGATGTATGGGAATTTATTTGGATGACATATTGGTTTACTCATGTTCTCGTGAGGACCATCAGGAACAGGTTTGACAGATGCTTCGACTTCTTTGTGACTATCATTTATTTGCCAAACTAGAGAAATGTCAATCTGAGGTTCATTGAGTATATTTTTGGTGTGATTTGGTTTCTTCATCAGGTTTTCAGCTGGAGGTAAGGTACATGCCGTCCTGGACTGGATACAACCTAACCTTATAGCATTACAGAGATTCTTAGGTTTTACTAATTATTATTGAAAGTTCAATAAGAATTTCTCAGTTATTGTAAAGCCTCTTACTGATATGACCAAGAAGGTACTGACTTTTGCTCCTGGTCTAAAGAGGCTATTGAAGACTTTGCAGCTCTCAAAACAGCCTCCTCTAAGGCAGGCTTTGCTCACTACGATATCGCAGGTGCGATGTCGGTGGGGTCAAATCGAAAGTGACGCACATCCGGCGTCGCTGTCGACATCGTAGTGTGTAAAGCCTTTTACATACGATTAACGAGCGCAAAAGTGTCGTTATCGTATGATCGGTGTAAGGTTCGACATTTTCATAATGCTGCTGCTGCGATGGTACGATGTTGTTCCTCGTTCCAGCAGGCAGCACACATCGCTGTGTGTGAAGCCGCTGGAGCGAGGAACATCTCCTACCTGCGTCCCGGCCGACTATGCAGAAGGAAGGAGGTGGGCGGGATGTTTACGTCCCGCTCATCTCCGCCCCCCCCCGCTTCTATTGGCTGCCTGCGTGTGATGTTACTATGACGCCGCATGGCCCGCCCCCTTAGTAAGGAGGCGGTTCACCGGCCAGAGCGACGTCGCAGGGCAGGTGAGTGCATGTGAAGCTGGCGTAGCGATAATGTTCGCTACGGCAGCAATCACAAGATATCATACCTGCGACGGGGGCGGGGACTATCGCTGCAGTGTCGGTAACACATTTTTACCGATATCGCAACGTGTAAAGTCTGCCTAAGGCTCCGGTGCCCAGGCAACCTGAGGTTGATTTGCCTGTTGTGGTTGAGGTAGACATCTCTTCTGTTGGGATGGATGTGTATCTCTCACAGAAGAAAGATGGTTACCTTCATCCTTGTGCTTTTTTGTCTCAGATGTCCTCACAAGCTGAGTCTATGATATTGGGGACCAGGAACTTCTGGAAATTGAGAGAGCCTTAAAGGAGTAGAGACATTAATTACATAGTTACATAGTTACTAAGGTTGAAAAAACACCTAGGTCCATCTAGTTCAACCTTCCTCCACCAGTTCTACATTTGGTCACTAAGTCATTTATAACCAACAATGTTTTGTGTACTGAGGAAATCATCCAGCCCTTTTTTAAAAGCTGTTATAGTATCTGCCATTACTACCTCTTATGGTAGGGCATTCCACAGTCTGACTGCTCTAACTGTAAAGAACCCTTTCCTATTTAGCTGTCGGAATCGCTTTTCTTCCACTCGCAGTGAGTGCCCCCTGGTCCTTAGTATTGTCTTTGGAAGGAATAAGTCATGTGCCAGTCCTTTATATTGACCACACATGTATTTATGCATATAAATGAGATCTCCTCTGAGACGTCTTTTTTCTAAGCTAAACATATCTAAATTTTTCAACCTCTCATCATATGAGAGGCCTTCCATTCCTTGTAGTAGTCTAGTTAGCTGCCTTTGAACTGACTCTAACTTCTGAATGTCCTTTTTAAAATGTGGAGCCCAAAACTGGATCCCATATTCCAGATGTGGCTTTACAAGTGATTTATAGAGGGGTAACAATACGTTGGGATCACGGGATCTAATCTCTCTTTTTATACACCCTAGAATCTTGTTTGCTTTTGCAGCTGCTGCTTGACATTGAGTGCTTCTGCTCAGCTTATTTGTAATGAGAATACCCAAGTACTTCTCCTGTTCTGTAGTCCCGAGTTTACTTTCATTTAATGTATGCGCAATTATAGGATTATTCTGTCCTAGGTGCATTACTTTACATTTATCAACATTAAATCTCATTTGCCAAGTATCTGCCCATTCTGACATCTTATCCAGATCTTTTTGTAATATTGTACTATCAAGGTCAGTTTTTAATATCCTACATAGTTTGGTGTCATCAGCAAAGACTGACACTTTACTATGAATCCCATCCACTAGGTCATTAATAAAGAGATTAAAAATAATTGGTCCTAGCACAGATCCCTGCGGCACCCCACTGCTGACTATAGCCCATTTAGAGAATGTACCATTTATGACTACTCTTTGTTTCCTATCTTTTAGCCAATTCCTTACCCAATTAGAGGGGGCTTTACATAACATGATAGTCCGACTCCTTACCAACCATAAAAACCTTCTGTATATTGACACCGCCAGATGTCTTCACTGTTACAATGTGACTGTAGGATAGCAAAGGACATGGGGCTCCAAAAATGTCAATCAGGCTAGCTGATCCAAGGTTATCCCTAACCTTCGAATTACCCCTGATGGTGGAGATGTCGGAGTCCCATGCCTTAATATTCTAAACAGAACTAAACTGTTCATCCCCCAGGTAAGAAAGGGGCAAGAGTGTGAAGGCAACACAGATTAAGACTGATAGTGAGAAAACAAAACTCAGACACCCTACAAACTCACATTAACAAACAGTAAAAAACTAAGGAGAAGAGAAAGAGAAGTATGGCAGCAACCAAAGGACAACAAGGGTTAACACCACAACTGCTCACAGCAACAAAGTACTACAACTACTAGTAAGTCTGAATCCCAACACCTCACCAGACCAGCATAGAGAAGCTATATCACCAATAAAGGAAGTGTCCAGCAAGCATATATAGAAGGGGAGCGAATGTGACTAACTCTTCAACAGCATGAGTTCCAAGGAGACTAACAAGCAGACCAGCAGAGATTAACTCATGCTAGCCTACCTATGAACTACTCTGATCACAGATATCAGAGAAATTAACAGGCAGAGTGCTAGAATCTGTAGTCTCCACAGATCTTGAAGCCACCATGACAGTCGACAATGTTTGTAAAAACTTTATTGGGACATTAACACTAGATGGGTGCTATTTTTTGCCCAGTTTATTTTTTCTGGTACTTATCTCCACGGATCTAAGAATATTAAGGCTGATGCTTTGTCACATAGTTTTTTTTCAGAGTTGAGGGTCAAAAATCCTATTAAGATTCTTAATGAAAGAGCGGTGATGGGTGCTCTGGGGATTGACCTCAGACAGTTCATTCAGGATGCTCAGTAAAGTGCATCAAAGGAATTGCCTGTGAATAAACATTTTATACCATCCTCTTTATGCACAGACAGAATCGGACTGGCTACTGGAGGAACCGCCAGTAATACCAGGCCTGGCTACGGTTACCTGCATTGAACTCCGGAGCTCTCACCTGAGCTCCAGAGTGCAATCTGGACTAAACTCAGGGTTTGCAGGACTGAACCGCAAGCACTGACTGATTCCCTGGCGATTGCGGTTCAGTTCATGTCACAGCTGCAGACAGGCTGGGCTGTACTCCGGAGCTCAGGTGAGAGCTTTCGAGTTCAGCCCTGCCTGTCCGCAGCTGTCATGAACTGAACCTCAATCGCCGAGGAATCAGTCGGCACTCACAGTTCAGTATGCAAGCCCTGAGTTCAGTCCAGGCTGCACTCTGGAGCTCAGGTGAGTGAAAGCTCCAGAGTTCAATGCAGGTAACCGCAGCCAGGCCTGGTAATACTGGTAGTTCCTCCAGTAGCCAGTCCGATGCCTGATTCCATGTTGACCGATCACCTGGGTTCTTCTGCCACTTGGAAAGCTATGGCCTTTTGGTGGTAGAACATTTGTAAGGATGTTGATGAGTATGTCTGTAAATGTAGAGTTTGTGTCAGGGCTAAAGCTTCTCATCAGTCCCCAGCAGAATTTCTCTTGCCTAACAAGGTCCTGTCTCAGCCCTGGATGCACGTGTCCATGGACTTCGTCACTGATCTATATAATTCTGGCGGTAATTCTTTAGTGTGGGTGGTGGACCATTTCACCAAGATGGTTCATTTGATTCCTCTCCAAAGATTGCCCACGTCTAAAAGTTTAGATACATAATTTATCTTGCATATCGTGAGATTACATGGAATGTTTAAGAACATTATTTCCAAGAGGGGTTCACTTTTTAGCTAGTTTTGGTGTCGTTTTTGCTCCAGATTTGGTGTTAAACGTTCATTCTTCTCAAGTTAGCATCCTGAAACTAATGAACAGACAGAAGGATGAACTAAGAAATAGAGCAGTATTTAAGATGTTTTGTTTCATCTAATCAGGAGAAATGGGTGGAATATACACTTCTTGCTGAATTCGCTCTCAATAATCGCACTTCTACAGCCACTGGTACCTCCCTTTTATTCTGCTGCAGGGCCTTTCATCCCACTTAGAGTTTTGCACAAACTTCACCAACTATCATGGCGACATTGGGCTCTGTTCAGATTGGAGATTCTAACACTCCACCTGATGGTTTCTCTGGTGTTTGGGATCAACACAGGCAGACTGAGGCATCGACCTGCTGTGTGCTGATTCATAGGTAGGCTAGCAAGAGTTCAGGCCGCGTCACACACAGAGATAAATCTTTGGCAGATCTGTGGTTCAAGTGAAATCGTGGACATATTGTTCCATTTGTACACAGCCACAAACCTAGCACTGATTGTCCATAATTTTACTGCAACCACAGATCTGCCACACATTTACAGTGCCTACAAGTAGCATTCAACCCCCTGCAGATTTAGCAGGTTTACACATTCGGAATTAACTTGGCATTGTGACATTTGGACTGTAGATCAGCCTGGAAGTGTGAAATGCACTGCAGAAAAAAAGAATGTTATTTCTTTTTTATTTTTTTTTTAAATTGATAAGCGTTTATTCAGAGGGTCATTTATTATTCAACCCCTCAAACCACCAGAATTCTGTTTGGTTCCCCTAAAGTATTAAGAAGTATTTCAGGCACAATGAACAATGAGCTTCACATGTTTGGATTAATTATCTCTTTTTCCAGCCTTTTCTGACTAATTAAGACCCTCCCCAAACTTGTGAACAGCACTCATACATGGTCAACATGGGAAAGACAAAGGAGCATTCCAAGGCCATCAGAGACAAGATCGTGGAGGGTCACAAGGCTGGCAAGGGGTACAAAACCCTTTCCAAGGAGTTGGGCCTACCTGTCTCCACTGTTGGGAGCATCATCCGGAAGTGGAAGGCTTATGGAACTACTGTTAGCCTTCCACGGCCTGGACAGCCTTTGAAAGTTTCCTCCCGTGCCGAGGCCAGGCTTGTCCGAAGAGTCAAGGCTAACCCAAGGACAACAAGGAAGGAGCTCCGGGAAGATCTCATGGCAGTGGGGACATTGGTTTCAGTCAATACCATAAGTAACATACTCCACCGCAATGGTCTCCGTTCCAGACGAGCCCTTAAGGTACCTTTACTTTCAAAGCGTCATGTCAAGGCTCGTCTACAGTTTGCTCATGATCACTTGGAGGACTCTGAGACAGACTGGTTCAAGGTTCTCTGGTCTGATGAGACCAAGATCGAGATCTTTGGTGCCAACCACACACGTGACGTTTGGAGACTGGATGGCACTGCATACAACCCCAAGAATACCATCCCTACAGTCAAGCATGGTGGTGGCAGCATCATGCTGTGGGGCTGTTTCTCAGCCAATGGGCCTGGCCATCTGGTCCGCATCCATGGGAAGATGGATAGCACGGCCTACCTGGAGATTTTGGCCAAGAAGCTCCGCTCCTCCATCAAGGATCTTAAGATGGGTCGTCGTTTCATCTTCCAACAAGACAACGACCCAAAGCACACAGCCAAGAAAACCAAGGCCTGGTTCAAGAGGGAAAAAATCACGGTGTTGCAGTGGCCTAGTCAGTCTCCTGACCTTAACCCAATTCAAAACTTGTGGAAGGAGCTCAAGATTAAAGTCCACATGAGACACCCAAAGAACCTAGATAACTTGGAGAAGATCTGCATGGAGGAGTGGGCCAAGATAACTCCAGAGACCTGTGCCGGCCTGATCAGGTCTTATAAAAGACGATTATTAGCTGTAATTGCAAACAAGGGTTATTCCACAAAATATTAAACCTAGGGGTTGAATAATAATTGACCCACACTTTTATGTTGAAAATTTATTAAAAATTAACTGAGCAACATAACTTGTTGGTTTGTAAGATTTATGCATCTGTTAATAAATCCTGCTCTTGTTTGAAGTTTGCAGGCTCTAACTTATTTGCATCTTATCAAACCTGCTAAATCTGCAGGTGGTTGAATACTACTTGTAGGCACTGTATCTCTGTGTGTGACAGGGCCTTTAATCTCTGCTATTCTGCTTGCTCCTGTAATCACATGTAGTGAGGAGACATATCACAGTTTCTCCCTTCCTATTTAGGCTGGTGGAATCCTTCTACCTATACCAGCTATAGTTTATTCTATGTTGGTCTGTGAGGTGTGGTGTCACAGACTCTTTGGTGAAAGTTGCACTAACTTGTGCTTTTTGCTTAGAGTGGTTGTGGAGTTTAACTTTGTTGTTTTATACTTCCTTCCTACACTTGTTTTTTCTCCTGAATCTCTTAGTGTCTTTACCTTTCTGTGTGCGGCTGTGTGACAGAGTTTTGGCTTTCCCTTGTCAGTCTTTTTCTATGGGTTTCTACACACTCCTGTCCTGTCCCTCCCTGGGGGAGGGGTGAGGGAAGTCAGATCAGGACTGGTCAGGATCAGGGCCAGGAAGAAGACTCAGGCATTTCCACCATTAGGAGTAATTCTGAGATTAGGTATAGCATAGTGTCACTTAGCTTGAGGGACAGCTTAGGAGCCCCAGTTCCCCACTATTCCATAGTCATCATGACATTATAACTGGCCATACTTTATACTCCAGCATAGACCCAGTTGCTACGCTATGACGCAATTTCAGACAGCCACAAGCACAGTCCGCCACACCGGCGCAATCTGTTCTGGTCCTGGATCATCCAAACCCAAACTGCCCCTCCCAGAAAGATTTTCAAAAAACGTCACAGGGTAGGTGGAGAAGTCGGGCTAAATGCTGCGCTAGAAACCTCAAATCCAGGAGATGTAGTGAATTCTTTCATTTATTAACACAGACCTGTGTTAATAAAGGAAAGAATTCACTACATCTCCTGGATTTGTGGTTTCTAGCGCAGCATTTAGCCCGACTTCTCCACCTACCCTGTGACTTTTATTGTACCATCGGGGCTGCGGCTGACCACTTTCTGCATTAATTTGCTTTATGCCTACAAAGGAGTTGTGCCCGTCACAACTTTAACAGGTGAGTACCTGTCTTACCCCTTATACCCATCTGTATACCAGATAAGACCCTATTTTGCGCTTTTTTCCACAGCTCTGTTTGAGAAAGATTTTCAAGGGAACGGTTTGTTACTTTTAGATAAGCATGTAAATTACACTTTATTTTTTGAGGTTTAGCCTCAAAAAATCTACTCTTTAAAGTACCTTTTAAGAAATTTGCTCCCAAATGTGTTGGTCTATATAAGTAATTAAAATCCTTAATCCTGTGATGGTTAAACTCCAACTCCTGTGACATGGAGGATCAATAATTCCTTCCATTCCTCTCTCCTTAAAAGGTTTGAGAGATGTCTGATCCTTGGGAGATAATTGAGGTGGATTTGAAAGAGGATGGAGTATATGAGATGGAGCGAGTATTAGATGAGAGACATGTCCGACGTCGGCTGCAGAATCTTGTTACATGGGAGGGTTACAGTCCGGAGGATAATCCTTGGATAATGGAGTAGAGCTGTGTGATAATGGTCTAAAAAAAAAAAAGAGTTTTATCAGTGATGTCAGAGGATGGGTATTTTTGGGGGCCTAGTGGCCCCTTGTGGAAACAAGGGTACTGTCATGCCTTGGATTTGATCCAGCAGTCCTGTGTGCTGTGGTCCATTTCCCTCTCCACTGAGCCTCAGTAAGGTTCAGTTGCTGTCCTGGTTCTAAACAGTTTGTTTGTGTTCATTGACTTTCTGCCAACAGGTGTTTCCATACTGTAATTCAGTCTCACCTGTCACCTGTCAGGTGTAACAATTTAAAGCTTTCCTGGGCTTGCATTTCCCGCTGGTGATATTTCTGAAGTAGACCTTGCTTGGATTTACAGCTGTTCTGCCAAGTGCTTTTTCTGGTAGATTGTTACTTTTTGTTCTCCTTATTTTTTATTTTGCACCTTTCACTGGATTCTCAAGGAGGTATGTGATACCCTCCATGGCTTCGTGGGAAGCAAAGGTCCGAGTGGTCACCTTAGTTATCCAGTTAGTGTTGTTTCAGTCTGCGCATTGGGTTCTTTAGAAACTGCATAGCCTGGACCTCTAGTCTGGACAAGAAACGGTCAGATCAGTTGTCGAGGTATTGCGCTATACTATCTGCTATATTTTGCAAGTGTGCGGTACTACGCGCATAACAAAAACATTGTTACCCTTTCGCTCATACGTGTAAGTTTGTGAGTGTAAAATAAAAAATGTGTGTGTGTATATATATATATATATATATATATATATATATATATATATATATATAGATAGTACAGACCACAAGTTTGGACACACCTTTTCATTCAAAGAGTTGTCTTTATTTTCATGATAATTGTAGATTCACATTGAAGGCATCAAAACTATGAATTAACACATGTGGAATGAAATACTTAACAAAAAACTGTGAAACAACTGAAAGTATGTCTTATATTCTAGGTTCTTCAAAGTAGCCACTTTTTGCTTTCATTACTGCTTTGCACACTCTTGGCATTCTCTTGATGAGCTTCAAGAGGTAGTCACCGGAAATGGTCTTCCAACAGTCTTGAAGGAGTTCCCTGAGATTCTTAGCACTTGTTGGCCCTTTTACCTTCACTTTGCGGTCCAGCTCACCCCAAACCATCTCGATTGGGTTCAGGTCTGGTGACTGTGGAGGCCAGGTCATTTGGCGTAGCACCCCATCACTCTTCTTCTTAATCAAATAGCCCTTACACAGCCTGGAGATGTGTTTGGAGTCATTGTCCTGTTTAAAAATAAATGATGGTCCAACTGAATGCAAACCGGATGGAATAGCATGCAGCTGCAATATTCTGTGGCAGCCATGCTGGTTCAGTATGCCTTCAATTTTGAATAAATCCCCAACAGTGTCACCAGCAAAGCACCCTCACACCATCACACCTCATCCTCCATGCTTCACGGTGGGAACCAGGCATGTAGAGTCCATCCGTTCATCTTTTCTGCGCCGCACAAAGACATGGTGGTTGGATCCAAAGATCTCAAATTTGGACTCATCAGACCAAAGCACAGATTTCCACTGGTCTAATGTCCATTCCTTGTGTTCTTTAGCCCAAACAAGTCTCTTCTGCTTGTTGCCTGTCCTTAGCAGTGTTTTACTAGCAGCTATTTTACATGAAGGCCTGCTGCACAAAGTCCTCTTAACAGTTGTTCTAGAGATGTGTCTTCTGTTAGAACTGTGTGTGGTATTGACCTGGTCTCTAATCTGTGTTGCTGTTAACCTGCGATTTCTGAGGCTGGTGACTCGGATAAACTTATCCTCAGCAGCAGAGGTGACTCTTGGTCTTCCTTTCCTGGGGCAGTCCTCATGTGAGACAGTTTCTTTCTAGCGTTTGATGGTTTATGCCAGTGCACTTGGGGACACTTTCAAAGTTTTCCCAATTTTTCAGACTGACTGACCTTCATTTCTTAAAGTAATGATGGCCACTCGTTTTTCTTTACTTAGCTGCTTTTTTCTTGCCATAATACAAATTCTAACAGTCCATTCAGTAGGGCTATCAGCTGTGTATCCACCAGACTTCTGCACAACACAACTGATGGTCCCAACCCCATTTATAAGGCAAGAAATCCCACTGACAGGGCACACCTGTGAAGTGAAAACCATTTCCAGTGACTAGCTCTTGAAGTTCATCAAGAGAATGTCAAGAGTGTGCAAAGCAGTAATCAAACCAAAAGGCGGCTACTTTGAAGAACCTAGACTATAATACATATTTTCAGTTGTTTCACACTTTTTTGTTAAATATTTCATTCCACATGTGTTAATTCATAGTTTTCATGCCTTCAATGTGAATCTACAATTTTCAGAGTCATGAAAATAAAGAAAACTCTTTGACTGAGAAGGTGTGTCCGAACTCTTGGTCTGTACTGTATATATATTTATATACTGTATATATACTTTATATATATATATATATGTATTCATATGTGAGATCTATATGTTCTATTTTACAGGATAGCTCCGGTACCGTTGGAAGACCTTTCTTCCTTTTTAGGGTAAATAATTATTATATTTTCTAAATGCCTTTCAACTATGACAAATGTTTTGTTTATTGAAGTGCTGCATGGCTAATCCTTTCAGAAGATGACTGCTGAGAGCCTTCATTAGGTTGTGCATGTGGTTTGCTTCCAATTGTATAAACAGCCAGGAGTCTTCTGGTACAGTATATAATAGATCAACACAAATGACATTTTTACCTCAAAAATGGACATAATATAATTGACTTAAATAAAATAAAATAAAGGACAGCTCTTTAAAGTGATAGTCTTTCACTTAGGTATTACATAAAGTATATCTGTTAGATTGGTAAAACATTTTACAGTCACACATTCTCCGATGTTTCGGTACAGATTTCTTTCACAAATGTTCAGGACTTATTTTCCCTTTTCTGTTATTTGCCCATTAGGAATGTTCCAGAATGTATTTATATTGAAGTTTTTTGAAAAAGCCATCATTTTTTACAACTTTTTATTTTAAGCGGGCTTTACACGCTACGATATATCATACGATATGTCGTCGGGGTCACGTCGTAAGTGATGCACATCTGGCATCGTATGACATATCGTAGCGTGTGACAGCTACGAGCGAGTGTGAACGAGCAAAAATACTCATCTTATCGTTGCTCGTTGACACGTCGCTTATTTTCAAAATATCGAACGTCCTTCTGCGCGCCGGTTGTTCATTGTTCCCGAGGCAGCACACATTGCTCCGTGTGACACCCCGGGAACGATGAACTGCAGCTTACCTGTGGCCGCCGGCATGGCGGAAGGAAGGAGGTGGGCGGGATGTTTACGTCCCGCTCATCTCGGCCCCTCTGCTTCTATTGGCCGGCCGCTGTGTGACGTCGCTGTGACGCCAAACGTCCCTCCCCCTTCAGGAAGTGGCTGTTCGCTGCCCACAGCGAGGTCGTTTGGAAGTTAAAGTACATGTGACGGGGGGTTACAACATTGTGCGACACGGGCAACAAATTTCCAGTGCCGCACAAACGATGGGGGCGGGTGCGATCGCATATGCGATTGCACGATTAATTGCAGCGTGTAACGCAGGCTTTAGTCTTTAACATTTTACCAATCTAGACTTTAGTCTTCTACTTTCTAATTATATTCTCAACATTTATATATTTGAACAGCCTAGAAATGGAAGAAAAGTTTCCACAGAGGAATAATACTTCCATACTTAAAGGTATGTTGGAAATGGATTTCGAAGAGCATGTACCAGAAAGGTAACAGGCTGCAAACAGACCTCATGCGTGTAGTCTGATACTGAACTCGTTTGTTAATCTACTCCCTGATAATGATTGAACTAGTTTTTTTATTGCTACATTTATATTGTTTGCACAAGTGAAGTAATAAGTTGTATAGTTGATAAGTTCCTGTTAGCTCTGATTTTTGTTGCGGGGGCATTACACCCTGTCTTCACTCAGCAGACACCCACTAATGCAGATATATCACAACCACTATCCGGGGGCGATAGCGAGCTATCAAAGAACTTGAGTCTCTAGTGTTTGATCCTCAATGAACTAGCTGATGAAGAAAATGTGGCCTGTGATACTCAGCTCAGAGGAGTGTGCAGGGCCCATAAGTGTCACTGATTCTGGGTGCCTACTGTTCGGCAATATGTAATATTACTTAATCCTTGTCCAGAAATTTGCCTCTGCTACTAAATAATAATAAACTCTGCACTTTATTAAATTAAAGCATTGTTTCAATATCCAAAATGTCGTTTCTAAATATCTATCTTTACACCCTAACCACATTTGTAATTATTTTTATTATAAAATGCCTATATTTTTCCTTACATAACTAATACCTTAATGTTTTGGTTTTTTTACTTCACTTCCTGTAACATTTAGTTTGAGAATAGTCTCAAACATGATGTTACAGGAGGCTGGGGCTGCACTCACTTTCCCGGACTGTGATAGTGACACAAGTACTGCCCACTGATGACTATTCATTTGAGAGCAGTGATAGAAGCTTGGGGCAGTGTTGGTTTCACTGCTGCTATCTCTGCCCCCAGACAATGTCTTGTTTCACATTTTCAAGATGTAGCAGAGACAGAAGCAAAATACCGGAGCTGCATTCACCTCTTGCAGCCTCTATCACCATGGATCCAAGATATCTTTAGAGGGTAGCAATGCAAGAAACTGTAATAAGTAACCCTAATGATATCCTGTTGCAGGAGGGGCGATAGACGTTGCAGGGAAGTGAGTGTGGTCCCTGGATCCTGTGACCCCAATTGAGACTCCTCTCAAACAAAACATCTTTGGATGTCAAGAATAGCTAGATAGGGAGAATTGTAGGTCATTGTACTGTATAATAAAGCTAATTACAAAAGTGGTTAGGGTGTAAAGATAGACATTTACAAAGGAGATTTTTGGTATTGAACCACCTCTTTAATGAGGTGATGCTGTTGTTCACTGTAAATATGCCACACGCTGCCCATTTGGTTGGTTGCACTCTTGTATAGAAGAAGCTCATTGGAGAATTCACCCGTGGGCCAGTCCTAGCCTGCCTTATGGATGGAGAAAAAAACATTTTGTAGTTGTTGACCAGCTCCGAGAACCTATCAAGTCCAAATTGCCTATAAAAGCAAAAGCAGAGTTTGTTAGAGGTGTTAGCTTCCAGAGCATTTGTCTGTCACAAGAAGCAATCATTGCTGAAAAAAAACCCACCGTTTGGCTATGTGCGCTGGTTGCATTTTTTCCCACGTTAACGCTGCGTTTTGAACTGCAGCATTTCAGTGCCAAATTGCATGCATTCTGCTTCCCTCAGCAAAGTGTATGAGAAGTCCAAAAATTCAATGCGCACGCTGCATTTTTAAATGGATGCCAAAAATCGCTACGGAAAAAAAAGCAGCATGTCACTTCTTTTGTGTGTTGTATCTGCATTCTACACTCATTGAAATCAATGATGTGGGTCAAAACGCAACCAAAATGAACTTGGGACTGCATTTTTGTTGCGTTCCAGATGCTTTTTTGACAAACAAAACCCAGGTCTTTTCAGTCTCTCTCTGTCGATGTCAGTCTCTCTCTGTCTGTCTGTCTCTCTCTCTGTCCATCGGTCGGTCTCGGCCCCTCTCTCATACTAACCAATCACTGGCACGGCGCTGCATGGCTGTCAAAAACGCCGGCGGCTTTTCCTCATTTCAAAATGCCAGCCGCTCATTATTCCATCTCGTATTCCCTGCTTTCCCTGCTCACCGGCGCCTATGATTAGTTGCAATCAGACACGCACCCACAGTGAGTGACAGCTGTCTCACTGCAACGAATCACAGCCACCGGTGGGCGGGTCTATATCGTGCAGTAAAATAAATAAATAAATCATTTTAAAAAACGACATGCGGTCCCCCCCCAATATTGATACCAGTCAGGGTAAAGCCACACGGCTGAAGGCTGGTATTCTCAGGATGGGGAACTCCACATTATGGGGAGCCCCCCAGCCTAACAATATCAGCCAGCAGCCGCCCGGAATTGCTGCATCCACTAGATGCGACAGTCCCGGGACTCTACCCGGCTCATCCCGAATTGCCCTGGTGAGGTGGCAATCGGGATAATAAGAAGTTAATAGCAGCCCATAGCTGCCACTAAGTCCTAGGTTAATCATGGCAGGCGTCTCCCAGAGATACCTTCTATGATTAACCTGTAAGTTAAAGAAAATAAACACATACACCCAAAAAAAACCTTTATTTGGAATAAAAGACAAAAAAAACACCCTCTTTCACCACTTTATTAATCCCCAAATACCCCTCCAGGTCCAACATAATCCACACGAGATCCCGCGACGCATCCAGTTCTGCTACATGAAGCTGACAGGAGTGGCCACAGACCACAACCACTCTTTGTCAACTCCACGCAGCAACTGAAGTGAGCCATGCGATCAGCAATGACGTCACTCAGGTTACCCGCGGCCACCGCTGGATCCTCCAACTGTGACAGCAAGT
The DNA here is from genome assembly GCF_048569485.1 of Anomaloglossus baeobatrachus. Taxonomy (NCBI): domain Eukaryota; kingdom Metazoa; phylum Chordata; class Amphibia; order Anura; family Aromobatidae; genus Anomaloglossus; species Anomaloglossus baeobatrachus. The sequence goes on from NC_134354.1 coordinate 489,705,594, forward strand.
CGCCCGAGTGACTGAAGTGAGCTGCGCAATCAGCGATGACGTCACAGGTGAGTTGCGGTCTCGGGTGGAGGACTCCAGCTGGCCGCGGGTCATCTGAGTGACGGCACTGCTGATCACGCTTGCTCACTTCAGTCACTCAGGGGATTAGCGGTCACCGGTGAGTCCTTCAGTAGATAGGGTGTAGCCTGTTATAGAGCAGAAACAGTGCCAAGAAAGGCCAGGCTGCACGCAGAAACCTGTGGAACTGAAACAGTAAGTGGGAGAATAGTGGCTAGTGGACATCATCCAAGAGCTCATGTTCATGAAGAAGTACACATGATCAAAACAAGTCAAACTGGTGTGACTGAGAGGCCCCTAATATTTGCCAAAAATTGATAAATAGATTGCGAGATGTCACCAGACTGAAGCTCGATAGACTGAGACACAAAAGAAAGCCATGGAACCCATAGGTTGTAGGGGCGACATGACAGCCCGGAGGGTAGGGAGTTGATGGGGTTAAACAGTATTGGTTCGTTTAGGAATGAGGAAAAGAAGGTGATTGGTTAGGGGGTGGAGTGTGGTGGTAGGAAAGGAGGGAGCTTCATGGTGTATATAATAGGAGGTGGGAGTCAATTACCTCCTCTTGCACTTCCTGGATGACAGCTTGGACGGGCAGGGGAACCTCCATCATGATGTCCTGAGGTATCCTTGGATCTGGTCAGCATGGCGGTGCAGGGCGCCCAGGCAGTGCAGTCCCACACCCAGGCTGCCTGGGTGTCTCCTCGACACCTTCCCCTCCCCCCCCCCCCTCTTTGCTGCAGTGCTGGCAGTTTCAGGACTCGCCGGGGTCTTTTGGGGAAGGTGGGGGTGAGGAGGACAACGTGAGAGCCCCCACTCCCGTGGGGACCCTCCGCAGCTGGGCGGGCGGCGGTAGCTTGCTGCGCCCGCTCTGGCTGTCAGGATGAATCTCCTGCAGGGCCGCGACGGCCGAAAAAGGGGCGTGTCCAGCCCGGGGGCCTACTTCCGGTGTGAGGCCTCAGGCTGGATTTTTTGAGCGATGCGGCCGCTCCTGGCCGGAAGCGCACCCAGTGGCGGTGGATGGACAACACCCCCCCCCCACCCGGAGGACGGCTGCCTGCAGGGTCACCTCACCTGTGTGGTTGGATTATCGGGACCGGAGGACTGGGCGCAGCAGGCGGCGGCGAGGAGGAGACAGGAGGCGCCTGCAGGGTCACCTTACCTGTGTGGCTGGATCATCGGGACCGGAGGACTGGGCGCAGCAGGTGGCGACGAGGAGGAGACAGGAGGCCTGCTGTCTATCCTGGAGCAGGCATTGGGAAAAGGGTGCAGTTCTCATCAGTAGCGGCTTCCCCCAAGAGGGGAGCGCCCAGCATTGTGGAGGCGACAATCAGCCCAAACAGGGCATGTGGACACGGTGCTCCTGGCGTCAGGGGGCGAACCTGGCGGGCATTCGGTGCCTGCAGCTTGAGGGACTGTCCCGGGATCAGCGTCGGACGACTGGCGAAAAGGACGGTGACGGCTGATCTGAGGGCGTCCTCTGGAGGCAGCCTGGCGCAGTAATCAATTTAAGTTTCAGCTTTTTTTGTAGTGGTGGGGGGACAGTCGCTGTAGTGGAGTAGTGTCTGGAGATATGGGTAGCAGCTGGGGGGGTTTGGAGCATGTGGTTAGTTCATAGGTCGGTTGGTGCCGTGGTCCCCGGGGGGTGTGGGTTCATGTTCTGGTGGCCAGGGGCAGAGTTACGGAAGGGGTGGTCTCATGGCAGCGGGGCCATGAGAGTGCAGGTGGCGTCAGGTCCGGTGGTTACAGTTGCAGGTTGGGGATGGCAAGGTTCGGCATTTACCGCAGTTTAGGTCTTGTGAGACTTGGTTAAGGAGGCTGATGATTGCGGCACATGTGAGCGGGTGAGACGGCGCAGTTATTGAAAGTTTGCTGGGGTGTTTCATTATTAATCTTCTGATGCATGGTGGCTCTTATTGGATGAATTATGGTGGGTAAGGTAAGGGGGCGAGGGGTCCCGCGGTACGGTGTGTGCGAGGAGTTTTCAGGGGGGTTTTGTGAGTGATGTGTAGGTGCGGGGCCCCGGTATGGCGCGAGGGTTGCTGTGGATAAGTGAATAAAGGAGAGCGGAAATGTAGGAGAAGGTGAAGTGTTGGTTGCTGTAATGGGTTTGTAGGTTTGCAACTGCATCAATGGTAACATGGGGTTAATTTGTGGCTAGTCAGCATGTTATCCCATTGTGGAGGTTGTTGCTGGGAGGAATGTTGAGTCCAGCGTGACTGAATTGGTGTCAATGTAGGTTCTGGGCAGCTTTGGGCTGCTGTGGGTGAACTCGGTTAATCAGCAATGGTGGGCTGCGGACGGAATAATGGAGTTCTTCGACAGCCGTGATTACGGGTGGGGACTATGCGAGTTATGGTTTGGACTAGAGGATTGGGTACTTGTGGTGCATAGAGTGTAAGTCGGATAGCTTAGGGCCATCTGGTATTATTGGGTGTTTTGCATGGGTGGACTCCTGGCATCTGTGGGCTGGTGGAGTCTATTTTATATTCATATACAATTTAAAAAAAAAAAAAAGGAATGCTTGGCCCGGTGGTAGGTATGGGCATCTGGGTAAGGGTTTGCTTAGGGAGTCGTGGTGCTCCGGTCTCACGACACGAAGGTATTTGGTTTGAAGGTGCAGTTGTGCGTTACGGGAAAATAGTGGTACGCCCCTCGGTGGTCGGCTTTGAGCGGATACTATGGTGTGGCCAAGGTTTTAATTTATCTTGGGGTGTAATATGAGAGCTCAAAGGGGGTTGCGTGTCACAAGGTTTTTCCTTGAGATCGAAAGGCCCGGACATGGTGTTTGGTAAAGTTGTGTCTCCTGATGCCCATAGTTGCATATGGAGTCAATCGGGCCAGTGGTGTGGCTGCAATTTTCCGGTGGGCATTGTAGTACAGGGAGCTTGTCGTGGTCCGGTTTGCGGAGGCAAGCGGACCATGTATTATGGTTGGAGGTGTTGTTGGGGACCTTGGGATCAAAGGTAATGCTTCAATATCTTCGCCTCAGTAAGGGGTACAGGGTGATGGTTGTGGTTGTTTTGTTTTTTGAGGCCGTGTTAATTTTGGGGTGGAGCATGGTTCCGTTAGGCCGTGTGGGCCTCGTTGAAATTAAGTGGGCCTGATTTCGGATGAAGAAGGTCCATTAGTGTGGTAGTTGAGTATGTGGGAAGATTTTGGGATTTTCTGGGGAAGACAGCTCGAGCCTCTGTTGTTGTCAGAGGGTGTGATGGCGGAATAAATCGGTCAGGGGAGACCGGTAGTGATATTTGGCTCTGGGGAAGCTGCAAGGTCAGCTGTAGGGGAAATTTCAAGGCTATGGATTGCAGTCGTTTTACAGCGGGGTTTCACTTTAGCGGTTTCCTGGGAGAACTAGGTTTGGGGTGCGAAGTGACCCAGTAGCATAAGCAGTGTGAGTGTCATCCTGTTGTTGTATCTCAACCCCAGTGGTGGTTTAATTCAGCTGGAGACAGGAGGAGGAATGACTGTACAGGGTGACTGTACAGTGGTTCTTTGGTCGGTACTGGGGAGGACGATGGTACAGTCGGTACTGCATTTAATTGGTTATAATAAGGCCAACGGGGCATGGTGTGGATTCCGGTATAGTTTGGGAGCTTGTGGCATGGTGGGCCTGAGTGGCCGTCAGAGGGACCCGGTGGCTCCTGCCACCAAGGATCAGGGGAGTGCGGTGCAGTAAGGTGGACTGGGTACGCTGGCTGGTGCATATATTGGATGCTCAGAGTTTAAGTGATGGATGGAAAGGTTTTAATGGTTGGTTTGGCTTTCAAGTTGGTGGAGCAAGCGTTGGGTGTGTGGGGGTCCAGGCCACGCAAGGTGTCACGTGGCCTGTTCTGTGGCGGGGGTAGGTCTGGTCCAGAGGCGGTTTAACGGATAATGTTATTTGATTGGAGAGTCACTTGTAGGATATAGTGGCTCCGGTTACAAGGATCTTGCAGGCATGGGTCCTGCAAGGTGGGGGGTATTGATCCGTGATTCATACCTCATCTCCGGCCTGGTGTGTGTTGCGGCCAGGGATCATGTTTTGGTGGTGGATGGTGGTTTCTGGACCGGGCCTACCCAGGGTTACGTATTGTATTACGTACTGTATTATTATTATTATGGTATTACCTATTGTTAAATGTTGGGGACGCCCGTTGGACGGCGCCCCCTTGTGTTAGTGTGTAAACAATAGGCAATAAAGGGCTGCTGTGGCCATTTTTTACCAAGTCGCAAGCAGTGTCCGTGTATTATTGATACCGGGTAAGGGTAATTGGGAATAATATAGGAATCAACGACCGGAAAATCCCTCCCGGAAATGTCAAGCCCTCAATGGAAATGGCCCACAGAACTTTAAATAGTCATTGTGAATGCAGTTTGAGAGAGACAATTGCTGAGACTGACATTATGTCTTCAGCTGTACCTGACAAGTTAAGGGAACCTGGGCACATTGTACATGCAGTTAACCTGTGGACAACATGATATAGTGAAAGAGAAGATAATATAGGTTTGTAAAAAAAGATTCAGTATAACTTGTAATTTATTCATTCAAATCCTTGGTGTTTGTATGTATAGATGTCCAATGGGTGGTTTTACTAGCAATCATATAAGGAACATTGTCAATCACTGACTAAAGGCCCCGTCACATATAGAGATAAATCTTTGGCAGATCTGTGGTTGCAGTGAAATCATGGACATATTGTTCCATTTGTACACAGCCACAAACCTGGCACTGATTGTCCACAATTTCACTGTCACCACAGATCTGCCGCAGATTTATCTCTGTGTGTGACAGGGCCTTTAGACCGCCCCCTGGACCCATACATACATGAACTAGGGATTTTTAGTAAGAAAATTCAAGTTTTATAGAAACACTAGCTGTAGTACCCGGGTGTTGCCTGGGATAGTAACTGTTTCTCTGTCTCTCTCCCAGTCTCTGTCTGTCTGTCTCTCTGTCTGTCTCTTTCCTTGTCTGTCTGTGTCTATGTCTCTGTCTGATTATTTCTATCTCTGTCTGTATTTGTATCAGTCTATCTGTCTCCATCTCTATGTTTGTCTGTCTCTCTCTGTCTCTGTGTCTGTCTCTATGTGTGTGTGTGTCTGTCTGTCTCTTTCCCCGTCTGTCTCTTTTCTGTCTGTCTTGGTCTGTTTCTTTCCAGGTCTGTCTCTTTCCCCGTCTGTCTCTTTCCCCGTCTGTCTCTTTCCATGTCTGTCTCTTTCCAGGTCTGTCTCTTTCCCCGTCTATCTCTTTCCCCGTCTATCTCTTTCCCCGTCTATCTCTTTCCCCGTCTGTCTCTTTCCAGGGCTGTCTCTTTCCAGGGCTGTCTTTTTCCAGGGCTGTCTCTTTCGCCGTCTGTCTCTTTCCAGGGCTGTCTCTTTCCAGGGCTGTCTCTTTGCAGGCCTGTCTCTTTCCAGGGCTGTCTCTTTCTCCGTCCGTCTCTTTCCAGGGCTCTCTCTTTCCAGGGCTCTCTCTTTCCAGGGCTGTCTCTTTCCAGGGCTCTTTCTTTCAAGGGCTGTCTCTTTCCAGGGCTGTCTCTTTGCCCGGCTGACTCTTTCCAGGACTGTCTCTTTGCCCGGCTGACTCTTTCCAGGACTGTCTCTTTCCCCGTCTGTCTCTTTCCCCGTCTGTCTCTTTCCAGGGCTCTCTCTTTCAAGGGCTGTCTCTTTCCAGGGCTGTCTCTTTGCCCGGCTGACTCTTTCCAGGACTGTCTCTTTGCCCGGCTGACTCTTTCCAGGACTGTCTCTTTGCCCGTCTGTCTCTTTCCAGGGCTGTTTCTTTCCAGGGCTGTCTCTTTGCAGGTCTGTCTCTTTGCAGGTCTGTCTCTTTGCAGGGCTGTCTCTTTGCAGGTCTGTCTCTTTGCCTGTCTGTCTCTTTGCTCAGCTGTCTCTTTTCAGGTTTGTCTCTTTCCAGGGCTGTCTCTTTCCAGGGCTGTCTCTTTCCAGGGCTGTCTCTTTGCCCGTCTGTCTCTTTGCCCGTCTGTCTCTTTGCCCGTCTGTCTCTTTCCCTGTCTGTCTCATTCCAGGGCTGTCTCTTTCCAGGCTGTCTCGTTCCAGGGCTGTCTCGTTCCAGGGCTTTTTCGTTCCAGGGCTGTCTCTTTCCCGTCTGTCTCTTTCCCCATCTGTCTCTGTCTGTGTCTGTCTGTCTGTCTTTTTCTGTCTCTCTATCCATCTCTCCACCAACATCATATAAGCTTCAACTAACAGTTTATTTTGTTCCTATAGCAACTACTGACAGTTGCAATTAATAACCTATAGCTCCCACCTCCATTCAGTTTAATGGTGGCAGGATTTTAGAGACTAACTGTAAAACAAGGGGTTACATTTTTCTGTCAAAACATAGTCTACGACGCTCCCTGGGTCACATGAGGCGTCTGTGCAAAATTTCGTGATTGTAAATGCGACGGTTCGGATTCCTTTAGCGGACATACACACATACACACACACACACACACACAAACACATACACTCAGCTTTATATATTAGATTTCCCATAACAATATACTGTACATATCCGTCTGATCAGCTCCCTCTACCCTTCATCATGCTGGCTGCAGATCAGATGCCATTCTCATCATGACACGTTTCCTTTAAGCTTTATACCTCTTTGTGTCAAAAGTCATTTTTTGTTCAGAGCTTTAATCATTGTTTTTGTTGGCTTTAAAGTGTTGTTGTGACATCTTGAAGCAGCAATACACAAACTTGTGTCGAAACCATCTTGATCATCATTGGTTAATGTTGATGCTTTTTTTTTTATTGGAATGTCATCCTTGGCTCTCAAGGCTGATGGTTATAAGTGCACAAACTGGTACAAAGAGATATTACGTGATGTCTATGAGTTTTAAGAGAAAACTAAAGTACATACTGTACCTACTGTTCGGTTCACTAAGATAACATTATCAAACTGTTTCTTTTACAGAATCACTGAGGATTTCAAGCATGGATTGATCAACTATTCTCTTTTTGTTTAACCTTTTTTTTAGCTTTACAGACGCATTCTTTTTGACTGCTAAACATAACTGCCGACATTGCATTACTTTAAGAGTAGAAAGAAGTTATCTATATTTTTTAAAATTTTAACATGTCTTAATAATTTTGCAATGTTAGTAAACTAATAATAATGTATTTAGGTTTTGTTTATGTCACAATATTTAATTGCGTTTGCAATACAACTAGAACTGCTCCATTTACAACCAATCATCAGTCCTGTGGGTTCCATAAGCAATATTATATCATCATTACAGTTTCCGATATTCTGTGAATGGAGCTTATGGTGGATCAAGCAAGAGAAGATGTGGAGCAGAGAGAATTAATTCCTTCTGGCTGTGCATGTAAAAGGGAGCAATTCTACTAAGGCCCCCTTCATGCGTCCTTTTAAAAAACACACATGTTGCACGCTCCGTTTTTTCCATCTGTGTGATATCTGTGTGACATGTACTGGAAGAAAATGCTTGACACTGAAATAACCGTAATGGTTTGGGTGTGTATAAGCAAAGATTGCTAGATAGAATTAAGAGAAAAAAAAGCAATACAATATCAAAAAACACAGACACTGCTATCCACTCTGTAGATATGTCAGAATCCACCCTGTATTGTAGAGGTCCTGTATCCAAGCATGGAACTTCAGCAGCAAACTGCACAATAGTAAACCAGAAAATGCAGGAAAAAATCCAGCTGGGCATCCACGGCTGAAAAATAAACTAGCTTTTATTTATAGCATTAAAAGTCTATAGCGGCACTGACATGTAATGCTGACATTGCAGTATGGGTCGATTGAACAACAACGCATTTCGGGAATAGCGCCTTCCTTGGGTCTCAGTTGACTAGAGGAAGACGCTGTCGCCGAATCACGTTGTTGTCCCATTGAGCCATACTGTACAGTCAGTACTACATGTCGGCATGGCTGTGGTGTCGGAGTCATGGAGTCGGAGCTCATTTTGGTGGAGTCGGAGTCGGTATAAAATGCACCAACTCCGACTCCTAAAATATATAATAAATTGGGGACAGTAGTGCAATGCAGAATGTGCTGAATATTTTTTCATAGGAATTTGGGAAAGTTATGAAATGTCCTATAAATGGCTGTTCTATTCCTGATCTAAGGCTACATTCACACAGCGTTTTTACTGTGTTTTTTGAGGATAAGTTTGTCAGCTGCAAAAGCAGATCAGCTTTTTAAAAAACCGCATCACCTGAAAGGTTTTTGAGCTCATAAATAATGCTTTCAATAGCAAAAGCAGATTAGAAAACCACCACAAACTGACATGCTCATTCTTTGTGAGGATCTGTTTTTGAGCACAAAAAAGGATCCTGACAAAACGATGTGTCTGAATGTCCTATCTTTTCACCCATTGCCTTTGCTGGGATGCCAGAGTCACTGCATTTAACTGAATTATTTTGCCATCAATGTTCGATGTTTGTGATAAAAAAGAAATTGTTAGCAAGACACTGGCAGTAAAAGATACTAAAGCTCATCACATCAGCCAGTTTCTCCAGGCCTTAGTGGAAAAAGTTCTGCAAGATTACAAACTCAAAACAAGAACAGGTTCTTGCTATTGTAGCGGACAATGCTTGAAACATGATAAGTACAATTAAACTGATGAATGAGAGTAATGAACAACATCTAGAAGAAAATTTAGGATTCAGTATGTGTGAGATGGAGCCACAGCGCTGTTCATGTAACTGAGGAACAAACAGATATTACAACAGAAGAACAGCAAAATGATACTTTAGGACTAGATGATCTTGTTGAAGATGATTCAAAACACTTTCATATTCATCACATGCGCTGTGTTGTGGCCACGCTGCAGCTGGCAATAAGAGATAGTCTGCAAGAGGGACCCCGATTTCACACATCCGGCTTTACACCGGTTTGGTGGATGCAGCGCACTGCAGTACAGTGTATACAGTACAGTGGCAGCGCGACAAATGCCGGTCACATGCTGTCATGTGACCTGGAAGTTGCGGTGCTGCCACTGTACTGTATCGTACTGTACTGGCGTGTGCCGCATCCGCCAAACCGGCGAAAAGCCGGATGTGTGAAACTGGGCGGACATGCTGGATATCTGATTGAAAAAGTGAGGAAATTGGTTATTGCCGCAAGAACCCCTCAAATTGATTCCATCTTGAAGAGACGTGCTGGGAAAGGGGCAATTGTTGATCAAGCCACTCAGTGAGGCAACACTTATTTAATGACTGAGCGATTGCTTGAACTAAAATCATTTCTTATAGATATGGTGAACCCTCAAGTAACCTTAAATGAAGGTCAATGGACACAGGTGGCTGAATTAAAGGAATTGGTTAATCACCCATTTACCGTGACTAAAAAATTACAAGCTGAGGATTTAACTCCTGGCATTTTCATAAGGGAGTGGAAGAACTTGCTATTTTGCCTGTCCCAAAGAGGAGGTTTAATGAAACGGAGAGAGATGCAGCTATTGGAAAATAAGATTCTTCTGGCAGCTCTTTATGTGGACCCAAGTCATCATATACTGCTTGATGATCAACAGCTTACTAAATGAAAAGAAGCTTTTAGTGAGGTAGCAGTTAGGATGAGCGGCTACAGGACTGCCAGGCGGAAGAGAACTTCAGTCCTGACAGTGCTACTGCTGCCATATGTTCAAACTTGAAATATATTAGACAGAATGTGCACAGCACTGCTTACCCATTTAGGAGGTAGTAAAGTAGTCCCGTTCCAACACTATTCAGTGTGGCTCTTGCCTAGTAAATTTTGCTTAGTATACCGGGTATAATCGTGGATCTTTTCCTGATGGAAGATGAAGTCTCCTACCGAGGTGCTATTGCCCAGCCAAAGCATGTAGGTCCAAAGAATAATAGAAGACCATGGACCCGTGAAAGCACCCCTAGAGGTGCGAAATGGTACCGTCGTCCTCGTGTTTCCCTCCCTCCATTCCCTCATGTCTGTTTCACCTGTCAGCATTGGAAAATAAAATAGTCTCACACCACCGGAGAGTGCTGCCCTTCTTCTATTATTCTATGGGCTGCCATATGTTCATCCTCATCAGATGAGGATTTTAACTTTGACAAGTATTTGGATGACATGGAGCAGGCAAAGCGTTGCCGCAAGGAAAAAGATTTCAATCTGTCTCCTATAGCAGCAGATTGACCAGATTTCAGTAAAATTTTTCACTTGCTCTCAAAGAAATAGAAAAAGTCAAAAATTCATCAAAACTGACTGTGCATGAGGCAATTCCTTTATACCCGGAAATTGTTAGAGATGTTGCTCATGTGGTTACGGCTTTGCCTCCAACCCAAGTTACTGTAGAGAGGTTGTTCTCTAGCCTTAAAATTATTAGGTCAGATTTGAGATCATCTGCGAAGGAGGATCTGATGGAAGCAATTCTATTTCTTAGAACAAATTCATGGACTGCACAAATGTTATTTAGTATGTTTTTGTTGAAAACTGTTTTTTTGCCACTGACATAGTATATTACATGGTGTTATGTAATACACTATGTAAGTGGCAAAAAAACAGTTTTCAACAAAAACATACTAAATAATAACATTTAGTATATTGCTTATATTTAAGTGAAAAATGTATTGTAGTGCAATGTGAACATCAGACATTTAATCATTTTTATGATACAATAATCAAGATATTTAGATAGAACATAAAATATATTTATTGGAATACAACTTTAGAACACAAAAAACTGTAATAAATTGTAAATATGTAAAACAATATGTCAATATGTAATATATATATATATCTATATGTATATATATATGCAAGATATATATGTAATCTACTGTATATTACATAGTGTATTACATATTTACAATTTATTACAGTTTTTTGTGTTTTAAAGTTGTATTACAATAAATATATTTTATATTCTATCTAAATATCTTGATTATTGTATCATAAAAATGATTAAATGTCTGATGTTCACATTGTACTGCAACAATTTTTTCACTTAACTATAAGCAATATATGTGGGAGTCGGAGTTGTGGAGTCGGAGTCGGTGCAAGGGAAATTGAGGACTCGCAGTTGGAGTCGAAGGTTTGGCTTACAGACTCCACAGTCCTGCATGTCGGTGCCGTTATAGACTTTTAATGCTATAAATAAAAGCTACATTATATTTTTCATCCATGTATACTTAGCTGGATTTTTTTTCCTGCATTTTCTAAGAGAAAAACAATTGCACACACTAATGGCAGACTAATAAAAAACTAATATAAAACATTTAGAGGAGTTTGGCACATTAGAATGGCCATTGTAGTACCTGCCCAGTGGCCACGTCACGGCAACCTCCATTGCTGGGTCCTACTCTATAATCATCTGTCTGGGCTCCTAAAAACCTACATATAAGATCAGCGAGTAACCTTGGGATTTAAAAACACATGAGGCTATTGGATAACGTGGGGGATGGGGTGCAAGGGCTGTCTAAAGTACATCACTCCTTTTTATATATATATATATACACAGTGTATATATGTATATATATATATATATATATATATATATATATATATATATATATATATATATATATATATATATATATATATATAAAACAAAAAGAGAGAAGACAGCCAAAGTAAAGCAGACAGCTGAAAAAAAAAATGGAACAGCAAATTAAAAAATGTGATACAGGTGCAAAGCCCTGTAAAATAACAAGCAAGATAATAGGATGATAAAAGTAAGGCAGCGCTCAAAAAACAGGCAAACAGTGTGGACTGTATTAGCCTATCCATCTACAGTATCTCTATACATCTGTCTATCTTTGTATCTCTTTAGCATATTGTAAAAAACATTGATTCGGTGTCAAGCGTTTTTTTCTTTTACCTATCACACAGATTATATCCATTTGCTGTACATGTTTCAGCCGTGGTGCCGGTAAAAACGGATATGCCTCCATGTGGATCACAAGGTCACATGCATGGTTCACAAGGACACATGTTCAGTCCGTATGAAAACATGGAGGTTTGAAGATCCCCATTGATTTTAATGAGTATGTGTGTAAACCTGTCTCCAGTACGTGTGAAAGTGAAGACAATGCGTGCCGGAGACACGGACGTGTGAAGGGGGCCGAACATTGTATTAGTTAATGCGGTTATAAAGTAGAGCTTGGTTTTGATATAATAGCACTGCTTTCATAATGTTTCACAATAAAACATTCCTAAAATCATAATAAAATCTAAAATTATATTATTTTGAATTGATCTGCCCTATATTTTATTTTTCATTACAATTATTGATATAAAGTATTATCGTACGAGTGATGTGATGAAAGGCATTTGTATATAGAGTGACTTGAAAAAGTATTCAGACTCTGTAAACTTTTCCACCTTTTTTCCCATTACATCAACTTAAAGCTTAACCGTTGTTTTAATTTTTATTTCATAAATCAATAGTACACAAGAAAATAATCAACTTTGTAATATATCTTATCAGACACACGTGCTTCTTTCTCTGCCAGAATTGATCAGCCATTATCAATATTCTCAATTCTGAGGTAAAATCTGTATTCACTGAAGACTTTCCCATTACTGAGATAGGAGATGGCAGATGGTGCTAATGAGAAGCTATGTAGAATGAAGTAGGGGGAGGAGCTCTGAATCTAGCTCCTCCCTCTGCTTATAGCTCCTCCCTACACCATCTACATAGAATCCCATCAGCACCAACTGTCATCTCCCATCTCAATAATGGGAAAGTCTTCACTGAATACAGATTTTACCTCACAATTCACAATTTTGGTGTTGACTGATCAATTCTGGCAGAGAAAGAAGCAAATTTGTCTGATAAAAATAAGCAACTTTATAAGATATCTTAAGTGTACTATTGATTTAGAAATAGAAATTAAAATGACTGTTATGCTTTAAATGTATTTTATTGCCATCTTATGTGATATACCAACACAATGTAACACTGATTTGTGAAGTATAAAGGAAAAAAATAAAAGGTTTTCTAAATATTTAAAAAATATAAATCTAAAAATTGTCCCATTAAGAATCTGTTGCAAGACTGGAAAATTGCTGTTCAGACGCTTTCCACCCAATCTCACTGAGGTAGAGTTATTTTGCAAAGAATGCGCAAAAACGTCAACCTCTAAATGTGCAAAGCTGATAGAGACCTGCTTCAAAAGAAACAACCAATGAATGGCCAAAATCATATAATGGCTAACTCTGAAATAAGAACAAAATCCTACAAGAAAAATAGAGTAAATAGCTGGGAGTAGAGACAAATAACATCTTTATTGAAACATAACACTAAAAAACGGACAAGGGGATAAGTCAAGAAAATGTCAAAAGCACGTGTGTACCATAAATAAATAATTTCAAGAGAAGTATATTCATTAATTGACCACTAGAGGTCCTCAGTGCAAAAAGAACAAATTCAAATTAATATAGATATTGTACATTCTCAGAGAAAATTATTATTGTATATTGCACTCTCCAAATATAAATTGATATAAATATTTCACTATCTCAGAAAGGATTTTTAACACTCTCAAAACACTGTGGCAAAAGAATATCAAAGAGAGGACCAAGAAGAAGACTGTGCTAAACAGTACAAATAGAATACAAGAAAGAGGGAGAGAAAATGTATGAGCTGTAGAAAAATTAATAAATATAAGAACAAAGTTGGAACAAATAATGTTGCCCAATACTTATTGCATAGACCCAGATGCAACAATAAAAATAGCAGCTAGAGGGGCAACGTTATTGCACTGACCCAAAGTACCAAAATAGCAGCAGAGGAGGCAATACTTAATCCAATGGCCCAAAGTACTAAAATAGCAGAAGAAGAGGCATGGAGATACAGGAGGGTACACGAGCAGCCATAGGGACTAGTGTCAGGCTGTAAATAACGTGCCAGAAGCAAAGAAAGAGAAAAGATACCCTGACGCACGTTTCGCCAGGGGCATCTTCATGAGGGTCAAAAGACTTGCAGCAGTACATGCAGTGAAAGGTGGTCCTACAAAATATTGACTCGGGGGGGCTGAATACAAATGCAAGTCACAATATTTGGATTTATATTTTTAAAATATTTAAAAACTATTGAACATTTAATTTACACTTCACAAGTAATTGCTACTTAGTGTTGGTAGTGTTGGTATAGCATATACAGGTGTATCTCAATAAATTAGAATATCATCAAAAAATGTATTTGTTTCAGTAATTCAATACAAAAAGTGAAATGCATATGTTATATAGAGGCATTGCACATAGAGTGATCTATTTCAATTGTTTATTTCTGTTAATGTTGATGATTATGGCTTACAGCCAATGAAAACTCAAAAGTCATTATCTCAGAAAATTAGAATATTATGTAAGTGTCACGCCCCGGGGCAGCCGAGCTGCTCAGATCCAGGCGATCCGTGGCTCGAGAGGTCCTGGACCCGGGGGCACCGTCGAACAGTTTTTAAATGAAAAGGGAAAAAATAATAAAAAATAGTCCGACTTCGCCACTCGCAGTGCACGGCCAGGGATAGTAGGGTAGTCTTCCCTGGGGGTGATGGATGGGGTAGCGAGGATGGTGGAGCCTCCCGCGAGCAGGGCTTTTCCCCAGTGGTAGGTAAAGTTTAACGTGGAGGCTCAGGGCAATAAATCAGTCCAGACAGGGGAGTGCAGTTTGGTTGCTTTTACTTAAAGCTGGGTTCGCACAATGGAGATGTGCTGGATCCCAGTTGCGCCCGAGTCCACTATACAGTGCTGGCCAAAAGTATTGGCACCCCTGCAATTCTGTCAGATAATACTCCGTTTCTTCTTGAAAATGATTGCAATCACAAATTCTTTGATATTATTATCTTCATTTAATTTGTCTTCAATGAAAAAAAAATAAAAATTGTCATAAAGCCAAATTGGATATAATTCCACACCAAACATAAAAAGGGGGCTGGACAAAAGTATTGGCACTGTTTGAAAAATCATGTGATGCTTCTCTAATTTGTTTAATTAGCAGCACCTGTAACTTACCTGTGGCACCTAACAGGTGTTGGCAATAACTAAATCACACTTGCAGCCAGTTGACATGGATTAAAGTTGACTCAACGTCTGTCCTGTGTCCTTGTGTGTACCACATTGAGCATGGAGAAAAGAAAGAAGACTAAAGAACTGTCTGAGGACTTGAGAATACAAATTGTGAGGAAGCATGAGCAATCTCAAGGCTACAAGTCCATCTCCAAAGACCTGAACGTTCCTGTGTCTACGGTGCGCAGTGTCATCAAGAAGTTTAAAGCCCATGGCACTGTGGCTAACCTCCCTAGATGTGGAAGGAAAAGAAAAATTGACGAAAGATTTCAACGCAAGATTGTGCGGCTGGTGGATAAAGAACCTCGACTAACATCCAAACAAGTTCAAGCTGCCCTGCAGTCCGAGGGTACAACAGTGTCAACCCGTACTATCCGTCGGCGTCTGAATAAAAAGGGACTGTATGGTAGGATACCCAGGAAGACCCCACTTCTTACCCCGAGACATAAAAAAGCCAGGCTGGAGTTTGCCAAAACTTACCTGACAAAGCCTAAAACGTTTTTTGGAAGAATGTTCTCTGGTCAGATGATACAAAAGTAGAGCTTTTTGGGAAAAGCCATCAACATAGAGTTTACAGGAAAAAAAAGAGGCATTCAAAGACAAGAACATGGTCCCTACAGTCAAACATGGCGGAGGTTCCCTGATGTTTTGGGGTTGCTTTGCTGCCTCTGGCACTGGACTGCTTGACCGTGTGCATGGCATTATGAAGTCTGAAGACTACCAACAAATTTTGTAGCATAATGTAGGGCCCAGTGTGAGAAAGCTGGGTCTTCCTCAGAGGTCATGGGTCATCCAGCAGGACAATGACCCAAAACACACTTCAAAAAGCACTAGAAAATGGCTTGAGAGAAAGCACTTGAGACTACAAAAGTGGCCAGCAATGAGTCCAGACCTGAATCCCATAGAACACCTGTGGAGAGATCTCAAAATGGCAGTTTGGAGAAGGCACCCTTCAAATCTCAGGGACCTGGAGCAGTTTGCCAAAGAAGAATGGTCTAAAATTCCACAAGAGCATTGTAAGAAACTCACTGATGGTTACCAGAAGCGGTTGTTTGCAGTTATTTTGGCTAAAGGTTGTGCAACCAAGTATTAGGCTAAGGCGGGCTTTGCACACTACGACATTGCAGGTGCGATGTCGGTGGGGTCAAATTGAAAATTACGTACTTCCGGCATCGCATGCGACATCGTAGTGTGTAAAGGTTCGGTGATACGATTAACGAGCGCAAAAGGGTCGTAATCGTATCATCAGTGCAGCGTCGGCGTAATCCATAATTACGCTGACGCGACGGTCCGATGTTGTTCCTCGCTACTGCGGCAGCACACATCGCTGTGTGTGAAGTCGCAGGAGCAAGGAACATCTCCTACCGGCGTCACCGCGGCTTCCGTCGGATATGCGGAAGGAAGGAGGTGGGCGGGATGTTTACATCCCGCTCATCTCCGCCCCTCCGCTCCTATTGGCCGCCTGCCGTGTGACGTCGCTGTGACGCCGCACGACCCGCCCCCTTAATAAGGAGGCGGGTCGCCGGCCAGAGCGACGTCCCAGGACAGGTGAGTCCATGTGAAGCTGCCGTAGCGATAATGTTCGCTACGGCAGCTATCACAAGGGGCGGGGACTATCGCGCTCGGCATCGCAGCATCGGCTTGCGATGTCGCAGCGTGCAAAGTACCCCTAAGGGTGCCAATACTTTTGTCTGGCCCATTTTTGGAGTTTTGTGTGAAATAATCAATGATTTGATTTTTGATTCATTCTCTTTTGTGTTTTTTCATTGTAAGCAAAATAAATGAAGATAATAATACCAAAGAATTTGTGATTGCAATCATTTTCAAGAAGAAACTGAGTATTATCTGACAGAATTGCAGGGGTGCCAATACTTTTGGCCAGCATTGTAGCTGTGGCAGTCAACCTGGTGCCACTCTCCCACCTATGCACTCTGGTGTGTTTGTCGGTCCTCCCTGGAGTGGAGCTCCTGGAGGTCCATCTGGTGTATGGGTCCTGCTGCAGACAGCTTGGACTATTTAAGGGAATATGTCCCGGTCCTCCCCTTGCTGCTGATGCCTCGGACGTTTAATGGGGGCAGATGAGTCCTGTAAACCCACTCGCCTGGCAGAGTTAATAGATGGCTTGAAGTCCCGGTCTGTTCTGGGATCTGGACCCCCTGCGTGCAAAGTACTGGGAGCCCTGGATGTTCACCTTACAGGATCCCTCTGTCCTTGGAGCTTGCTCTCTCGCTCTTCAGCTACTTTCTCCCCTGAGTGACTGTTGTTTCTCCTCAGGTCCTTGTGATGTCTTTCTACTCCTCTTTCTCTGTGTCTCAAGATTCCTTTGTCTGTTTTGACACCTTTCTTACGACTGCTCACTTTCACCTACTTCACTTCACTTCCTCCTCACTCTCTTCCTCCAACTTCATTCTCTTTTTCTAAACTCTCACTTCAGACTCTAAAACTTAACTAACTGTTCCACTGTCTACCCACACCTCCCAGGCCACTAGCTCCTCCCCGAGGTCTGATCCCTCCCTCCCCAGTTGGCTGCTCGTTAGCTCACAGTACCCAGCCCTGTCACCTGGTTCTATGGTAGGTCTCCCACCCTGGTTGTGAGTGTAAATATTCTGGTGTGCTAGTGTGTGTACTGACTGGCACAGTCATGTAGGACCCGAGCTATTGCTTTGTTGTTACCTTATTTTTGTGACACCTGGTTACAACAGGGGCGTCACATAAGACCAACTGAAAAAAATTATTTTAAACTCAGAAATATTGGCCTACTGAAAAGTATGTACAGTAAATGCACTCATTACATTGTCGAGGCTCCTTTTGCATGAATTACTGCATAAATGCGGAGTGGCATGGAGGCGATCAGCCTGTGGCACTGCTGAGGTGTTATGGAAGCCTAGGTTGCTTTGATAGCAGCCTTCAGCTCATCTGCATTGTTGGGTCTGGTGTCTCTCATCTTACTCTTTACAATACCCCATAGATTCTCTATTGGGTTTAGGTCAGGCGAGTTTGCTGGCCAATCAAGCACAGTGATACTGTGGTTATTAAACCAGGTATTGGTACCTTTGGCAGTGTGAACAGGTGCCAAGTCTTGCTGGAAAATGAAATTTCCATCTCCAAAAAGCTTTTGGCAGAGGGAAACCCGAAGTGCTTCACAATTTCCTGGTAGACGGCTGCACTGACATTGGTCTTGATAAAACACAGTGGACCAAAACCAGCAAATGAAATGGCTCCCCAAACTATCACTGATTGTGGAAACTTCACACTAGACCTCAAGCAGCTTGGATTGTGGCCTCTCCACTCTTCCTCCAGACTCTGGGACCTTGATTTCCAAATAAAATGCAAAATTTACTTGCATCTAAAAACAACACCTTGGACCACTGAGTAACAGTTCATTTCTTTTTCTCCTTGGCCCAGTTAAAATGCTTCTGGCGTTGTCTATTGGTCATGAGTAGCTTGACACAAGGAATGCGACAGTTGTAGCCCGTGTCCTGGATACATCTGTGTGTGGTGGCTCATGAAGCAATGACTCCAGCAGCAGTCTACTCCTTGTGAATCACCCCCAAATTTTTGAATGGCCTTTTCTTAAAAATCCTATCAAGGCAGCGGACATCCGGGTTGCTTGTGCACTTTTTTCTACCACACTTTTTCCTTCCACTCAACTTTCCATTAATATGCTTGGACACAGCACTCTGAACAGCCAGCTTCTTTAGCAATGATCTTTTGTGGTTTACCCTCCTTGTGGAGTGTCAGTTACTGCCTTTTGGGACATCTGTCAAGTCCCTATGATTGTGTAGCCTACTGAACTAGACTAAGGGACCATTGTTAATGTTTAAGAAGCCTTTTCAGGTGTCTTGTGGCAATTATTCTAATTTTCTGAGACAATGACTTTTGGGTTTTCATTAGCTATAAACCATAGTCATCAACATTCACAGAAATAAACACTTGAAATAGATCACTCTGTTTGTAATGACTATATAATATATGTGTTTACCTTTTTGTATTGAAATACTGAAATAAATTAACTTTTTGATGATATTCTAATTTATGAATACTTTATCAAGGCAGTTATATGTTCAATGTATAGTTGTAGTACCCTCAGTTTTTTTTTTGTAATGCATGTAATTTTCAATAAGGTGCTAATAAATTCTTGTGGCACTGAATAAATTACTGCAGTACATGAATGTAATACAAACAGCTGTTGCATAAATATGTCCAATTATTATACATTTGATACTTAAGCAAAATGTTATATTGGTTAAAAAGATTTTACACTTTAAAGGGAATTGCAACAGGTGTTTGCTACCTCATCTGACAGCAGCATAATCAAGGCAAAGAGACTCTGAATCCAATGATGTATCCCTTAGATTACTGGCTGCCGCTGTTCTGACACAATCAGAATTTTTAGATTAAGCAAAGCAGCAGAGCTGAGAGAGCTGTTTTGCCCACACCAGGCTCTTTATAGAGATTAACACAAAAATTAGAAGAAAATACCAAAATGTATTTCTGTTCAGAAAACTACTAGGATATATCACAGATATTTACAAACTCGATATACCAATAAATACACCATACCTCATCAAATCACGAGTCTTTATTGATGACATATTAAAAACTTAAATCACAAAGGACAAAAATAAAAATATTATTATTAATAAAAATACTGGGCATGGAGAGCAAGTCATACTCCAATTAACCATAAAGTTGTATTCAAATATACATAAGGGGGTTATAACTATTTAAAAATGGTGGTAATCAATATAACAATCTAATATATAAACTTGAGTGTACAGTCAGGGCCAGAAATATTTGGACAGTGACACAAGTATTGTTATTTTAGCTGTTTACAAAAACATGTTCAGAAATACAATTATATATATAATATGGGCTGAAAGTGCACACTTCCAGCTGCAATATGAGAGTTTTCACATCCAAATCGGAGAAAGGGTTTAGGAATCATAGCTCTGTAATGCATAGCCTCCTCTTTTTCAAGGGACCAAAAGTAATTGGACAAGGGACTCTAAGGGCTGCAATTAACTCTGAAGGCGTCTCCCTCGTTAACCTGTAATCAATGAAGTAGTTAAAAGGTCTGGGGTTGATTACAGGTGTGTGGTTTTGCATTTGGAAGTTGTTGCTGTGACCAGACAACATGCGGTCTAAGGAACTCTCAATTGAGGTGAAGCAGAACATCCTGAGGCTGAAAAAAAAGAAAAAATCCATCAGAGAGATAGCAGACATGCTTGGAGTAGCAAAATCAACAGTCGGGTACATTCTGAGAAAAAAGGAATTGACTGGTGAGCTTGGGAACTCAAAAAGGCCTGGGCGTCCACGGATGACAACAGTGGTGGATGATCGCCGCATACTTTCTTTGGTGAAGAAGAACCCGTTCACAACATCAACTGAAGTCCAGAACACTCTCAGTGAAGTAGGTGTATCTGTCTCTAAGTCAACAGTAAAGAGAAGACTCCATGAAAGTAAATACAAAGGGTTCACATCTAAATGCAAACCATTCATCAATTCCAAAAATAGACAGGCTAGAGTTAAATTTGCTGAAAAACACCTCATGAAGCCAGCTCAGTTCTGGAAAAGTATTCTATGGACGGATGAGACAAAGATCAACCTGTACCAGAATGATGGGAAGAAAACAGTTTGGAGAAGAAAGGGAACGGCACATGATCCAAGGCACACCACATGCTCTGTAAAACATGGTGGAGGCAACGTGATGGCATGGGCATGCATGGCTTTTAATGGCACTGGGTCACTTGTGTTTATTGATGACATAACAGCAGACAAGAGTAGCCGGATGAATTCTGAAGTGTACCGGGATATACTTTCAGCCCAGATTCAGCCAAATGCCGCAAAGTTGATCGGACGGCACTTCATAGTACAGATGGACAATGACCCCAAGCATACAGCCAAAGCTACCCAGGAGTTCATGAGTGCAAAAAAGTGGAACATTCTGCAATGGCCAAGTCAATCACCAGATCTTAACCCAATTGAGCATGCATTTCACTTGCTCAAATCCAGACTTAAGACGGAAAGACCCACAAACAAGCAAGACCTGACGGCTGCGGCTGTAAAGGCCTGGCAAAGCATTAAGAAGGAGGAAACCCAGCGTTTGGTGATGTCCATGGGTTCCAGACTTAAGGTAGTGATTGCCTCCAAAGGATTCGCAACAAAATATTGAAAATAAAAATATTTTGTTTGGGTTTGGTTTATTTGTCCAATTACTTTTGACCTCCTAAAATGTGGAGTGTTTGTAAAGAAATGTGTAAAATTCCTACAATTTCTATCAGATATTTTTGTTCAAACCTTCAAATTAAACGTTACAATCTGCACTTGAATTCTGTTGTAGAGATTTCATTTCAAATCCAATGTGGTGACATGCAGAGCCCAACTCGCGAAAATTGTGTCACTGTCCAAATATTTCTGGACCTAACTGTATGTGTGTGTGTATGTCCGCTAATGGAATCCGCACCGTCGCATTTACAATCACAAAATTTTGCACAGACGCCCCATGTGACTCAGGGAACATCATAGACTAGGTTTTGACAGGAAAATTTAACCCCGCACTTTACAGTTACTCTCCAAAAAACCTGCCTCCATTAAAGTGAATGGAGCTGCGAGCTACAGGCTATTAATAGCAGCTGTGATTGGTTGCTATAGGAACAAAGGAAATTGTTAGAATAAGAAGCTTATGTGTGAGGTAATATGATGTCAGTGGGGAGACGGATAGAGACAGAGAGACAGACTGAGAGACAGACAGACATAGGCACAGACAGACAGGCACAGACAGACAAGGAAAGAGACAGAGACAAACAGACAGAGATAGGAAAAAAAGCCAGCTAGACAGAAAGAGACACGTGGAAAGAACAGAGATAGACACAGGAAAAAGGCAGACAGACAGAGACAGATAGACAGAGAAAGAGACCGAAGCAGACAGGGAAAGAGACAGACAGGGGAAAAAGGCAGATAGACAGGGAAAGAAACAAAAAGGGAAAGAGACAGACAGGGAAAGAGACAGGCAGGGACAAAGACATACAGAGACAGACAGTGAAAGAAACAGATGGGGAAAGATACAGACCTCGAACAAGACAGACGGGGAATGAGACAGATGGGGAAAGATACTGACAGACAGACACAGAGATAGAGACAGACAGACACAGAGAGAGACAGACAAAGAGACAGAGAGATAGACAGACAGACATGTATAGAGACAGAGACACACATAGATAGAGACAGACAGAGACAGACACACACAGAGACAGACACACAGAGACAGACACAAAGAGAGACACAGACAGACACAGGGACAGACAGACACAGAGACAGACAGAGACAAACAGACAGAGACAAACAGACAGAGACTGAGTTAGAGACAGAGAGACAGTTACTATCCCTTGCAATGCCCGGGTACTACAGCTAGTATTACCATATAAATAACCAATAATGCATTCAATGCCATTATATCATAGTGTGAAGCCCCTCTCACCTGCAGGTCGCCTCAGGGTCTTCACGTGCAGGAAATCTTCCGGCAACAGGTATGTCAGGTTAACTTCAATGGAAATCGTGACGCCACTCTCGGTAATTGTGGTCAGGCGGTGACCGCCACTGCAGTTTAGAGAGCGTCTGGGGCTGATGGTAAATGCAGTCTGGTGTTATGGCCTCCCAAGAGTGAGGCTGGCCCCAGGGGCTCAGGTGTAAGTGCGTGTAGAATCACAGGTCGCAGAAGAACTCACACACAGGCAGCAATGTCTTTCAGGGTTTTTACTCACTTTTTGCTGGTAGAGTGAGACAACCCAGGCGATGCTATGATGAACCAGCTGGAACCGGGTATCCCTCAGGCTGATGTAGGGGTGACTGCTGACTCGCCTTCCTAGCACTTCTTTTGTTTCGGATAACCCCTAACTTGAAGTATTGCGGGGTTCACCCAGGGAAGTCGCGACTGCCTTTCTCCCCTTTCTGACCCATTTGCTGACAGCGTGGACCAAGGATAAGATGGCTCCAGGCTCGATCCTCTTTATGGGCCCCCTTGTTGCTGTTTATGCTGCGGGTTCTGTGATGGTTGGTGTAGGACTTGTTGTCCACCCCACCAGCAGGTTTAGTAGGTAGTTATACTTGAGCCTACTTCGCGAACCTGTTTCTCCTGCGTGCCTAGTCCTCCAAAAGTCTCTGTACACGACCAGCTGGTTCCCCTCAGTGTCCTCCAGACTAGCTGATTTTCCCCAGCATCTTTCCTTCCAACTTCTGTCACTAAACTCCCCCGCCAGCAGCCACTACAGGTGCAGGGTCTGACTAGTGTCCTGCTCTTCAGCTCTACACCTCAGACTCAGCTGCTCCACTCCTACTCCTCTGACTGCCACTGCACACTCCCTGTCTCCAGTCCCACTACCCACCACTAGCTGAGACTGGAGGGCTACGCCCCCTCCTGGGTCTACCCAGCGGTCCCCTTTAAGCTGTGTGTGTGTGTCCTGGATACTTTGTGTCTGTGCGTACACACCCTACTCAGCCTTTGGGATTACCTGTTTGTACTGACCCAGCATGGGTGCAGTACTCAGTTGTGCCTGACCAGGTCAGGGGCGCCACATTAGCATTATATGCATAGTATCATTCATCAGTAAACCCACCCCATTAATAACATCACATAGATAAACCTGATGCCATGGTATACAGAGTATGACACTGCTCCCCCGCCACGCACTCCAACACGCATTTAACAACTACTTCCTGAAGAAGAATACTTCTGTGTGTATTCCAATGATGATAATCACTAGGTGATAATGCCTTTAGTTTAAGTAAACAAAAGCACATGGCCTGATAAGAGAGGTATAGTTGATTTTTGTTTATTTACCCTCTATAGCATCCTGTCCTCAGATAATATAGCAAAAACCTCCTGACAGATTCACTTTCAAAGAGGAGGATGCAAAAAGTTTCCTATTATGAAAAATAACAAACTCAGATAGCATTGAACCATGGAAAAGGATATGGACTGCACATTACAAAATGTATACATTTGTCTAAACAAAAATTTACAAATCTGAACATGAGGTTCTTAGTTGAGATTTTGTATGAGGCCCACTGCCATGTCACAGGTGAACTTATTAATGGATCCCTAACCGTAAAGGTGTGTCATCATGCGTCGACCCCCACTGAAGCGATACTGCACGATCAGGGGGAGTGAGTAAGGTTTCCACAGCACCAATGCTGCAAGTAAACACCCTATGGCTCCAGATCACACCACTCACAAGCAGAGCATTACATTACAAGAATGGTTGCCACTCTACGTAAATGCTATCTATTATTATACATTACAAAAAAAATGTTTGGGGTCCACTTTTGTAAAAGTGGAAAGCCCCTTTAAAGAAAATGTAAGCTCCAAATTTTTAATTACAATTGGACTGAAGGGGGCTTTACACGCTACGATATCGTTAACCCCTTCAGCCCCCGGGCACTTTCCGTTTTTGCGTTTTTGTTTTTTGCTCCCCTTCTTCCGAGAGGCGTAACTTTTTTATTTTTCCATCAATCTTGCCATATGAGGGCTTGTTTTTTGCGGGACGAGTTGTACTTTTAAATGAAACCATAAGTTTTACCATATAGTGTACTGGAAAACGGCAAAAAAATTCCAAGTGTGGAAAAATTGCTAAAAAAGTGGGATTGTACAATAGTTTTTGGGATATTTTATTCACCATGTTCACTATATGGTAAAACTGATGTGTGGGTATGATGCCTCAGGTCGGTGCGAGTTTGTAGACACCAAACATGTATAGGTTTACTTGTATCTAAGGGGTTAAAAAAAATTCACAAGCTTGTCCAAAAAACGTGGCGCACGTTTTGCGCCATTTTCCAAAACCCGTAGCGTTCTCATTTTTCAGGATCTGAGGCTCAGTGATGGCTTATTTTTTGTGTCTCGACCTGACGTTCTTAACGGTACCATTTTTGCGCAGATGCTACGTTTTGATCGCCTGTTATTGCATTTTGCGCATAATTTGCGGCGACCAAAAAACGTAATTTTGGCGTTTGGAATTTTTTTGCCGCTACGCCGTTTACTGATCAGATTCATTGATTTTATATTTTGATAGATCGGGCATTTCTGAACGCGGCGATACCAAATATGTGTGTATTTTTTATTTTTTTAACCCTTTAATTTTCAATGGGGTGAAAGGGGGGTGATTTGAACTTTTAGGTTTTTTTATTTTTTTTTAAATTTTTTAAAACTTTTTTTTTTATTTTTTTTTTTATTTTACTAGTCCCCCTAGGGGGCTATTGCGATCAGCAATCCGATCGCTCTGCACTATCTGCAGATCTCAGCTACAGAGCTGAGAACTGCAGATTTGCTGCTTCACTTTCAATGCCGGCTGTATTCCGGCATTGAGAGGAAGTGACTCATGTTAGCTACAGGCGTCATCAAATGACCCTGTGCTACCATGGCAACCGCCGAAAGTCACGTGATCATGTCACATGACTTCCGGTGGGGGCGGGGTAAGTCACTGTCATGGCGGCGCCCATATACATATCGCTGCCAAGACTTTGGCAGCGAAATGTTAGGGGTTAATGGCCGCGGGTGGAAGCGATTCCACCCGCGGCTAGCAGGCACACATATCAGCTGTTGATAACAGCTGATATGTGCGCCGATCGCCGCCGCCTGCCGGCGGCAGGGGGCGGGGCTTACCGGCACACGATCCATGACGTATCTAGTACGTCATGGGTCGTTAAGGGGTTAATGTTTTATCGTCGGGGTCACGTCGTTAGTGACGCACATCCGGTGTCATTAACGGTATTGCAGCGTGTAACACTTACCAGTGACCTTAAAAGTCCTCCAAAGTGGTGAAAATCGTTCACCATGGAGAGGTCGTCCTAAAACGAAAAATTGTTAATGGTTGTTTATAGATGTTGTTCCTCGTTCCTGCGGCAGCACACATCGCTGTGTGTGACACCGCAGGAGCGAGGAACCTCACCTTACCTGCGTCCCGCCTGCAATGAGGAAGGAAGAAGGTGGGCGGGATGTTCGTCCCGCTCATCTCCGCCCCTCCGCTTTGATTGGCTGGCCGCGTAGTGATGTCGCCGTGATGCCAAACGCACCTCCCCCTTGAGGGAGGGATTGTTCGGCAGTCACAGTGACGCTGCCAACCAGGTAAGTGCGTGTGACGCTGCCGTAGCGATAATGTTTGCTGCGGCAGCGATCACACAATATCGCATGCACGACGGGGGCGGGTGCTTTTGCGTACGATATCGCTAGCAATTGCTAGAAATATCGTAGCATGTAAAGCCCGCTTTATTCTAGGAACAAACAGATTAAAAGCTTCAATCTGGAAGTGTGAAGAGGGTACCATGACAAAGAATGGTCCCCACCTTTCCAGTTGTTAGGAAATTGCAGTGCATTGCTACATACATACTTGCAAGGGTTCAAACTGCTGGCTGTGCAGATTCATCTCGGTCCACTGCTGCAAGGGTTAAGTAGTTTGTCTGGACGTCTAACTCTGGAGGAAAAGCCTGGTCACAGCTGTTCTGAGTTTCCCCATTGACCTCTGCTATAAATACTGCCCTCTCAGCTCAGGGAGTTGCCAGTGATACCTTTGCTATAGCTAGCCTCTAGATTGAACTTGTGAGCTGAGGACATGGAATTCATTTTGGGAGCCGTAGCCGGAAATTCCTGCATTGAAGTTGTGTGGTGCTTTCCCTTCCTTTATTTCCATTTCAGTTTGCCTCACTTGTCCATTCCACTTTACTCCTTCCCGTGATTTGTAGTGCCTTGTACAATTGCTGCTTCTTTTACCCCTGTCTGTTTTATCCTCCTTGTGTGTTTAACCTAGAGCTAGACTAGTGTTCCTGCTGCCCTGCACATTAGACAGGGTTGTGTTCAGGTAAAGACAAGAATAGGAATATGATTGCCAAACGGGGAGAAAAAAAATCTGTCTAGGGACATCAAGGAGTGCACGGCTGCTGTGGGTAAGTATCAGGGGTGCCCATCCCTATCATTCCCTAGTGGCAGTGTATTCCTTTTCCCAACTTGCCTTGTGTCGACTTGGTGGAGCTGAGAACCAGGAGCTGCCCTGGAGTGGAAATGGTGGCTATCATCAGACATGTCCATCTTCACTATCAGAGGATCTGGTGAAGACTGGGTAGGCACTTAGTCACACCTCCTCTCGGGATAAACCTGGTTCTAGGAACATTGGATCCACGTCTATCTCTCTCCACTCCATCACTGTACCATAACAGGAAGCTATTTTTCCAGACTTCCACATAAACATACACACTTTAGGCCACTTTACACGCTGCGATCCTGCTAGCCAGATCACTAGCAATCGTACTCGCCCCTGTCGGTTGTGTGTCACGGGCAAATCGCTGCCCGTGGCGCACAACATCGCTCGGACCAGTCACACTACTTATCTGCCTAGCGACGTCGCTATGGCCGGCAAACAACCTCCTTTCTAAGGGGGTGGTTCGTTCGGCGTAACAGCGACGTCACTAAGCAGCCGCCGAATAAAAGCGGAGGGGCGGAGATGAGCGGGACGAACATCCCGCTCACCTCCTTCCTTCCTCATTGCGGGCAGCCGCAGGTACGGTGAGGTTCCTGCGGTGTCACACATAGCGATGTGTGCTGTCGCAGGAACGACGAACAACCTGCATCCTGCAGCAGCAACGATATTTGGGAAATGGACGTGTCAATGATCAACGATAAGATGAGCATTTTTGATCGTTAGCGGTCGCTCGTACGTGTCAGACCCAACGACGTCGCTAACGAGAACGGATGTGCGTCACGATTTCCATGACCCCCAACGACATCTCCTTAGCAATGTCGTTGCGTGTAAAGGTGCCTTTAGATGAGAATATGTGAAGAATTGATCAAGTGTGAGAAAATCAAGCATGGCTGACACTTCATTCCCAACAACTGCCATTGGGAGAGAGGATAACTCAATACACATTAGGTTATCAAGCTCTTTGACTGAATTTTGCCTAATGTTTGTGGGCAACCTATATGGCCTGATATATGGAGGCATAATAAGGCAAAACTTCTATAGGCCCTCGCTAAAGCACCATTTCCCTTCCATTTTAACTCCGCGTGGTCACTTACAGCCTTTACTCACATGGCTCTACTATATATATATATACCCTCAACTTTAACAAGATTCCCAGTGCCGGCATTGGCCACACAGCCCCAAAGCATGATGGAACCTCCACCAAATTTTACTGTGGGTAGCAAGTGCTTTTCTTGGAATGCCGTGTTTTTTTGCCTCCATGCATAACACCTTTTTGTATGACCAAACAACTCAATCTTTGTTTCATCAGTCCACAGGACCTTCTTCCAAAATGTAACTGGCTTGTCCAAATGTGCTTTTGCATACCTCAAGCGACTGTGTTTGTGGCGTGCTTGCAGAAACGGCTTCTTTTGCATCACTCTCCCATACAGCTTCTCCTTGTGCAACGTGCGCTGTATTGTTGACCGATGCACATTGACACCATCTGCAGTCAGATGATGCTGCAGGTCTTTGGAGGTGGTCTGTGGATTGTCCTTGACTGTTCTCACCATTCTTCTTCTCTGCCTTTCTGATATTTTTCTTGGCCTGCCACTTCTGGGCTTAACAAGAACTGTACCTGTGTTCCTCCATTTCCTTACTATGTTCCTCACAGTGGAAACTGACAGTTTAAATCTCTGAGACAACTTTTTGTATCCTTCCCCTGAACAACTATGTTGAATAATCTTTGTTTTCAGATCATTTGAGAGTTGTTTTGAGGAGCCCATGATGCCACTCTTCATAGGAGATTCAAATAGGAGAACAACTTGCAAGTGGCCACCTTAAATACCTTTTCTCATGATTGGATACACCTGCCTATGAAGTTCAAAGCTAAATGAGGTTACAAAACCAATTTAGTGCTTTAGTAAGTCAGTAGAAAGTAGATAGGAGTGTTCAAATCAAGAAATTGATAAGGGTGCCCATACTTTTGCACTGGTCAAATTTTGTTTAAATGTGGATTGCACATTTCCTGTTAGTACAATAAACCTCATTTCAATCCAGAAATATTACTCAGTTCATCAGTTATTAGATATATGAAACTGAAATAGCTGTTGCAAAAACCCAAATTGTTATCAAGAAAAACGGTTAACATTAATAGGGGTGCCTAAACGTTTTCATATGACTGTATATAGTACAGACCAAAAGTTTGGACACACCTTCTCATTCAAAGAGTTGTTTTTATTTTCAGGACTATGAAAATTGTAGATTTACATTGAAGGCATCAAAACTATGAATTAAAACATGTGGAATGAAATACTTAAAAAAGTGTGAAACAACTGAAAATATGTCTTATATTCTAGGTTCTTCAAAGTAGCCACCTTTTGCTTTCATTACTACTTTGCACACTCTTGGCATTCTCTGGATGAGCTTCAAGAGGTAGTCACCGGAAATGGTTTTCCAACAGTCTTGAAGGAGTTCCCAGAGATGCTTAGCACTTGTTGGCCCTTTTGTCTTCACTCTGTGGTCCAGCTCACCCCAAACCATCTCGATTGGGTTTTCAGGTCTGGTGACTGTGGAGACCAGGTCATCTGGCGTAGCACCCCATCACTCTCCTTCTTAGTCAAATAGCCCTTACACAGCCTGGAGAGGTGTTTGGGGTCATTGTCCTGTTGAAAAATAAATGATGTCCAACTAAACGCAAACCGGATGGAATAGCACGCCACTGCAAGATGCTGTGGTAGCCATGCTGGTTCACAATGCCTTCAATTTTGAATGAATCCCCAACAGTGTCACCAGCAAAGCACCCCCACACCATCACACCTCCTCCTCTATGCGTCACGGTGGGAACCAGCCATGTAGAGTCCATCCGTTCACCTTTTCTACAAAGACGCGGTGGTTGGATCCAAAGATCTCAAATTTGGATTCATCAGACCAAATCACAGATTTCCACTGGTCTAATGTCCATTCCTTGTGTTCTTTAGCCCAAACAAGTCTCTTCTGCTTGTTGCCTGTCCTTAGCAGTGGTTTCCTAGCAGCTATTTTACCATGAAGGCCTGTTGCACAAAGTCTCTTCTTGACAGTTGTTCTAGAGATGAGAAGGTGTGTCCAAACTTTTGGTCTCTACTGTATGTATATATATATATATATATATATATATATACTAGCTGTACTACCCGGCTTCGCCTGGGTTAATAACTGTTAACAAAATAGAATGTATTAACATTCCCGGGATAGAATGTATAAATAGAATGTATTAACGCCCGGGATAGTAGTAACTGTCTCTCTGTTTCTCTCCCATTCTCTGTCTGTCTCCCCCTCTGTATATATATATCTGTCGCTCTCTCTATCTCTTTGTCTGTCTGTGTCTTTCCCTGTCTGTCTCTTTCTCCGTCTGTCTCAATCTCTTTCCCTGTCTGTCTATCTCTTTGACTGTCTGTCTATCTATCTCTGTCACCTTCCCTCTCTGTCTCATTCCTTCTCTGTCTCTTTCCCTCTTTCTCTTTCCCTGTGTCTGTCTCTTTCTCTCTTTACCTGTCTTTGTCTGTCTCCTACCCTGTCTGTCTCTTTCCCTGTCTGTCCGTTTCCCTGTGTCTGTCTCTTTACCTGTCTGTGTCTGTCTCTTAACCTGTCTCGTCTCTCTATTTCTGTCTCTTTCCCTGTCAGTATGTCTCTTTGTCAGTGTCTGTCTCTTTGTGTCTGTCTCTTACCCTGTCTATGTCTGTTTATTACCTTGTCTGTGTCTGCCTCTTTCCCTGTCTGTGTCTGTCTCTTTCCCTGTCTGTGTCTGTCTCTTTCCCTGGCTGCATTGTGACACGCCAACATTCCATTTAAGGGCGTGCCTGCGCATTCTTCTGAAGTTCTGGCTGCACTGTGGCTCCCAGCTCCATTCGCTTTAATGGAGGCAGTTTTTTTGGTGAATAACTGTAAAGCGCGGGGTTAAAATTTCCCCTCAAAACATAGCCTATGACGCTCTCGGGATCCAGAAGTGTGAGTGTGCAAAATTTTGTGACTGTAGCTGCGACGGTGGAGATGCCAATCCCACACACACACACACACACAGCTTTATATATTAGATACATATATATGAAGCTATATGTTTATGCTCAATTGCAACAATTGGCTTCATGTATGCTGAGGTAAAATCAAGTAATTTCTTTAAAGAGGTTGTCCACTACTTTAACATTTATGGCCTATCCTTAGGATAGGTCATCAATGTCTGAACTGTTGGGGTCCGACACCCAGCCCCTCAGCTGTTCTCGGTGCCAGCAGCGGCAACCTGTGGCTGGAAATGATCAGTTTAGAGCTGCCCTGTCATTTGATAGCAGCCCCAACTGGGTGCTGCACATCCACCTTCGATTCAAATCATTAGGAGGTGGATGTGCAGTACCTGGCCGTGGACACTATCAGAAGACTGAGCAGCTCCAGAATTTCTGGCCACAAGCTGCCAGCACCAAGAACAGCTGATCGGCAGGAGTGCTGGGTGTCGGACCCCGGCCGATTAGACATTGATGATCCTATCCTAAGTTTAGAAAAAAAATTAAAGTAGTGGACATTAATGCAATTTCATTGATTCCTAATGGAAGAAAAAGTATAAAGGGACCAAATCAGATTTTTTTTGCATTGTTGAAAACTGACCTTTTCTTTTTTCACATTATTGATAAAGGATTAGACTACTTTGCCAAATGCGATTGGTGCAGAAGTATTTCAAAAGTTGGAAGAGGCGTCATATTTACTCAGATTTTAATATTATTACAATTCATTTGAACATCAGAAAGATTTTAGGTTACTACACAAATGTCTACATTGTATGCGCACATAAGCCATTCCAGGGTCACTAAGAGATGCCAATTGCAGTCTATGAAGAGGGAAGGAAGAGGAGAGTGATTGACAGAAGCAGACAGAAGGTTCTGCAGCGCCTAGTAACTGTTTTATCTTATTCCTAATGTCCTCCATTCTGCTGCTGCTACTGAACATGTGGGAAGTAGAGACAGTAGAATAGGACTCATGTCTCTGAGGATTGTATATAAGGGGACGTCCTAGTAGCTAGTTTCTACCACCTAGCTTATTGGCAACTAAAAAATTAGAGCCAGAACCTGTAGAGAGGAAATGACCAGGAAAAGGGTTACTCCTCTTGCACGCCTGACAGCTTATTCCGATAAGTTACCTAAATCGACAGGTGAACGTTTAGGATCATTCCAGATTCAACACATGCCATATTAGCATCTTCATAGTTCACTGAAAGATTTCTAAAAGAAAAACGGCTCTTAAGAAGAATTATGGTTGGAGACAACGGGAAGATCATGATGGTCAACATGGTGAACAACATCTCGGATACTTTTATATAACTATTATCATGTTCAGGTTATATGTTATTTTATTTATATTTTTATACATCATATTATGCAATGCACAGAAGATAAAAAATTATTCCATAATGCAAAGAGCAGCATACAAAAGGAAAATATGTAAATGTGTTACTGAAAAACAATTTCTCCTTCCCGAGACTACTGTTCTTTCTCCATACGGCTGGTATACAGTGCATGTTGCCCAGTCACATATTCATTATAACATCATAAGGACTGAGAAATCAATTAGATATACAAGTCAATGAAAGACAGCATAGATGAATGTTACTATAAATTAGCACAAGACATTAGTACACAATGCAATTACATATAATTTAGCACATATAACACACTTAAATCTTCAGGTAAACAATACGTCTGATACATATTGACTGTGCTGACTAGGGACAGATAACAAATTGTAGCATTAAAGGCATTGACATTTTCTTGTCCAATTAGTGATTCTGTTATTTACAGTTATTGACTTGAAAGAAGATATTAGTCCAATAAATTGTTCCAAAGTTAGGTGCACTTGATGGAGATTGAGAGTAAAGATTGAATGAAGGTTGCCAGTCATTGAACCTTCTGCAATTACAGAAAGAGAAGAATTTTCTGTTTTCCAAAACCAATTTGTTAACCTCATTAAAGAACTTGATGATGTCAGCATTATTACACACACTGTCTCTCTTTGTCTTTTTAAATAAGGAGTGGACATTGAGTCAATGCAGGCTGCACCATTATTATTCCATCAGTTTGAAATTAAATCAAATAGGGGACACCTATCTTTCTAAAATCAGAGAATATCAGAAGTCTATATACCTAGTTAATCTATGTACTTACATACAGTGGCATGCAAAAGTTTGGGCACCTCTGGTCTAATTTACTGTTATTGTGAGCAGTTAAGCAAGTTAAAGATGAAATGATCTCTTAAAGGCAAAGTAAAAGATGATTTCTTTTGTATTTTAGGCAAAAAAAATAATAATCTTTTACATGGGCTGATGCGTATTCGAATAGCAGAGGAGAAGGGGTTAACGCCGCGCATCAGCCAATTGAAAAACGTAGAGTTGTTGATAAATTAATAGCATTTTTATTCCATAGGTCTACGCGTTTCAAGGTAGAACCCTCTTCCTCAGGACCAGATAAAAAAGATATTAATTTATCAACAACTCTACGATTTTCATTTGGCTGATGCGCGGCATTAACCCCTTCTCCTCTCCTATTCAAATACTCATCCACGAAGGGCTGCGGCAGATGCCATTATCTCATGCTTTGCAGTAGTTGTGAGTTTCACAACCACACTAGGTGAGTGTATATACTTTATATATACTCCTGTTTATCTGGTAATACCCTATCAGCGCTTCTTTTTCTAGTTTTATTACTACATGGGCTGATGGAAAAGTTTGGACACCCTGCAACCCTTTTTGTAGCCAGCTAATAGTCTTCCAATTCTTGTTTGAGGGATTTCTATCCATTCTTCCATGGAAACGTTTTCTAGCTCTGTTAGATTCCTGGATCTTCTTGCATGCTCTGCTCTTTTGAGGTCTATCTACAAATTTTCAATGAAGTTTATATCAGGGGACTGTGATGGCCATTGTAAAATCTGCAGCTTGTGCCTTTTGAGGTAGTCTATTATGGATTTTGCCATGTGTTCTATTTGTAGAAGCCATTCTCTTTTCAACTTCAGCTTTTTTACAGATAGTGTTATGTTTGCATCAAGAATTTGTTGAAATTTCATTGAATCCAATCTTCCCTCTACCCATGAAATATTCCCCATGCCATTGGCTGCAACAAAAACCCAAAACATGATTGATCTATCCCCATACTTAATGGTTGGCGAGATGTTCTTTTCATGAAATTCTGTGCCCTATTTTCTCCACACATACCTTTGATCATTGTGACAAAAAAGATTTATTTTAACCTCATTTGTCCACAGGACTTGTTTCCAAAATACATCAGGCTTTTGCATACTTTTAACTCAGAATTTTGGTGAAAACACAGGAGAGGTTTTCTTCTGATGACTTTTCCATGAAGGCCATATTTTTGTAGCTTTATCTGAACAGTAGAACAATGTACCACAACTCCAGAGTCTGCTCAATCTTCTTGAAGGTTGTTTGCAGTCAAGCAGGGGTTCTGATTTGCCTCTCTAGCAATCCTATGAGCAGCTCTCACACAAATTTTGCTTGGTCTTCCAGACCTTATCTTGACCTCTACTGTTCCTGGTAACTGCTATTTCTTAATTACATTTCAAACTGAGGAAAGCACAAAATGAATATGCTTTGCTATCTTCTTATAGCGTTCTTGTACTTTGTGGGCTTCCTCCATTTTCATTTTCAGAGGGCTGGGCAGGTGATTAGAAGAACCCATGGCTGCTGTTTTTGGCGCAAGGTTAGAGGAGGCTGAGTTTTTATAAACTGTGAAATTTGCATCACCTGGCCTTTCGTAATGAGGATAGTAAACAACAAGCCATACCCCTTTACAGGCTAATTAAGGTCTGAAACCTTAGTCAAAGTTATCTGAGCACTGTAACGCCTGCCTGGATCCACAGACTCAGACCGGCTGTAATGCACAGGATCGAGGGAAGCCACTCACCAGGCAGGACCCCCAGAACCCTGAAACCTTTTAACCCCTATACAGGGATTTGGAATTACACAGGGCCTTGGAGATCACTACCTGGAAGGATGCAGTCTGAGAGAGTAGTCGTCAGGCAGGGTCAAACCAGGAATTGCGGAACAGGGACAGAATCGGCCGACAAGGACGTAATCAGAAAATGTAGCAGAGGTCAAATCCAGATCGGGCAGCGAAGTACAAAAACAGCAGGCAGGAGGGTAGTCAGGAAACAAGCGGTAATCAGCACATGAAATTACAGGACAAAACAGGAGCCAGAATTCTCAGAACTATCTCTGGCAGAGGTTAGCAGACAGGAGGGGTATTAAAAAGGGTGTGGTGTCTTCCCATAGGCTGTAGCTGCATGATGGTACTTCAGCTGGGAGACACCCGCCACCTACAGTCAGCCAGTGGCACTGCAGATCCCCAGGAAACCCAGACCAGTGGATGAGCGGAGCCTGCGCCCACCGGCGCCGCTGGCATTGACTCCTTTCCCACCACCAGCACTATCCACGGCAGGAACACGGCGTCGCCTGGCGATCGGAGTAGAAGTCGATGGAGCGGACTCCGGTGATGACGTAACAAGCACACAAATCTCCAAGGGTACTCACACTTTTCCATCGACTGATATTCCTTTTTGTAATTTAAAATGTAAAAGATGAAAAAAATTAATGTCATCTATAACTTTATGCCTTTTAGAGATCATTTCATCATCAACTTGCTTAACTGTTCACAAGAACAGTAATTTTGACCAGGGGTGCCCAAACTTTGGAATGCAACTATATGTGACACTGAACATCAGCAAATCCCTATACCTGTATCAATATACAATGGTCCAAACTGAAAGGTTCGATGGTGCACGTAGGCCTCAGAACTTAAAGGATTTGTCCATTACTAGGACATCCCCTTTACATTCTCCATGTTTGTCCCCATTAAAATAAAAAAAGCTTATAATCACTTCATGTGCCGGCGCCGCTCCAGATTTGTCAATTCTCACATTCCCGGGGCTCTTGTGAGGTTGTTACGTCATTCAAGCCCCACGACTAATCACTGCCATCTTCTGTCACCCCACCTTCGAACATATGAGCAATAAACAAAAGGTGATCTGCAGCTCTAACTTCCTATTGATTACTTTTATGTCTGAGGGCATGGTGAGTTTTTTTATTTTACATAGGGAATGTGAAGGGGTTGTCCTAGTAGTGGGCAACCCCTTTAAGCAAAGCTTTGTGCCCGCTAGAGATACTAAAACACAGTTTTACTGACACAAATTGGTATCACAAGTATGGAAGCACAAAGTCTATTCCCATCCAAGATATTCAGATTCTCAGTCAGTTCACCTTTTTTTGTAAATCAAATTTTATTCATTTGAAAAAGGCATCTCCAAATCATGAAACATTTATGGACATATATGAACAATTAAAAAAGAAAAAACAATACTTCCCTTATTATATAAAAATTTTAACAGATGTCTCTATTACTCGCACTGAATATCCATATCCAAATATTAGGCGACTTCCACATAAACAGTTCCGTGCTAAATTTGCAGAGCTTTATACAAAAAACACATTATTAGACAAATAGAAAAAGAAAAAAAAAGGAAAGGGGAAGAAAAGAAAAATGGAAGGGAAAGTGTAGCTAGGTAAAGGGAGAAGAAAAAAAAGGAAAGAAGTTGAGTCTCGTCCGGATGACCACCCCAATCCAAGACAACACAAGACCTTCTGAAAAAGAGTTCTACTGACAAGAGGAGAGTTAAGTTATCCGACCTCTATGAGTTCAGTCATTGAGCTATGTCCAGGGAGTCCCGGAACATAATCCAGGGCGACCACGTATCAAATACCTTGTCAGACCTACCAGAGGTCTGGCCTATCAAATCTTCGATCCTGAATATGTTGTTAATCTCCAACACCAGTTCAGCATGTGATGGAGACTTCTCCTGTCTCCAGTTCCTCGGGATCAGCCTCCTAGCAACGGACAATATATGTCTAAGTAAGTCCTTCTTGTACTTGGAGACCGAGAACTCACTTAGGGATAGCATTGACAGCTCCGGTGTCGACGCTACAGGAAATAAAAATCGTTTGTTGGCTAGATTAATGGCTCCATCCCAAAAAAGTTTTATTCGCGGACATGACCACCACACATGCAGAGATGTGCACTTCTCCTTTAGGCATCTCCAGCATACAATCAAGTCCAGAGGAAATATAGAGCCGATGTACGCGGGGCACCTGTACCATCTAGACAGTACCTTGTAATTCCTTTCCTGTGACACTGTACAAGGGTAGGACTTATGAGTAAACTGATGTACTTTGGCACACTCCTCCGCACAGAAGCCTCTGCCTAAGTCCCGTTCCCATTTAGTCAAGAAGTGAGGCTTATCGCTGCCTGCCCCAGGCATGCCTTCCTGAAGCATCTTATACAGTAGTGATACGGTATGGTCTGGAGGGTCCTGTCGGAGACAGAGGTTCTCAAATGCGGTATGTGAGCGAAAAACAGCTTGGCGCGGCAGGGATCTAATAAAACTACCTATTTGCCTATGAAGGAACCAAGTGTCCACAGAGGCTTTCCCTAGGAAAAAAGTCTTGTAAAGGTCTAATACCTGTTTGGGGTATGAAGTCAGAGATAATCGGGTGCTCGGACCTTGGCTTGTGTAGGAAAAAATGACTGTGTGCCCCTGCTGGGAACGATGGGTTATCGTATATGGTTGTTAAGGGTCCCGGGACGGAAGATATATAATGTGGTCTGCTACACCTTCTAAGAAAGTAAAGCAGATTTCTAGTGATGAGGGGGACTGTGTTCCTTACTGGCCTTACAGAGGACCAGAGAAGTGCCATGGGGCTGGATGTGTACTGAGAAAATTCTGCTTCCACCCAGTTTTTCGTCAACCGGCCATGGAAGAGGTCTAATATGCATGTTCCCATCGAGGTATAGTGATAAAGGTGAAAGTTCGAAAGACCCGTGCCACCCATTGACCTAGATCTGCTAAATAGAGAATACGACAAGCGGGGATGCTCATGTGCCCCAGTTCAACTTTTTAACCCAGTTTTAAGAGAAGTCACCCAAATGAATCAACAACTTTATAACATGAGATTGTATCACGGATCCCTGTTAGTGATGGGCGATCCTAAACTGTAAAGATCGGGGATTGTACCGACCACATAGTGATCGTGTACACAATCCCGATCACAAGCTTTCCTGGAAGCTTGTGTTATAGATTGGGTCCAGATCAGGTCCAGGGGCTGTAAAAAAAATAAATAAAAGCACATTATTAAAAAAAACATTATGATCATACTTACAGGTCCCGCGATGTGTCTTGCAAACTCTGTCTCCCGGCTTCTGCTTCCGCGTCCGATCATTGCTGTTCCCCCCGGTAAGCACCACTGCCTAAAGGACCTTCCATGATGTCATAGCCATATGACCACTCTGGTGTGAATGTTGTGTAGACATTGGCTTACAGACTAGTCAAATGACTATGACGTTATCAAAGGTCCTGTTAACTGAACTTTGACTGTCAGTGTGCGAGTGTCGCATCACATCACAGCGCACAATCTCCTGACAGGAGTGGTCGGCTGCACGTATTTCCATGCAGCTGAGGCGCTCCTGTCCTGAGAGCGTCAGGCTGTGTGGGGTTATGCAATGTGAGACGCAAGTGCAATCATAGCCTCACTGTCAGCCTGCTTCTCACTCTGTACAGCAAGAGAATACTGATAATCAACAGCTGGGTGGAATTTGAGCTCCTGCTGGGTCCAAAAGGAGGAGAGATGAATTCAGCAGGGAAGCTACCTATACCAATGAATACTGACAGTAGCAACAATGGAAAGTCAGGGAGCTTTCTGCGTGGCCAGACGCTGTGAACTTCGATGGCAAGAAACTTCTTGACTGTCTGTCACACATGACACACCCATGACACTCAGCCTGGTCTGGGTTAGAAAAACATGGTTTTCCATCCTGATTAATGTGCGCCCCCATAAAAATAAAAAAACATATATTCCTCTCCGGTGCCACACACTTTCAATGATGTCAGAACTTGCATTCCTGGGGTCCACGTGACATTGTCATGACACACAAGCCCCGCAACCAATTAGCACCGGCTTCCCTTTGCAGTTTAAGTAAGTCCCAGAGTTTAGCTGAGTTTGCAGGATCCACCATGCTCTGACACATTTCCTATGATTTATGCCAGAAATTAGTGCAAATTATAAAAAAAAATTAACTTGTTAATAAATTTAGCCAATCTTACCCAAGGGCATTGCTCTGTATGAAACACCCATATAAGTACAGTATATCCCCCCGCAAAGTCTCAGTGAACAAATTCCCTTCTTTCAGCACAACATTTCACTCTCGTATGTATCAACAGCAAGGAGTGTACTTCATAAGCTCCCTATCATGGTAACAGCATTGCAGGCAGTAACAATAGGATCAATTCCTTGTTATCGTAAGACATAAGTGAAGCCATGATAGAAGACAACAGTGCAATACAAGGAGTCCTCTATTAATTACATAAACGAGAAGCTTTGAACCTAACTTATTCTTCTTTTTGCAGGTTGTAATTTAGTAACAGCTAATATATAGAAGACACATAATACAATGCTGAAATGTAACTGACACATGATATATAATATAAACTATAAATAAAATCTGAATTAGTAATAAAATAAAAACAATACTCCTAGCGACATATATACGAATCCATAACCTCTATACTGTTGATAACCCAAGGTACATGTGGATCTACTGTATTTTAAGTGTTCCTCGAATTAAAGAGGTTCTTCAGGCATTTCATACTGATGCCTTTGCCTTAGGCTAGGTCAATAATATCTGCTCATTGGGGTCCACAGTCTGATCAGCTGTTATCTCCTACAGTGAACCGAATGTACACATTTGAGGAAACTGCACTACACAGTTCCATTTAATATTATTGGTCACTGCTGGATACTGCAGAACAAATCTTATTCAGAGACATCTGCAGCAGCAAATTAGCACTAAATATGCAGATTTGGAAAAAAGAAAAACACTACTGTATTTTTCGTTTTATAAGACGCACTTTTGTTCCCCCAAATTTTGGGGGAAAGTAGGGGGTGCGTCTTATAAACCGAATATACGAATTATATACTGCAGGGTCCAGGGGAGGTGGGGGCCGCTCTGGAGCGGTGCTGGGGGGGCTGGTAGAGGCTTGTGAAGCTGCGGGCGGCAGCGTTTGATCTCCTGCACCCGCTCATATAATATGTACAGCCACTGTCCACCACTGTGGTGCTGAAACTGCATCAGGCAATGGGCTGGGGGAGCTGCGCATATTATATCTGCCCGTGCTTACCTTTGATCACACATGCCCCCCCTGTGTTAGCTATGGCCCCCATGCTGCTGCCCATGGTAAAATAATAAACTCTTTACTCACCTCCTCCAGTCTGCCCGGTCTCCCTCCTGCTGCTATGATCAGGCACGCAGAGATGTCATACTGCTGTGCGGATCACATGACCGGGATCGTGAACGAGGAAATGCAGGAGGCCGGAGCTCAACCCCGAGGAGGGGTACACAAGGGAGCACAGTGCTGGAGAACCAAGAAATGCAGGAGGCCGGAGCTCAACCCCTAGGAGGGGTACACGAGGGAGCACAGTGCTGGAGAAGGTAAGGAAAGAGTTTATTTTACTAAAAGCAGCAGCATAGGGCAGCGTGTGTGCCAGCCACAGGGGGCAGCGTGTGTGCCAGCCACAGGGGGCAGCGTGTGTGCCAGCCACAGGGGGCCAGTGTGTGCCAGCCACAGGGGCCGTGTGCCAGCCATAGGGGCCGTGTGCCAGCACAAGGGGGCTATATTCAATATAAGGTGGCCATATCCAGATTAAGGGGGCTAATTTTAGGATGGGGGGGCTATGAGGACATATACTCTATATGATTTGTTAGACGGACGCTGGCATTATAAGACGGACCCCATTTATTAAAAAAAATTCTCTATTCCTTCAAATTTGGGGGTGCGTCTTATAATCCGGTGCGTCTTATAAAGCGAAAAATACGGTAATTGCACAAAATTTAGAAATAAACATTTCTGACATGCAAAAACAAAACCCCCAAAAATTAGTGACCAATATAGCCACCTTTCTTTTTGATGACACTCAGCAGCCTACCATCCATAGATTCTGTCAGTTGCTTGATCTGTTTACGATTAACATTGCATGCAGCAGCCACCACAGCCTCCCAGACACTGTTCTGAGAGGTGTACTGTTTTCCCTCCCTGTAGATCTCACATTTTATGAGGGACCACAGGTTCTCTATGGGGTTCAGATCAGGTGAAAAAGGGGGCCATGTAATTATTTTTTCATCTTTTAGACCTTTACTGGCCAGCTAGCTGTGGAGTAGTTGGATGCATGTGATGGAGCATTGTCCTGCATGAAAATCATGTTTTTCTTGAATGATACCGACTTCTTCCTGTACCACTGCTTGAAGAAGTCATCTTCCAGAAACTGGCAGTAGGTCTGGGAGTTGAGCTTCACTCCATCCTCAACCCAAAAAGGTCCCACAAGTTCATCTTTGATGATACCAGCCCATACCAGTACTCCACCTCCACCTTGCTGGCGTCTGAGTCCATCCCTCTGGCCCATCAAGATTCACTCTCATTTAATCAGTCCATAAAACCTTTGAAAAATCAGTCTTAAGATATTTCTTGGCCCAGTCTTGATGCTTTATCTTATGTTTCTTGTTCAAAGTTGGTCGTTTTTCAGCCTTCCTTACCTTGGCCATGTCCCTGAGTATGGCACACCTTGTGCTTTTTGATACTCCAGTAATGTTCCAGCTCTGATATATGGCCAAACTGGTGGCAAATGTTATCTTGGCAGCTTCACGCTTGATTTTCCTCAATTCATGGGCAGTTATTTTGCGCCTTTTTTGCCCAACACACTTCTTGCGACCCTATTGGCTATTTGCCATGAAACGCTTGATTATTCGGTGATCATGCTTTAAAAGTTTGGCAATTTCAAGACTGCTGCATCCCTCTACAAGACATCTCACAATTTTGGACTTTTCAGAGCCCGTCAAATCTCTCTTCTGACCCATTTTGCCAAAGGAAAGGAAGTTGCCAAATAATTAAGCACACCTTATATAGGGTGTTGATGTCATTACACCGCACCCCTCCTCATTAAAGAGATGCACATCACCTGATTTACTTAATTGGTAGTTGGCTCTCAAGCCTATACAGCTTGGAGTAGGACAACATGTATAAAAAGTATCAAGTGATCAAAATACTAATTTGCCTAATAATTCTGCACACAGTGTACTTACCAGTATCTTGCACAGCTGTAACACTACTTCCAGGGCAGCTCATTAACCTCATGCATATGCATTTCTTCCCCACCAGCAGTCTTGGTATCTGTGATTGGTTGCAGTCAGACCACACCCCCACCCTGTATGACAGCGTGTGATTGCAACCAATCACAGGCACTGTGTGTGTCCCTATTGTGGTGTAAAAATAAATAAATTGGCGTCTGTTGTGCCTCATACTGATTGGTGGAAGATAGCGCTAGTGGCACCATACACCACCAATGTTTTCGCCAATGTCTGCGATACAGATAGTGGTGACATTGAGCAGCAGCGGCAACCAGGCAGCAGGCATGGTGCGGCCCATAGTCCACTGTTTTCAGCCCTTCAGCTGTCTTGGTCTGCACCTTGGCCAGCCCTGAGCAAATCTATTGCAGTTTTCAACGGGACTGTTAAAGAAATTTGATATCACACACATCCCATGAGGAACCACGCATACTCTATTGAGGTTAATCCACTGGGATTGTTTACTCACATTCAATGTCACTCAGATTAGACTGTTATAACTATGAATAGGTAGCAACCTACTTGTATTGCATTATATTATAATTTCATATTTTACATGTTCACTGATACATAAATTATTTTTGTTTCATCTTATGAATTCCACAAGGGACCTGTAGTAATATCATATTTTATTGTATATTATTTTATATATTAAAATTTAATAACACTTTTTCATCTGCCCAACACACTTCTTGCGACCCTATTGGCTATTTGCCATTTAATTTATAATATTTGTATAATCGTACTGATCTAGAGAATCATAAGGCCAGGTCAGTTTTACTATATAGTTAACATAGTAAATAAGAACCCGCCTAAAAACAATTGTGATACTGTATTTCACTTTTTTTTTTGCAATTTCGATGCACTTAAATTTCCCACTTTCCACTGCACCACATGATAAAATGACTGTTGTCATTCAAGACCAAAAGTACAACATGTCCCGCAAAAAAGCAAACCCTCATATGGCTATATGAATAGAAGAAAAATATATATGTGGCACTTGGAAGAAAGGGAGGAAAAAAAAACAGAAAATAGCGGGTCATGCGGTGTTCAGGTCCACACCTAGAGTTTCGCGGCGGCGTTGGACTCTGTGCAGATTAGTCCGGTAGGCAACCTGATGTCTCCTAGTTGTTTAGCCTCAGCCGGGCATCGGCTGAGACTTTTCCACTGCTTTCCCGTACTGCAGGAGTTAATTCCTGTGGACTGGTGTGTGGCTATTGGAGACTCAGGTTGCTAATTCCTATTCAGCTGTCTTCTCCTATTTAAGGCTGGGGAGTTTTCTGCTGATAATAGCTTCAGCTTATGCTCCTGTGATTCCGGTTTTGTGGCGAACCTATATTTCGTGACCTGTAGTTTGCTGTTTGAATAGGATGGAAGTTTCCCCGTTGTGCGTTTACTTCCTTCCTTATACTTTATTCCCTCCCATATATGTATAGTCTCTCTTTTATGTTTGTGTGTACACGTTTTCTTTTTTTCCCCTGTTCATGTCATTTGTGGGGTTTGTTATGGAGTGTCCAGCCTGCCCCAAGAGTGGAGGAGAGGGGGAGTAAAAATAGGGTTCAGGCAGAAGTCAGGGTCACACTGGGGCTCAGACCTGGCTACCATCAAGCCTACCTCTGAGGTAAGCGACAGTGCGAGACAGTCTGAGATTTAATATAGTTGTCCCTATTTTGTAATTTTAAATCCCGTGATAATAGCCTGGTCATGAAGGTGTTAATTGTGTATGACCCTTTTTAAGACATGTCTCATCTAATCAATGTGTAACTAAAAAAGAGACATAATTCCTTCACCAATCTGATATTAATATTCAATTTTGACTAGACAGAATCAGTGGTTGGGGGCTGAAGTGCTTCTTTGAACAACTCCACTTTGAATCCACCTTTTCAATTATGAAGTGTGGATTTATAAGAGCTGAGGCGAAGGGTTAAGTCTTTTCAATTAAACATTTGAAAAAGTTCCACTTTCTGGAGAGATGAGAAATGTGACTGAAAATTGGATTTTTTTCACACAGAGAGATTGTTTCATTATCGAGCAGCCAATTTTTCCTGTGAATAGTGCTGCTCCGTAGGCAGGCTATCCATTTAGGCACAGGAGCTGCTGGTGAAAGCGTCATTTATACCACTGCTTTCTATTTCCTGGATTCTTACTCCTATAATAAAGGGATTCATTTTAGTGTTTCATTCTATCCAATGTACTGAACAACAGAATATATGAAATATTTCTTTTTAGGTTGTCCATTCAGATTTCTGATATCCTCTTGTCATTTTACAATTGGTCCTTAATAGGCCTCCTCTATTATCTCAACATTCTCTAATATGGTTTAGATTTCCCATTTCACTTAAGGGCCATTTACACGCTGCGACATCGCTAACAATATATATCGTCGGGGTCACGGTGTTTGTGATGCACATCTGGCATCGTTAGCTACATCGCAGCATGTGACAGGCAGGAGCGACCTCAAACAATCGCAAAAGAGACAAAAATCGTTGGTAAATGAGAGGTCGTTCATGTACCAAAAATCGTTGTCTGGTAAGTAGCAATGTTGTTCCTCATTCCTGTGGCATCACACATTGCTATGTGTGACACCGCAGGAGCTACGATCATCTCCTTACCTGCCTCCACCGGCAATGAGGAAG
Organism: Anomaloglossus baeobatrachus; assembly: GCF_048569485.1. Lineage (NCBI taxonomy): Eukaryota > Metazoa > Chordata > Amphibia > Anura > Aromobatidae > Anomaloglossus > Anomaloglossus baeobatrachus. Next base: position 489,750,451 of record NC_134354.1, read on the forward strand.
GAAGGAGGTGGGCGGCATGTTCCGGCCGCTCATCTCCGGCCCTCCTTTGCTATTGGACGGCTGATGTGTGACGAAAGGAGGCGGTTCGCCAGCAACAGCGACATCGCAAGATCGGTACCGATATCGCAGCGTGTAAAGTACCCTTTAGGCTACTTTCACACATCTGGTATTTGTCTTCAGGCACAATCCGGTGTTAAAACTGATGCAACGGATCAGGTGAAAAAACGGATCAGTTGCATCAGTTTTTTCCATCAGTTCCTTCAGTTTTTGGACGGATCCGTTGTGTTACTGAGCATGCTCAGTAGCAAAAAACAGAATCCGTTGCTGTAATGCATTGTATGCCGCATTAAGACGGATCCGGCACCCATAGGCTTTCATTGAAAAACACGTCGGATGACGCTGGGGACAAAAAACGCTTCATTCTGCGTTCTTTCCGGCCGCTGGACAAGCGAATTTTTCCGGATCCGGATAGAACGCAGAGCCATGCGGCACAATCCGACGCTAATGCAAGTATATGAGGAAAAAAACATACGGCTGCAGCAGACGCCGAATCCGTTTTTTCTGCAAAGACGGCGAATATCGGATGTGTGAAAGCAGCCTTATATCTTAGCCCAAGAATTTGCACCAAAAACTGCACGAGTGATTCCAGCCTAAGCATTGATGGCCTATCCTCTGGAGGGACACTACATGAAGCACTTGTCACGCTCCCCGGGTCCCCTGTCCAGCTCCCTGGCTCCCCTGTCACGCTCCCCGGCTTCCCTGGCTCGCTCCCCGGCTCCTCTGTCCGGCATCCCCCGCTCCACAGCCTCCAGGCCCCCTCACCTATGATCCCCAGGCGTCCCGGTCCCCGCTCCCAGCGTCCGCCGGCAGCTTCGTTCCAGCCCGGCTCCCCTGCCTCCTGTTCGCCGCTCCCTGCCCTGGCTTCTGGCACCCGGGCCTCGCGCATGCGCATTAGGGCGCGCGCGCGGTCATTGACCCTTTCTTAAAGGGCCAGCGTCCACGGACAGGATATTGAACACACAGGTACTGGGTATAAAGGGGTTTAATGTCCAAGTGGGCGGGGCCTGTTCTTCGTGTTTCCTAAGCTAGGAGTCAGGTCTCCTTGTGTCTCTGTGATATTTTTACCTATCTCTCTTCTAGAGCCGCTCCTGCCTCGCCATCCGGTCCTGCCGATTCCCGAACCCCGAACGCTGACTATCTGCCATCCCGTCAGTCCGTACCATCTCTGATCCCTGTGGTGACCCGTCCTCTCGCTCCATCGGTTCCGGACTCTGCCTGACAACATCTCGGCCTCCGAACCTGAGCTCCGTCACCCGGACTACCATCAGTGACTCCGTGGTCCCAGGGACTTCTCCATTCCACTCTTTTGCACGGACTGTCCTGCTACCCGTAGTGCTCCGGCTACCGGACCCCTTGCCTTCATTAAGGTGTTCGGCCCAGTGGATCCACCTCCTGGGTCTGCCCGTCCACCTGGCCCTTACAGTACTCTTGATTAAATGTGGACAGAAAAGGCCATTATGAAATGAACATAAATATTTCCTCATATTAGTATATGCACCATGTTCCAAATTATTATGCAAATTGGTTTTAAGTGTCAAAGCGATTATTATTTTTTTTTTTTTCAATGAAACTCATTGATGGTATTGTGTCTCAGGGTTCTTTGGATCACTGAAATAAATCGCAGATACCTATGATAATTAGTTTGCCAGGTGACCCCAATAAAAGGAAAACTGGATGCTCCACAATATTAAACAGGCCACAGTATTCAAGTAACGTGAAAGAAAAAGGATCTCTCTGCTGCCGAAAAGCATCAAATAGTGCAATGCCTTGGACAAGGGATGAAAACATTAGATATTTCACGAAAACTTAAGCGTGATCATCGTACTGTGAAGAGATTTGTGGCTTATTCTGAGCACATACGTGTTCATGCTAATAAAGGCAGAATGAGGAAAGTTTCTGCCAGGCAAGTTCATCAGATTAAGAGAGCAGCTGCTAAAAAGCCATTTCAAACCAGCAAACATATATTTGGAAGCTGTTGGTGCCTCTGGAGTACCTCAAACCTCAAGGTGTAGGATCCTTCAAAGGCTTGCTGTGGTGCATAAACCTACTATTCGGCCACCCCTAACCAGTGCTCACAAGCAGAAACAGTTGCAGTGGGCCCAGACATACATGAAGACTAATTTTCCAACAGTCTTGTTTACTGATGAGTGTTGAGCAACCCTGGATGGTCCAGATGGAGTAGTGAATGGTTGGTGGATGGCCACCATGTCCTAACAAGGCTGCGACGTCAGCAAGGAGGTGGAGGAGTCATGTTTTGGGCCAGAATCATAGGGAGAGATATGTTAGACCCCTTTAGGATTCCTGAAGGTGTTAAAATGACCTCTGCTAAGTATATAGAGTTTCTGACTGACAACTTTCTTTCATGGTACAAAAAGCAGAAACGTGTCTTCAGAAGCAAAATCATCTTCATGCATAACAATGCACCAGCTCATGCTGCAAAGAATACCTCTGTGTCATTGGCTGCTATGGCCATAGAAGGAGATAAACTCATGGTGTGGCCACCATCATCCCCTGACCTCAACCCTATAGAGAACCTTTGGAATATCATCAAGCAAAAGATCTATGAGAGTGGGAGGCAGTTCACATCAAAACAGCAGCTCTGGGAGGCTATTCTGACATCATGCAAAGAAATTCAAGCAGAAACTCTCCAAAACCCACAAGTTCAATGGATGCAAGAATAGTGAAGGTGATATCAAAGAAGAGTTCTTATGTTAACATGTAAATTGGTCTGTTAGTATGTTTTGGATTTAAATAGCTTTTTATTTCAGTGAATGTGACCTAATGCTGCAAATTCCACAAATGAGCATTTTCAGTTCTTTAAAAATATAAAATGTTTAGAAACTCTACTGTGCCTAATAATTTGGAACAGTGCATTTTGAGTTTTTTTTTCATTTTGAAGATTGTACGGTTATCATTGGGAGGTTTCTTCAATAAAATTCGATGTATACTCTAATGGGTGATGACTTTTATTAGACTGACTGTCATTTGCACTGACCATTTCGGAAAATCAGAGAAAAATATAATTTGCATAATAATTTGGAACATGGTGTAAGAGGTAGCAATCTAAAAAGTGAAAACAGCAACAACAACAAAAAATTAACAGGGACGGGAGGCAATTGCTGTCATTTGTCATACGTCTAGTGGATTCAGGGCACAATGATTGGTACAATTTGTGCTTCTCTCTATGCTAGTCTGCAACTAGGGCGTTTACAGTATACCAGCTTAGGCCCTCTCTGCATGTGCGCAGAAAAAGGTTCCGTTTTAACCATCTGTGTGATACATACTGGAAAAAAATGCATGACACTGAAATTAATTTTTTTATGTTTTAAAGATGTGCAAAGATAGATAGAGAGATAGAGAGATAATAGTGTCAAGCGAGAGTGTACAGATGCTTAGCGTGCAGCACAACACAGGGGTAACAAAGGTAATTGTATAGAAGGAAGGCTCTGGTGATAGAGAAAGGGGAGAGAGGACATCTCCTGCAACTCACCCGAGTCTGTACCCTACGCTCCCTAACATCCCTATATGGGTCCTTCCCCCCGTTGCTGTCACTTACCTAGGCCCTCACTTGCCCTGAACTCACTCTGGCTAGGAAATAGGCTGTCACGAACACTAGTCTCACTACTGCAATAATACAGCACAAGGTAAGTGAGACAAATAGAGAGAAAATAGATACAAAAAGGAAAAAAAACACTCCAAGATCCTCCAATGCAGCTAAACACCACAGCTGCAATAGTCACAACTTCACAAAGAGGCACTCTATGAGCCACATCAGGGCATGCAGTGGAGGCAGGGCACAAGCGGTTGGTAAAAAGAATCGCTGGTGATAGTGTCATTCACCATCACCTGTTATCCTTATTGCCACCAGCTTGCGCCCTGCCTCCAATACAGTGCCTTGCAAAAGTATTTGGCTGCCTTGAATTTTTCAACCTTTTCCCACATTTCAGTCTTCAAACATAAAAATAAAAAATGTAATGTTATTGTGAAGAATCAACAACAAGTGGGACACAATTGTGTAGTAGAACGAAATTTATTGCTTATTTTAAACTTTTTAAAAAAATAAATAACTGAAAAGTGGGGCCTGCAATATTATTCGTCCCTTTTAAGTTAATACTTTGTAGCACCACCTTTGCTGCGATTACAGCTGCAAGTCACTTGGGGTATGTCTCTATCAGTTTCGCACATCGAGAGAATGAAATTCTTGCCCATTCTCCCTTTGCAAATAGCTCAAGCTGAGTGAGGTTGGATGGAGAGCGTTTGTGAACAGCAGTTTTCAGCTCTTTTCACAGATTCTCGATTGGATTCAGGTCTGAACTTTGACTTGGCCATTCTAATACCTAGATACGTTTATTTGTGAACCATTCCATTGTAGATTTTGCTTTGTGTTTTGGATCATTGTCTTGTTGGAAGACAAATCTCCGTCCCAGTCTCAGGTCTTTTGCAGACTCCAACAGGTTTTCTTCAAAATGGTCCTGTATTTGGCTCCATCCATCTTCCCATCAATTTTAACCATCTTCCTTGTCCCTGCTGAAGAAAGAAAAGCAGGTGCAAACCATGATACTGCCACCACCATGTTTGACAGTGGGGATGGTGTGTTCAGGGTGATGAGCTGTGTTGCTTTTACGCCAAATATATCGTTTGGCATTGAGCCCAAATAGTTTGATTTTGATTTCATCTGACCAGAGCACCTTCTTCCACATGTGTGGTGTGTCTCCCAGGTGGCTTGAGGCAAATTTTAAGTGACACTTTTATGGATATCTTTGAGAAATGGCTTTCTTCTTGCCAATCTTCCATAAAGGCCAGATTTGTGCAGTGTACGACTGATTGTTGCCCTATGGACAGACTAGCCCACCTCAGCTGTAGATCTCTGTAGTTCATCTAGCGTGATCATGGGCCTCTTGGCTGCATCTCTGATCAGTCTTCTCCTTGTTGGAGATGAAATTTTGGATGGACGGCCGGGTCTTGGTAGATTTACAGTAACATACTACTCCTTTCATTTCAATATGATCGCTTGCACAGTGCTCCTTGGGATGTTTAAAGTTTTGGAAATCTTTTTATAACCAAATCCGGCTTTAAACCTCTCCACAACAGTATTACAGACCTGCCTGTTGTGTCCCTTGGTCTTCATGCTGCTATCTGCGCTTTAAACAGAACACTGAGACTATCACAGAGCAGGTGCATTTATACGGAGACTTGATTACACACAGGTGGGTTATATTTATTATCATCAGTCATTTAGGACAACATTTGCTCATTCAGAGATCCTCAATGAACTTCTGGAGTGAGTTTGCTCCACTGAAAGTAAAGGGGATGAATAATATTGCACTCCCCACTTGGCCATATTAAAATACTCACCTTATATTATTTTGAGTGCTGTATTCACCCTTTACATTATCTACACCAGGGGTGGGCAATTAATTTTCCCATGGGGCCGCATGAGAAATTGGGATGGTTTTAGAGGGCCGGACTAATATAATTAACTCAGTTCTACTTAATACTATATTTAGTATATATACTATCCCCTCATAAACAAACAGTAAGGGGTACTTTGCACACTACGACATCGCAGGTGCGATGTCGGTGGGGTCATGTCGAAAGTGACGCACTTCCTGCGTTGCTCTCGACATCGTAGTGTGTAAATCCTAGATGATACGATTAACGAGCGCAAAAGCGTCGTAATCGTATCTTCGGTGTAGCATCGGCGAATTCCATAATTCTGCTGACGTGACGGTCCGATGTTGTTCCTCGCTCCAGCGGCAGCACACATCGCTGTGTGTGAAGTTGCAGGAGCGAGGAACATCTCCTACCTGCGTCCCAGCTGCAATGCGGAAGGAAGGAGGTGGGCGGAATGTTTACATCCCGCTCATCTCCGCCCCTCTGTTCCTATTGGCCGCCTGCCGTGTGACGTCGCAGTGACGCCGCACGAACCGCCCTCTTAATAAGGGGGCGGGTTGCCGGCCAGAGCGACGTCGCATGGCAGGTAAGTGCATGTGAAGCTGACGTAGTGATAATATTCGCTACGGCAGCTATCACCATGATATCGCAGCTGCGACGGGGGCGGGGACTATCGCGCTCGGCATCGCAGCATCGGCTTGCAATGTCGTAGTGTGCAAAGTACCCCTAAGTTAAACAATACAAAGATTCAATGAAAATGTGGGGGGCATAGACATTACTGGGATCAGTGGGGGGCATAGACATTACTGGGGCCAGGGGGGGGGCATAAACATTACTGGGGTCAGTGGGGGACATACACATTACTGAGGTGAGTTAATGGCATAGAAATCCCTGGGTTGAGTAGGGGGCATACACATTACTGGGGCCTGTGAAGCATACATACTGGCCCTTGTGGCCTGTAGAGCATACATACTGGCCCTGGTGGCCAGTGTAGCATACATACTGGCCCTGGTGGCCAGTGGAGCATACATACTGGCCCTGGTGGCCAGTGGAGCATACATATTGTCAGTGGTGGCCAGTGGAGCATACATACAGACAGTGGTGGCCAGTGGAGCATACATACAGACAGTGGTGGCCAGTGGAGCATACATACAGACAGTGGAGGCCAGTGGAGTATACATACTGACTGTGGAGGCCAGTGGAGCATACATACTGACAGTGGTGGCCAGTGGAGCATACATACTGACAGTGGTGGCCAGTGGAGCATACATACAGACAGTGGTGGCCAGTGGAGCATACATACTGACAGTGATGGCCAGTGGGGCATACATACTGACCGTGATGGCCAATGGAGCATACATACTGGTACTGGTGGCTTGTGGAACATACATACTAGCCCTGGTGGCCAGTGGAGCATACATACTGGCCCTGGTGGCCAGTGGAACATACATACTGGCCCTGGTGGCCAGTGGAGCATACATACTGACTGTGGTGGCCAGTGGGGCATACATATTGACCGTGGTGACCAGTGGGGCATACATACTGACCATGGAGGCCAGTGGGGCATACACCTAAAAAGATGTGTTTTTAGGGAGCGTCTGAAGCTGAGTAAGTTGTGATTTGTCCTAACTTCTTGGGGTAGAGCGTTCCAGAGGTTTGGTGCAGCTCGGAAGAAGTCCCACTCCCGAATCCAAGACTTCTTCCGAGCTGCACCAAACCTCTGGAACGCTCTACCCCAAGAAGTTAGGACAAATCACAACTTACTCAGCTTCAGACGCTCCCTAAAAACGCATCTTTTTAGGGTGGCCTATCACACTCCCTAGCCAAACTAATTTCACCTAATCCCTCTACAATTTCTCAGAACATAACCCCACGTCAAACTCCATGGCACCCAAATGCGTCTCAAGGCTCTGGCCAACTGGACCAGGAAGCCATCATCTATCCCCCATGAGCTGGCTGGATTGTCATTTTAAATAAACACTTGTACCTTGCCCCTCCCCCCATCTCATTGTAGATTGTAAGCTCTCACGAGCAGGGTTGCCATTTTTCCTTTTAAATATTGTATCCTCTATAATTGTTACTTGTTTGTATATGTTTATGTATATGATATGTATATGTTCCTCCTGAATTGTAAAGCGCTGCGGAATATGTTGGCGCTATAGAAATAAAGATTATTATTATTATTATTTATTATTATACTGACCGTGGTGGCCAGTGGGGCATACATACTGACCGTGGTGGCCAGTGAGGAATACATACTGACTGTGGTGGTCAGTGGAGCATACATACTGACATTGGTGGCCTGTGGGACATACATACTGACCGTGGTGGCCTGTGGGGCATACATACTGACCCTGGGGGCGCTGAGGGCAGAGGCAGGCAGCACTGCAGCAGCAGAGCCTGAGGGCTCCTCTGGCTGTCTTCTCTGAGTCCCCTGTGTTTCTGCTTCTACTATTACAGGCACAGGGGGACCTGAGAAGACACAAGTGCTGCTCCCCTGCTCTCTCCTCCTGCAGGTACTGCTCTTTCCTTGCTGCTGCTACTGGTGCACATTACCTCAGTTTGCAGAACAGATGTTTTTGAAGTGGCCACTGTGGAGATGAGCTGGTCACATGTGAGGATCCTGGGTAGTAGGGGCAGGCAAAGGGGGCGTGGCCAACATCGACAGAGCAGGGGAGGGGACAAGGAAGGCATCCGAGGAGTGTGTGTCCAGCATTGAGGGGAAAACAGAAAGCTCATGCATAACCGGCGCGCAACCCAATCATATAAAATAGTCAGTGACTGGTTCATATGCTAGTATAAATGTAATTTTATTAAGTCCAAAGACACACACTACACAGAAACATGATAAAACCAATTAAAATTGTGCAGAATAGCACAGGTAAGGACTCGTTCCCTCTGGGATCAGGTGGAAATTGCCAACATGGAGTCATGCAAGAAGTCAGCATATAATAAGAAATAACTGACTCCTGTATATATATCAATGATAATTACACAACTCATGAATTCAGTACATGAACAGGTGAATAATGACAGTACATATACCCCAATATTACAATGCATACATATCATGGACACATCATATATAAGTAATACATCTCATGGTAGTGGGATCTGAGTGATCACATGAATTGGGCTATGAATGATAGGCCCTTAAAGGGGTATCAATGATGTCCCAAATATTCTATTGGGTATACCTCATCAGAGTCAGACAATAAGACCTGATGGTCACACAAGGAAGATCATGCAGTGAATAATCGTCACCTAGTTATTCAATCAAAATATACTACCCATAATATGGAGCATGAAAATGAGAGTCATGGCAACACTAGGGGGAGCGTGGCCAGCCCCACGCGTATCGCTGCGGACAGCTTCATCAGGGGAGGGTGTGGGTTAGACCATGTGAAAGGATATATATAGGAACCTTAATTATCTAAATAAAAACAAGTGGTAAAGGATGAACGTATCATTGGTGGTTACTAAGGACGCTACACATGTGTGAAATAGACATACCATTGGTGGTTACTCTGGATGTTATACGTGCACGGAGTAAATATACCATTGATGGTTACCATGAACGCTGTACGTGCACGGAGCTGGGCGCTGCCATAACCGGATATGATGTCATATCCGGAATCCCGATATCCGGAGGCTACATTAGTACGGCCGATTAAAGAGAGACAGAAAGTAATCGCCCGGTGGGTACAGTGAGAGTTGCAGGGATCCAATACATCATGAATACGTATGGCAAGAGGGGGCATGGAAGACAGCAAAAGGGGCATGGTTAGCAGCATATATGCCATAGAAGGCATCCAGAGAGTGTGACCAGCATCTAGAGGGGCCGTGACTGGCAGAAAGAGGGGGCGTGGTCGGCAGAGTGGGGGCATAGCAGCTGCTTATCACTGCACTGCGGGATACATAGCTCCTGGCAGTGAGAGCGGGGCTGAGGCATAAAATCATAGTTCAGGATACGTCTCCAACTCTCAGCAAGATGGGCGAGCCGGTCACAGACTTGCCCAGGTCTGATTTACAGAGTTGGATCCAGGAGTGCTGTATTTCCTTTTTCTACAGATTTGTATAGCGAAGGGAAGTGGTCACATAAAAGCTGCACCTGAGATTTAGGCTATGTGCACACGCTGCGTTTTTTTGACGCTGCGTTTTTGTGCGTTTTTGGCCGCTAAAAACGCACAGAAACGCACCTGCGTCGAAAAAACGCGGCAAAACGCGTGCGTTTTTTTGCTGCGTTTTGCTGCGTTTTTGCTCACTGCGTCCTTATGCGTTTTTTATCAGTGAACAAAAAAAAAAAGGTCTGATGTAATTTCCTTCAATGTGTTCTTCATTCTCCACTAGTGTATGCAGAAGAGCAGACAGCTGCAGAACTACAAGGCTCAGCATCCTCGATCCAATAGTGTATGCAGGAGAGCAGACAGCAGCTGTTGAACTACAAGGCTCAGCATCCTCCATCCAATAGTGTATGCAGGAGAGCAGACAGCAGCTGTCGAACTACAAGGCTCAGCATCCTCCTTCCAGGACTTTATGCAGGATTTCTTTGCCCCCCCCCCCAAAAAAAAAATGACGTGGGCTTCGCCATATTTTTGTATGCTAGCCGGGTACAGCAGGCAGGTACGGGCTGCCCCCAACCCCCAGCTGCCTATTTGTACCCGGCTGGGAACCAAAAATATAGGGAAGCCCTTTTTTTTTAAATTATTTCATGAATTTCATGAAATAATTTAAAAAAAAAAATGACGTGGGCTTCGCCCCATTTTTGAGTCCAGCCGGGTACAACTAGGCAGCTGGGGATTGGAATCCACAGTGCAGGGTGCCCATGCTTTCTGGGCACCCCCGCTGTGAATTGCAGTCCCGCAGCCACCCCAGAAAATGGCGCTTTCATAGAAGCGCCATCTTCTGGCGCTGTATCCAACTCTTCCAGCTGCCCTGATGCCGGGTGGCTCGCTGGGTAATAATGGGGTTAGGGCTAGCTGTATATTATCAGCTAGCCCTAAGCCCGAAATTCATGGTGTCATGCCAATATTAGACATGGCCACCATGAATTTCTAGTAAAGATAAAAAAAAAACACAACACACAGAAAAATATTTTTATTAGAAATAAAACACAACACAATTAGTGACTCCATCTTTATTGAAATAAACCCCCCTTCGCAGTAATCCTGGGTTAGGGTCCCGCGCCGTCCAATCCGGATCCAATATCATCTGATCGGTTTGCTGGAAGGCAAAGCGATCAGATGATGTGTCAGGATCAAGTGCCTGAATCCCATCACACATCAGCTGATTGCATAAACACCGATTATACAATCAGCTGATGCATCGGTGCAAAAAAAACAAAAAACAATAATACTCACTTATGTGCTGATTACCGATTACCGGCAGCTCCTGCAGCGATGGGGCGGGAGTCTGATCCCGTCCGATCGCTGCAGCAGCTGCCGGTAGGATGAAGTCTCCTGACGCATCCGCTGATACCGGCCGGGCGCCCGCGTCAGCCCGAGACTCGATCAGCTGATGCGTCAGGTGACTGCATCAGGTGATCCATCGCCAGGTCCTGTAAGCAAGGTCCTGCATCCATCGGAGCTTTCCCGGCCGTCTGCACACAGCCGGAGCGGGGGTGGCGATACCGTGAGAGGAGATGGGAGCGGGCATGGCACCGGGAGGCTGCACACAGGTGAGTATAACTTTTTTTTTTTTTTTCTACTGTTAACTTTTGTTTTCGCAGCCGCTTCCACCTCCTGCCTGTACATGGCGCCGCACGGCAGCATACATGCACAGGACGGGAGGTGGAAGCGGTGGTGACGGTACCGGGAGGATTCACGCTTCTGTGTATACTGACAGAAGGAATCCTCTTCCTGTACACGTCACTTTACTACCCACCTCCTGCGTTTATAGCTGCGTTTTTGGTCTTAGAAACGCACCAAAACGCAGCTATTTGCGTTTCTCATTGCGTCTTTCAACATCCCATTGAACTCAATGGATGAAAAGCGCAGTGAAAAACGCGGGAATAATTGACATGCTGCGTTTTTGTGGTCACCACAAAAACGCAGCTGAAAAAAAACGCTGTGTGGGGACAGCAAAAATGAAAACTCATAGACTTTGCTGGGGAAGCAAAGTCATGCAGTTTTGAGGCCAAAAACGCACCCGAAAAACGCGCAAAAACGCCGAGAAAAACGCACCGTGTGCACATAGCCTAAGGCTACAAAGGATACCCAGATAGGAGTTCTCAACCCCTACAGCACTAAAAGAAGCTAGATTCACTCAAACACAAGTTGTAGATCTGCACACAAGGCATTGTGACGTTTTGGTCGCAAACTCACCAGATGTCTCCTCTGAGCGGTACACACTCATGACACATAGATTTTACAGCTATTAACCAAATAAATAATAAAATAAATCTGATGTGGGTCCCCCCACTTTTGATAATTAGCAAAGATAAAGCAGTCAGCTATGAGATATTATGAGTCTGGGAAAGTCCATAGTTATTGAGGTCTTCTGACTCTAAAAATACCAGCCCACAGCCACCCCAGAAGTAAAGCGTCATAACATGCTCCAATTCTGGCTCTTTGCCTTGGCTGTTCCTGAATGCGCTGGTGCGGTAGCTATCAAGGAAATGGTTTTTGGGGCTGATGTCAGTTATAAAGTGTCCATAAACTCAGACACTCCAATTGCTAACCGAATAAAAAAAAAAGACACACAAAAAGCTACTTTATTAAAATAAACATTCCCTGAAACTATACACTGTTCGCTATGGTGTTAAAAAAAAAAATCCACGAGTAAGTGTCCCGTTTTATTTCTCTGTGTTTGTATGTTTGTGTTTATTTTCAGGTTTCCTTTTGGGGATTATGATGGATTTGGTGGACTACAGTGGAGCGGCATAAATTTCATTTTTGTAATAAAGTGGGGAACGAGAGAAAGTTAGGAGGAGTGTCTATTTTAACAAAGTATTCTTTTTGTGTGTCTTTTTTTATTTGATAACTGGGTTAGTAATGGGGTTAGCTGATAAACACCTCTCCATTACTAACACCAGAGCTTGATCATACATGTTTTTGGACACTACACAGCTGACATCATCCCCCAAAACCATTACTCCAATTGCCAAAAGCACCAAGGCATCAGGAAGAGAGGAGGTGAAGCGCCATATTTGGAGCATCTTGTGATGCTCCATTTCTGGGGTGGCTGTGGAATGGTATTTTTAGGTTGCAAAGATTCAAATAACCATGGACCTTCCCAGCCTGATAATATCAGTTCACAGATGTCTGCTTTACCTTTGCTGGTTATCAAAAATTCGGGGACCCCGTATAATTTTTTTCATTTAATTATTTATTTGGTTAATATCTGTAGCCATCTCTCTATCTTCTATTCACCTATCATCTATAAATCTCTCATCTTTGCCCATTTTTAATATTTAGAAATCAGTAATTCTTTGAATGCATTTAATTCTGGTCCGTGTCACACAGACGGGACACGGATGTGAAACGTGCTGTATGTGTTTTTAATGAACCCATATGGGTTTGTGTGTCTGTGCTGCATAGAATAAAAAACACATTCCCTTGTGGATCACACAGACATACGTGTGGTTCACACAGACACACAGTACATGTGAAAACACGGAGGTGTCAAAATTAACATTATAATTGGTGTGCGTGTAACCGTGTCTCCGGTACGTGTGAAACCAGACACCACACTTACTGGAAACGTACTGTTCATGTGAATGGGGTCTTATAGAATGCTTTTTAGCTATTACGAACCATATGGCAACATACTGCTATATCATCTCCATGGACACACATTTGTAGCAGCATGGAGTTGAGTGACAGGAAACATGTAGTTGTTCTTTTATTCTATAAACTACTGACAACATGTCTCCGAATTTCCAAGCAATACATATTGTATTTATTTTCTGAAAATGAGAAAAACTGTCAAAATTGTTTTCAGACCTCAAATAATGCAAAGAAAACAAGGTCATAATTATTTAGAAACAACAATACTAATGTTTTAACTCAGGAAGAGTTCAGAAATCAATATTTTGTGGAATAACCATGATTTTTAATCACAGCTTTCATGCGTCTTGACATGCTTTCCACAAGTCTTTCACGCTGCTTTTGGGGGACTTTTTGCCACTCCTTGTGCAAAAATTAAAGCAGTTCTTCTTGTTTGATGGCTTGTCACTATCCATCTTCCTCTTGATTACATTCCAGAGGTTTTCAATGGGGTTTAGGTCTTAAGATTGGGCTGGCCATGACAGGGTTTTGATGTGATGGTCCTTCATCCACATATTGACTGACCTAGCTGTGTGGCATAGCGCATTGTCGTGCTGGAAAAATCAGTCCTCAGAGTTGGAGAACATTGCCTGAGCAGAAGGAAGCAACTGTTTTTCCAGGATAACCTTGTATGTGGCTTGATTCATACGTTCTTCGCAAAGTTTAATATGAGCGGGCCGCTGCCAGACAGATCCTCCTCTCCCATTATTATCAGTCAGGGGATCCCATAAACAGACTGTTGGCTGATACCTCCAACATAGTCTACTGTGATGTATATACTGTAGCCCCCAGCCTCCCCCGTGATATATATACTGTAGCCCCCAGCCTCCCCTGTGATGTATATACTGTAGCTCCCAGCCTCCCCCATGATGTATATACTGTAGACCTCAGCCCCTCCTGTAATGTATATACTGTAGCCCCCAGCCCTTCCTGTGATGTATATCCTGTAGCCCCCAGCTTCCTCTGTGATGTATATCCTGTAGCCCCTAGCTTCCCCTGTGATGTATATACTGTAGCCCTTAGCCTGCCCTTTGATGTATATACTGTAGCCCCAAGCCCCTCTTGTGATGTATATACTGTAGGCCCAACTTCCCCTGTGATGTATATACTGGTGAGTCAAGTCCTGCCACCAGTCCAGAGAAAGCAACACTTTTGGGGACAACCGGATCTTGTGATCCAAAGAGCCTCTTGACTGCCTCTGTAAAGCCAGGACCTCCATCTGAAGGGAACTCATATGCAGCTGTGCCCAGAGAACAGCAGGGATGCAGGATGTGAGAGACCCCACTAGTGACATGGCTTGTCTGAGAGTCATGATTGGACTCCTTATTGCTGAAGCTATCAGAGACTTTATCCTATCCTTTTTCTCTTCTGGGAGAGAAAACAATTGCCTAACAGAGTCTAGTTTCAGCCCCAAAAAGGACTGACATTGTAGAGGTTGCAGCCTGGATTTCTCCCAATTGATGATCCACCCCAGGTCTTCCAGGATGGTGATCACTGTTCCTACATGTTGCCTGCAGAGATTCTCCATACTCACTACCAATAGGTTGTCTAGGTAAGGAACAATAAGGATCTGTTGAACTCTGATATGCACCATAACCTCCACCATGAGCTTCGTAAAGACCCTGGGTGCCATGGAGATGCCACATAGTAGGACCCTGAATTGGTAATGTCGCAGGCCGTTTTTCCCTCTGAAGAGCGAATCTCATGAATTTTTGATAAGCCTTGTGAATGGGGACATGCTAATAAGCGTCTTTTAAATCAAGTACCGCCATTAAACACCATGGATACAACAGTTTCCCTATGGATTTGACTGTCTCCATCTTGAAGGGGAGCTGTACTATGTGAAGATTTAGACCCTTTAGGTTGATTATTGTCCTGAAGGACGAGTCTGTCTTCTTTATGACAAATAGTGGGGAATAGAACCCCCGCCCCGCTTCATCTCTGGGGACCTCCTGTATCACTCTTTTTAAAAGGAGGGAGGCTATCTCAGACTCCAATGCACTTCTCTTCTCTCCCAGGTGCATGGATGTCACAATTAACCCCTTCCGAAAGGGCAAATCCATTTCTAGTTTCAGATCCTCCGAGATTATCTGTAGAACCCACGGGCTGGATGAAATTCTTTCCCAGGATGGAAGGAAAAGGGAGAGCCTTCCTCCTACCGGGATGATGTTGTCATTGGGGACCTTTTGGCTTGTTAGCAGAAGATTCTCCAAACATGAACCCTGAGGACTTCTTTCTTCTATCCTTCCAGGAGTCCTAGTCCTTGGGGGGGTGCCGAGTACAAGGGAACTGAGGCTGGGCAGTTGGAAATCCCTGTTTCTTGTCTACTGCTTTAGACAGACGATCATCCAGCTTGGAACGAAACAAGTAGTTTCCCTCACAAGGCATCCCACACAATCTGCCCTTGGACTGCACATCTCCCGTCCAGGCCTTTAACCAAAGGGGTCTTCTGGCTGAATTAGAAAAGGCTGCTGATCTTGCAGACAATTTTAGGGAATCTATTGAAGTATCAGCGCGAGGAAGGCAGCTGCCCCCTGTACTAGTGGTAGCGAGGAGATTATGTCCTTTCTAAGTGAATGCATCCAACATAGCCAATATAGCCAATATCTTCAAAGGGGAGGGTAGTGGACCTATACGCCTTAGAAACCGCAACATCAATTTTTGGTGTCTTGTCCCATGAAGTGATTACCTCCTCCTCAAAAGGATATTTCCTTTT
Organism: Anomaloglossus baeobatrachus; assembly: GCF_048569485.1. Classification (NCBI taxonomy): domain Eukaryota; kingdom Metazoa; phylum Chordata; class Amphibia; order Anura; family Aromobatidae; genus Anomaloglossus; species Anomaloglossus baeobatrachus. Next base: position 489,766,387 of record NC_134354.1, read on the forward strand.
CAGGGAAGAAGAGGGAGGTATTCTTTTGTCCGGTTTGTTCCATTGGTCCGTAATAAGGCTCTGGATTTTCTGGTGAATCGGAAATACTCTTTTTCTCTTGACTTTTAAGCTCCCAAACATGAGATCCTGCATTGATTCGGGATATTTAGCACCCACCAATCCCATGGTGGAGTGGACTGCCTTCACCAGATGAAAACAATAGAAGCCGCGGAGACACCATCACATGTTTCTCAACGCTGCCAGGAAACTAGCCAGGTCTTTCTCCGGGAAGGAACAACCACGGGAAGGGCAGTCTCCAGTCAAGGAAACTGCCTATGCCAAAACATGGTATCCATCCACAAACAGCTGTTTCGGGGTATTTGTCCCTCATCAGTGTGGAGTAGGAATCTGGCTAGTGGGAGCAATGCCTAGTAGAAGACTACATAAGCAAGGATGGTTGACCTTAGGGAGATGAACATCCACACCGCGGAGACACCATCACATGTTTCTCAACGCAGCCAATATAGCCAATATCTTCAAAGGGGAGGGTAATGGACCTATACGCCTTAGAAACCGCAACATCAATTTTTGGTGTCTTGTCCCATGAAGTGATTGCCTCCTCCTCAAAAGGATATTTCCTTTTCAGGGAAGTAGAGGGAGGTATTCTTTTGTTCGGTTTGTTCCATTGGTCCGTAATAAGGCTCTGGATTTTCTGGTGAATCGGAAATACTCTTTTTCTTTTGACTTTTAAGCTCCCAAACTTGAGATCCTGCATTGATTCGGGATCTTTAGCATCCACCAATCCCATGGTGGAGCGGACTGCCTTCACCAGATGAGCTACATCAGAGGACGGGAAGCATGGTCTTCTTCCCTCATCTGAGGAAGTTGAAGAGTCGGAAGATGAGGAAGAAGCGGGTGACAAGATCCCAGAGCCCCGATCTGAGTCACCTGACCTATCAGGGGTTCCACCATCCTTCTGAGCATGCTTCTTATGCTTCTTTTTTGCTGTATGGGAGAGGGAGCTGATAGAATCCCTGACCTCAGTTCTGATTTACGTCCCTTAACTCTGCCGCGAACCCTGGCCCTTCTTTACAGATGGTTCTTTGAATAAAAGCAGGCCAAAGTTCCTTCTTGTAGTCTTCGTCTAGAGTGTCCTTGAAAATCAAAGTATAAATAGCCACTGGATAAATATTCAATATGTATCAGATGCAATAAGCAAAATTTCAAAGCAGCATGTCAATACTGCAAAAATGGTAATCATTAAAATATAACTTTTACTCAGATTCTCTAAAATGTGGTCGAAATCACAATTACAAACAAACAACCAACATATAAAATATTTGACCCCTCCTTTTTCAATCGGAGAATACATATTGGCCAAAGAAAACACCGCTAATAAAAAATCGGATTTATCTCACCAATTTTGCTTTTCAATGAAGTTAATAGGGTCCATTCATTTACATTAACAAAACGGAGCCCACAAGGATCTGTCTCCCGACACGTTTCAATCAAATCTTCAGGGGAGTAATAAATGTATTTCAGGTCCCGTATAGTGTGAACCTTGCACTCGCACAATATGCTGAAACAAATACATAGATGGACAATAAATGTCAGCATGCCAGCGATCTAATAGTTAACATCCAAATATAAGGCGACTCACCACTTAGCAAGCCTGTTCAATGGGATGATAACTGCGGTGAATCCATTACAGGTTCCATTTACAGAAAACCTGTCACCTACACAACATGCTGAAACAAATGTATAATTCAACAATACATATCAGCAAGTCAGCGGTATTCTATTTTTCTTTGTATAAATCTGGGAACTCACCACGTGGCAGGAGCGGCCGTGCTTCTTGCTCTATCAGTCAGCTGCTGCCAGCAATGGAGTTTAAATGCTCCCTCCCTATCTCAGCGTGTGACGTCATTTCCGCCCACCCGATCATATAGCAGCCCGGTGTGGCGCGCCATGTTGTTTACGTGGTTGCTATGGTAATATGCGTCATCTCTCCTTAATTCCTTAATTTTTCCTTTGATGGCCACACCTTCCACCAGCTCAGGGGCACAGCGATGGGGAGTCCATGTGCCCCGTCGTATGCAAATCTGCTCCTGGGCTGGTAGGAGGAAACGGTGGTCTTCAGAGAGGATCGTGAATCTGTCAATGAAAAGATTGGCATCTGCTACAGATTCATTGATGACATCTTTATGGTGTGGAGAGGCAGTGAGGAAGAACTGAAAGGGTTCATGGACGACCTGAACAAAAATGATCTGGGTCTCTTTTTCACGTTTCAAACTGACAGATCTAAACTTTCCTTTTTGGATCTGATGATCGAGAAAGACTTGAGTGGTAATTTGATGACAAGCACTTATCGTAAGCCCACCTCGACGAATTCTCTTTTGAGATGGGAAAGTAATCATCCACTCAGTCTAAAGAGAGGCATTCCAAAAGGACAGTTCGCTAGGATCCATAGGAACTGTTCGGATGAAATGCAATTCAGTAAACAATCAGAGGACCTAGAAAACAGATTTTTAGAGAGAGGATATCCAAGAGGAGTGGTTAAAAGGGCAGCTGCGGACATCAGGAGGGTACAGAGAATAGACCTTTTGTACCCCCCTAAAAAACAGACAAAGGACGAAAAAGGGGATGTGATAAGATTTATCACAACTTTTGATAATGGAGCGGAAGGAGTGAAAAAGATTCTTGAAAAGTACTGGCCTTACTAAAAATGGACAATGATATAGGAGGCTTACTTACAGATCGACCGTCTATTACATATAGGAAAGCGAGATCCCTAAAGGACCGTTTGGTCCATAGTTTTCTTGCACCAAAGAATCCCTTTCTTTCTAATCCTGTGTTAAAGGGATGTTATAAATGTAGTGGCTGTGTCGCCTGTAACTCAATCATTGTTCGCAAGAAATTTCGGAGCCAGGTTACTGGAAAAGAGTTTGAAATCCGATCCTTCATCAATTGCAAAACGCAGGGAGTGATTTATAAGGCGACGTGCATTTGTAAACTTGAATATGTGGGTAAGACCCGTAGAGAACTCAGACGACGGATTGGGGAACATCTTAGAGACATCAGATTGAACAACGACACGCCATTGTCAAGACATATTAATAACGTGCATAGTGGGGACCCTACTGTTGTTATGTTTCAAGGCATTGATCATGTCAGACCACCGCCCAGAGGGGGTAATTGGGACAGGAGATTATTACAACAAGAGTCTAGATGGATCTACTGGTTGAAGACACTCTGTCCCAATGGGTTGAACGAGGAACTTTCTTTTGCACCCTTCATCTAGTGGTGATGTTAGGTTTTTTTTAGTGAGGAGGGTAAGACGTCGGCCGAGTGGGGGCGCCCTCTCACCGATCTATCTTATGGCGCCGACCCCCACATGATATGTAGGGCCAGCTTTCAGAGCAAGTGGGCTGAGGTTTAGAGGTATTTTTTTGTTTTGCTATTCCGGTTTCTATTTCTATCCTCTTAGTTCATTCTTGGTGAGCCTCGACCCAACACTTTTATAAGCAGTGGACTTGGTAATCTACCTTTGGGGGTGGTCTCCAATGATCAATGTTTCCTTATGATTTGAGATGTAATATTGGGATGACACTTTGAAATCCTGGAATTAATGTCAAATATTTTTTTTAAATAAAAATCCTTTCTGAGACCCTTTTGTAATTTGGCCCTGTGAGTATTGGTATGGGCATTGAAATAATATTAAAAAACCTCCATGTTTTATCTGGATGACATGCTTTGAGGTAGAGTTTGTTAATCTCCAGTGGCATGTTTTGTTTAAATTGGTGATATGGCTAGAATCTGGTAATATAGTTTGCAATCACCTTATACTGATTATGTGAGATATTGGATAAACCGATTTGATAAGCGGGAATATTTTCCAGATCATAATCTTCTAGGCGGGTATCCCTTGCTGTTTACCTTAGCCTGAATTTAGTGTGGTATTTGCCCTGTAATAATAAGGAGGTGAACGATTACGTGGTATTGTACAAATAATCCAATTAAGTGACGTTTTCCTGGCTGCTATGTTCAATTCATGGATTTCCTTTAGTCACGATATGCTTGTCACATGACTCTGCTAGGATAGATGACGTATGTTGCTATGGCAACTGTGTAAACATTATTGCGTGATTTATCCGGCGGTTGTGGGTCACATGACCGGGTGGAATGAACCGACGTGCTATAAATGATAAAAGAAAGATGGCGTATGTCACTATAGTAACTGCATAAACACCTTGACAAGGCACGCCTGACGCCGCGGGTCATGTGGCCGGACGGGCGGTTCTGACGTATTAAGGAGAGACGGCGCATATTACCATAGCAACCGCGTAAACAACATGGCGCGCCACACCCGGCTGCTATATGATCGGGTGGGCGGAAATGACGTCACACGCTGAGATAGGGAGGGAGCATTTAAACTCCATTGCTGGCAGCAGCTGACTGATAGAGCGAGAAGGCCGCTCCTGCCACGTGGTGAGTTCCCAGATTTATACAAAGAAAAATAGAATACCGCTGACTTGCTGATATGTATTGTTGAATTATACATTTGTTTCAGCATGTTGTGTAGGTGACAGGTTTTCTGTAAATGGAACCTGTAATGGATTCACCGCAGTTATCATCCCATTCAACAGGCTTGCTAAGTGGTGAGTCGCCTTATATTTGGATGTTAACTATTAGATCGCTGGCATGTTGACAGTTATTGTCCATCTATGTATTTGTTTTAGCATGTTATGCGAATGCAAAGTTCACACTATACGGAACCTGAAATACATTTATTACTCCCCTGAAGATTTTATTGAAACGCGTCGGGAGACAGATCCTTGTGGGCTCCATTTTGATAATGTAAATGAATGGACCCTATTAATTTCATTGAAAAGCAAAATTGGTGAGATAAATCCGATTTTTTATTAGCGGTGTTTTCTTTGGCCAATATATATTCTCCGATTGAAAAAGGAGGGGTCAAATATTTTATATGTTGGTTGTTTGTAATTGTGATTTTGACCACATTTTAGAGAATCTGAGTAAAAGTTATATTTTAATGATTACCATTTTTGCAGTATTGACATGCTGCTTTGAAATTTTGCTTATTGTGTCCTTGGAAATCCCAAAACTCCTATGGTTCTTTTTTGAGGTATGATTCTTATGCACCTCCAGCAGCAGCGCAAGCACGCCTCCTCCAGCAACAACACATGCCTCCAGGAGAACATGCCTCCAGCACCAGCACACACCTCGTCCAGTAGCACACGCCTCAAGCAGAAGCACACGCCTCAAGCAGCAGCACACGCCTCAAGCAGCAGCAGCACACGCCTCAAGCAGAAGCACACGCCTCAAGCAGCAGCAGCACACGCCTCAAGCAGCAGCACATGCCTCAAGCAGCAGCAGCACACGCCCCAAGCAGCAGCACACGCCTCAAGCAGAAGCACACGCCTCAAGCAGCAGCAGCACACGCCTCAAGCAGCAGCACACGCCTCAAGCAGCAGCAGCACACGCCTCAAGCAGCAGCACACGCCCCAAGCAGCAGCACACGCCTCAAGCAGCAGCAGCACACGCCTCAAGCAGCAGCACACGCCCCAAGCAGCAGCACACGCCCCAAGCAGCAGCACACGCCTCAAGCAGCAGCACACGCCCCAAGCAGCAGCACACGCCTCAAGCAGCAGCACACGCCTCAAGCAGCAGCACACGCCTCAAGCAGCAGCACACGCCCCAAGCAGCAGCACACGCCTCAAGCAGCAGCACACGCCTCAAGCAGCAGCACACGCCCCAAGCAGCAGCACACGCCTCAAGCAGCAGCACACGCCTCAAGCAGCAGCAGCACACGCCTCAAGCAGCAGCAGCACACGCCTCAAGCAGCAGCAGCACACGCCTCAAGCAGCAGCAGCACACGCCCCAAGCAGCAGCACACGCCCCAAGCAGCAGCACACGCCCCAAGCAGCAGCAGCACAACGCCGTCAGGATTGCTCGCCGCCTCGGAGCCTCCAGCATATGCATCCACAGTAGCACGCGCATCAAGCAGAAGCACACGCCCTCCAGCAGCAGTACACTCCTCCTCAGGCAGCATCACAAGCGTACTGCAAAACACGCCCCCCCAACACACGCTCCCTCCGACACACGCCCAGCTCCAACACACGCCCCCCCTCCAACACACGCCCCCCTTCCAACACACGCCCCCCCCCTTCCAACACACGCCCCCCCCCCTTCCAACACACGCCCCCCCCCCTCCAACACACGCCCCCCTCCACAGCGCAGCTGCTCCCGTCACACAGCCTCAGACAGTACGGCACTTCCTTATATGGAGATCGCTAAAACCGGAAGTCATGTGCTGTGTGACAGAGAATTGCTTCCCCTAGCCGTGCCCATTCACTTGTTTTCCGTAGAGTCTACGTATTGTCGCCGCCATGCAGGTTAGTGCAGTGCTGTGACCAGTGTGTAGTGCTGTGTCTTTCCTGGTTTCCGGGCAGCGTCCATGCCTCTCTATTTGGAGTAGCGCTGCGCCTTACTGGTGATAACTTTCCCATTCATGTCCATGGTCCTGGGAAACGCTGCCAGTATGGTAGTATTTAAGTAGGGTAGTTCATCTTTCTTATTGAAATTCAATTGGGACAGAAAACCTCCCACCCCATACACTCCTTACCCTCCCCCCCATACACTCCTTACCCTCCCCCCCATACACCCCATACCCACCCCCCCCATACACCCCATACCCACCCCCCCATACACTCCATACCCACCCCCCATACACTCCATACCCACCCCCCATACACTCCATACCCACCCCCCATACACTCCATACCCACCCCCCCATACACTCCATACCCACCCCCCCATACACTCCATACCCACCCCCCCCCATACACTCCATACCCACCCCCCCCATACACTCCATACCCACCCCCCCCATACACTCCATACCCACCCCCCCCACACACTCCATACCCACCCCCCCCACACACTCCATACCCACCCCCCCACACACTCCATACCCACCCCCCCCACACACTCCATACCCACCCCCCCCACACACTCCATACCCACCCCCCCATACACTCCATACCCTAATCGTGCACATGTTCTGATTAGTGATGAGTGAGTACTAAAATGTTCGGGTGCTCGAGGCTCGGGCCGAGCATCCCAAAATACTCGTGTACTCGGCCCGAGCACCGAGCCCAATGTTATCCTATGGGAGACCCGAGTATTATTCTGAAATGACCACCGGCAGCATGTAGAAACCATAAAACTGTAAATTGAAAAAAAAAACGTGTGTGTAAGCGTGCATATATATATACACGCGGAGTGCGGGAGGGGCCGTAGCCGAGCGGGGAAGTGTCGGGCTAAAGGCACGGTCATGCTGTGAGGCCGGCCAATCACTGCAATTCCACAAGTAACAGGGCTGTGGCATTGCAGTGGTCTGCCAGCCAATCCCTGCATAAGGGCTGGCTCTAAAAAGAGCGCCAACATGAAGACCACGAGTACAGCACGAGTATCGCGAAATTACTCGGTCCCCGCCGAGTAGCCCGAGTACAGTGATACTCGTGCGAGTACCAAGTAGTGACAAGCATACTCGCTCATCACTAGTTCTGATCAAAAGACTGGTTCGTGCTGATGCCTAAATGTTGATTACTTACCTCTGTACTCCAGCACCACAGCCCCAGTGGATCCCACTGTACCACATGTCCATCAATAAGTGGCTCCGGCTGTGACACTTGTACGAGAAGATGTGGGACGTTATCGCTTAGAGTACCAGCTGGGGTCACTATAACAGAATAAGTAGTCTAAGGCTGCTTTCACACATCCGGCTTTAGCAGAGTCGGCCAATCCGGCTCTAAACCCTATGCAACGGATGCGGCGACAAAACCGCATCCTTTGCATAAGTTTTTGACATGCGGCCCGTTCGGTTTTTGCCGCTTGCGGCACGCTACTGAGCATGCGCAGTGTAAAAAACTGCATGCAGCGGCCGGATGCGGTGTTTGCCGCAGGACGCCGCATGTGGCGTCCATAGGCATGCATTGCAAATCGCGCCGGATGCGGCGCAATGCGTTTTTTTTTTCCGGACAAATAAACGTGCCAGGCAACTTTCCATCCGGCCGCCGCATCAGCTAAATCTGCCGCATGCGGCAAAAACCGGACCGAACGCAAGCCCATGCGGCACAATCTGGCACTAATGAAAGTCTATGCAAAAAAAACGCAACCGGCGGCAAAAAAAAAACGGTTGCTGTTTTTCTGCAAAGCGCCGGATTGTGCTGCACAGCAAAAAACGGATGTGTGAAAGCAGCCTTATAGGGGTCTGGATTAAGTTCAGTAGGATCCAATCCTGGGCCCCACGATCCTGAGACAATGCTTTGTGAATGTAGCAATGGTCTCTCATACGCACCTTTGGTCCATTAATTTTGAATGTAAAGTGCCAGTTACTGCTTTCTGCTATATCCCATAGAGACTGAATGGTGCAGAATGACCACAGAGCTCTTTAGAGGCCTCATCCTTAGGATCGGTGGGGGTACCAGCGATCAGGAAAGTTACCCTATATCTATTCGATAGGATATAAATCCAAACACTACAACCTCCTTTAGGCCTTGTGCGCGCACTGCGTTTTTACCCGTGTTTTTGCTGCGGAAATTTCTTGAGAAATGTTTGTAATCTTTCTGCAGACATTTCCCAGCAAAACCTATGGGAAAAAAAAATAGCTGTGCACACACTGCGTTTTTTTTCTCAAGAAAATTCTTTGATCAGAATTTCTTGAGAAAATGTGCATGTCACTTCTTTTCCGCAGGTACCTGCGGTATTTCACTCCATTCACTGTAATGTAATCGTGAAATTCCGGGTGTATACCGCAGGTAGCAAATGATGTGCGGTATACCCTCGGTATAGCCGCGATTTACCTGCGGTAATGCTCATCGCTGCCTGCGGTTTTGCAGAAAGTGATGTCATTATGACAGAAGAGGAAGCGGAGCAGAGTAAACACAGACGTCACACTCCCTGGACGCCGCACAGAAGCACTTCCGTGTGACCTCCAGGTGCCCGTGCAGTTTGTGTCCCGCTCCAGCCCAGCCGCTGCCAGCACAGCAGTGTCAGTGTCTGCCCGCAGTATCAGCAGCTTATCACGCTGCAGTGCGGGCAGCCGCGGGGATGACGAGCGCTGCTTCAGGAGGTTAGATGAGGTCATTACCTGCAGTGACGATCTCCTGCCTCCTGACGTCAGTGCTGTCACTGTCGTCTATTCCTGTCTCGCGGGCGGCCCGACATTGTCACTAGCAGTGACGTCACGGGCTCTCACGATACTGCTGAGAACGCGGCGGGCATAGAAGGCAGTGACGGCGCTGACGTCAACAGTGCAGGAGATCGTCACTGCAGGTAATGATCTCATCTAACCTCCTGAAGCAGCGCCCATCATCCCCTGCAGTGACCTGGGCTGACCTATTGATGTTAGCTCAGGTCACTGCATTGCTCTCCCAGCCAATGGGGAACATTCTGTTCTTCATTAACTGGGACAGTGACTATGGTATGGATCGTCGTGGGACCCCCATCCTTATTGGATTACGCCGGACGTGGAATTGATTGTTCTTTTCAATAAATTGGTGAAAGAGGGAATATTTTGGGAGTGTTTTTTTTCAAATAAAACTTTTTTTGTTGTCTATTTTTTTATTTCTTACTGACTGGGTTGGTGATGTCAGGTATCTGATAGACGCGTGACATCACTAACCCCAGGGCTTGATGCCAGGTGACATTACACATCTGGCATCAACCCCATATATTAACCCGTTTGCCACCACACCAGGGCAACGGGATGAGTTGGGGCGAAGCGCCAGGATTGGCACGTCTAATGGATGCGCCACTTCTGGGGCGACTGCGTCCTGCTATTTTTAGGCTGGGTAGTGTCCAATAACAGTGGACCTCCCTAGTCTGAGAATACCAGACCACAGCTGTCCGCTTTACCTTGGCTGGTGATCCAATTTGGGGGGGACCCCACGTTTTTTGTTTTAAATTATTTATTTAATGTAAAATAACAGCGTGGGGTACCCTCTGTTTTGGATTACCAGCCAAGGTGAAGCTGCCAGCTGTGGTCTGCAGGCTGCAGCCGTCTGCTTTACCCTAGCTGGCTTCAAAAGATGGGGGGACCCCACGTCATTTTTTTTTTAAATTGTTTATTTATTTTTTGGCTAAATACAAGACTAGGCACCCTTTAGTGCCACATGAAAGTCACTAAAGGGTGCCAGCTTAGAAAATGCAGGAGGGTGGGACATTTATATAGGTCTTTCTCATCTATCTATCTATCTATCTATCCATTATCTGTCTGTCTATCGATTATCTATAATAATATTTATTGCAGTTACAGCATAAAAAAAAGTAGGGACCAACCTGCGGAAAAACCGCGGCAAAAACGCATGCGGTTTTCCCGCGTTTTTTTACCGTAGGTGCGGTAATCTTCAACTCCCAGAAGTTTCTCAAGAAATTTTCTTGAGAAAAATCACTTTTCTAGTGCGCACATAGACTAAAGGCCTCTATACACATTAGACTATGTTGGAGGTATTTGCGAACAGTCTGTTTATGGGCTCCCCTGACTGATAATAGTGGGACAGGGTGATCCATTTGGCAGCGGCCCGCTCATATAGAACAGATAATTCTATTATGGGAGGTGTAACAGGCCGGCCATACAGGAACATTTTTATGCATGTATGGTTTTAAATTTGTAAACAGTCACATTTGCCCCCCATCACCTCCGCGGATCCAGTGCGGGCGCTCCAGAGGTCTACGCCAACCCCAGAAACTGTCTGCTCCATCAGCTGTGTATGTGAGACTAGGCTGCACAAATAGAGCTAGAATGCCTGTTCCATACAGCGGACCACACTCAGAAAGCTTCAGAGGAGATGGAACAAGATGCACTGCAGTTATGAATATATTTTCTTCTGAGCGCAACATTGGGGTCACAGGCCTTTCACCAGGCAAAAGCTCGTGGTAGGATAGATCTGGAGATGATGGTGGTTTCAGAGTGATGGCGTAGCTAGTGCTTTCACTTTAAGAAGGATATCATGTAGGCTTATAGTTAGGATATTGGAGGGGTGTGCACGCCTCTCACCCCTCGCTTGGCAGAGTCTCTGACCCAAAGTGTTGAGCGCAGAGAAAAACATATTCATAAATGTAGTGTCTCGTTAGGGCTGTTTTCCCACAGTTAGGTTTTTTTGTGGCGCTGTGTATTTTGACACATGGCATCTTCCAGAAAAGTGGATGGAATTGATAGATTCCCTGTCCACTGTGCTTCCTTTTTCCTTCTTACGCAGCGTAATCTAACCTGCAGTGCGGTTTCAAATACGCAACGTGTCAATTTTTTTCTTGCTAGTATACTTTTATTTTGCATTTTCACCATAGACTTGCATTAGATGCGGAAAATCTGCAATTAAAATTTTAAATAACGTGTGTTTTTAGTAAATGACCGCTGCAAAACACACTAAAAACATGTAATCTGAGTATGACTATGATCTGAAACATTGCTGATGACACATCTTAAAGAAAACCAACCAGCACTAGGATGCTGAATATAAGCATAGCTTTTGTTCAATTTCAGAAATATGTGTAAGTAAAGTTCCAGCAATGCACTGCTATTTGATTGACAAGTGCAACAGAAAGGGAATATTTGGGTTGGGTCTTGCTATCTATTCCCGCCCCAGTCTTGTCTGTTGTTGCCAGAATTAACGTTTATGGCAGCAACAGAGGCGGGAATAGATACCAAGATCCGACCCACATATTCCCTTCCTGTTGCACCTGTCAATCAAATAGCAGTGCATTGCTGGAACTTTACTTGCACGTATTTCTGAAATAAAACCTCCAATCTCAGTACAGAAGTTATGCTTACATCCAGCATCCTAGTGCTAGTATAATAGCACTGGCTTTATATATGAAAATCCTGCTGATTGGTTCCCTTTAAAGTTACATGACTGTCACAAACTACATAGAGGATGATATGAGTAGGCCCTGACCAAGTGTCACAGGGTCACCTAATGTGTTATTTAAATGTGTCACCATGTGAAGATGTTGCATGTGATACGTGGTATAGGATATTGCATCTTAACATGGTATTTGCATGCACTAATGCAGTTATCATATCAGTGTTTTGTGCATTGATTTACTTGCGTTTCTGAACTTTGGAAACATAAATGTCATACTCATATCAGCAGCTCTAACGCCATTGGCTTCATTGCAGAGAGCTGCACACATGTGCACAACCACCTTGGTTTGCAGCCATGGCATATAAGGACATTTCATTGCGCTTGTGTGTCATACAATCAATAGATGCACAGTTTAACACAATTCACATCATTTCAGGACCCCAACGCAGATACAGAGTGGAATGATATCTTGCGCAGAAAAGGCATCCTTCCTCCTAAGGAGGTACCAAAAGAGGATGAAGAGGAAGAAGCAGAGATCCACAAGCAGCAATCAGTTGGTGAGTACCTGATGTAATAATAGCAGAGTAAAGCCTTATTCACACTCGCACCTATCGATTCTACTGTCTTATTCTGTTACGGGAGAAACAAAATTGATGGCAGAATCAGATTTATGACATGGTGGACGGCAATAGCACCTGACAGACCCTATTAAATGTATTGTGGTCCATTGGGTCTTTACTATAGTATCCCTCATTGTACCAGGAAAAAATGTAGTGGTAAGTATCGTGAAAATGGACAGATGCTCTTTGTAGAGCCTCAATAGGTTTAAATGAAGCCTCCACCCCACCCCCCACCCCCCTTTGTTTTTGTGAGTGTTTTTTACATGTAATGCTAACCTTTCTGAAGATCAGTTTAGTTCCCTATTTATATATTTTATTTTACAAAACTCATTGATCCCTCTTTATTCGTAAAGGTGTATGTATAATTGTGCTTATAGTACGTCGTACTACGACCTTTTAACTGGACACACACTGTTAGGCTATGTGCCCACGCTGCGGAAAATGCGCGGATTTTGCCGTGGATTTCTCGCGGAAAAGCCGCGGATTTCCTGAAAATCTGCAGCACAGCTACTTCCCAGCAATTTCTATGGCATTTTGGAAATGCTGTGCCCATGCTGAGGATTTTTCCGCAGCGGATTTCGTGCGGATTTTGGTCCGGAAAAATCTGCAACATGTCAATTATTGTTGCGGATTTTCATCCGGATTTTGGCTTTAAAATTGGAGGAAAAAAAAATCCACACCAAAATCCGCGGCAATTTGAAAAGGTGCGGATTTTGCGGGATAGCTGCGGATTTTGATGCAGAAAAATCCGCAGCTACATTCTCCCGTGGACACACAGCCTAATAGAGGCTGCAGAGAGGAGTAAAACATTTTTATGTTTTGTCCACCTAATGAGTTAACTTTTATATCCAAGTGGTCTAGCAACTCAGAGGTGGTGCATTTTTTTTGTGGTGGCTTTTCAAAGCATTTGCGACTTTTGGTGCTAAAAATTGCAAAAGTAGGTTGAAGTCAAAGAGCATTATGTGCTGAACTCGTGAACCACATTCGATGTTTTCATCTGACACGCCCTGCTCCAGGGCCGGGGGTACGCGGAGTCGGGCTGGACTAGTCCGGGGACGTCAGCAGTGGCGGGATCCAGATCCATGACCCTGGCGGTGTCTTTTAATAAATAAAGGGGATGATGATGGGAGTTGTAGTTTAGAGATAATTAAAGTTCGTGATGCCAGTTGCGGTTTGCGGCCACGAGAGGGAGCCGCCGCTGCGTAGTGTCTTTCACTGCTGGGACTGATGGTGTGACGCAGCTAGGATGTTTCAGCTCTCTGCAAGCAGAGCTAGGCCCCAGGAAGGATGGTTGTAGTGACGGTGTCGCTGAGTTACAGAGCGACGGCAAGTAAACAGACGACACGGGCTGCGGTTCAAGTTGTTTACTCACCGATTCTTTTATGCCCGCCGGTCTCCACCAAGATGGGCTACAGGTGGTCCTGAACTGTTCGGATCCCAGTGCCGGTATTATGACTGGTGGGCCCTTCCTCTATGCGCTCTGTTGTTGGCGAGTCCCCGTGGCTTAAAGCTACTTTGGGTTCCCTTTTTGTGTATAAAAATCCCAGTCAGTTCGCAGGCAGCGCAAACCTGTAGTGGGCTGGATCTAAGTCTCAATTCCCAGGCTCTATGTGCTGCTGTGCCCTGGACACTGTGGTGGGTGAAGAAACATGGACTCTCCTCTCCCAGTAGATTTATTAGGCGAGCTTGAAGCGTCCCCTAACCTAGGGCTCTGCACCCCGACTGTGCCGATTCCGGGGGAACTGACACCGTATCCCACCGGCGACTGTAACTCCTATGTTACACCGACGTCACTCGGTAAGCTCCTCTCTCCACCGAAGTCCCTCCTGACTTCCCACTCAAACTGTCACTAATGGTTCTTTGGCTCCTCCCACTCCCCGGTGACTCCTCCTCCCAGATCCAGTGCGGTGGCATCCTATAGACCCAACCGCTGTGGTGACTCCCAACCCCCCTCCCCCTCCCTTTGTGACCCTTATTGGTCTCAGTCCCCATTAGGGAGGACAGTCTGCAGTGTGAAGTATGTGGTGTTGTGTGGAACCGTTACTTATCTCCCAGGTATCTGGGATGAGCACCACACCTTAGATCAGGTGCAGTACCCTGTGGCGCCTGAAGCCTCAGGGGCGCCACACATCAATTTGACACAAAAACAATCAGCGACTACCACGATATCAAGGAAGTAAAAGTGACTTGAATAAATGCTAAATGATGAGTCCGGACCATTGTATACTGTCGTGTAACGGCAGTGCTGTATATGTCTACAGTAGACTATTTGTGAAGTGTTCTGTGTCTATGATAATTAGGATTTACTTTATTCAGATTGTTTGTTTGAATCTCTTGATTTAAAATATATAATGTTTTGGGGTTTTTTTCTTCAGTAAAAACATATGAGGACATGACACTAGAAGAACTTGAGGAGAATGAAGATGAATTTAGTGAGGAAGATGAGAGAGCAATAGAACAATACAGGTGAGCAACCTAATTCCTGTTTTTTTTTAACAAAAAAAAGTAAAAACCTAAAAGGGGGGGGGGAACAAAAAAAATCCTTGCGGCTTACAAGAATTTTGTTCTGCTTCTAATAATACCTGACTTTGGAAAGTCGCCTAGATCTTGCTGCTTTTTGAGTTTTCACTCCAGTTTCTCTTAGCTTTGACAAAATGAACGGGATGGGGAGTGGCAGGGGCATGACGTCACTGCTCTTCTACATCATGATGAGGCGTTCCCTACTCCAGAAGTCTCACTACTTGACTGAGTGAGATTTGTGGCATAGCGTACCTCTTCATGAATCTAATGCATCTGACTCGATCACACCTCCTCATCACGCCCGGCGAGAATGTTGGCCTTGATGAGTCATTTTTATTGACATTTCTATTATAGGAATAAAATCAAGGTTTCTTTGTCGCTCCATTGGGAGACCCAGACAATTGGGTGTATAGCTTCTGCCTCCGGAGGCCACACAAAGTTATTACACTTTAAAAAGTGTAACCCCTCCCCTCTGCTATACACCCTCCCGTGCATCACGGGCCCATCAGTTTTATGCTTTGTGTTGAAGGAGGCACACATTCACGCAAGCTCCACATTTTAGTCAGCAGCAGCTGCTGACTTTATCGGATGGAAGACAAGAGGGCCCCAGGGCCCCCGGCATGCTCCCTTCTCACCCCACTTTGGTCGGCGGTGCTGTTAAGGTTGAGGTACCCATTGCGGGTACAAAGGCTGGAGCCACATGCCGTTATCCTTCCCCATCCCTTAGGGGCTCTGGGAGAAGTGGGATCCTAACCGGTCACCAGGCACTGGGACCGGGCTCCCTCCGCAGCCCCTGTGGGAACCTGACGGACAGGAGACTGGATGTCATCAGGGACAGGCCCTGCTTCTCTGAGGTACTCTGTGTCCCCTTGGGGACGGCGCATAGAGCGCCTGTGGATCGGACGCTGCAGCAGCTGCTCTGTGTTTGGGGTCGCCGGGACTACCGCGCCGACCGCGCCTGTTTGCCGGCCGCGCTTATAAATCGAGTCCCCGGCTTTTGCGGCCTAGTACCGCATATTCCCGCCCCCGGGCCTGCCAGTCAGGGGCAAGGGCGGGACGCTAGACTGAACGTCAGCGGTGAACGTCAGCGGTGAGGGCTGGAGCATACTTAGTATCCTCCTCCCCCCTCACTGAGCACCGTGGGGCACCAGATTCCCGCACTTTCTGAGGCACGCCCACGGCTCCCTCCTCCTCTCAGAACGCTGGCAGCCATTGTTATCATCGCTGCTGCCGGAGGAGAACTTCAGATAGAGCTCCACAACTCTGGGAGGCCCAGGCAGGGAATCTGGTGGACACACAACCGCTGAGCGCGGTCGGTAAGCCGCACCTGTTAAAGGTGCTGGCCCCCCTGGGTGCCGCAGTGTATATATATATATATCCATATTGGGTATACATTTGCTCTGCTCGGCCGCAGTATTTGCTTGGCTATATACCCTCACTGTTTGCTAAGAGGAGATAACAGCATGTCGTCTGCAAAAAGCAAGGGTGCCAAGGCACAGGCTTTTTTTGCAACTTGTACCTCTTGTGCGGCTATGTTACCTGCAGGTTCCACCTACCCTCATTGTGTGCAATGCTCGGCCCCTGTGACACTCACTCAGCCGGAGCCTCAGGCACTGGTGGGACCCTCGGCTCAGGTAGAACCACCGGCTGCCACTGTCCAGGTGGCAGGGACAGAGTTTGCAGTGTTGGCTGAGAAACTTTCTTAGTCCCTTTCACAATCCATGGCTCAGTCTATGGACAAATGGTCTGCTAAGATACTTGAAGCTTTGCAGTCCAGACCGGTAACACAGGCCCCGGGCACTGTTGAATCATTGACCCCAGGCCCCCCTCGGTTGGAGAAGCAAACTGCTCCTGAGGTGACACATAGGTCCCACGGGGAGGACTCCGACTCGGACCGCAGTCACAGACCGTCTAAGCGGGCTCGCTGGGGACCTTCATCCACTTCATCACGCTGCTCAGGGTCTCAGCATGAGGACTCTCTGGAGGATGAGGCGGAGGTTGCAGCTCAGGGCTCTGATCCTGACGGTGCTCTCAATCTTGATACACCTGAAGGAGACGCCATTGTAAATGACCTTATAGCGTCCATTAACCAGGTGCTAGAACTTCCTCCTCCAACTCCACCTGTTGAGGAGTCAGCTTCACAACAGGAGAAACACCAGTTTAGGTTTCCCAAACGTACAAGGAGTGCTTTTTTCGATCACTCTAACTTCAGGGATGCTGTCCGGAAGCACAGAGCATATCCGGACAAGCGCTTTACTAAGCGCCTTAATGACACACGTTACCCCTTCCCACCTGACGTAGTTAAGGGTTGGGCTCAGTGTCCCAAGGTGGATCCTCCAGTCTCTAGGCTGGCGGCTAGATCCGTGGTATCAGTGGCCGATGGCTCATCGCTCAAAGATGCCACTGACAGGCAAATAGAGCTCCTGATGAAATCCATCTATGAAGCCATAGGTGCGTCTTTTGCTCCAGCATTTGCAGCCGTGTGGGCACTCCAGGCTATCTCAGCTTGTCTGTCTGAGATTAATGCGGTCACACGTACCTCTGCTCCGCAGGTCGTGTCTTTGACTTCTCAGGCGTCGGCTTTTTCGTCCTACGCCATGAACGCTGTCCTCGACTCGGTGAGCCGTACAGCGGTAGCATCCGCCAATTCGGTGGCAGTCCGCAGGGCCATGTGGCTACGAGAATGGAAGGCAGACTCTGCTTCCAAGAAGTTCTTAACCGGTTTGCCATTTTCCGGCGACCGCTTGTTTGGCGAGCAATTGGACGAAATTATCAAGCAATCCAAGGGAAAGGACTCGTCCTTACCCCAGTCTAAACCGAACAGACCTCAGCAGCGAAAGATTCAACCGAGGTTTCAGTCCTTTCGGCCCTCAGCCAGGTCCCATTCCTCCACGTCCAACAGGTCACAGAAGGGCCAGAGCAACTCTTCTGCATGGCGGTCTAAGTCACGTCCTAAAAAGACCGCCGGAGGAGCCGTCCCCAAGGCGGCCTCCTCATGACTTTCGGTCTCCACAAACCGCATCCTCGGTCGGTGGCAGGCTCTTCCGCTTTTGCGACGCCTGGTGGCCACATGTCCAAGACCGATGGGTGAGAGACATTCTGTCTCACGGTTACAGGATAGAGCTCAGTTCTCGTCCTCCGACTCGTTTCTTCAGAACATCTCCGCCCCCCGAGCGAGCCGATGCACTTTTTCAGGCGGTAAACACTCTGAAGGCAGAAGCAGTGGTGATTCCCGTTCCACCTCAGGAACATGGTCATGGCTTCTACTCCAACTTGTTCGTGGTGCCAAAAAAGGACGGATCATTCCGTCCCGTTCTAGACCTCAAGCTGCTCAACAAGCATGTGAGCACCAGAAGGTTTCGGATGGAATCTCTCCGCTCAGTCATCGCCTCGATGTCACAAGGAGAGTTCCTAGCATCAATCGACATCAAAGATGCTTATCTCCATGTGGCGATCGCTCCCGAGCATCACCGCTTTCTGCGTTTCGCCATCAAGGACGAACACCTTCAGTTCGTGGCGCTGCCATTCGGCCTGGCGACAGCCCCACGGGTCTTCACCAAGGTCATGGCAGCAGTGGTGGCGGTCCTACACTCTCAGGGCCACTCGGTGATCCCTTACTTAGACGATCTTCTAGTCAAGGCACCCTCCAGGGTGGCATGCCAACACAGCCTGACCGTCACTCTGGAGACTCTCCAGAGGTTCGGGTGGATCATCAATTTCCCAAAGTCAAATTTGACACCGACCCAATCGCTGACTTACCTCGGGATGGAGTTTCATACCCTTTCAGCGATAGTGAAGCTCCCGCTGGACAAACAGCGTTCACTACAGACAGGGGTACAATCTCTTCTTCGGGGTCAGTCACACCCCTTGAGGCGCCTCATGCACTTCCTAGGGAAGATGGTGGCAGCAATGGAGGCAGTTCCTTTTGCGCAGTTTCATCTGCGTCCACTTCAATGGGACATCCTCCGCAAATGGGACAAGAGGCCGACGTCCCTAGACAGGAACGTTTCGCTGTCACGGACAGCCAAGACCTCTCTTCAGTGTTGGCTTCTTCCCACTTCCTTGTCGAAAGGAAAATCCTTCTTGCCCCCATCCTGGGCTGTGGTCACGACGGACGCGAGTCTGTCAGGGTGGGGAGCGGTCTTCCTCCACCACAGGGCTCAGGGAACCTGGACTCCGACAGAGTCCTCCCTTCAGATCAACGTTCTGGAGATAAGGGCAGTGTATCTGGCCCTAAAGGCGTTCCAGCGGTGGCTGGAGGGCAGGCAGATCCGAATACAGTCGGACAACGCCACGGCGGTTACGTACATCAACCACCAGGGCGGCACACGCAGTCGTCAAGCCTTCCGAGAAGTTCAGCGGATTCTGCTGTGGGCGGAAGCCACAGCCTCCACCATCTCCGCAGTTCACATCCCGGGCGTAGAAAACTGGGAAGCAGATTTTCTCAGTCGCCAGGGCATGGACGCAGGGGAATGGTCTCTTCACCCGGACGTGTTTCGGGAGATCTGTTGCCGCTGGGGAACGCCGGACGTCGATCTAATGGCGTCTCGGCACAACAACAAAGTCCCGGCATTCATGGCTCGGTCCAAGGATCACAGAGCTCTGGCGGCAGACGCTTTAGTTCAGGACTGGTCGCAGTTTCGACTGCCTTATGTATTTCCTCCTCTGGCACTGCTGCCCAGAGTATTACGCAAGATCAGGTCCGACTGCAGTCGCGCCATCCTCGTCGCTCCAGACTGGCCGAGGAGATCGTGGTACCCGGATCTGTGGCACCTCACGGTGGGTCAACCGTGGGCACTCCCAGACCGACCAGACTTGCTGTCTCAAGGGCCATTTTTCCATCTGAATTCTGCGGCCCTCAACCTGACTGTGTGGCCATTGAGTCCTGGCTCCTAGCGTCATCAGGGTTATCTCAAGATGTCATTGCCACCATGAGACAGGCCAGGAAACCAACGTCCGCCAAGATCTACCACAGGACTTGGAGGATCTTCTTATCCTGGTGCTCTGATCAGGGTTTCACTCCCTGGCCGTTTGCCTTGCCCACTTTTCTTTCTTTCCTTCAATCCGGAATGGACAAGGGCTTGTCTCTCGGCTCTCTCAAGGGACAAGTATCGGCGCTTTCCGTGTTTTTTCAAAAGCGTCTAGCCAGGCTTCCGCAGGTCCGCACGTTCCTGCAGGGGGTTTGCCACATAGTTCCACCTTACAAGCGTCCGCTAGAACCCTGGGATCTTAACAGGGTGCTGACGGCTCTCCAGAAGCCACCTTTCGAGCCGATGCGGGATGTCTCTCTATCTCGCCTTTCGCAGAAGGTGGCCTTCCTAGTGGCAGTCACATCACTTCGGAGAGTGTCTGAGCTAGCAGCGCTGTCATGCAAAGCCCCCTT
Source organism: Anomaloglossus baeobatrachus (assembly GCF_048569485.1). Classification (NCBI taxonomy): domain Eukaryota; kingdom Metazoa; phylum Chordata; class Amphibia; order Anura; family Aromobatidae; genus Anomaloglossus; species Anomaloglossus baeobatrachus. The sequence goes on from NC_134354.1 coordinate 489,786,780, forward strand.
CCTGGTGTTTCACCAGGATAAGGTGGTTCTGCGTCCGGTCCCGGAATTTCTCCCTAAGGTGGTATCCCCGTTTCATCTCAATCAGGATATCTCCTTACCTTCTTTTTGCCCTCATCCAGTTCACCAATGTGAAAAGGATTTGCACTTGTTAGATCTCGTGAGAGCACTCAGGCTCTACATTTCACGCACGGCGCCCCTGCGCCGTTCTGATGCGCTCTTTGTCCTTGTCGCTGGCCAGCGTAAGGGGTCGCAGGCTTCCAAGTCAACCTTGGCTAGGTGGATCAAGGAACCGATTCTTGAAGCCTACCGTTCGTCTGGGCTTCCGATTCCTTCAGGGCTGAAAGCCCATTCTACCAGAGCTGTAGGTGCGTCCTGGGCATTGCGGCACCAGGCTACGGCTCAGCAGGTGTGTCAGGCGGCTACCTGGTCGAGTCTGCACACTTTTACAAAACACTATCAGGTGCATGCCTATGCTTCGGCAGACGCCAGCCTAGGTAGGCGAGTCCTTCAGGCGGCAGTGGCCCACCTGTAAGAAGGGGCCGTTTTTTCGGCTCTTTTTTATCGAGGTATTCTTTTACCCACCCAGGGATTGCTTTTGGACATCCCAATTGTCTGGGTCTCCCAATGGAGCGACAAAGAAGAAGGGAATTTTGTTTACTTACCGTAAATTCCTTTTCTTCTAGCTCCTATTGGGAGACCCAGCTCCCGCCCCTGTTCCCTTCGGGCTGTTGTTCTTTTGTGTACACATGTTGTTCATGTTCAATTGTTCTTTGGTTCATGGTTTCAGTTCTCCGAACATCCTTCGGATTGAATTTACCTTAGACCAATTTATAAGTTTCCTCCTTCCTGCTTTGGCACCAAAACTGATGGGCCCGTGATGCACGGGAGGGTGTATAGCAGAGGGGAGGGGTTACACTTTTTAAAGTGTAATAACTTTGTGTGGCCTCCGGAGGCAGAAGCTATACACCCAATTGTCTGGGTCTCCCAATAGGAGCTAGAAGAAAAGGAATTTACGGTAAGTAAACAAAATTCCCTTCTTTGACTTCATCCAGTCTCTGCTATGAGAGATTCAGTATAAACAAAGGGTCACTGATCCGCTTGACTCTTATGTCATGTATGTGTAGTCCTTTTAAGTCTTTTCATATGTTCTCGCAATTCCGTCCGATGTCAAATCGCATTATGCGGAGAGCCGTGGCCAGTCCTTGCGTTACGTTGTGATTCTACATTTAACCGCTTTGCACGGATGTGTCAGAATGCCTGTACACTGGGCTCATAGGTATAAGAAAAAGGAGGACCAAAGGAGTTTTAACCCCTTAACGACCCATGACGTACTAGATACGTCATGGATCGTGTGCCGGTAAGCCCCGCCCCCTGCCGCCGGCAGGCGGCGGCGAGACGCGCACATATCAGCTGTTATCAACAGCTGATATGTGTGCCTGCTAGCCGCGGGTGGAATCGCTTCCACCCGCGGCCATTAACCCCTTACATTTCGCTGCCAAAGTCTTGGCAGCGATATGTATATGGGCGCCGCCATGACAGTGACTTACCCCGCCCCCACCGGAAGTCACGTGACATGATCACGTGACTTTCGGCGGTTGCCATGGTAGCACAGGGTCATGTGATGACGCCTGTAGCTAACATGAGTCACTTCCTCTCAATGCCGGAATACAGCCGGCATTGAAAGTGAAGCAGCAAATCTGCAGTTCTCAGCTCTGTAGCTGAGATCTGCAGATAGTGCAGAGCGATCGGATTGCTGATCGCAATAGCCCCCTAGGGGGACTAGTAAAATAAAAAAAAAAAAGTAAAAAAAAGTTTTAAAAAATTAAAAAAAAATAAAAAAACCTAAGTTCAAATCACCCCCCTTTCACCCCATTGAAAATTAAAGGGTTAAAAAAATAAAAAATACACACATATTTGGTATCGCCACGTTCAGAAATGCCCGATCTATCAAAATATAAAATCAATGAATCTGATCAGTAAACGGCGTAGCGGCAAAAAAATTCCAAACGCCAAAATTACGTTTTTCTTCAGCGCTCTATTGGGAGACCCAGACAATTGGGTGTATAGCTACTGCCTCCGGAGGTCACACAAAGTATTACACTAAAAAGTGTAAGGCCCCTCCCCTTCTGGCTATACACCCCCCGTGGGATCACGGGCTTACTCAGTTTTAGCTTTGTGTGCGAAGGAGGTCATACATCCACGCATAGCTCCACATTGTATAGTCAGCAGTAGCTGCTGACTATCTCGGATGGAAGAAAAGAGGACACATATAGTGTCCCCAGCATGCTCCCTTCTCACCAGATGGTGTTGCAAGGTTGAGGTACCTATTGCTGGTACAGAGGCCGGAGCCCCACATGCTGTTTTCCTTCCACATCCCCTTGGAGGGCCCTGTGGAAGTGGGATCTGTCGGCCTCCAAGCCCTGAGGCCGGGCTCCATCCACAGACCCAGAAGAACCTGATGGATGTGGAGCACGAGTACTATCAGGGACAAGGCCCTGCATCGGTCAGGTACTCGGTGTCTCCGGCAAGCACAGCACGCTCCGGGCTTGCTGGGCGTTATAGTGCGCCGGGGACATTAGTGATGGGCTTATGTTGCTGCAGCCATGGCTGAGCGACGGGTCATGTTTAGGAACTTGCGCCGACCGCTCATACGGCGGCGGCGCTGATGTGACTTGTAGTGCGCCGGGGACTTGGCGCCGACCGCGCTTTTACGGCGGGGGCGCCTGTAACTTTAGTCCCCGGCTTCTGAGGCCTGGCACCGCTTCGTTCCCGCCCCCAGCCCTGCCAGTCAGAGGAGGGGCGGGACGCTGTACAGATCTCAGCGCAGGGAGCTGGAGTCTGCTTTGCATTCTCCAGCCCCCTCTCACTGAACACAGTGAGATGCCGGGTTCCCGCTCTTGGCTGGGGCTCGCCCACGGCCCGCCCCTCTGCACAGGACGTGGAAGAGAAGCCGGCAGCCATTATGGTTTCCACTCTGGGAGAACGGAACCAGGCACAGGTTTTTGAGCGACCTCATACTCGCGCTGGGCGGGCGATAGGCAGTACTGGTCCCACTAATACTGAAGTGGGCTTTTGAACTGTGTGCGGATATGCGATGCAGCACTGTACTGTCGCTATTCTGGGCATACTCTCCTAGATGGCTAGACAAGTGTTCAATGATTAGTCTGCAGTGTTTGTTGGCAGATTTGGCAACAGCAAAGTGCCAAGGCACAAGCTTTCATTGCCACTTCGTTTGCAGGTGCTGCAATTGGGTTTATTGTCATGCTATACATGCACTATATGTCGTTTTTCTTGGCTAATGCACCTAGTTAAACAGACAATAGCAGCAGTAAGGCAAGGCTGCCAAGGCACAGGCTCTCAATGCTGCTTGATTTGCTTGTACTGCAGTGTTTTTCTGTCATGCTTGTCTGCTATACATTTCCTGTATGTCGCTATCCTTGCCTCATGCTCCTAGTTAACTAGACAACAGCAGCAGTAGAGCAGTGGTGCCAAGGCACCAGCTTGCAAGGCTGCTGCATTTGCATGTGCTGGCAGTGTTTACTGTCATGTTTGTATGCGATACATTCACTGTATGTCGCTATCCTTGTCTCATACTCCTAGATATATAGACAATAGCAGCAGAAGGCCTAATGTGCTAAGCCACAAGTTTCAATGCTGCGTGTACTACATGTGCTGAAGTGTTTACTTGTACTTCAGGCTTGTATGCTATACATTCACTGTATGTCGCTATCCTTGTCTCATACTCCTAGATATATAGACAATAGCAGCAGAAGAGCTAATGTGCCAAGCCACAAGTTTTCAATGCTGCGGGTACCACAGGTGCTGAAGTGTTTACTTGTACTTCGTGCTTGAATGCTATACATTCACTGTATGTCGCTATCCTTGTCTCAAGCTCCTGGATAAATAGACAACAGCAGCAGAAGAGCTAATGTGCCAAGCCACAAGTTTTCAATGCTGCGTGTACTACATGAGCTGAAGTGTTTATTTGTACTTCATGCTTGTATGATTATTTACTGTACGGTCGCTATCCTAGGCTATGCACTTAGATAGCTAGACAACAACAGCAGAAAAAGAAAAGGCCAATGAGGACTTTATATGTTGCTTGTACTGCATGTAATACGAGTCTAGGACCCCAGTGCGGGCAATTGCTTGACCGGGGTTTTCGGCTATATGTGGTTAAAAGAACCACCTGTGCTTCCTGTCCAGAGACAGGGACGAAATTGCAGTTTCTTTCCGCTGTTATATTGGCTGTGACTATGGCTGACATCTTACAGTCTGGCAGCCCACGCAGACCTTGGGCAATATAGTTGCAATGCCCCTGGCCACCATGATTTGAGGAGCAGCTCAAGGCTCCAGGGTGGTTTTCACGCGTCCCAGGGGGCAGGCTCCGACACGGACGTCAGTTCAAGAGGGCCTAAGCAGGCTCGCTGGGAATAGCCCTCGACTCCATCAGTGAAAGAGTCAGCTTCACAGCAGGGGAGATCTCTTTTCTAATATCGCAAGCAATTGCGTACTCGTCTGGCCCTCTGATCCTAGAGATGCAGTCCAGAAACGCAACGCTTTTCACGATAAGCGTTCTCCGACCGTATTAATGAGACACTCTCCTCCCTGATTGGACAAGCGCTAGCCCAGGTCCAAATGTGGATCTCCCGATCTCCAGGCTTGCAGCTGGATCTATAGTTGTAGTGGTGGATGGGGCTTCACGTCAAAATGCCATTGACAGATAGATAGGTTCTGGCCGCAATCTGTCTATGAAGCTATCGGCAGGTCGGTTGCTCCGGCAGTCGCAGCCGTGAAGGCACTCCAAGCTATTTCAGATAGTGTTGCGCAGAGGGACGCTGTCACCGGTACATCTCGGTCTCAGCAGCGTCTGTAATCTCGCAATCGCCGCATGGCGAACCATGCTGTTAAGGCTGTCCGAGACTCTACGAGCCGGACGGCGGTGGCATCGGCCATCTCCGTATTTTTTACGCAGAGCCTAGTGGTTAACAGATTGGATCAGATGCTTCTTCCAACAAAGTGCTTAACCAGGTTGCCTTTATCTAGTGATAGTCTGTTGGTAAGGGTTGAATGAATTCATTCAACTGTCCAAAACGACTCAAAAGGCCCAGAAGGGCATAGATTCCTAGCAGGCTCAAGTACGCCCGGGGAAGGCAGCCGGAGGAATCGCTACCAAAGCGTTTTTTTCTCATAATTTTCAGCCTTCTCACTCCGCAACCGCGGGGAGCAGACTCCCCCGCTTTAGCGACATTTACCTACCACAGGTCAAAGGCCGGTGAGAGAGAGTCAGTTTGTCTCAAACTACCTCTCCGACCGAGCCGAGGCTCTTCTGCAGGCAGGACGAGTGGTAATCCCTGTTCCTCTTCAGGAACCAGTTACGCCTTTTGCTTCGACCTGGTCGTGGTGCCAAGATAGGACGGCTCCTTCCGTCCCGTTCTGGAATTTAAACTGCTTAACAAGCACGTGACAACCAGGCGGTTCCGGAGGGAATCACTCCGCTCCGTCATTGCCTCACTGTCTCAAAGAGTTTTTCCTAACATCCATAGACATTAGGATGCTTATCTCCACGTGCCGATTGCTCCAAGGCACCGGCGTTGGCTACGGGCATAGTTCGTTTTGTAGCCCTACCCTTCGGCTGGCGACAGCCCCACGGGTTTTTCACCAAGTTCATGGCAGCAGTGGGAGCAGTCCCGCGCTCTTACGGTCACTCTGTGATCCCTTTCTTGGACAATCTACTTGTCAAGGCACTCTCTTTTAGAAGCATGCCAACACAACCTGAACATGGCGCTGGACCCTTCCCAGAGTTTCGGGGAGGTCTTTGACTTCTTCTAAGTTGAACCCAATCGCTGGCATATCTTGGCATAGAGTTTTCACACTCTCTCAGTGATAGTGAATTCCGCTGGACAAACAGCGTTCACTACAGACGAGGGTGCAGTCTCTCCTTCAAGGAGGCGCCTCATCCAGAGGCGAGCCTTTTCACGCAGTTTCATCTGCGTCCGCATCATTAGAAGATTCTTCGCTAAGGGGAAGGAAGTCGATGTTCCTACACAGTAACGTCCCCCTTTCACAGACGGTCAAAGACCGTCTTCAGAGGAGTCCACTCTTCAACTCAGTGGTCTAGAGCTCTGGGCAGTGTATCTTGCACTGCAAGCTTTCCTGCAGTGGCTGGAATGCAATCAGAACCGAATTCAGTCGGACTATCCACAGCGGTGGCGTACACATTCCGGACGTACAACACTAGGAAGCAAGTCTTCCTCAGTCGCGAGGACGTGGACGCAGGGGAATGGGACCTGCTCCCGTTTGGCTTCAAGAAATCGGTAGCCGCGGGATGAGGACGGACGTCGACATCATGGCGTCTCGGCAACTACAAGGTCTCGATTTTCATGGCGGGAGCTCTGGCGACAGGCGCCTTGGCTCAAGATTGGTCGCAGTTCCAGCTTCCGATTGCTGCCGCACTATTCTCGTCGCCCCAGACTGGCCGAGGAGGTTGTGGTACCGAGATCTGTGGCATCTCACCGTCAGTCGACTGTGAGCATTACGTCAGGGTCACAATGAGACGGGCTCGCCAGCCGCGGTTTGCCAAGATATTCCACAACTCGTGGAAGATATTCTTATCTTGGTGTTTTGCTCAGGGAGTGTATCCCTGGCCATCGGCTTTGCCTACTTTGCCTGCCCTCCTGCACTCTGGTCGGGAAAACGGTTGGTCGCTCGGCTCCCTTTAAGGGCAAGTCTCGGCACTATCCGTGTTGTTTCAGAAGCGTCTAGCACGTCTTCCTAAGGTGCGCACGTTGCTACAGGGAGTGTCATATTGTGCCCCCGTACGAGCGGCCGTTAGATCCATGGGATCTGAACGAGGTACTCGTTGCTCTCCAGAAGCCGCCTTTCGAGCCTCTGATGGGAGTTTCCCCTTTCTCGCCTGTCACAGAAAGTGGCTTTTCTAGGGCGATCACGTTTCTTCGGCGAGTGTATGAGCTGGCAGCTCTGTCATATCAGGCTCCCTTCCTGGTGTTTCACCAGGACTAGGTAGTGTTGCGCTCCATTCAGGAGTTTCTCCCTAAGGTAGTATCCGCGTTTCAGCTTAATCAGGATATATCATTACCTTCATTTTGTCCTCATCCGACTCACCGGTTTGAAACGGGTTTACATTTGTTAGATCTGGTCAGAGGACTCAGGATCTACTTTTCCCGCACGGCGCCTATGCGCCGATCTGATGCACTGTTTGTCCTTGTCGCTGGTACGCGCAAGGGATTGCAGGCTTCTAAAGCCAACATGGCTCGATGGCTCAAAGAACCAATTCTTGAAGCCTACCGTTCTGCTGAGCTTCCGGTTCCATCAGGGCTGAAGGCCCATTCAACCAGAGCCGTGGGTGTGTCCTGGGCATTACGCCACCAGGCTACGGCTCAACAGGTGTGCCAGGCAGCTACCTGGTCGAGTCTGCACATTTTCACCAAACATTATCAGGTGCATACCTATGCTTCGGCGGATGCCGGCCTAGGTAGAAGAGTACTGCAGGCGGCAGGGGCCTCCCCGTAGGGGAGCGCTGTCTTGCAGCCCTATCAAGAGGTATTTATTTACCCACCCAGGGACAGCTTTTGAACGTCCCAATTGTCTGGGTCTCCCAATAGAGCGCTGAAGAAGAAGGGAATTTTGTACTTACCGTAAATTCCTTTTCTTCTAGCTCTTATTGGGAGACCCAGCACCCGCCCTGTTGTCCTTCGGGATTCTTGGTTTGTTGCGGGTACACATGTTATTCATGTTGAACGGTTTGCAGTTCTCCGATGTTATTCGGAGTGAATTTGTTTAAACCAGTTATTGGCTTTCCTCCTTCTTGCTTTGGCACTAAAACTGAGTAAGCCCGTGATCCCACGGGGGGTGTATAGCCAGAAGGGGAGGGGCCTTACACTTTTTAGTGTAATACTTTGTGTGACCTCCGGAGGCAGTAGCTATACACCCAATTGTCTGGGTCTCCCAATAAGAGCTAGAAGAAAAGGAATTTACGGTAAGTACAAAATTCCCTTCTTTGGTCGCCGCAAATTTTGCGCAAAATGCAATAACAGGCGATCAAAACGTAGCATCTGCGCAAAAATGGTACCGTTAAGAACATCAGGTCGAGACGCAAAAAATAAGCCATCACTGAGCCTCAGATCCTGAAAAATGAGAACGCTACGGGTTTTGGAAAATGGCACAAAACGTGCGCCACGTTTTTTGGACAAGCTTGTGAATTTTTTTTTAACCCCTTAGATACAAGTAAACCTATACATGTTTGGTGTCTACAAACTCGCACCGACCTGAGGCATCATACCCACACATCAGTTTTACCATATAGTGAACACGGTGAATAAAATATCCCAAAAACTATTGTACAATCCCACTTTTTTTGCAATTTTTCCGCACTTGGAATTTTTTTGCTGTTTTCCAGTACACTATATGGTAAAACTTATGGTTTCATTTAAAAGTACAACTCGTCCCGCAAAAAACAAGCCCTCATATGGCAAGATTGATGGAAAAATAAAAAAGTTACGCCTCTCGGAAGAAGGGGAGCAAAAAACAAAAACGGAAAGTGCCCGGGGGCTGAAGGGGTTAAAGGTACAAAAGTTAAAGAAAACAATTATTTTTTTTTATGGCATATTTTTTAAAAAGATTACATAATAAAGTGCAATTGCAACACGACACGACAATTTGTAGATATACAGATTAAATGTGCAAAAGTATAGAAGTACAGTGGGTAGGCAAAGAGTAGTGGCTGGATATACACCCTATCCTGGCACAACCCGTATCAGAGAGGTCCCCGGGTTTTAGAGCACACTGGCATTGAATACCAGGAGGGGGTTGGAGGCAGCAGGATTGTTACCTAAGGCGCCAGTGCACACAGCTTGCCAGTGGAAGAGGAGCTCCGCGTGGAGGGCCCGACGTACGTTTCGCAAAGGATTATGATCGCTTATTCATGGGTTCATAGGTATGTATCAACTGGTTGTCTAGAATAACATTTTTGTGGTAAGTATATAGTACATCTTCCCAGTCCTGATGAGACATTTAAAGTGATTTTTAAATAATTAATTTTTAAATAATTTCGTATCCAAGTTTTAGGTGGGGAACTTTTTCAGAATATTTCTTCAGTAACTATAACTAACTATGTTAGGAAAATATGGATGTAGTGGTAGAGTATTTCCTTGTCCAGGATCCACAGTGGTTTGGAGTTAATTCATATCTAGTCTATAAGGCCTGTGTCATCCATAACTCGTAATTTCAATAGGAACATTAACGCCAGCTGGTCGCTTTCCTGCTTATTCCAGCTGGTTTGAACAATAGGATCCCTTTCACATTCAACTTATCTGGGAACATGGCAACTATATATGGATTATACAAACTAGACAAAGATTTTTTTTCTTATAAATAGTGAAAATTATATTTAATGTGGTGAATGGAGTCACGCAGTTCTGACCTGAGCGCACACACACTTGAAGATGTATAAGAGGTGACATTCAACAGCTGAACTCAGGTAATTGTAATTAATCTCTAAAATTAGTAAAACAGTAAGTGTAAGTTCCCCCTGGGGAGGGGGGGGAGAAGAACAGTAGAGCTGACATTGAGATAACTGCAGCTGCAAATGTGTTTGTAATGAGACAAAGTTTAGTTCTGCAGTGCTGTGTTACCTGTAACCTCCCTGCAGATCTGTATGTGATTTATGAGAACAAAGTGTCAGTTATTACATGTCTCGCACAGGTAAATTCACAGGGTGTTTAGTACGCAGCCCATGAACTTAACAGCTCATTTACATTTAAGAAAAATGTGGACTTCTATGTAATAAGACATTGGATTGCAAATATCAATGTACCATTTCATTCAGCCACTTATCTCTTGCATTCCCATATATAGGGCTTAGAAGGGTTGATCCCACTGAAATATTTTTTTTTTTCTTTTTATCCTTTCTTTGTCGCTCCATTGGGAGACCCAGACAATTGGGTGTATAGCTTCTGCCTCCGGAGGCCACACAAAGTATTACACTCAAAAGTGTAACCCCTCCCCTCTGCCTATACACCCTCCCGTGCATCACGGGCTCCTCAGTTTTCTGCTTTGTGTGGAAGGAGGCACACATCCACTCACACATCTCCATGTTAGTCAGCAGCAGCTGCTGATTGTATCGGTTGGAAGAAAAGAGGGCCCCCACAGGGCCCCCGGCATGCTCCCTTCTCACCCCACTAAGTCGGCGGTGCTGTTAAGGTTGAGGTACCCATTGCGGGTACGACGGCTGGAGCCTCATGCCGTGTTTCCTTCTCCATCCCTGAGGGCTCTGGTAGAAGTGGGATCCGAAGCGGTCATCCAGGTACTGGGACCGTGCTCCCTCCGCAGCCCCTGAGGGAATCTGCTGGACAGGAGCTTATCTATACTCAGGGACAGGGCCCTGCATCCACGAGGTACTCTGTGTCCCCATGGGGACTGTGTATGGAGCGCCTGGTTTCCGGACGCCGCATCTGACTGCTGAATTGTGAAGACCGGGGACTACCGCGCCTGCTTGTCGGCCGCGGTATTAAATTTAGTCCCCGGCTTCATCGCGGTCTAGTGGAAAAACTCCCGCCCCTGGGCCTGTCTATCAGAGATAGGGGCGGGACAGCCGACCTGACGTCGGAGTGAGGGCAGGGGCATCCTGTATGCTTCCTCCCCCCTCACTGATCACTGTGGGGACCCCGGATTCCCGCACTTTTTCTAACGCCGCCCATGGCTTCACTCCTCCCCTGAGAGCTCCGGCAGCCATCTTTAGGACATTCTGCCGGTGGAGAATCACAGAGAACAGCTCTGCAGCTCTGGGAGACCAGGCAGGGAATCTGGAGCGCACACACCCCGCTTTTTAGCGGTCGGTAAGCCGCACCGGTCACTCGGTGTTGGTCCCCTTGGGTGCCGGTATAGATACGTATATATATATATATATATATACTTATTTCTGTTCGGCCGGGCTGTATACCCTTTTTTCTATATACCCTCAGTGATCACGCTCCTAGGACACAACAGCATGTCGGCCACAAGGAGCAAGGGCACTAAAGCACAGGGTTTTTTTGCGACATGTACCTCTTGTAGGGCCATGCTACCTGTGGGTTCCACCTACCCTCACTGTGAGCAATGCTCGACCCCTGTTATGCTTGCTCAGCCGGAGCCTCGGTCACTAGTGGGCCCCTCGGCTCAGGCAGACCCCCCTGCTTCCACTGTACAGGTGGCAGCGACAGAGTTTGCAGTTTTTGCTGAAAAGCTCTCAGAGTCACTCTCACAATCCATGGCTCAGTCTATGGACAAATGGTCTGCCAAGTTGCTGGAAGCCCTGCAGTCCAGACCGGTCCTTACACAGGCCCCTGACCCTGATAGATCGGCGCCTCCAGGTCCCTCTCGGTACACCCCGGCCGGGGTGGACCCTAGGTCTCACGTGGAGGACTCCTCCACGGACCACAGTCCCAGACCAGCTAAGCGGGCTCGCTTGGAATCTTCCCCGACTTCCTCACGCTGCTCGGGTTCCCAACTTGAGGACTCTCTGGAGGACGAGGCGGAGGTTGCAGCTCAGGGCTCGGACCCTGATGTTGCTCTCAATCTTGATACACCTGAAGGGGACGCCTTAGTAAATGACCTTATCTCGTCCATCAATCAGGTGTTGGATCTATCTCCCCCGCCTCCACCTATAGAGGAGTCGGCCTCTCAGCAGGAGAAACACCAGTTTAGGTTTCCCAAACGTACACGGAGTGCATTTTTTGATCACTCTAACTTCAGGGATGCCATCCAGAAGCCCAGAGCGGTTCCGGACAAGCGCTTTACTAAGCGCCCTACTGATACACGTTACCCCTTCCCCGCTGACGTAGTTAAGGGTTGGGCACAATGTCCTAAGGTGGATCCCCCAGTCTCCAGATTGGCGGCTAGATCTGTAGTTTCGGTTGCAGATGGCTCATCACTAAAAGATGCCACTGACAGGCAGATAGAACTCCTGGTGAAATCCATCTATGAGGCCACGGGAGCGTCTTTTGCCCCGGCTTTTGCAGCCGTGTGGGCACTCCAAGCTATCTCAGCTTGTCTGGCTGAGATTAATGCTGTCACATGTACGTCTGCCCCGCAGGTTGCATCTTTAACCTCTCAGGCGTCGGCGTTTTCTTCCTACGCCATGAACGCAGTCCTAGACTCTGCTAGCCGTACAGCGGTGGCATCCGCTAATTCGGTTGCAGTCCGCAGGGCCATGTGGCTGCGTGAATGGAAGGCAGACTCGGCTTCCAAGAGGTTCTTAACCGGTTTGCCGTTTTCTGGCGAGAGATTGTTTGGCGAACGTTTGGATGAGATTATTAAGGAATCCAAGGGAAAGGACTCCTCCTTACCCCAGTCCAAACCTAAGAGACCTCAGCAACGAAAAATTCAATCGAGGTTTCGGTCCTTTCGTCCCTCCGCCAAGCCACAGTCCTCTTCGTCCAATAGACAGGACAAAGGCCAGAGGAACTCCTATGCGTGGCGGCCTAAGTCACGCCCCCAAAAGACCGCCGGAGGCACTGCTTCCAAGGCGGCCTCCTCATGACCCACGGCATCCCTGAACCGCATCCTCGGTCGGTGGCAGGCTCTCCCGCTTTTGCGACGCCTGGTGGCCACATGTTCAAGACCGATGGGTGAGAGACATCCTGTCTCACGGTTACAGGATAGAGTTCAGCTCTCGTCCTCCGACTCGTTTCTTCAGAACCTCCCCGCCCCCCGCGCGAGCAGACGCACTTTTTCAAGCAGTGGACGCTCTGAAAAAAGGAGTCGTGACCCCCGTTCCCACTCAGGAACAGGGTCGCGGTTTTTACTCCAACCTATTCGTGGTGCCAAAGAAAGACGGATCATTCCGTCCCGTTCTGGACCTCAAATTGCTCAACAAACACGTGAGCACCAGACGATTCCGGATGGAATCTCTCCGCACGGTCATCGCCTCGATGTCACAAGGAGACTTCCTCGCATCGATCGACATCAAAGATGCCTATCTCCATGTGCCGATCGCACCAGAACATCAACGCTTTTTGCGTTTCGCCATCGGGGACGAACACCTTCAGTTCGTGGCATTGCCCTTCGGCCTGGCGACAGCCCCTCGGGTTTTCACCAAAGTCATGGCATCCGTTGTGGCGGTCCTGCATTCTCAGGGCCACTCGGTGATCCCCTACTTAGATGATCTCCTAGTCAGGGCACCTTCTCGGGCGGCGTGTCAACACAGCCTTTCCGTCGCTCTGGAGACCCTCCAGCAGTTTGAGTGGCTCATCAACTTCCCAAAATCCAAGTTGACACCGACCCAATCTCTGACCTATCTAGGGATGGAGTTTCATACACAGTCAGCGGTAGTCAAGCTACCAATAGACAAACAGCTGTCACTGCAGGCAGGGGTGCAGTCTCTGATTCAGACTCAGTCGCACCCCTTGAGACGCCTCATGCACTTCCTGGGGAAGATGGTGGCAGCGATGGAAGCAGTGCCCTTCGCGCAATTCCATCTGCGCCCGCTCCAGTGGGACATTCTCCACAAATGGGACAGGAGGTCGAGCTCTCTCGACAGGAACGTCTCTCTTTCCCTTGCAACAAAGACGTCTCTTCAGTGGTGGCTTCTTCCCACTTCTCTATCACAGGGAAAATCCTTCCTGCCCCCAACCTGGGCTGTGGTCACCACGGACGCGAGCCTGTCAGGGTGGGGAGCGGTGTTTCTCCATCACAGGGCTCAGGGAACCTGGACTCCGATAGAGTCTTCCCTGCAGATCAATGTCCTGGAGATAAGGGCAGTGTATCTGGCCCTATTGGCTTTCCAGCAGTTGCTGGAGGGCAGGCAGATCCGTATCCAGTCGGACAACGCCACTGCCGTCGCATACATCAACCACCAAGGCGGCACGCGGAGTCGTCAAGCCTTCCAGGAAGTCCAGCGAATTCTGCAGTGGGTGGAAGCCACAGCATCCACCATCTCCGCAGTTCACATACCAGGCGTAGAAAACTGGGAAGCAGATTTTCTCAGTCGTCAGGGCATGGATGCGGGGGAATGGTCCCTGCACCCAGAAGTGTTTCGAGAGATCTATCGCCGCTGGGGAACGCCGGACGTCGATCTCATGGCGTCACGGCACAACAACAAGGTCCCGGCCTTCATGGCACAAGCTCAAGATCACAGAGCTCTGGCGGCGGACGCATTAGTTCAGGATTGGTCGCAGTTTCAACTGCCTTATGTATTTCCTCCTCTGGCAATGCTGCCCAGAGTACTACGCAAGATCAGGTCCGATTGCCGTCGCGCCATTCTCGTCGCTCCAGACTGACCGAGGCGGTCATGGTACCCGGATCTGTGGCATCTCACGGTGGGTCAGCCGTGGACGCTGCCAGACCGCCCAGACTTGCTGTCGCAAGGGCCGTTTTTCCATCTGAATTCTACGGCCCTCAACCTGACTGTGTGGCCATTGAGTCCTGGCTCCTAGCGTCTTCAGGGTTGTCTCAGGATGTCATTGCCACTATGAGACAGGCCAGGAAACCGACGTCCGCCAAGATCTATCACAGGACTTGGCGGATTTTCTTGTCCTGGTGTTCTGATAAAGGTTTAACTCCCTGGCCTTTTGCCTTACCCACTTTTCTTTCCTTCCTTCAATCCGGAATGGATAAGGGGTTGTCACTTAGTTCTCTCAAAGGGCAAGTATCGGCACTCTCAATATTCTTTCAAAAGCGCCTGGCCAAGCTTCCGCAGGTCCGCACGTTCCTGCAGGGAGTTTGCCACATAGTCCCACCTTACAAGCGTCCGCTGGAACCCTGGGACCTTAACAGGGTGCTAACGGCTCTTCAGAAACCGCCTTTTGAGCCGCTGCGGGATGTCTCCTTATCGCGTCTTTCGCAGAAAGTGGCATTTCTAGTAGCAGTTACTTCACTCCGTAGAGTGTCGGAGCTTGCAGCACTGTCATGCAAAGCCCCCTTCTTGGTTTTTCACCAGGATAAGGTGGTTCTGCGTCCTGTTCCGGAATTTCTCCCTAAGGTGGTATCGCCTTTTCATCTCAATCAGGATATCACCTTACCTTCATTTTGCCCTAATCCAATTCACCGCTTTGAAAAGGATTTGCACTCATTAGATCTAGTGAGAGCACTCCGTTTCTACGTGTCTCGCACAGCGCCCCTGCGCAGTTCAGATGTGCTTTTTGTCCTTGTGGCTGGTCAGCGTAAGGGTTCGCAAGCTTCCAGGTCAACCTTGGCTCGGTGGATCAAGGAACCGATTCTTGAAGCTTACCGTTCTTCGGGGCTTCCGATTCCTTCGGGGCTGAAAGCCCATTCTACCAGAGCCGTGGGGGCGTCTTGTGCATTGCGGCACCAGGCAACGGCTCTACAAGTGTGTCAGGCAGCTACGTGGTCTAGTTTACACACTTTCACAAAGCACTATCAAGTGCATGCCTATGCTTCGGCAGATGCCAGTCTAGGTAGGCGAGTCCTTCAGGCGGCGGTGGCCCACCTGTAAGAGTGAGTCGTGTCGGCTCTTGTTATCGAGGTATTCTTTTACCCACCCAGGGACTGCTTTTGGACGTCCCAATTGTCTGGGTCTCCCAATGGAGCGACAAAGAAGAAGGGAATTTTGTTTACTTACCGTAAATTCCTTTTCTTCAGCGCTCTATTGGGAGACCCAGACGATTGGGGTATAGCTACTGCCCTCCGGAGGCCACACAAAGCACTACACTAAAAAGTGCAAGGCCCCTCCCCTTCTGGCTATACCCCCCCGTGGTATCACGGGTACTCCAGTTTTCAAGCTTTGTGCGAAGGAGGTCAGACATTCCATGCATAGCTCCACAGATTTTAGTCAGCAGTAGCTGCTGACTATTTCGGATGGAAGAAAAGAGGGCCCATATAGGGTTCCCAGCATGCTCCCTTCTCACCCGTGGATGGTGTTGTAAGGTTGAGGTACCTATTGCTGGTACAGGGGCTGGAGCCCCACATGCTGTTTTCCTTCCACATCCCCTTGTAGGGCTCTGTGGAAGTGGGATCCTGCCGGCCTCTAAGCTCTGACGCCGGGCTCCATCCACAGACCCATAGCACCTGGTGGATGCCGAGCAGGAGTACCATCAGGGACAAGGCCCTGCATCATACAGGTACTCTGTGTCCCCGGCAGGCACAGACACACTCCGGGCTGGCTGGGTGTTGTAGTGCGCCGGGGACCGTAACGCTAGAGCTAGTGTTCCTACAGTTTACTGGGGGACTTTTTTCTGTGTTGTGGGAACGCAGCGCCGACCCCCGCTGGACCGGCGGCGCTGCTGTGACTTTTAGTTCGCCGGGGACACGCCGACCGCGCTTTTACGGCGGTGGCGTTTATAAATCTAGTCCCCGGCTTTTGCGGCCTAGGACGCCGGCAGCTCCGATTCGTTCCCGCCCCCACCCTGTCAATCAGGGTAGGGGAGAGACGCTGTTTCACGGCAGCGACGAGGGCTGGAGCCTGATTTACATGCTCCAGCCCTCTCACTAGGCACAGAGGGAAGCAGGCTTCCCGCTCTTAGTCAGGAACGCCCAGGGCCCGCCCCCCCTCCTCTCTCAGGACGCCGGCAGCCATTACATGCATGTCTGGCTGGAGGAAGGACGCAAGGCTCTGGGAGACCTGGACTAGGGGGCTTTGGAGATCAC
Source organism: Anomaloglossus baeobatrachus (assembly GCF_048569485.1). Lineage (NCBI taxonomy): Eukaryota > Metazoa > Chordata > Amphibia > Anura > Aromobatidae > Anomaloglossus > Anomaloglossus baeobatrachus. Next base: position 489,803,382 of record NC_134354.1, read on the forward strand.
ACACCCGCTCTTAAGCGGGCGGTAAGCGGCTTTTCAGCTGGCCCCTCTAGTGCCTCAGTGTGTATTAGTGTACTGTGTCACTGGACATATATATATATTTCCTTATTGCTTGCACTGTGAGGTCGCTTCCTGGCTGTATACCCAGATCGCTCTGAGGAGGCAGCAACATGTCATCCACAAAACGCAAGGCTGCCAAGGCTAGGGCTGTGTACACTGCGTGTGCTGCATGTGGGGCTGCTCTACCAGCAGGCTCCAAGGACCCCCATTGTGTGCAATGCTCAGATCCGGTGCTGCTTCGCCAGCCGGAGTCAGGAGAGATAGTGACCAAGGCTGAGACGCCTGTAAGTCCTGCCCCGGTGTCAGGGACAGACTTTGCAGTTTTTGCTGATAATATGTCTGTGACTATGGCAAAAATCCTTGAAACTTTGCAATCCATGCCTGGGGCTCAGTCTATGGACACGGCGAGGTCTCTGTCCTCTAATCCCCCTCAGTTGGAATTAGTCCAGACTGCAAGGGGGTCCCCGGCTTCACAGGCTGAGTATTATGACTCAGATGATAGCCCCAGCCACCCTAAGCGAGCTCGCTGGGAAAGACCCTCAACGTCATCACACTGCTCAGGGTCTCAGCGCAATCAGTCGCTCTGTGATGCGTCTGATGAGAGTGATCAGGAGTCTTATCCTGGAACCCCTCTCAATCTGGATACCCCGGATGGGGACGCCATGGTAAACGATCTTATCTCAGCCATCAATAGACTGTTAGATATTTCTCCCCCAGCTCCTTCAGCAGAGGAGGCAGCTGCAGAGCAGGAGAAGTTTCGTTTTCTCTATCCCAAGCGTAAATTAAGTGCTTTCTTGGATCACTCTGACTTCAGAGAGTCAATCCAGAAACACGACGCTCATCCAGAAAGGCGTTTCTCTAAACGTTCTAAGGATACACGTTTTCCTTTCCCCCCTGATGTGGTCAAGCGCTGGACCCAGTGTCCAAAAGTTGACCCCCCGATTTCCAAACTTGCAGCTAGATCCATAGTTGCAGTGGAGGATGGCGCTTCACTTAAGGATGCCAATGACAGACAGATGGACCTCTGGTTAAAATCTGTCTATGAAGCTATCGGCGCGTCGTTTGCTCCAGCATTCGCAGCCGTATGGGCACTCCAAGCTATTTCAGCAGGGTTAGCAAAAGTGGATGCTATCTTACATCCAGCGGTGCCGCAAGTGGCGTCCCTTACCTCGCAGATGTCCGCGTTTGCGTCTTACGCTATCAATGCGGTCCTAGAATCTACCAGCCGCACCTCAATGGCGTCCGCCAATTCGGTAGTTTTGCGCAGAGCCTTGTGGTTAAAGGACTGGAAAGCAGATGCTGGTTCCAAAAAATGTTTAACCAGCCTGCCTTTATCTAGAGATAGACTGTTTGGCGAGCCATTGGCTGACATCATTAAACAGTCCAAGGGTAAAGACTCTTCTTTGCCCCAGCCCAGATCAAGCAAACCTCAGCAGAAAAGATGGCAGCAGAAGTTTCAGTCCTTTCGAGGTTCGGGCAAGACACAATGCTCCTCGTCCAAAGGGACTCAGAGGACGCAAAGAAGCTCAGATTCCTGGCGGGCTCACGCGCGCCCCAAGAAAGCAAATGGAGGAACCGCTTCCAAAGCGGCTACCTCATGACTTCCAGCTCCCCCCCTCCGCATCTCCGGTCGGGGGCAGGCTCTCCCGCTTTTCCGTCATTTGGATGTCACAGGTCAAAGACCGGTGGGTGACAGACATTTTGTCTCGCGGGTACAGAATCGAGTTCAGTTCTCGTCCTCCAGCTCGGTTCTTCAGAACCTCCCCACATCCAGACCGAGCAGATGCCCTGCTGCAGGCGGTGGACTCCCTAAGAGCGGAAGGAGTAGTGGTTCCTGTACCGCCTCAGGAACAAGGGAGAGGGTTTTACTCCAATCTCTTTGTGGTTCCAAAAAAGGACGGCTCGTTCCGTCCTGTTCTGGATCTAAAGCTGCTCAACAAACATGTGCACGCCAGGCGGTTCCGGATGGAAACCCTCCGCTCTGTCGTGGCCTCAATGTCTCAAGGAGACTTCCTTGCCTCAATAGACATCAAGGATGCTTATCTCCACGTGCCAATTGCTACAGAACATCAACGTTTTCTACGTTTTGTGATAGGAAACGAACATCTTCAGTTCGTAGCTCTGCCATTCGGTCTGGCGACAGCCCCACGGGTTTTCACCAAGGTCATGGCGGCAGTGGTAGCGGTCTTGCACTCTCAGGGACACTCGGTGATCCCTTACCTAGACGATCTACTTGTCAAGGCACCCTCTCTAGAGGCATGCCAACTCAGTCTACATGCTACACTGCAGACTCTACAGACGTTCGGATGGATCATCAACTTTCCAAAGTCGAATCTGTCTCCGACACAGTCACTAACGTATCTTGGCATGGAGTTCCATACTCGAGCAGCGAGAGTGAAGCTTCCGCTGAACAAGCAGCGGTCACTACAGACAGGGGTGCAATCCCTCCTTCAGGGCCAGTCGCACCCCTTACGGCGCCTCATGCACTTCCTCGGGAAGATGGTGGCAGCCATGGAAGCAGTTCCCTTTGCGCAGTTTCATCTGCGTCCACTTCAATGGGACATTCTCCGCCAATGGGACGGGAAGTCAACGTCCCTGGACAGGAAAGTCTCTCTTTCCCAGACGGCCAAGGACTCTCTACAATGGTGGCTCCTTCCCACCTCATTGTCTCAGGGAAGATCCTTCCTGCCCCCATCCTGGGCAGTGGTCACGACAGATGCGAGTCTGTCAGGGTGGGGAGCAGTGTTTCTCCACCACAGGGCTCAGGGGACGTGGACTCCGCAGGAGTCCACCCTTCAGATCAATGTTCTGGAAATCAGAGCAGTGTATCTTGCCCTACTAGCCTTCCAGCAGTGGTTGGAAGGAAGGCAGATCCGAATTCAGTCGGACAACTCCACAGCGGTGGCATACATCAACCACCAAGGGGGGACACGCAGTCGGCAAGCCTTCCAGGAAGTCCGGCGGATTCTGATGTGGGTGGAAGCCACGGCCTCCACCATATCCGCAGTTCACATCCCCGGCGTAGAAAACTGGGAAGCAGACTTCCTCAGTCGCCAGGGCATGGACGCAGGGGAATGGTCCCTTCACCCGGACGTGTTTCAGGAAATCTGTCGCCGATGGGGAGTGCCGGACGTCGACCTAATGGCGTCCCGGCACAACAACAAGGTCCCGGCATTCATGGCGAGGTCGCGCGATCAAAGAGCTCTGGCGGCAGACGCATTGGTTCAAGATTGGTCGCAGTTCCGGCTCCCATACGTCTTTCCACCTCTGGCACTCTTGCCCAGAGTGTTACGCAAGATCAGATCCGATTGCAGCCGCGTCATACTCGTCGCCCCAGACTGGCCGAGGAGATCGTGGTATCCGGATCTGTGGCATCTCACGGTCGGTCGACCGTGGTCACTGCCAGACCGACCAGACTTACTGTCCCAAGGGCCGTTTTTCCATCAGAATTCTGCGGCCCTGAACCTGACTGTGTGGCCATTGAGTCCTGGATCCTAGCGTCTGCAGGATTATCTCAAGGAGTCGTAGCCACAATGAGACAAGCTAGGAAGTCAACGTCTGCTAAGATCTACCACAGAACGTGGAAGATTTTCTTATCTTGGTGCTCTGCACAGAGAGTATCCCCTTGGCCATTTGCATTGCCCACCTTTCTTTCCTTCCTGCAATCGGGGTTGGAAAAGGGCTTGTCGCTCAGCTCCCTTAAAGGGCAAGTCTCGGCACTGTCGGTGTTTTTTCAGAAGCGTCTAGCACGTCTTCCTAAGGTGCGCACGTTCCTACAGGGGGTCTGTCATATTGTGCCCCCGTACAAGCGGCCGTTAGATCCATGGGATCTGAACAGAGTACTTGTTGCTCTGCAAAAGCCGCCCTTCGAGCCTCTAAAGGACATTTCCTTTTCTCGCCTGTCACAGAAAGTGGCGTTTCTTGTCGCGATCACATCGCTTCGGCGAGTGTCTGAGCTGGCAGCTTTGTCATCCAAGGCTCCTTTCCTGGTGTTCCACCAGGACAAGGTAGTGCTGCGCCCCATTCCGGAGTTTCTCCCTAAGGTCGTATCCTCGTTTCATCTTAATCAGGATATATCCTTGCCTTCCTTTTACCCTCATCCGGTTCACCGGTATGAAAAGGACTTACGTTTGCTAGATCTGGTGAGAGCACTCAGAATCTACATTTCCCGAACGGCGCCCATGCGCCGTTCCGATGCTCTTTTTGTCCTTGTCGCTGGTCCGCGCAAGGGATTGCAGGCTTCTAAAGCCACCCTGGCTCGATGGATCAAAGAACCAATTCTAGAGGCCTACCGCTCTGCGGGGCTTCCGGTTCCTTCAGGGCTAAAAGCCCACTCAACCAGAGCCGTGGGTGCGTCCTGGGCATTACGACACCAGGCTTCGGCTCAACAGGTGTGCCAGGCAGCTACCTGGTCGAGTCTGCACACTTTCACCAAGCATTATCAGGTGCATACCTATGCTTCGGCGGATGCCAGCTTAGGTAGAAGAGTCCTGCAGGCGGCAGTGACATCCCCGTAGGGGAGGGCTGTTTTTTTTTTGCAGCTCTAACATGAGGTGTTTCTTTACCCACCCAGGGACAGCTTTTGGACGTCCCAATCGTCTGGGTCTCCCAATAGAGCGCTGAAGAAGAAGGGAATTTTGTTACTTACCGTAAATTCCTTTTCTTCTAGCTCTTATTGGGAGACCCAGCACCCGCCCTGTTGTCCTTCGGGATTTTTTTGTTGTTTGCGGGTACACATGTTGTTCATGTTGAACGGTTTTTTCGGTTCTCCGATGTTTCTCGGAGTTAATTTGTTTAAACCAGTTATTGGCTTCCTCCTTCTTGCTTTGGCACTAAAACTGGAGTACCCGTGATACCACGGGGGGGTATAGCCAGAAGGGGAGGGGCCTTGCACTTTTTAGTGTAGTGCTTTGTGTGGCCTCCGGAGGGCAGTAGCTATACCCCAATCGTCTGGGTCTCCCAATAAGAGCTAGAAGAAAAGGAATTTACGGTAAGTAACAAAATTCCCTTCTTCTTCTAGCTCCTATTGGGAGACCCAGACAATTGGGTGTATAGCTTCTGCCTCCGGAGGCCACACAAAGTTATTACACTTTAAAAAGTGTAACCCCGCCCCTCTGCTATACACCCTCCCGTGCATCACGGGCCCATCAGTTTTGGTGCCAAAGCAGGAAGGAGGAAACTTATAAATTGGTCTAAGGTAAATTCAATCCGAAGGATGTTCGGAGAACTGAAACCATGAACCAAAGAACAATTGAACATGAACAACATGTGTACACAAAAGAACAACAGCCCGAAGGGAACAGGGGCGGGAGCTGGGTCTCCCAATAGGAGCTAGAAGAAAAGGCTAGTTGTTTTTTTGTGTACACATGTTGTTCATGTTCAATTGTTTCATGGTTTTCAGTTCTCCGAACATCCTTCGGATTGAATTTACCTTAAACCAATTTATAAGTTTCCTCCTTCCTGCTTTTGCACCAAAACTGAGGAGCCCGTGATGCACGGGAGGGTGTATAGGCAGAGGGGAGGGGTTACACTTTTGAGTGTAATACTTTGTGTGGCCTCCGGAGGCAGAAGCTATACACCCAATTGTCTGGGTCTCCCAATAGGAGCTAGAAGAAAAGGAATTTACGGTAAGTAAACAAAATTCCCTTCTTCCCTTTTGTTTTGGCATAACATTAAATACGGCCTAATAGAGCATAGGATTATCAGTGCTGTTTACTAAGTGCCTAGTAATACAATGGGTGCTGTTGGTCCCATATTCTCTTGATCAGGTAGTTGAGGTAGAGTGGGTGTCCTGACAATTAGTATCACACAGCCATAATATTATGACATTTCCTAGTGATTTAACATAACCTTACATTCAGATGTGGGCAATTTTCCATTTGAATTTGTTAAAAATCTGCATCATACATACGTTATAATCTAGTGAATGGGTTTTAGTAAGTCCCATTCTCACCTACAAGGGTAGGGCAGAATTAAGAAGGATACTCCATAACACCATACGACCAAAAATGTGGGTGTTGTTTGGTAGCCATATACCCCACATTGCACAACTCGGGAACAATAATTAAAAGAGAAACAAAACGAGTTTTTAAAGTGCAAAAATCTAATACATTTATTAGAAAACAAGTGATGAGGATCCATAAAATGATCGAATCAATATTTTAAAAGATGTTACCACTTCACTGGATGGCAGGTGACATGGTTAAGGGTTAGTTATGATCCTTGCAGGATGCCACCATTACATTTTAGTACAAATTTCATAGACCTAGTGTACACTTACATATGTTGCAGCACACAATTCAGGATACAGCATAATACACCCATAGCTGGGGCTGATAACATGGAACAATAGCTTTTTACATGGTTGTTAAACATGCATGAATCAGCCCACAATTCCCATGTGCACACCACCAACCAGGATATAATACCTCAGAAACGCCCTACGTACGTTTCAATTATTGGGGTCACCAATCTTCATCAGGGGGATAGAGAGGTAGTCTAACCTTCAAGACCGCCGGTTTTATGTGCAGATAAAACCGGCGGTCTTGAAGGTTGGACTACCTCTCTATCCCCCTGCTGTGACGATCTCCTGCTCTCCTGACGTTAGCACTGTCACTGCCTTCTATTGCCGGCCGCGTTCTCACATCCCGTCTCGCGGGCGGGTCGAGATTGTCACTAGTGGTGACGTCACGGGCTCTCGCGATACTGCTGAGAATGCGGCGGGCATAGAAGTCAGTGACAGTGCTGACGTCAGGAGTGCAGGAGATCGTCACTGCAGGTAATGATCTCATCTAACCTCCTGATGGCAGTGCTCGTCATCCCCTGCAGTGACCTGGGCTGACCTATTGATGTTAGCTCAGGTCACTGCACTGCTCTCCCAGCCAATGGGGAACATTCTGTTCTTCATTCACTGGGACAGTGACTATGGTTTGGATCTTCGTGGGACTCCCTTATTGGATTACACAGTCACCCGAATTTGATTGTTTTAAATAAATTGGTGAAAGAGGGAATGTTTTGGGGAGTGGTTTTTTTCAAATAAAACTTTTTTTGTTGTCTTTTTATTATTACTGACTGGGTTGGTGATGCCAGGTATCTGATAGACGCGTGACATCACTAACCCCAGGGCTTGATGCCAGGTGACATTACACATCTGGCATCAACCCCATATATTACCCAGTTTGCCACCGCACCAGGGCAATGGGATGAGTTGGGGCAAAGCGCCAGGATTGGCACATCCAATGGATGCGCCACTTCTGGGGCGGCTGTGGCCTGCTATTTTTAAGCTCGGTAGTGTCCAATAACAGTGGACCTCCCTAGTCTGAGAATACCATACCACAGCTGTCTGCTTTACCTTTGCTGGTGATCTAATTTGGGGGGGGGCCCACGTTTTTTGTTTTAAATTATTTATTTAATTTAAAATAACAGTGTGGGGTGCCCTCAGTTTTGGATTACAAGCCAAGGTGAAGCTGCCAGCTGTCGCATGCAGGCTGCAGCTGTCTGCTTTACCCTAACTGGCTACAAAAGATAGGGGGGGACCCCACGTCGTTTTTTTTAATTTTTTGTTTTTGGCTAAATATAAGGCTAAGCACCCTTTAGTGCCACATGAAAGTCACTAAAGGGTGCCAGCTTAGAATATGCAGGGAGGTGGGACATTATATAGGTCTTTCTCATCTATTATCTATCTATTCATCTATCCATCTTTCTATCTATCCATTATCTATCTATCGATTATCTAGATTATTTATTGCTGTAAAAGCATTAAAAAACGCAGGGACCAACCTGAAAAAAACGCACGTGCGTTATTTGTGCGTTTTTTAACGCAGGTGCGCTAATTCTTCACTCAAGAAATTTCTTTAGAAAAATAATTTTTCTAGTGTGAACATAGCCTAAAAACTCGTTTTTATTTCTTTTTTGAAGGGTAGGACAGAAGTCTGAGCAGCTTTAAGCCGATGCTGCTGACTTTTTCTTAAAGACTTTGTATGTCCAATATATTGCAGCTTTGACACCTATTTTGCCCTTAGGTGTTATAAAAGGTTAAAGTTATGGGAAAACCCACAAACTCGTGGAGATATCCAGCAAGTCTGAACATTGCACTTTTAATCTTGTGTGTAAAATATGAATAACTTTTACTCTTGTGTTGCAGGCAGCAAAGGTTGGCTCAGTGGCAAGCAACGCAAATCAAAAATAAATTTGGGGAGGTGTTGGAGATCTCTGGACAGGACTATGTGCAAGAAGTAACGAAAGCTAGTAAAGACCTTTGGGTGGTTTTACATCTTTACAAACAAGGGTAAGTATTGCCTTTTTTTTTTTTTTTTTTCTGTTCCAATTTGTGATCACTGACAGCCAATCGTGGTACTCAAAGGGATAATTCATTTTAGCAACAACTATTCCCAGGCCTGTGGTGTGTTCCAACTGCACTTCTGTCAGTGAGTTCAGAGAGTCAACTGAAAAGCTGTCATTAATCCTTTCCTGCCTTACTAATTTAACCCCTTCATGACATCCACCGTATATGTACAGTGTTTCGATCTCTGCTCCCAAATGCGGCATCAGTAGGTGTCTATGTATCATAGGTGACAACCTGCTGTAACGCGCAAAATCGGTGCTAGCACTAATCGCTGGTGTTTAACCCCTCTGATGCCATTCTCAATAGCAACAGAGGCATTTATGTACTTGTAGAGATGGGGCGCTCCCTCTTTCCTTCCAACTGCACAACACAATTTAAATCGTGTTGTGTCGATGGTCTTCAAGATGACCCCCGGGATGAATAATGGCCGTGGGGTCACTCAGGTATGGTAGCCTATGAGGTCCTGCCTGGAGCAGAATTTGATACCTCCTGCCTGTGTCTGATTCAGTGATTAATGCCCTGCAATGATAAAAGCATTGGATCTGCAATCAGACAAGGGAAAGATGACGTCCCATCCTAGGGCAAGGTAACATTTTAAAAAAAAAAGTTGTCAAAATGTAAAAAAATACAAAATAAAGAACAATTTTTTTTTTTTTTATAGCAATTAATACATATATGTAAACAAAAAAATAATGTATACATATTTGGTATTGCTGTATCTGAAACATCCCAATCTATAAAACTGTCACACAAATTGGCCAAAAATGCTTATTCTTTATACCGCCAAAAAAAGGGGAATAAAACGCGATTATAAAGTCAAATATAAATAAAAATGGTATCACTCAAAACATCACTGTGGACTCTTATCTGACCTATGATCTGGGGATGTCATTATTTTTAAGTGTGCATAAAAACATAGTCAACCACAGTTCAATTCTGAGCGCCACAGTGAACCTAAACTGCAGCTTACCTAAAGATGTTTGGCATTTTTGTAGCGATTAGAACCCGCTTAATTTAGGGGGTGAGTGTCTCCAGAAGCTCAAGCTGGGCAAAATATCGTCTAAAATTGACCACTAACACGAAGTACAATCTCAGAATCACTGGAGTCCGTTGATGTGTTAGAGTTATTGCCTCATAAAGTGACACTGGCCAGCATTGAAAAAATTGGCCTGGGGAGTGAAGCGCATTCCCTCTCCCAACCTGCTAAATACTGCGATTGATATCGATCGCAGTATTTAGTGGGTTAAACAGGCTCCTGGTTGAGCGTCCGGGCTTAACCTTCACGTAAGCCCATCTTCTGGTGGTGATCGTGTGTGTGCAATCACTGATATTTCCAAGGTTGTGAAGGGGTTAATACTCTAGGTGACGTACATAAATTTGCTTCATCTGGACAAGAGAAATAGGGATTCATTTTATGGTAAATACTATTAATAAAGTGTGGGACTCTTTGTATTTTTTTTCCCTGGATAAAAAAGTATAACAAGAGTCCCACACTTCCAATAAATTTGGATGTCTGTGCCACAAACTGAATCATACATTGATTTATAATACAGCTCACCTGTCAGCGCTAGCTTGAATGCAGAGAGGTGGGCAGGATTATGGGCGTGGGGAGCAGTGAATATTCATTCTCTCTAATAGCTGGCACACGCATTAACCCCAACTGCAACTAAAATGCAACCCCCCCCTTTTTTTTTTTTTTTCTTCTTTCCTTCCAGTGGGGGGGGGGATTGTGTCTTAGGCTTTGTGCGCACTAGAAATGTGAAGTTTCTCAAGAAAATTTCTTGAGAAACTTCTGGGAGTGGAAGATTTCCGGACCTCCGGAAAAAATCCGCACCAAGTCCGCGGTAAATCCGCATGCGGATTTGCCTCGGATTAGCCGCGATTTTCCCGCAGGTTGTTCCCTGCGGATTTTGCAGGCTGTACTGCAGAAATCCGCAGGTACCTGTGGAAAAGAATTGACATGCTCATTTTCTCAAGAAATTTTCTTAACAAAATCTTCTCAAGGAAATTTCTTGAGAAAAATCTGCAGCGTGCGCACAGCTATTTTTTTTTCTCATAGGATTTGCTGGGAAATGTCTGCACAAAGATTGCAGACATTTCTCAAGAAATTTCCGCAGCAAATCCGCGGGTAAAACGGCCTAGTGCGCACATAGCCTTATAGTCCAAAAAATGCAGATTGCAAAATGGCATACTGTAACATGTAAGATTATCATTTGCATATGCTGTCTATCCTCGACTTGTTCTATAATGAACATTTTTCACATGTCTGTTTTCTAGAATTCCTCTTTGCACGTTAATAAACCAACATCTATCTGCTCTCGCGAGAAAGTTTAAAGATGTGAAATTTGTGAAATCCATTTCAACCACCTGCATACCGAACTACCCTGACAAGAACCTTCCTACCATCTTTGTTTATCTTGAAGGGGACATCCGTGCTAGCTTTATAGGACCTCTGCTTTTTGGTGGAATGAATCTAACGCAGGATGGTAAGTAAAGGATCAATGACCATGCCAGAAGAGGTTATCTAGGAAGGTGTTTTTAAATAAACAAACTATGACTAATTCCCAACTGGTTTGGTAGTGATAATGTCATGGCCATCAATTGCTCCAGTAGTGCAGACACATGAATGATTGGCTGCAGTAATTATGTGAATGAAGGATGTGACATCACTGCAGGGGCAGCTGGGAATGAATAGGTTTGCCATGGATTTTTTATTTTAACACCTTTTCCTACCTTTAGCACTTGTTTGCGGAATCCTAGACAATTTCTATAAATCCCTGTTGAGATTGCTAATCTTAAAGATTCTCAAGCAACTTTGCAATTTGTTTCTTAAATTTGTTCTCAAGAGTGGTGGGAGTTTTATTTCTATGATGTACTGCTCAATGCTTGGGTTACTGCCAACCTCTGCAGTCTCAATGGTGCTGGTCTCCTTGGCAAGGAGCAAAGCACTCCTTTGATGTGTAGGCATCGGAGTGTGCACAGTTCTTGCCGGTGGCATAACCATGTTGCTGGGCCAAACTGTCACTCAAACAGGACCAAACCACCCAAGACAAGTGTTTTGAGCTGGGATTCAGGCGAGCAGTATGGATCTGAAAACCAATATAGAGCACACCTTTTAAGCATAAAAGGATCTATATTTCTGTAGGAAGACAGGTTTATTTGCATCTTTGAAATATGTAGATTGTTTTTGCCATTATTTCATAGTTACATACATTAAAAAAAGACTTGAGTCCATCAAGATCAATCTTCACTCACTAATCATACATTCTTTTTCAGTAAATTACCCACAATGTTGTGTGCACTGAGGAAATCATCCAGTCCTTTTTTAAAAGCTGTTATAGTATCTGCCATTACTACCTCTTGTGGTAGGGCATCCCACAGCCTGACTGCTCTAACTGTAAAGAACCCTTTCCTATTTAGCCGCCGGAATCTCCTTTCTTCTAGCCATAGCGAGTGCCTCCTGGTCCTTAGAAGAAATTTAAAAAAAAAGTAGTCTATACTAAGCTAAACAAACCCAACTTTTCCCACCTCTCATCATATTAGAATCCTTTTCATTCCATAATCTAGTTGAAATGCTTCTAACTTCCTAATATCCTTTTTAAAATATGGAGGCCAAAATTAGGTATCAGTACATTAGGATCACAAGATCTAATCCCTCTATTTATACACCCTAAAATCTTGTTTGCTTTTGCAGCTGCTGCTTGACATTGAGTGCTGCTGCTCCGCTTATTTGTAATGAGAATACCCAAGGTCTTCTCCTGTTCTGTAGTCCCGACTTTCCTTCCATTTAATGTATACGCAGTTATAGGATTACTCCGTCCTAGGTGCATTACTTTACATTTATCAACATTAAATCTCATTTGCCAAGTATCTGCCCATTCCGACATCCTATCCAGATCTTTTTGTAAAATTGTAGTGTCATGGTCCGTTTTTAATATCTTATATAGTTTGGTGTCATTAGCAAAGATTGACACTTTACTATCAATCCCATCCACAAGGTCATTAATAGAGATTAACCCCTTCACGACCTCCACTGGTCATGTACAGTGCTGCGGTAGGTGTGTCTCCTGCAAATGGCCATATATGTACAGCAGTACGATAACGCCCGTTCATATGTGGCGCTGATGAGAACACCGTGCTGAAACGCCCATGATTGGTGCTAGCATCAATCGCGGGAGTTTAACCCTCTCATGCCACTGTCAATAGTGACACTGGCATTGATCCACTCATCATATGGAAGGATGTCAAAAATGAAAACAATTTATGATCTGCTGTTGATTTGTCCATTTTTCCTCCCAAAGATCGCAGTAAGGCTTGACACCTATTTAACTTGTGCTCTACGCTGAACGCTTACATCGGGGTTTCCATGTAAATCTCTGAAATATGTGAAGATTCCCTATAATGTAAAAGATGGAGATAGTGGACTTTGTCCTATGATCCCATTGTGTCAGTGTGCATAAAAGTGAGGTCGACCACAGTTTTGGACACTTTTGAAAAGGACACCGCTGAACAGAGGCCAGACTGAGTCCAGAGTACCTATGCTGACTCACTATAGTGACTGGATCCCTCGGGGTTTTCATCTGACCCACACTATTGGCACCAATCCCGTTAGATGAGAATCTAAGATGAGATACGGCAGTCTGTCAATTACTGAACTCAATTCCCTCTGTTTCTGTGGATGAATGAGATCAGGCCCGGGGGATTTGTCAGTATTTAATGTGCTCAGATGCGAGCGTACTTCTTGTGTTTTTTAAATTACAGTTGTTATATCCAGTAGAGAACTTTTTGATTTTTGCTTTGCTGAATGATCCCTGGACAGTCGGCTCATTGTAGATTTTCAGATGTAAAGTGCCTTTTCTTTATCGTTCCTTTGGGAGACCCAGACCATGGGTGTTTAGCTTCTGCCTCCGGAGGACACACAAAGTACTACACTTAAAAGTGTAGCTCCTCCCTCTGAGCTTATACACCCCCTGTTGAGCAGACTCGCTTTGTGTTCAGGAGGCATACATCCACACATGCATTCTCATATGATTATTCCTTTTGGAATGAGATTGAAGAGTGGGGTCCACGTCTGGACCCCCGGCATGTCCCTTCTCACCCCACTGTGTCGGCGGTGTTGTTAAGGTTGATTTCCAAGGCTGGAGCCTTACATGCCACGCTCCTTCACCATCCCTCCTGGGCTCTGGCTTGAAGTGGGAGCCAGCACGGTCTCCATGCTTGGCAGGAGACCGGTCTCCATGCTTGGCGGGAGACCGGTCTCCATCCGCAGCCCTTCAGGACCCTGCTGGACCGGAGCACTCATCCCCAGGGACATGGCCCTGCGTCTCAGCAAGCTAAGTACCTGAGACGTTTAGTTTTCCGGGTCCCTGTACTTTATTGTTGTGGGAGAGTGTGCTGATTGTGTTTTCTGACATTTCCGGCGGGTTCTCTGGCTCTCGCCTGAGAACCGCGCCGATGGTGCCTGCGCGCCGGCCGCGCCGCTCAAATTTAGGCCCCGGCTTAGCCGGAGGCCTAGTTTCGGTTTCACTGACCTCGCCTGTCTCTCATGCAGAGGGACAGGCTCGGCTCTGCCCGGCGGCCGTTCTGCACAGGGGAGGGACACTCCCCACTGCAGTGTGTGTCCCCTCCCCTGTAGGTCTCTCTGGCCCTCCAGTTCCCGCTCCTCAAGCAAGTCCCGCCCCCTCTCTTCGCTCCGGCGGCCATTTTCTCAGCGTTCTCTCTGCGATCAGCATTGCAGCGCTGGTCTGCAGCATCTCTGCTGAGGTGCTGTGCTTGTGGGTCCGGGCTTCGGGATCTGGAGGGCACACAACACCGCTCCAGCGGTCTGGTAAGCCACAACCGGTCTCCGGTTGTGGACCTCTGTTTATACTCTCTGGGGTTCATTCTGTGGCAGAGCCCCCACTCCAGCAGCATGTCTCACACGAGGAGCAAGGCTCCAAAGCTTTATTCAGTATGCACTGCATGTAAGCTCCTGCTGCCTGAACCGAGCACCTATCCACATTGTGATGCCTGCTCTAACCTGGCGGTGCCTCAGCCTGGAGTCTCACCCCCACTGGTCTCTCAGGCTGTTCCTGCTCCTGTGGCTGAACCCCCGGCTTGGGTAGAAGCCTTTTCTAGGTCTATCTCCCAGTCTTTTGCTGACTCCATGGGACTTCTGTCCAGGACTTTGCTGAACATGCATCAGCCCCCTTCACAGGGTGCCTCTGCTGCTAGGGGTCTCTCAGGACCGGAGCTCACAGAGGATTCATCATCTGGTCCCAGACCCCGTCCTCCTAAGAAGTGACGCAGGGTCCCCTCTCCTTCCTCGTCCCGCGGCTCTGATTCAGGAGCTGACTCGCAGGATGAGGAGGATGCCTTTACGGGGGGCTCGGAGGTTAACTCCATGTACCCCATTGATCTGTCCGAAAGTGACTCAGATGTTAGTGATTTGATTGCTTCCATTAATTCTGTACTGGATCTCAATCCGCCAGTATCAGAGGAGCAACCCTCTCTGGCAGAAAAGCACCAGTTTACCTCGCCTAAGAGAGTAAAGAGTGTGTTCTTTAACCACTACAGTTTTCAGGCCGCTGTGACCAAGCCCAGGGCCTGTCCTGACAAACGCTTCCCAAAGCGTGGTTCTGATGACCGCTTTCCCTTTCCACCTGAGGTGGTCAAGGAGTGGGCTCATTCCCGAAAGGTAGACCCCCCGGTGTCTAGACTCTCAGCCCGGACCGTTGTGTCAGTGGCTGATGGCACCTCCCTTAAGGATTCCACTGACCGCCAGATTGACCTTCTGGCCAAATCTGTATATGAAGCGGCGGGGGCCTCGTTCTCCCCGACTTTTGCAGCAGTGTGGGCTCTCAAAGCCATCTCTGCTTCTCTAGAGGGGATGCATTCCCTCGCCAGGGAATCTATGCCCGAAATGGTTACCTTAACTTCCCAAGCTTCAGCTTTTTCATCCTATGCCATGTCTGCCATGCTGGAGGCTTCTCACCGCACTGCGGTGGCTTCGGCTAATTCCCTCGCTATCCGCAGGATCTTGTGGCTTCGAGAGTGGAAGGCAGATGCTTCTTCAAAGAAGTACCTTGCTGGGCTCCCTTTTGCTGGGTCCCGGCTGTTCGGTTAACAGCTGGATGAAATTATTAAGGAAGCTACTGCCGGGAAGAGTACTTCCATGCCACAAACCAAAACCAGGAAACCTGTCCAGGGTAGGAATCAGTTGAGGTTTCGTTCCTTTCGTTCCTCCAACTGGTCGTCCTCTAAGCCCTCGGCCTCGTCCACTAACTCAGCCAAGGACCAGAAATCCAACTGGCGCCCAAAAGCGCGTCCACAGAAGACCGCAGGAGGTGCTGCCGCTAAGGCAGCCTCCTCGTGACTATCTGTCAGCGCCAGCATCGTCCTTAGTCGGTGGCAGGCTCTCCCACTTTGGCGACGCGTGGTTTCAACACGTCTCCGATCAGTGGGTGAGGGATATCATCTCCCACGGCTACAGGATAGAATTCTCTTCCAGCCCGCCAAACAGATTTTTTCTCTCAACTCCCCCCTGCTCCAAGGCCGCCACCTTCTCGCAGGCCGTGGCATCCTTGCAGGCCAACGGGGTAATTGTACCGGTTCCCGCCCGGGAACGGTTCAGAGGTTTCTACTCAAATCTCTTCCTAGTTCCCAAAAAGGACGGTTCCTTCCGGCCCATCCTGGATCTCAAGCTTCTCAACAAGCATGTTCAGGTGCGGCACTTTCGCATGGAGTCCCTGCGATCAGTCATTGCTTCAATGACCCAAGGGGATTTCCTGGCATCCATCGACATCAGAGATGCCTATCTGCATGTGCCAATTGCAGTTTCACACCAGCGTTGGCTACGTTTTGCAATCGGAGAAGATCATTTCCAATTCGTGGCTCTCCCCTTCGGGTTGGCCACAGCTCCTTGGGTATTCACCAAGGTCATGGCAGCAGTGATTGCGGTCCTGCACCTACAGGGGTTGGCAGTGATTCCTTACCTGGACGATCTTCTAGTCAAGGCTTCATCCAGCGCGGACTGTCAGCGGAGTGTCTCACTCACTCTTGCCACTCTAGCCCAATTCGGGTGGCTTGTCAATCTTCCCAAATCCACTCTGACTCCGACCCAGAGTCTCACGTACCTAGGGATGCAGTTCGAGACTTTGCCGGCACTTGTGAAGTTGCCCTTAGTCAAACAGCAGTCCCTCCAACTGGCGGTGCGCTCTCTGCTGAGGCCCCGCCGTTATTCCCTCAGGCACCTGATGCAGGTGCTGGGTCAAATGGTGGCGTCAATGGAGGCTGTTCCCTTTGCCCAGTTCCATCTGCGTCCCCTGCAGCTGGACATTCTCCGCTGTTGGGACAAGCGGCCTTCCTCCTTGCACAGGTTAGTGGCTCTGTCGCCACAGACTAGGAGCTCTCTTCAGTGGTGGCTTCGGCCCCTCTCTCTGTCCCAGGGGCGCTCCTTCCTGGCCCCGTCCTGGGTGATCCTCACCACGGATGCCAGTCTATCCGGCTGGGGAGCGGTATGTCTCCACCACAGAGCGCAGGGCACTTGGACTCCGTCCGAGTCAGCCCTTTCGATCAATGTGCTGGAAACCAGAGCCGTGCTTCTGGCTCTCCTAGCTTTTCACCACCTGTTGGCGGGCAGACACATCCGAGTCCAGTCAGACAACGCGACAGCGGTTGCCTACATCAATCACCAAGGCGGGACACGCAGCCGCCTGGCAATGTTGGAGGTTCAACGCATCCTTCAATGGGCAGAGGACTCCAAGTCCACCATATCCGCAGTCCACATCCCAGGCGTGGAAAACTGGGAGGCAGATTATCTCAGCCGTCAAACCGCGGACAGAGGCGAGTGGTCCCTGCACCCGGCAGTGTTTCAGTCAATCTGCCGCAAATGGGGCACTCCGGACGTGGACCTAATGGCATCCCGTCACAACAACAAAGTTCCGGTTTACGTGGCTCGCTCCCACGATCCTCAGGCATTCGCCGCGGACGCTCTGGTTCAAGACTGGTCCCAGTTTCGTCTGTCCTACGTGTTTCCCCCTCTAGCTCTCTTGCCCAGAGTCCTGCGCAAGATGAGAATGGAGGGCCGTCGAGTCATCCTCATTGCACCGGACTGGCCCAGGCGAGCTTGGTACCCAGACCTGCTCCATCTGTCCGTAGAGGTGCCGTGGCATCTCCCGGACCGTCCAGACCTTCTCTCACAAGGTCCGTTTTTTTGCCTGAATTCTGCGGCTCTCAAATTGACGGCGTGGCTCTTGAGTCCTGGATCTTGACGGCTTCTGGTATTCCTCCGGAAGTCATCTCCACTATGACTCGGGCCCATAAGTCTTCCTCCGCCAAGATCTATCACAGGACTTGGAAAACTTTCCTGACCTGGTGTCGCTCTTCCGGCCATCCTCCTTGGCCATTCTCCTTGCCGACCCTTCTGTCCTTTCTACAGTCCGGTCTGCAGCTAGGACTGTCCCTCAACTCTCTCAAGGGACAAGTCTCAGCTCTGTCAGTGCTGTTCCAGCGGCGTCTCGCCCGCCTGGCTCAGGTCCGCACCTTCATGCAGGGCGCGTCTCACATCATTCCGCCTTACCGGCGGCCCTTGGATCCCTGGGACCTTAATTTGGTTTTCACGGTTTTGCAGAAACCCCCCTTTGAGCCTCTTAGGGAGGTTTCTTTGTTTCGTCTTTCACAGAAAGTGGCCTTTCTGGTGGCCATAACGTCCCTCAGGAGAGTCTCCGATTTGGCTGCGCTCTCTTCGGAGTCACCTTTTTTGGTCTTTCATCAAGACAATGTGGTTCTCCGTCCGACTCCGGACTTTCTTCCAAAGGTGGTCTCTCCTTTCCACCTTAACCAGGACATTACCTTACCTTCCTTTTGTCCGGCTCCCGTTCATCGCTTTGAAAAAGCGCTGCATACTCTGGATCTGGTGCGTGCTCTCCGGATCTATCTGTCTCGCACCGCTGCTCTTAGGCGGTGCACTTCTCTTTTTGTGCTAACCACAGGTCGGCGCAAGGGCCTTTCTGCTTCTAAGCCGACCTTAGCCCGTTGGATTAGGTCGACCATTTCGGACGCCTACCAGTGTTCTCAGGTGCCTCCCCCGCCAGGGATCAAGGCACACTCGACCAGAGCTGTCGGTGCCTCTTGGGCTTTGAGGCACCAGGCTACAGCTCAACAAGTCTGTCAGGCTGCCACGTGGACTAGCCTGCATACCTTTTCAAAGCACTACCAAGTGCATGCTCATGCTTCGTCAGATGCGAGCTTGGGCAGACGCATCCTTCAGACGGCTGTCGCCCAGTTGTGAAGTTAGGTTCTGCCTACTTCATAGTTTTTCTGTTTATTCCCACCCACGGACAGCTTTGAGACGTCCTATGGTCTGGGTCTCCCAAAGGAACGATAAAGAAAAAGAGAATTTTGTTTACTTACCGTAAATTGTTTTTCTTATAGTTCCGTATTGGGAGACCCAGCTCCCTCCCTGTTGCCTGTTGGCAATTTCTTGTTCCGCGTGTTATCACCGGCTGTTGTCGTGGACAGAGTTTCCGGTTGTTCCGGTTCTTGCTCTGTTTTACTTGTGGGTGGCTATTCTCCTTCAGCTTTTGCACTAAACTGGCTGAGTCTGCTCATCAGGGGGTGTATAAGCTCAGAGGGAGGAGCTACACTTTTAAGTGTAGTACTTTGTGTGTCCTCCGGAGGCAGAAGCTAAACACCCATGGTCTGGGTCTCCCAATACGGAACTACAAGAAAAAGAATTTACGGTAAGTAAACAAAATTCTCTTTTTTTTTGTCCTCCATAACTATCGCCAAAAAGATGGGCCAGGGAAAAGATGGCTTATGCATAGTTTAGAAATGCACGTAGCTGATGTCATTATACTGATCCGTTTGTCCTATCTTGATTTGCTTTTATATTCTATTTATTTTAACCCTTATTGTTCTATCAGTGAGCTCGTAGCACAGCATACTGTACTATCCTAATGGGAAAAGTATGAACAAAGCCTGCATGAGCCGTACTCTGCTCAGCAAGTTCAGTATTGTAATTTTTATTTTATTTAACAATGTTGCTTTTTTTTTTTTTTTTTCTCCCCCCCCAGAATTAGAATGGAAGTTAGCTGAATCTGGAGCCATTAAGACAGAGCTTGAGGAAAACCCACGCCAACAAATTCAGGACCAGTTCATGTCTTCCATTAGGAGTTCTTTTGTCACAACCAAAGACTTGGATTCCGATTAATCAGACTAAGACTGTGGTCACACAAGCATATACAATATCTTACTGATTTTCATCCATGAGTGTAGGATGAGTGAAATCCATTTGGTATTCTATGTTATGCGAGTGTGCGAATTTTTTTTTTCTTTCTTCTTTTTTTTTTTTTAATCTCGCCAACATCCGTGTGACTTTTTTTTTGTTTTTTTTTTTTGTTTTTTTTTAGACAGCAATTATTATTCCACAATCATTTACAGGACCATTTACAGTGCTGTTACGGAACAGTAATGTATCCTTAAAAATCAAATGGCATATGGATGGTCCGTGCGCCGTCTTTTTTTTTTTTTGGTCTCGCAACCACAGATTTGCATTGATGAGTCTCGTCCAATTTACGTGACCATTCCCGGCATGGCGTGAATTTTTTTTTTTACTTTATTTTCTCATCCTGAACACAGGTGAGAGGAAAAAAAAATTCACAGATCTGCTCTGCCACATTGAATAACATTGGTCCAAATGCAAGGCGATTCCCTTTTTTTTTTTTTTTTTTTTTTTTTTTTTTTTTCTTCATCCCCTCTCGCATTGCACTTGTCAGATTTCATACGTTCATGTCAGCGAGGCCTAAATTATATGCTTTTTCTGTTACTTTTGTACAGTCATTATAAAATACCTTACTACTGATTTATTATCAGCCGAGGGATTCTATTTCAATTAATGGTTCCAGCAAGTAAAATATAAATAAATAGAATTCATTTGAACAAGAAATTATGTACTTTACTCTTACACCACAAAATGTAAATATTCTCAATTTCTGTCCTTAGAGGTTTTCTACCATTAATTTAACCCCTTCTCATATGAGCTAACTCTTCCTAATATACTTTTATTACCTACCCTGCTCTTGTAAGCCTATGTCTGTGTGGCTGCTTCATTACTATGTTGTGATGCAGTTATTGCTACTTCCAATCTGGGGACCGGAATTGGATGAACAGGAAAGTGCATGTTACTGGTTGGGGGTGAGGCTGCCTCTCCATGAGTGACAGTAGTCTGAGCACACATGCCCAGATCAGACTTCACTCTCTTCTCTGCCTCCATCCTTCCTCTGATTTGAAGTGCAGTCCCTTCAGCTGATAAGTGTTGTGTTGTGCTGCTTCTTAGAATGAATATCACAGGGATTGTCAGCAGAAGGGATGACACTTCAAAGCTTTAGTACGATCTGTAAGGTTTGTAAAATGTATTTTCTTCCCAGCCTAGGAGATGTGGTATGGTCAGACAAAGTTCCTGACTCAGTCATTACACAGTACATAGCAGGGACACATATATATATATATAAATATAAGATTATCTCAGCACAGGAATGTGTTCTGCCCTGGAAACCTCTGGTGTTATGGTGGTGGCTCCAAGCGACGATGTGGCCATACCAGGCGCGAGCGATAGGCTTTTGTAATGGGGATTAAAAAAATATTTAAAAAGGGAGAAATAAAATAAAGAGTTTGTGACGCCAGATGGGATATTCGGCTGTGGTATGACCAGGTACTGCTAGTGGCCCCCAGGAGTTAGGTGCTGATGCGCAGTGCCAGAGGGTTGTCCTCTTGCCCCTCCAACTAGGCCTTAGTCATGGGGGATGTGTTGATGTAGAGATGGCGCAGCAGAGAATAATTCAGCCAGAGACAGGACAGGGAGCTTTTACCTTTTACTAAAGATCTGCAGGGTGTTATCACAGCATACCATGGGGGTACTTCCAGCTCTAATGAGAGTTGGTTCCTTTGCTGTATAGTGATGGTGTACTTGACCTCTGCCACTATTTCCCCTCCTGGTGGGAAGGTGTCTTGGTAACCTGGGATTCCCAAGACAAGAACAATCTGGACTGATGATCTCTTCTGGTGAGCAGGTGACTGCAGTCCTGAAGGAAGACTCGCTATTTCTTCTAGAAGCTTCCAAACTCGCAAGTGCCACTGTGCTCCCAGGAATTTCACTGCCCTTTGTGAAGAAAAGAAAAAAGACTGCAGTCTCTGTTGTCACTGACCTTCAAGGCAAGTTTAGCTGGGCCCTCCAGAGATTTTTTTTTTAAAATCACCTCAGGACAGGACCTCTCCTCAGTGAGCTCCTCACTTCATCTCACACATCGACAAACTGTTTGCCGCTTACTGAAATTTACCTCAGAACGAAGCTCCTCCCCCTATTTCCTTTTAGGGCTTTTCTTAAGCGTTGTTTTTTCTCAAGAAAATAACCCCAGTAAGGGAGTGTATGCAAATCTTTGGTTTTGTGGTGAACAGCAGAGAAAACTAACAGTACTTGTTATACAGATGGCAATACACATGTAGATATGTGTGGCGACTAGGCACAGGGCGCCACATTCCCCCCTAGTTAAGAGTAGTACGTTTTCAGACTACTTAACCGAACTCTAGTCCAAAATAGAACAAAAATAACTTGGTTGTGGATTACAGCCCAAAACCACTTTTAATCGTCCCCTAGTGCAACTGCGTGGCAGACAGACCATAATATAGAATTTAACTGCACTGGCTATTTTTGATGGTTCCTTTCCAATGCACTATGAAACAGGTTCCTTTTTTGTTGTGCAAGTCCTTATAAGAGTTCTTTTAGTGGAGAAAAGCGTAATAGTTCCAAACATCTCTCATTAGTCCATGTGGGCATATCTTTTAACATTTTTCAAGAACATTACATAATCCATAAGGAAACTGTAATACAAATCACATTACATTTCCTAAGTTTCATATTTTGTAAATCACTTTTATAAAATTGACAAACATTTGCAGGTCTTTCTTCAGTTCTTCCATCTGCAAGACAGGAAAGTGCATTTAAAACATACAATTGTGCAAAAATTCTTCCCATTTTTGGACTTGTAGGAATAAGGCACATAAAAACAGTAACAGGACATGGTTGAGAGATTAGGACTCTCGAACTTCACTTAAGTGCCTTGACTCCAGCAGAAAAAGACAAAACTGGTGCAAATAAAAATGAAAAATAAAAGTGTAGCTTGTCCAGCTTTACAGTAGCGTGGGCCTAACTTTGGCCCTGTGGGTATTCACAACCGTCCCTCCATTATTTTCATTATGGCTTTACAGCCTAAGTGGTAAAGGAATATGGAAACCAAAGTCTTGACTTCAGAAGAAATGATCCACAGGTAGAGATGGGGAACTGTCTCTTTTTTTAATTAAAACTGCAACCAGCACAACAAGGTGGATTCTGCTTGTGTGTAGGCAGCTCGCTGGGTAGAAGGCTTCTCCTCCGGTTCCGGTGGAGTATTGCCATTGAGGTAAACAACATTCACATGGCTATGGGTAGCCTGAATGCCTGGTAAGGCCAGGGGGGGTGGTCACAGGAGCTGGTAGAGAACTAAATTGTGGCGAAGGCACCCGCTCAGCATTCTGTCTCTCCAGACGCAGGTGTTGGGCTTTTGTTTCCTGCACTTTCTTCCTGCCACCTCTCCATGTCAGCGGCAGTGCTGGGCCTGGTCACCGCAACGGCGTACCAACCCCTCCAACTTGGCAATTTCAGGAATTGCATGACTTTTCCGACATGTAGGCTGTGCATTCTTTGGGGTAAGTAGTCACGCTTCACCGACACCCATGGTAGTTCACCATGTATTTGCAAACTACAAATACATTGGTCTGGTTTTGAGCTCCACAATGAAGTCCTATCCTTTTTTTTTTTTTTTTTCTTTTTTTTTTTTTTTTTTTTTTTAAATTGAATCTGTGGACCTGACCCTGGATGAAATCTTTCTCCACAGCCTCTGCATTTGGATCGGTCAGCCACTCTCTGATGAAGAACTCTGCCCGTCTCTTCTCCTGCTTGTCATCCTCATATAGCGCTTCATCCAGGTTATGGAGTGGATTCCTAGGTGGTTCAGCCTGTGGGCTAGGCTTAAAAGCAGCTGCCGGCCAGGGGGAAGGCGACATAGCCACAGAGTGGGGTTCTGGGGAAGCAGCTGTGGTTGCATCACCTTCCTTAGCTGGGGATTAAGGTGTAGCATATTGGAGAGGGGCTGCAGCCTCCGGCGTGTGATCTGTGACCTGCTCAGTGGTGGGTGCCAGGGTGTGGACCCATCAGCTGGAAGTCAGGGAGTCCATAGGCAGGCAAGCTGCTCAGCAGCTTGGTACACGGTTGCACTCCCTGCAGCGATACCCCACCCCCGCACTCTGCAATAACCCCAGTCACCGGTGCCTTTCTCCTTTAGGTGGTGTGGACTGCAGGGCATTACAACTCCAGGCTCCTCTGGCTCTTCCTCATCGTCGTCGGGGTCCTAGGTAACCTTCAGGTCTTCTAAGGCTCTCTTCTTTTCTAGGAAGAAGGCCTCTGCCAGCTTACGCAGCTTCCCGTGGGATATACCACACCTCTGGTCACCACACCACGCGGCGCACACTGAGCTACAGGAGCCATGGGTCCATGGGCAACCACCGGAAGATCTGGTGTAACAGCGAGAATGGTTTAGGGTGGCTCACCGGTGAGTGGGACAGTACCGCAGCGCAGCATGTCCCATGTCTGTGGTGGCCCCAGCTCTCTACGCACAGCACTCCCAGTAGACATCTCACCTCTGCAGTAATGGCGCTGGTCACTGGATGCTGTGCAGACTTCAGCTCCTCCTCTTTAGGGGGGATGGCTGGTCAAAAAAAAAAAAGTTTGATACTGTGTCCCCCTGGAGGCCTCTGATGCAGTAATGTGGCCGTACCGGGTGCGAGCGACAGGCTTTTGTAATGGGGAGTAAAAATAATATTTAAAAAGGGGAGAAATAAAAAGAGTTTGTGACGCCAGTTGGGATGTTCGGTTGTGGTATGGCCGGGCACTACTGGTGGGCCCCAGGAGTTAGTTGGTGATGTGCAGTGCCAGATGGTTGTCCTCTTGCCCCCCCCAACTAGGGCTTTTTCCTGGGGGATGTGTTGAAGTAGGGATAGTGCAGCAGAGACAGGGAGCTTTTTACCTTTTACTGAAGCTCTGCAGGGTGTTATCACAGCTTACAACAATGAGGGTACTTCCTATCCTGATGAGTTGGTTCCTTTGCTATATAGTGATGATGTATTGGTCCTTCACCACTATTTCCCTACCTGGGGGTAGGTATCTTGGTACCCTGGGATTCCCCAAGACAAGAACAATCTAGACTGATTATCCCTTCTGGAGTCCTGAAGGGATAGTCACTATTTCTTCTATAAGTTTCCAGACTCAAGTATGCCACTGTTTCCCAGGAATTTCACTGCCCCTTGTGAAAAAAGGCTGCAGTCTCTCAGTTTTGTCACTGACCTTGAAGACACCGGTGACCTAGGGACTGATATCCTGACAAGTGTAGCTGCCCCTCCAGAGGTTTTTTAAATCATTTCAGGACAGGACTTCTCCTCAGTACACTCCTCACTTCAGCTCACACATTGACCAACTGCCACAAATTGAAACTTACCTCAGAACTAAGCTCCTGTGGTGAGCAGCAGAGAAAACCATATCTCATCAAAGCTAACAATACATGTTATACAGATTGCAATACACATATAGTTATCTGTAGCGACTAGGCACAGGGCGCCACATTCGTGGTGTTTTTTTTTTTTTGTGTTTTATTTTTAAACTCATCCAATTGTGGAACTTTTATAATTATTTCATGATCTAGTTTTTAAAATGAACACTGCTCATGGTACAACCCCTTTCAGGCTAGTTAAAGAACCATGTCAGCATTTTTTTTTTTCCTTTTATTGCACCGCTGGAGTGGTGCTTTTAGGGTGGAAACACATCTATGCGAGTAAAATCGGTCCGACTGGGCTGAAAAAAACTCGGCTGATTTAGTTCACGTTAGGTCCAAGTGCAATGCAAGTGCGATGCTTTTTCTGAATAAATTAATGATTTTACTAGCGTGTGTAATGCGTATTTTTTACTATGTCATCTGCCATTCAGCGCTGCTACATGGCCGCTGACAGCAGACACAGACAGCCATGCAGCAGAGCTGAATGGCAGATGACAGCAGACACAGACAGAGCCGCACAATCAGAATGAACTCGGGTGAACTTCACCCGACTTCATTGTTATGCTGCGGCTCTGTCTGTGTCGCGTCCTGATTAGCGGTCACCTGTGAAGGACTCACCGGTGACCGCTAATCTCCTGAGTGACTGAAGTTAGCAGCCCATCTCTCATACATGGGCTGCCATTAACTCCTTATTACCCCGATTTGCCAACGCACCAGGGCAAATCGGGAAGAGCCGGGTACAGTCCCAGAACTGTCGCATATAATGTATGCGACAATTCTGGGCGGCTGCTGACTGATATTGTTAGGCTGGGGGGCTCCCCATAACGTGGAGCTCCCCATCCTGAGAATACCAGCCTTCAGCCGTATGGTTTTATCTGGCTGGTATTAAAATTGGGGGGACTGCACGCCGTTTTTTTTAATTATTTAATTATTTCACTGCACAGTATAGACCCGCCCACCGGCTGCTGTGATTGGGTGCAGTGAGACACCTGTCACTCAGCGTGGGGGGCGTGTCTCACTGCAACCAATCATAGGAGCCTGTGGGCAGGTAAAGCAGGGAATACGAGATTGTTTAATGAGCGGCCGGCTTTTTCAAAATAGTAAAAGCCGCCGCAGCAGTGTGAATGCCGTGCAGCGCCGCGCCGGGGATCGGGGAACGGTGAGTATGAGAGAGGAGGGGAAAATGACTGACAGACTGTGAGAGAGGGACAGAGATAGTGACGGACCAACAGAGAGAGAATAGAGAGGGAGAGACCGACTGACAGAGAATAGTGATTGACAGACATTGTGAGACATCGCTCGTTTCCAGTGTTTTAGGAAATATGCGAGAAATGTATTTAGAAAATCGCATGTCACGGATGGTCTGAGTGCCGTCCCGTGACATCCGATTATTTACACGCTCCCATAGACTTGCATTGGAGAGACTCGCAGTAGAAACTCGCAAAAAAGCAGCATGCTGCGATTTTTTTTTTTCTCAGTCCGATTTGGACTGAGAAAAAAATCGCAGATGAGAGCTGAATCATTCACTAACATGTATCCGATTCCAATGCGAGATTTTCTCGCATTGCTCTACTGCGAGAAACTCGCAAGTGAGAAGCAGCCCTTAAATGTAAGCCCCAGCCCTCTTATACTCAACTGCCACTAGCTTCATCTTTTTCC
Source organism: Anomaloglossus baeobatrachus (assembly GCF_048569485.1). Classification (NCBI taxonomy): domain Eukaryota; kingdom Metazoa; phylum Chordata; class Amphibia; order Anura; family Aromobatidae; genus Anomaloglossus; species Anomaloglossus baeobatrachus. The sequence goes on from NC_134354.1 coordinate 489,830,061, forward strand.
AACGGCGCTCCGGTCGATCGCCTGTGATTTTAAAAGTGTGGCAGCCAGGGGGCAGGGGGTTAGCCTTACTCGTCGCCGGACCGGTGGTGTTGGTTCTGGGGATGTCATGGCCCTGCCCGGCTTCGTGCCCCGAGGTGTCCACAATAAAAGGGGGATTAAGAAGTGGATGTTTGTCGTGATGCCACTTGCGGTATGCGGCCAGGGAATCAGCCGCCACTGCTGTCGCTGTGCTCCGGGGCGGATGGTAATAGCAGCTGAGATGGAGTCGCTCCCCACAGGTTAAGCGGGCCCCGGGGAGGATGATGCGAGGAGTAGTAATGGCGGGCGCCCAGGCACGGGGTGGCAGCGCCGGCAAGAATAGACGGACACAGTCTCTGCGGGTTTCAGGTGTCTTTACTCAGTTCTTTTAAGTAGCCCGGTCGCTCCTGCAGAAGCACTGGTCACCGCTGTGATGGGCCCTGTCGAACCCAGATCCCGTTTGGAGGTCAGTCCAGTGTTTTGGTCGGTGGACCCTTCCTTCTAGCGCCGTGTGATTTGGATCCCCATGGCTTAAAGCTACTTGGGTCAAAGTCTATAATGATTAAGACCCAGCTCACTGGGGCGGGGATACACGTGCATAACCCGCCCGGACATTAGGTGAGCGGTGCACAAGTCAATCAAAAAGTGCTTGATTTTTCAAACTTTATAAAGTTGGATTTCACTGCCTAAACGCCCGAGCTGCCCCCTGATGGTATGTACACAATGTGCCTGATAGTGCCAGTATTGCACTGGCTGCACCTTATATAGGAAAATGCTGATGTTTGGTTCCCTTTAATGAAGCCGTGCTACACGTCCCACGTCCTACACGTGGAACGCTATACACTCCAGCAAGGGATATTTTCTATTTGCCCTGACTGATCTCCATTGGACTTCTAGCATTAGCAGTTCTAGTGGCCCACATTTGCAGGTTTATATGTGCTTTCAGGATATATTGCCTGAGGGGTTTTACCCCTATACGTATTAAGCCATTAATGGTGTGCAACACATACCTGTAAGAAAACACTTTCACTGGCCCTCTAATAGACTGCCTATCAATAATATAATCATACTTTTAGATTTATCAGAAGGAGCAGTTCACATGACCATTTCCTAGTCTTGCATTATGATGTCTGGATATTCACAACATTAAGAAGTCTCTATATATCAATATATGTCAAAAGATAAAATGCTGCAACATTGAAATAATTCATATTGAGACGATTTCTCGGTTTATTTGAATCAAGAAGGCTCTTTCTTTTTAGTCAATATTGAAGAAGACAATATAATCATATTGCTGCCAGTCTTCCTTTTCTACTTTATTAATAGTGCCGGGGTCATACATTATTGTAATTTTAAAGCTACTTGGGGACCCCAGTTCGTCCTGAGTAAAACTCTTCTCCCGTCTGCAGGTGCCGTGGCTCTGCAACTGGGCCTTACTGTGATCAAGGCCCCGGATCCTATATGGCACTGTGGTTTCAGGCTCTTTGTTAGCCAGGGAGACGTGCAATCTCCCCATCCCGGCAGATTCTGGAAAACCAACTTGGAGAATGGTCTTCCTTAGGGTCCTGCACCCTGTTTGGCGACTGTCCCGAAGGAGCAATGAAGCTCTCCCCTCGGCAACCGTATGAACTCCTGTGTCCCACCAGAGCCACCGGTGAGACCGTCTGCTCCCTTTCTCTCCTGCTGGAGAACTCCTTAACTGTTGTGTTGGCTCCTGACTCCCCTTGGTCGCTGCTCCTCCCCCGGGTCCCTGTCACTAGTGGGTGGCTGCCCCCCATGTTTGGAGACTGCCTTAAGACCCTACACTCTTGGCATTCTCTTGATGAGCTTCAAGAGGTAGTGTGCCCTGTCAGGTTTAATAAGTGTGATTTCTTGCCTTATAAATGGGGTTGGGACCATCAGTTATGTTGTGCAGAAATCTGGTGGATACACAGCTGATAGTCCTATTGATTAGACTGTTAGCTGCATTTTTTTCTTGCCATAATACAAATTCTAAGTAAAGAAAAATGAGTGGCCATCATTACTTTAAGAAATTAAGGTCAGTCAGTTTGAAAAATTGGAAAAACTTTGAAAGTGTCCCCAAGTGCAGTGGCAAAAACCATCAAACGCTACAAAAACTGGCTCGCATGAGGACCGCCCTAGGAAAGGAAGACCAAGAGTCACCTCTGCTGCGGAGGATAAGTTTATCTGAGTCACCAGCCTCAGAAATCGCAGGTTAACAGCAGCTCAGATTAGAGACCAGGTCAATGCCACACAGAGTTCCAGCAGCAGACATATCTCTAGAACAACTGTTAAGAGGAGACTTTTGCAGCAGGTCTTCATGGTAAAATAGCTGCTAGGAAACCACTGCTAAGGACGGGCAACAAGCAGAAGAGACTTGTTTGGGCTAAAGAACACAAGGAATGGACATTAGACCAGTGAAAATCTGTGCTTTGGTCTGATGAGTCCAAATTTGAGATCTTTGGATCCAACCACCGTGTCATTGTGCGACACAGAAAAGGTGAACGGATGGACTCTACATGCCTGGTTCCCACCGTGAAGCATGGAGGAGGAGGTGTGATGGTGTGGGGGTGCTTTGCTGGTGACACTGTCGGGGATTTATTCAAAATTGAAGGCATACTGAACCAGCATGGCTACCACAGCATCTTGCAGCAGCATGCTATTCCATCCGGTTTGCGTTTAGTTGGACCATCATTTATTTTTCAACAGGGCAATGACCCCAAACACACCTCCAGGCTGTATAAGGGCTATTTGACTAAGAAGGAGAGTGATGGGGTGCTACGCCAGATGACCTGGCCTCCACAGTCACCAGATCTGAACCCAATCGAGATGGTTTGGGGTGAGCTCGACCGCAGAGTGAAGGCAAAAGGGCCAACAAGTGCTAAGCATCTCTGGGAACTCCTTCAAGACTGTTGGAAGACCATTTCCGGTGACTACTTCTTGAAGCTCATCAAGAGAATGCCAAGAGTGCACAAAGCAGTAATCAAAGCAAAAGGTGGCTACTTTGAAGAATCTAGAATATAAGACTTATTTTCAATTGTTTCACACTTTTTTCTTAAGTATTTCATTCCACATGTGTTAATTCATAGGTTTGATGCCTGCACTGTGAATCTAGAATTTTCAGAGTCATGAAAATAAAGAAAACTCTTTGAATGAGGTGTGTCCAAACTCTCGATTGAGACAGGCACATTCTTGTTTCTAGAAGGGGTTACTATAAACAATGGATAATTCATGCATTTTAACGGTCTACTGTTTCCCTGGTATTCGGGCTCCTGTTGGGGTCCCTAAGCTCTTCATCCTCTTCAGCTTCATTGTTCACGGCAGAAACCACAATCTTTCTGGTCAGTCAGGACCTACTCTTCTCTCCAGGGTCCACTGACCTTCCGCTGACTGAGGGAGTTTTTTTTTATTCATCAGCCATGGAATGGCAACCAACTGGGCCGCACTACATGTCCGTAACCTGGATTCAACCCAGAAGATCATGCCAAATTAAAGTTATTGGGGTTTTCCTCCACCATGTCTCTGTCAGACGCAGTCTTTGTGTCCATTAGGGACTCTCCTCACACTAACTGACTTTTTAAATGTTATTCTCGATCTAAGCTCCTCCCCTTCACTGACTCCCTCTAACTCGGGAGTACCAGGGAAGTAGCTTACACATTGTGGCCACCTAGTAGCCATTTAAACACATTACACTAACAAATAGGGGTGCCAGAAGAGAAGAAAAGTTGCCTATTGCTTCGCCTGGAGAAAGGCGTGCCAACGAACCCTGCTGTCCCTGGAGAGAGACAGTTTCTCACAACGGTACTGTGAGTCTGCATTTGTGCACCTTGGTTAGGGCATAGTGTAGCCTCAGTCATTAGAGCGCTGTAGTCATGCTGCCCCAGTAATGAAGGCCAGTCAGACTATGGCGTAGGTTAGCGAAGTGTATTTTTGATGATCTGTACTTTTCCCACTTTGTTTTGTCATAGTTGAGGCGACAGCTGCAATTTGCCTCAGCTATGCAGTTTGTGTTTTATTACCTCTGCAATTCCTTATACCCCCCTTCCCGCAGCCTCGCAGAGTGTCCTTACCTGTAAATGAACCCTATTTATCTATAGTCTCGTCTTGTGCCGTAACTTATTCTGCACTGTGGTGGCCCCTGGATATCGCCTCAAGTAGCACTGCGAGCAGGCTTACGGTTACCAAGATGGAGGCTGCAGATAGTCATGGCGGCAATGTATGTAATGTTAATGAGGCTGCTGCGGGAGATGGTGGAACCCTGGGAGAAGCCCGTAGAAGTGTCTGCCTACAACCAGAGGACATGTGCAGCACTTTAAAAAAGCTAGTGATCTTCTTAGAAGAGATACACGTGCACCTCGGTAAATTAGAATATCCTTACAAAGTTAATTTATTTCAGTAATTCAATACAAAAATTAAAAACATATATTATCTAGTCATTACAAATACAGTAAACTATTTCAAGTGTTTATTTTTGTTAATGTTGATTATTTCTTACAACCAATGAAAAGCCAAGATATCTCAGAAAATTAGAATAATTACCACAAAACACCTGCAAAGGCTTCCTAAGCATTTAAAATAGTCCTTGGTCTGTTTAGTAGGCTACACAATCATGGGAAGACAGCCGACTTGACAGATATCAGAAAGGCAGCACCAGGAGGGTAAGCCACAAAAGGTCATTGCTAAAGAAGCTGGCTGTTCAGAGTGCTGTATCCAAGCATACTACTGGACAGTTGAGTGGAAGGAAAAAGTGTGGTAGAAAAAGGTGCACAAGCCACCAGGATAAACTCAGCCTTGATAGGTTTGTTAAGAAAAGGCCATTCAAAAATTTGGGGGAGACTCACAAGGAGTGGACTGCTGCTGGAGTCAGTGCTTCAAAAGCCACCACAGACAGATGTATCCAGGACATGGGCTACAAGTGTCGCATTCCTTGTGTAAAGGTACTCATGACCAATAGACAAGGCCAGAAGTATTTTTCCTGGGATAAGGAGAAAAAGAACTGGACTGTTGCTCAGCGGTCCAAGGAGTTATTTTCAGATGAAAGTAAATGTTGCATTTCATTTGGAAATCAAGGTCCCAGAGTCTGGAGGAAGAGTGGAGAGGCACACAATCCAAGCTGCTTGAGGTCTAGTGTGAAGTTAACACAATCAGTGATGGTTTGATGAGCCATGTCTTCTGCTGTTGTAGGTCCACTGTGTTTTATCAAGACCAAAGTCAGTGCAGTGGTCTACCAGCAAATGTTAGAACACTTCATGCTTCCCTCTGCCGACAAGCTATTTGGAGATGGAAATGTCATTTTCCAGCAGGACTTGGCACCTGTCCACACTGCCAAAAGTACCAATACCTAGTTTAATAAGCACAGTATCACTCTGCTTAATTGGCCAGCAAACTCGCCTGACCTAAACCTCATAGAAAATCTATGGGGTATCTTCAAGAGGAAGATGAGACCCCAGACCCAACAATGCAGACGAGCTGAAGGCTGCTATCAAAGCAACCTGGGCTTCCATAACACCTCAGCAGTGCCACAGGCTATTCGCCTCCATGCCATGCCGCATTGATACAGTAATTCATGCAAAATGAGCCCCAACCAAATATTGAGTGCATTCACTGTACAAACCTTTCAGTAGGCCAGCATTTGTGAGTGTAAAATCATTTTTTCAGTTTGTCTTATATAATAATCTAATTTTTTCAGAGAAAATGACTTTTGGGTTTTCATTGGCTGTAAGCCATAATCATCAGCAATAACATAAATAAACACTTGAACTAGATCACTCTGTATGTTATGACTCTATATAATATATGCGTTTCCCTTGTATTGAATTACTGAAATTAACTTTTTGATGATATCCTAATTTATTAAGATGCACTTGTACTGTATATGGTGAGTCTGCAAGGGCAAGACACCTCTGGACAAAATTCTCCTCTAGATACAGCAGGAAGAAGAGGATGTTTCCTAGTATACCACGGCATTACAGAAGATGATGGCTAAGGTGCAGAAAAAGGAAGAGGTTGGAACTGGCGGCTTAGGGCCTGTCAACCAGATACACCGGTAACAGTTTATACTGGAACTTTATAACACTGCCTTATTGTGAGCTCTGTCAGAACGTGTTCGGGTGGACCAGACACTCTCGTTCTGGAAAATTCTGGCAGAAGCAGTGGCCCGAAGCAAGGAATAGGTCTACGACTCCAGAGTCATACACTACCACACCTTCAGCTCTAGCAGAGGCCCCACTTCAGAAGCGGTCCTCATACAAGGGGTGTAGAACCTGCACATCTCTCAGACGAATATGCAGGAAAAGTTGATCCTGAGGGAACACAGGATGAGTAACCTCTCAGTCTCCAAAGCCTCTTACTCGGCTCTGCAATATCCTTACGAGCCTTACCCTCCACAACGGAGTTGCGTCATCTAGGCCCTTAACACTAGAACTACGGGACTCGTGACACCTATATAGAAATACATGGTGCAAAGTAGTCAAAATGACTACCTCAGTAGTTCTAGTGTTAATGGGCATACTACTCCCCCAGCCAACCTGAAGTGACTAGACACCAGAACTGGAATAGATTCTGGAGGAGAGAGGAGGTCTTCTGTTGGGAGTGTGGTGATCAGGGCCATTGGGCCAGAGAGTGCCGGAAAAAATCCCAAGCTGATTGAGAGCTGCAATTAAACTACCAACTCACGCGGTAGTGTGGCACACTGCGGGGGAAGCGAGAAGAGAGGCCGCCCATTATGATAATGAACATCTAGTAGACGGAAACCCTATCCTACATGCTGGCTTCGAGGGCATCCCCGTAGACTGCTTAGTAGATACCAGGTTCCAAGTAACGACCATGCTCAAAGCGTACTTCAATCAGCACTTCCAGGCACTGGCCAAGCCTGAACGAGAGACACTGATCCAAGTGACTGCTGCCAACCAATAACTGAGCCCGGTTACTGGAGTTGTGTGGATGAAGTTTTGCCTTTGTGGACAGGATTAGAGATGAGCGAACTGGTCGCGGTTTGGCTCGAGCTTGGTTCGTCGAACGGAGGTCTAGTTCGAGTTCGGTTCGGCGAACCACTCGAACCCATAGGAAACAATGGGAGGCAAACACATAAATGTACACACACAGTTAATAAACATTGCCATAACACTTACCGGTCCCCGAGACACGTCCTGCACTCTGTCTCCTGCCGCTATTCCATCCGATGATCGCTGAATCTTCCCGGTAACCAGCACTGCCAGCAGTGATGCAGGACCTATCGTAACGTCAAAATAGCCATGTGACCAGTCACGTGTCTGTTATCTCATTGGCTACAGACTGGTCACATGACTATGATGCGTCATGTAGGACCTGCGAGTGCATCTATCCAGTACGTGGTGATCGTTTGTGTATCGCCGTGTACCGGGGACATGCTCTGGCACGCGGTCAGGTTCCCGGTCTGCTTCACCGCTCACAAGCAGCAGCTCGGGGAATAGCACCGCCTTCTTCCTATGCAACGCTGATGTAGTAGAGCTGCATGTGTTGAAGGAGAAAGAAGACAGAAGAGCCAGATCGTGGAGGGATGCGAGGGAGTAATAAACATGCAGTCTCTAATGTGTCTGTGTATTTATTTCTATTAAACTATTTTTTCTCTGTGTGGTGTCTTTTATTTAACCCTTTATTGGAGATTCTTAATGGCCGGGTCAAACTTGTCTGACATTAAGAATCTGGCTTAATACTAGCTAGTAAAACAAAGCCAGTATTAACCCTTATTACCCAGCAAGCCACCGTCACCAGGGCTGTTGGAAGAGTTGGATACAGCGCCACATGATGGCGCTTCTGTGAATGCGCCATTTTCTGGTGCGGCTGCAGATTGCAATTCGCAGCAGAGGCGCCCAGAAACTTCAGGCTAACCTGTGCTGCGGATTCCAATCCCCAGCTGCCTAGTTGTACCTGGCTGGACACAAAAATATGGCGAAGCCTACGTCATTTGTTTTTTAATTATTTCATGAAATACGTGAAATAATTAAAAAAAACGGGCTTCCCTATATTTTTAGTTCCCAGTCGGGTACAAATAGGCAGCTGGGGGTTGGGGGCAGCCCGTAGCTGCCTGCTGTACCTGACTAATAAGGAATAACGTTTGGAACTCCATTCTAAGTCTGAACTGGGTGCAAAAACCTAAAAAAAATCACTATGGGGAGATAAGGTATGCACACCAGTGACTATGTAAGGGGAATACATGAAATAGCAGAAACTGCTGTGTTAATACTGTCTTGAAAAATCCAATAGCTATATGTAAGAGTGAAAATGTGAAAAATGGAATCTGCATTACTGCCATGAACATATGAATCAAGAGAAATTTAGCTACTGAATTGATCAATGCAATAGATCCCCAACACTACGCCAAAGTATTTCTCTACGTTGGCGTCCCTTGCTTGTGTGTGTCCTCTCATGCAGTTAAAAAACTTACCGTGTATGGGAAGCTGAGACCCAGGCTATTTATGCGTATAATATGGATTGGCAATTGGTGTGGTTGGGGAGGGTTCACAATCCATATTATACGCATAAATAGCCTGGGTCTCAGCTTCCCATACACGGTAAGTTTTTTAACTGCATGAGAGGACACACACAAGCTAGGGACCCCAACGTAGAGAAATACTTTGGCGTAGTGTTGGGGCTCTATTGCATTGATCAATTCAGTAGCTAAATTTCTCTTGATTCATATGTTCATGGCAGTAATGCAGATTCCATTTTTCACATTTTCACTCTTACATATAGCTATTGGATTTTTCAAGTCAGTATTCACACAGCAGTTTCTGCTATTTCATGTATTCCCCTTACATAGTCACTGGTGTGCGTACCTTATCTCCCCATAGTGATGTTTTTTTAGGTTTTTGCACCCAGTTCAGACTTAGAATGGTGTTCCAAACGTTATTCCTTATTTGTTAGTAGTTTTTCGTTTGGAACCCTCCCCAACCACACCTATTGCCAATCCATATCATACGCAAAAATAGCCTGGGTCTCAGCTTCCCATACACGGTAAGTTTTTTAACTGCATGAGAGGACACACACAAGCTAGGGACCCCAACGTAGAGAAATACTTTGGCGTAGTGTTGGGGCTCTATTGCATTGATCAATTCAGTAGCTAAATTTCTCTTGATTCATATGTTCATGGCAGTAATGCAGATTCCATTTTTCACATTTTCACTCTTACATATAGCTATTGGATTTTTCAAGTCAGTATTCACACAGCAGTTTCTGCTATTTCATGTATTCCCCTTACATAGTCACTGGTGTGCATACCTTATCTCCCCATAGTGCTGTACCTGACTAGCATACAAAAATATGGCGAAGCCCACGTCATTTTTTTGGTGGGCAAAAAACTTCTGCATACAGTCCTGGATGGAGGATGCTGAGCCTTGTAGTTCTGCAGCTGCTGTCTGCTCTCCTGCATACACTAGTGAATGGAGCATGCTGAGCCTTGTAGTTCTGCAGCTGCTGTCTGCTCTCCTCCATACAGACAGCAACTGCAGAACTACAAGGCTCAGCATACTCCATCCAGGACTGTATGCTGGACTTTTTGCCCCCCCAAAAAATTATTTGGGCTTCGCCATATTTTTGTATGCTAGCCAGGTACAGCAGGCAGCTTCGGGCTGCCCCCAACCCCCAGCTACCTATTTGTACCCGGCTGGGAACCAAAAATATAGGGAAGCCCTTTTTTTTATTATTTCATGAAATAATTAAAAAACAAATGACGTGGGCTTCGCCATATTTTTGTGTCCAGCCAGGTACAACTAGGCAGCTGGGGATTGGAATCCACAGCACAGGTTGGCCTGAGCTTTCTGGGCCCCTCTGCTGTGAATTGCAGTCCGCAGCCGCCCCAGAAAATGGCGCTTTCATAGAAGCGCCATCATCTGGTGCTGTATCCAACTCTTCCAGCTGCCCTGGTGACGGGTGGCTTGCTGGGTAATAATGGGGTTAGGGCTAGCTGTATATTATCAACTGGCCCTAAGCCCGAAATTCATGGTGGCACGCCAATATTAGAAATGGCCACCATGAATTTCTAGTACCGATTAAAAAGAACCACAACACACAGAAAAATATTTTTATTATAAATAAACACAACACAATTAGTGATTCCATCTTTATTGAAATAAAGAACCCCCCTCCTCAGTAATCCTGGGTCAAGGGTCCCGCGCCGTCCAATCCGGATCCAATATCATCTGATCGGTTTTCTGGAATGTAAAGCGATCAGATGATGTGTCAGGTTCAAGGGCCTGATTCTCATGACACAGCAGCTGATTGTATAAACGGCTTTTATACAATCAGCTGATGCATCAGTGCAAAAAAACAAACTACACACTTCAGTGCAGACTCCTGTCCGACAGCATCAGCTGATAGTTTAGCCGGCCGGGCGGTAAAAAGCCGGCCTCACCGCTCGACTTATAGTGTCAGCTGATTCCGTCAGGTGACCGCATCAGCTGATCATCGCCAGGTCTGAGAAAGAGAGAGAGAAAGAAGATAGAGAGAGAAAGAAGAGAGAGAAAGAAGCAAAAGAGGAGAAAGAAGACAAAGAGAGAAGAAAGAGAAAGAATGAAGAGAGAAGAAAAAGAGGAGAAAGTAGAGAAAGAAAAGAGAGAGGGAAAGGAGAGAAAGAAAGGAGAGAAAGAAAGGAGAGAGAGAAAGAGAGAGGAGAGAAAGAAAGGAGAGAGAGGAGAGAGGGAAAGGGGAGAGAGAGAAGGAAGAGAGAGAAAGAAGAGAGAGAAGAGAAAGTAGAGAAAGGAGAGAGAGAAAGGAGAGAAAGAAAGGAGAGAGAGAGATGGGAGAGAGGGAAAGGAGAGAGAGAGAGAAAGCTCACAGCTGATGTCCGGCTCCTCCCCTCAGTGTATAATTAAATTATATTTATAAATATATTATAAATATAATTTATTAAAAATAAAAAAAAATAAAAAAGTTACCGGGTCTATAACTCGCAACATTATGCTCCCTAGGTGAGCACTCTATCCACTTAGCTATTGCTTCTAATGTGAATGATAGGCACATTTGGTAGTCTTGAAGTCTGGATTGCTGAAGTCTCAGCTGACCATGTGAATCATTTAAAGCTATGTGAGCTCATGCAGAGCACTCGTGTTCTGTAGCAGAGATGACAGTGTCGTGTGGATTATGTCGGACCTGGAGGGGTATTGGAGGATTTTAATAGAATGGTGAAACTGTGTTTTTTTGTCTTTTATTCCAAATAAAGGATTTTTCGCGGTGAGTGTTTATTTACTTTCACTTTATAAATAGATAATAATTATAATTTGAAATTATAAATAAATAAATTATTTACCAGGACTAGAACTCCCGACATTATGCTTCTTAGGCGGGCGCTTTACCCACTAGTCTATTGCTTCTTACAAAAGAGGTTGGCAGATTTCTAATCTTGAAGCCTGTTGTGCTGACTGAAGTCTCTGCTTCATTGCTACGGAGCCACTACATCCTGAGAGCAGAGCTGACCTTGTCGTGTAGATTACTTCGGACCTGGGGGAGTAGTTTTGGCATTAATAAAGGGGTGAACCAGGGTTGTTTTTTTGTCTTTTATTCCAAATAAAGGATTTTTCACGGTGTGTGTTTCTTTACTTTCACTTACAGGTTAATCATGGAAGGTGTCTCGGGGAGACGCCTGCCATGATTAAACTCATTATTACCCCAATTGCCACCGCACCAGAGCAATTCAGGATGAGCTGGGTAGAGTCCCAGGACTGTCGCACCTAATGGATGCGGCAATTTTGGGCGGCTGCAGGGTGATATTGTTAGGGTGGTGGGCTCTCCATCCTGGCAATACCAGCCTCCAGCCGTGCGGCTTTATCCTGGCTGGTATCAAATATGGGGGAAACCACATTTTTTTTATTTATTTATTTTAATGCACGATATAGACCCGCCCACCAGCGGCTGTGATTGGTTGCAGTGAGACAGCTGTCACTCAGCTTGGGGACGTGTCTGACTGCAACCAATCATAAGCGCCGGTGGGCGGGGAAAGCACGGAATAACTAATTGACTAATGAAGCGGCAGCCATTTTCTAAGGAGGAAAAGACGTCGCAGATTTGTGACAGCCGGGGAGTGAGACGCCCGTGATCGGTGAGTAGGAAAGGGAGAGGGATTGTGCTGGGGACGCAGGACACATGCAGATAGCAACATGTGCACATAGCCTTACTGTGAAAAGCCACATATTATACTGATAGAACCGTTTTCGAACGTAACTCGAGCTGCCGAACTTTTAGCAAAAAGCTCGAGTTCGAGTTCTAACTAGAACACCCCCCAAAATCACTCGAACCGCGCTGAACTCTAGACAGGATGTAAGGACATAAGGAATCTTGTTGGTCCCAGAACCCGTGAAATATGTGCCCGTGGTCTTTATCATGAATGTCCTGGGTGAGCTGGACCAAACTGTGCCACCCCGCAGAAGGCCACTCAAGCGGCCTTCCAATGCCTGATGCACGTCGGTGACCCAGAGGAGTGTGTCGGTCCACCGGTCTGTGGGAACCATTAGGGCCCCCAAGAGGGAGCCAGTGATTCTGCCCCCAGGACAGGGGAACATACTTTCTCTGCCGGTTGGGACTTACCCAAATATCGAGGGAGTAGAAGTGCTTGTCGAACCAGCAATCTCAGGAAAAGCAGGCAAGAGATTATGGTAGCCTAATCACTAACAGTGTCTGCTGAGGACAAGTCTCATTAAGAGCTGTGAATGTGAGCCCCAGAGAAGTCTCCATACCATTCGGTGCGGAGCTAGCCCATTTGTACCTACACCGAGATGAGGTGGTGAGCCAGAGAGAGATGGTACTTCCCCCGGTGAAAGACGCAGGGTAGACCACAGAAGTTTCATCAGTTTCTGGAGAGATGCCGAACCTGGAGTGGAATGGGTGCTAGATCTTAGATCAGATGGAGGTAGATGAGAAGTCCCTTGTTCCAGAGTGTCTGCGGGCGATATAAGAGATGCTATGGGAGAACCAGACTACATTTGCCCACATGCTGAAGACTTTGGGTGTACTGAGTCCATCACCCATGAAATACCAAAGGGGGACATATGGCCAATTCGAGAATGCTACCGGCAGATCCCTCCCAACCTGTACCACGAGTTGAAGACACTGTTGGGGCAGATTCTGGACTCAGGTGTGGTGCAACCAAGTCAGAATTCCTAGGTGGCACAGGTAGTCCTTGTGCCGCAAGGGACTCTGACGGGTCCGTGAGGTTCTGCATGGATTATAGGAAGCTTAATAAGGGCACTGAGACTCACTCCCTGCCTCGAATTGAAGACTCTCTGACAGCATTAGGAAAAGCCAAATACTTATCCATGCTCAACCTGGTAAGTGGGTACTGGCAGGTACTGGAGGCGGCAAGTGACAAAGAGAAGACTGCGTTTATCCTCCCTATCCGCTCTATGAGTTTAATCGATGCTGTTCGGTCTGTCAAACGCTCCAGGTACCTTTCAACGGCTGATGGAAAAGTGATTGGGGGACCTGAACTTTGAAACCACCCTCATTTATCTGGACAATATAATCGTCTACTCCAACTCGTTCCAAGAACATCTCGATCGACCGAGACAGGTACTCTGCCGCTTACGTGACTTCCATTGTGTATTTTAATCCCACCTTCAAATAAATTCAGTGAAAACGGTGAGATGGCCTGGCTTTTAAGGCTATGTTCACATGTTGCATTTTTGCAGCATTTTCCATGAGTTTTATGCCAATTAAAAGCTGATTTTTAAAATACCAGCAAAAGCTCAGAAATTCCATAAATTTAAGGCACACAATAGTTTTTTTTTTTTTATTTCTTACTGAAATGGAAAATTGCTGCGTTTTTGACAGACACAGTATGTCAATTCTTTCAGCATTTTTTCATCGTTTTTTTCAACATTAAAAGCAATGAGCGTGCAAAAATGCAGAAAAAATGCTCCGTGTGAATATAGTTTAGGGGTTGGATGAGCTTTTTTTAAAAAAAAAAAAAAAAATGCCGGATATACATGTCATTATACAGGAATTAATGTTTCCTAACATTTTTTTCCTGTAAAATCCATTTTAGCTTTGATTTTTCTGTGAGATGGTGGCAGCTACCCTGCAGTGTCTGCTTCCGTCCACCAGACGTCTCTGTTGGCACTGGCAAAAAGACTCTGATAGATCTGGTAGCGCAATTAGTTCCTGGGGACAATGGAAAGCATGAGGACGTGAGCTCTGTCCAAGTCTCAAAAACTGTATCCTGAAGTTCCATGACTGTCCGAAGTATCGTAGAGGCCTCTTCCACTTCCAGAGACATTTGTCTAAGAAAAGTGCCTTTTTGAAACAGACTATGCTTGTATACAGAGTTAAATGCCCGAGAAAATTCCCTGAGTGACCCACGAGGAAGGCTTGATCTACAATCTGCTCTTCGAATGCCAGAATTATCACCACTTCTTTGTTCATCCAGCTAATGGTCGACCGTACTACTGCAACATTTCCAGTGACCAAGTTACGATCAGTTTCTCTTGAGCTCAGGCTTCGCCACAGAGATCTTGATGGGTATGGGCACACGAAGCAAGAGTTTGGTTCCAGGAGTAGCTAGTTAGAGCTAGAATCTAAAACTTTGTTTCCATAAGCAAGGTGCTCACATTAAAATTGACTTCATTCACCTCCTGTATCAATTGTATCTTCGTTTGAGCTGACTCATTGGGCTGGAGTAAACGAATGGGATAGATATAAAATAAGTTTGTAAACCTTTGTGCTGCACCATCGAAGGGCCAGCTAGTGCACTTATCGATTTACACCGCTCCTTAGTCTTTACAGATTATTTCTTTGGCTGCTGCACTAGGCAAAGGGTCAGGTTAAGTAAATTGCTGAGTTATTGCCTGGGATATCTAAGGTCCATGTTGCTTATGCAGAACAGGGGTCCTATTGCCTTTTGACCTGGTGTGTGTTAGGCTATGTGCCCACGCTGCGGAAAATGCGCGGATTTTGCCGCGGATTTCTCGCGGAAAAGCCGTGGATTTCCCGAAAATCTGCAGCTCAGGCACTTCCCAGCCATTTCTATGGCATTTTGGAAATGTTGTGCCCACGCTGCGGATTTTTCCGCAGCGGATTTTGATCTGGAAAAATCTGCAACATGTCAATTATTGTTGCGGATTTTCATCCGGATTTTGACTTTAAAATTGGGAAAAAAAAAAATCCGCACCAAAATCCGCATCAAATCCGCGGCAATTCCGCTGTAAATCCGCGGCAAATCCGCACCTTTGAAAAGGTGCGGATTTTGCGGGAAAGCTGCGGATTTTGATGCAGAAAAATCCGCATCTCCATTCTCCCGTGGACACATAGCCTTATAGTTCACTTTTTGTGTGGGAGGCATAGAAGTTTCTGCTATACCCTCAGTATGGCATGGTTTGCTCTCGTTCTTCATCTGTTGTCAGCTGTATCCCAGGAGACCACCCCACCACTTGTCTACACCTGTATTTTTTATTGTCTCTCCTTAAAAGTGCCATAATGCTCTGACAACATTGTTCCCAGCAGTGACCTGGTAGTCAGAAATGTGTCCAGGCATCTTCCACATGTTCTTCCCATTCCATTTGAATGTTCTTTCCATTCATTTCAGCAATTTTGCTGCCCCACCCAGACTTCCTGGGAGGGTCTGCAGGAAAAATGATGTTTTCCATTGACTTCCATTATACTTGTTACTCGAATTGAGTCCATCAGGGAGTCCAACCAGCTCGATTCGAGTACTGAGCACTCTAGGATTTTATTGCTCGTTCATCACTATTAAGCACCCGAGAGCAATCAGCTCATCCTCCTATTTAAGTACAATGCACATAGGAAAAAGGGCTTTCAAAAGTTCTAACACAAAGTTCAAAAGAGAAAGCCATTGCAGTACTCAACTATTGTTTTAAAACTCCCACTTTGTTCACAAGCGAGGTCATTCAGCAAGCTCACCCTGAGCACTTACGGTATAATACAGGTAAAATATATCCTTGTTCCGTGTTAGCCAGTAGAGATAAAAAATTGTTTAAAAGAACTGAAGTCCTCAGTGGTGGATACCTTTTAATGGCTAACTGAAAAGATGGTAATAATAGCAAGCTTTCGAGACCTGAGGCCTGCAAAGTCTCGAAAGCTTTCTTTTATTACCATCTTTTCAGTTAACCATTAAAAGGTATCAACCACTGAGGACTCTCACTTCTTTTAAACAATTTTTTTACGTTATAATAAAAACTTTTATCACAAATTACAATACAGTCACAAAACTAAAAGTTAGAAATATTGGCAATTAAAAAGTTGTGATTCATATAAATTTTTTGTTTTGTTAGCACTGAGGAAAGCAGTTAATATGTGATTGTAGATGATACACCAATATATGATTTTGATGTGAAAATCATACATTGTTGTAGTCCAAGATTATATAAAATAAACACAAGGTGGCGCAATTTCCATTGTTTATGTAAAGCTTTATTGTCATTTACCATTCTTGCCATAGTACCAAAGGATAATGGAGATTAATCTATAAAAAGCAAAGGAAATTCTTTAAATATAGAATGGCTTAATTATTATTTATTATTTTACATTCATTGAAAAGCAGATGACTTGAAGCAAATTATGGTATGCTTTAAAAAAAAAAAAAAAAAAGCAGAATTGCAACTTTCTAGACATTCATGATCAAAAAAATAAAACCAAAAAGGAATGAAATCACATAAGTAAAATAAAGATCTCGAACTGTACTATTTGAATAAAAAATAAATAAAATGGGTCCTTTAACCACAAAAATGTCCTAAAAAGTTGACATTTCTGAACCTTTTTACAAAAGGCCAACAAATTTGAGCAGATGCTCTCAGGACTCATGGACATTTGGAGAAATACAAATATTTGCTAAGATGCATGTAATGTAATCCCACTGTATTTTGTCCATGTGGCCTATATACAGATGGCACTAGAGTGGCACCCCAGGGTTCAGTTGCCACAAATATACCTGTACCTGGAGCAGGGAAGGATCTCCACATCAGGTAATCCCACATACAACATTTCCACTCCAAGCCTGGAGGGGGAGCTCTACAAGTCGAGTTCAGGTGAGGTCCCCTTTAAATCCAGGTTTGGAGGCGGAGTCAGAGAGACAGTTGACAGTTGGAGAAAAGGAGACTGTGCGAGCAGAGAGTGAGGGAAGACATCAAAATGGAGAGGGCTGTGCTTAGCCCGTACGAGTAACTGTGTGACCGCCTGAGGGATCAGGAGTGAGGTAAAAGAGGAGTGACCGGGGAGGTGGAGCCAGATCGGTTCATCCCTTAGAAACAGCTCTGATTACTGGACACCGGCGTCCGAGATTGTGAGGGATCTAATCTGCCCAGCAATAAAGACCGGAGGCCAGGGAGACTCCAAATCTCCTGGCCGCAGCAGCACCTGAAGGCAAAGCCGCTACACAGAGCTTAGGGACCGCAGTGAGTACAGCAGTGCCCCTTAGAGAAGCTCCCGCCGCCTGCCATACAGGTGAAGACAGTGATAGAGGGACAAGGTATAGCTACAGGCAGCCTAGTACGAAAGAGAAACATAGCGCAGCAGGGAGGCCTCACAACTAACCTGGTGCAGAGATCCTGAACTGTTCCCAGATTACCCAAAAACTGTAACATCAGAAACTGAGCCCATTTTTAATAACACCTGCAAGTAAAACCTGGTCAGAGTTAATGAATTGGTGTGACGTACTTTATTTCTTCATCTGAGAAGCCATAGGCTGCTGCACTAAACTGACAGTTGAAAAGGCTGTGAAGAAAAAACGCCATATCTGTGTACTACTAAAACTGCCCTGGGGATCCCACTTCACGTACGGGAAGTGTAAACAACTGGATGCCTAACCATCACCCCAGAGGTCTGACCTGCAGCCCCAGTAACCATACTGGAACCGTAGGTGGCGTCATGAAATACTTGTATTTATTTTTTTTATTTTTTTTCTTTATTATTTTTTTTTTTTATTTTATTTTTTTTTTATTTCTATTATTGACTGACTTTCAGCGACCACCAGGGCCACGGGACCGGGCTTAGGCCCTGTGACATAATCCCATTAACCAACACCCAGAACTGAGTACCCCACGGCCCTGGGGCGGGTAACTAGCTCTGCATTTTTCAGCCTATATATTAACTCAACATATGATGACTCCAATATTGTTTGATAAAAAAAAAAAAAAATACAATATTTTTTTACACCATGTAATACTGTATATAACTTATTTGGTATTCATACAGCTACAATAGCCTTAAGCAGGGCGGCACGGTGGCTCAGTGGTTAGCAGTGCTGGGGTCCTGGGTTCAAATCCCACCAAGGACACCATCTGCAAGGAGTTTGTTTGTTCTCCCCGTGTTTGCGTCGGTTTCCTCCCACATTCCAAAAACATACTCATAGGGAATCTAAATTGTGAGCCCCAATGGGGACAGTGTTACCAATGTATGTAAAGCGCTGTGGAATTAACAGCGCTATATAAGTGAATAAATAATAATAAAAATAATAATAAAAGCATTCATGTAAGCAGATTAGTGTGATAATACCGCTTGAGTGTTGTGAATAAATGATGTTAGAGCTAAAAACCATATGACAAGATGTGCCATGGGTCAAAAGTGCCAATGAATAGCAGTGGTGAGATCTGAGGAATATAAGGGTTTGCATTAAATATACAAAAGCCGCCAGCTTACTGATTTGTTTCTCTATGACTAGTAGCCTGTATACCAAAGTCCACACGGAAGAGAATGGGAGTTAGCCGCACAAATAAGAAAGAAGCAGAATCTAGCAGACGGATGTAATGAAAAAATTACATTGGTTCCTTCACAGTTAAAAAACATCTATTATCCAAAAAATACAATTTAAAAGGCTACATCACTTGGATGGCAGTTCACATGGTGATGGTTGAGTAGGGACTACGCATTTCGGCGTTACACTACGCCTTACTCATGGTCCATAAACAGCCAGTGTAAAAATAGTCTATATTAAAAAAAAGAGGGTAAGTGCCTTCTCTGAACAAACAGGGAAGGGTTAAATTAAAATAATAGTAACCCTCCCTCACAAATTTCTACTGATCGAACAAATACACCCAATGTCTAAATAAATACAATACAAGAAACTGTTTGAGACCGCCATACAAATCAGATTGTTGGTTGAACCTGTCTAAAAGGTAAAAGATTAACTTCTTTCCAGGACCAGCACCAATCCAGCCTTTGAGTTGTCTAATATTGCAGCTCAGCTAAATTTAAAATAAATCTGTCAGGAAGATTTCACCCACAAATTATTTTTATGTTTAAGTAGATCTTTCACAGACAAATCCATCAATACCGTTTCATGGCCATAAATAGACTATTCTTTTATTTTTGAGAAATCAGCTTTTAAATTGATATGCAAATGATACTGTGGATCACAAGCCTCTGTCACTCCAGCTCTATACCCCACTCAGTGTTGCTTCCTCGATGCTGTATGATTTCAAGTAAAGGACCAGTTGGTCAAGCAGCAGACAATGCACTGTGCGGGGAACAGAGCAAGAGTGCCAGAAGCTCAAGAACTACAGCCTCATTTGCATATAAATTCAAATACGGAATGGAGGAACAGACTGTCTAGTCGATGGTATTGCTGGGCTTTTCTTTGCAAGAATTACATTCACATTTTGGCTAGGAAGTACTGCTGACAATTTCCCTTTAAGTGAGTCTTCCAGTTTTGCAAATTTTCACTCAATCAGTTTCTACAACTTTGATACAATTGCTAAAGTAATAATTTCTGCCTATTGTTTCTAAAATCTTTGCATGTGGACCCAGCTCTACAATTTTGTCAGTGTTTCATAAAACTGTAAATCTTAGGGTATGTGCCCACAATCAGGACTCACTGCGTCCTGGATGCAGCGTGTCCTGACCTGCGGGGTCGCGAGTCTCCACCGGAGAACGCAGGAGACTACAGCTGCTCATATCCTTGATCAGGGTTCAGTGCTGTTACGACCAGGTGGTGGAAACACTGGACCGTACACCGATTTCCCTTGAGGAGGCAGCCAGGCCGGTCACCCCGCCAGAGGGTCCTGATGCACGGCAGCCGAAGCACAATTGGTAGCTGGACAATCCGTAGAGGAGCAGGAAAGGTGGATGGCATTGAGCAAACAAAGTTCTGGACGGTAGCCCGGGTGACGAAGCTCAGGGTCCGAGGCCGGGTTGTAGGGTCAGGCGGGATCCGGAACCTGCTGAGCGATGGAACGGGTCACCAAACGGAGCCAGGGACTGGAGACTGGCGGAGCTGCAGAGGTGGTGGAACATCCGCCGAAGTCACCGTCAGGGTCCAGGGATGGACTTGGTTCGGAGCGGCTGGCGTGGCAGGGCAGGCTCTGCGAGACAGACAGGGTCAATACAAGGCAAAGCACAGGGCAAAGCAATACGGGGACCTGAACACTAGCTTGCTAAACACGTAGAACAGGCCCTGCCCACCAGGAAAGTGCATCTTAAAATACCCTGTACCTGTCTATGCAATTTCCTGTTTCTAGGTGCTGGCCCTTTAAGAAAGGGTCAATGACCGCGCGCGCGCCCTAATGCGCATGCGCGAGGCCCGAGTACTAGAAGCCAGTCCAGGGAGCGGTGTGGAGGAAGCAGGGGTGCCCGGCTGGAAGTCCCACGTCGCAGAGGAGCGCCGGGAGCGGGGAGCAGGACGCATGGAGACCGCAGGCGGGGAAGAGGAGGCCGGGACTGGAGTGGTGAGCAGGGGACGCCGCCGGGGAGCGGGGAGCGGGCCACGGGGACCGGAGAGCGGGGCCAGGGGACCGGGAAGCGTGACAGTACCCCCTCCCCCACGCCCCCCCCGCAAGCGGGCCAGGAAGGCACGAATCAGAGGAGTGCCCACATTCTCCCGGGGCTCCCAGGACCTATCCTTGGGACCATAACCCGCCCAGTCTACCAGGAAGTATTGCCGACCTCGCACGGTCTTCATGGCCACGATATCCCTTACCGCATAGATGTCATCATCAGCAATAGGAGGGGGAGCAGTACCGACCTCAGCGGAGAAGGGACCAAGGACAACAGGCTTGAGTAAGGAGACATGGAAGGAGTTGGGTATCCGCATCGTGGCCGGGAGCTGCAGCTTGTAGGAGACTGCATTGATCTTGCTGATGATCTTAAACGGCCCGATGTAGCGAGGACCCAACTTGTACGAGGGTAACTTCAATCGGACATATCTGGATGCAAGCCAGACCAGATCACCTGGGGAGAAACACGGGGGATCCAGGCGCCTCTTGTCCGCATGTCTCTTCATCCGCAATGAAGCACGTTCTAGGGAAGACTTGACAGAGTTCCATATAGCTGAGAAGTCCCGAACCAGAGCATCTGCTGCGGGGACGTCGGAAGCCGAGGATACTGGCAACGGGACAGAAGGCTGCAGTCCGTAAACGACCTGGAAGGGAGAGCTGGAGGTGGACTCGCTGATGTGTTGGTTGTAGGAGAATTCAGCCCAAGGAAGGAGCGTGGACCAATCGTCATGATGGATGTTGATGTAGTGGCGCAGGAAGGAGGTCAGGATCTGATTGACCCGTTCCACTTGGCCATTCGACTGAGGATGGTAGGCCGAAGAAAAGTCCAAGGACACTCCCAGATGTTTGCAGAGAGCCCTCCAGAAACGCGAGGTAAACTGAGTTCCTCTGTCGGACACAATGTGTACGGGGAAGCCATGCAATCGGAATATGTGCTGTATGAAGGAGTCAGCTAGCTCCTGGGCAGAGGGCAGCCCTGCCATGGGAACAAAGTGGGCCATCTTTGAGAAGCGATCCACCACAACCCATATGACCGTATGTCCGGAGGATAAGGGTAAGTCCGTAATGAAGTCCATTGCGATATGTTGCCACGGAACGGAAGGAATGGGCAAAGGCAGAAGACGTCCATATGGTAGGTGCTTGGGTGTCTTGTTCCGGGCACAGGATGGACAGGCTGAGACGAAGGTTGCGACGTCTTTACGGAGGAACGGCCACCAGTAGTGACGGACAATCGTACTCCAAGTCTTCTTCTGACCAGCATGGCCGGCGATCTTAGAGGCATGGCCCCAGTGCAGGACTCTCTGTCTGTCAGTATCTGAGACATAGGTTTTCCCAGGGGGTATCTGAGTTAGAGCGACAGGAGTCACCGGAATGACTTTACTGGGGTTGATGATGGGCTGGTATGTCTCCTCCTCCAACTCCACGGGCACGAAGGACCTGGACAAAGCGTCTGCCCGCGCGTTCTTATCCGCAGGCCGAAAATGGAGTTGGAAATCAAATCGAGCAAAAAACAAGGACCAGCGGGCTTGTCGTGGGTTCAGTCTTTGGGCAGACCGCAGGTACTCCAGATCCTTGTGGTCCGTGTATATTATCACAGGGTATACAGCTCCCTCCAAGAGGTAGCGCCATTCCTCCAAGGCCAGCTTCACGGCCAGTAGCTCCCGATCCCCGATGGTGTAGTTGCGTTCGGGTGCCGAGAAGCTCTTGGAGAAGAATCCACAAGTGACCATCTTTCCGGAGGGGGAGTTCTGCATCAACACTGCCCCGGCTCCTGAGGAGGAGGCATCCACCTCTAAGGTGAACTGTCGGTTCAATTCAGGGCGATGGAGAACCGGGGAAGACACAAACGCCTGTTTAAAGGAGCAGAACGCGGCATCGGCTGCCGGGGACCAGTCCTTAGGATTAGCTCCTTTCTTAGTCAAGGCAGAAAGAGGTGCAGTCAAGGCAGAGAAATGCGGGATGAATTGACGGTAATAGTTCGCAAAGCCGAGAAAGCGTTGGATAGCCTTCAGTCCGGAAGGAGGAGGCCAGTTGATGATGGCAGACACTTTCTCTGGGTCCATCTGCAGGCCAGTGTCCGAGATTACATAACCCAGGAAGGGAAGAGACGACTTTTCAAAGATGCATTTCTCGTACTTGGCGTATAGACGGTTCTCTCTAAGCCTCTGGAGAACTAGCTGCACGTTCTCTCGGTGGGTTTGTAGATCCGGAGAGAAGACCACGATGTCGTCCAGATACACCACGACACAGACATAGAGGAGATCTCTGAACACGTCGTTCACCAGTTCTTGGAAGACTTCCGGAGCATTACACAGACCAAAGGGCATGACACAATACTCGTAGTGCCCATCCCGAGTGTTGAATGCGGTTTTCCATTCGTCTCCAGAGCGAATGCGAACCAGGTTATAGGCCCCACGGAGGTCCAACTTGGTGAATACACGGGCTCCTCGGAGCCGATCGAATAGTTCGGGGATAAGCGGCAGAGGGTATTTGTTTTTTACGGTAATCTGGTTTAATCCCCGGTAGTCAATGCAAGGGCGCAGATCACCTTCCTTCTTCTTGACGAAGAAAAACCCTGCTCCGGCAGGGGACGAGGACCTCCGAATGAACCCCTTAGCCAGGCTCTCGGTGATATAGGCAGACATAGCTCATGTTTCAGCAGGGGACAAGGGGTATATCCGTCCTCTAGGAGGCGTAGTTCCTGGCAGTAAATCGATGGCACAGTCGTAGGGACGATGAGGCGGTAGTACCTCTGACTCTTTTTTGTCAAAAACGTCCGAGAAGGACCAGTAGGCAGAAGGCAGTCCTGGTAGAGACTCTGGAACCGGAGGGCGTCGGACGGGCTGGATGGACTTCAGACATCTCTCGTGACACGAGGAGCCCCATCGGGTGATTTCACCTGTACTCCAGCTGACCGATGGTTCGTGTGTCCGTAACCATGGGAGTCCCAGCAGGATCTGATGAGACATGCGCGGGAGGACGTAGAAGGTGATCTTCTCGGTGTGCAGAGCACCGATCCGTACTTCCACAGGCTTGGTGATCAGTGAGACGGTGTCAGAGAGGGGTCTCCCATCTACAGAGGCGATCACCAGCGGTTTCTCTAGTGGGAGGACAGGCACCTGGTACTTATCCACCGTGGCCTGCTGGATGAAGTTGCCTGCTGCTCCGGAATCGAGATACGCCTCTGCCGTGAACCGGGTCTCTTCTGTAGTGACTTGAATAGTCCAGGTAACGGAGTCTGAGAGAGTCCCAGCACCTAGGGTGGCCTCTCCTACCAAGCCTAGGCTTTGGAGTTTCCCGGCTTCTCGGGACAGGAGCGTAGCAGGTGTGTGCCATCACCGCAGTAGAAGCAGAGACCGTTTGCTAGTCGTTCTGCTCGGCGTTGCTCCGACTGCCTCAGGCGGTCAATCTGCATGGGCTCGTAGGTAGATGCGCCAGGTGGCGCCAACTGGGGAGCGATGGACTTCTGTGGTGGGGAGGAGTGCCGTATCGGACGCCTCTCGCGGGACACCTCTTTGGATCGTTCCTGAAAGCGAAGATCCACTCGAGTCGCTAGAGCAATCAGGGCATCCAGGGTGGATGGCACGTCACGACCAGCCAGCTCATCTTTAATACGACCCGAGAGTCCCTCCCAGAAGGCGGCGGTTAGGGCCTCATTGTTCCACCCGAGTTCCGAGGCCAAGGTGCGAAAATGAATGGCATATTAGCCCACCGTCAGAGTCCCCTGACGTAGCCGGAGGAGGGATGAGGCAGACGCGGAGGCGCGTCCGGGTTCGTCAAAGGTGCTGCGAAATGCCTGCAGGAATTCCTGGATGTTGGTGGTTACCGGATCCTCCTTCTCCCACAAGGGGTTCATCCAGGCCAGTGCCTCTCCCTCTAGATGGGACATCATGAACGCGACCTTGGCTTGGTCAGAGGCAAAAAGGTGCGGCAGCAGCTTGAAATCTAGGGAGCATGGATTGATGAATCCCCTGCAGGTCTTGGGATCTCCGGCGTACCGGGGTGGTGAGGCCAAACGAAGTTTGGAAGCATCCGAGGAGGCTGCCACGGGAGCTGTGGCCGTGGATTGTACAGTGTAAACCTGAGATGCCAAGGATGTGGCCGTCGCTTGTAGCGTGTTCAGGCGGGTATCCACAGAAGACATAAAGTTCAGCATGCGGGTCTGGGTCTCACGCTGGCGTACGAGTTCCTGCTGCAAGGCCGCTAGTGCTTCGGCGGGATCCATGGCCTGTTCTAGCTGTTACGACCGGGTGGTGGAAACACTGGACCGTACACCGATTTCCCTTGAGGAGGCAGCCAGGCCGGTCACCCCGCCAGAGGGTCCTGATGCACGGCAGCCGAAGCACAATTGGTAGCTGGACAGTCCGTAGAGGAGCAGGAAAGGTGGATGGCACTGAGCAAACAAAGTTCTGGACGGTAGCCCGGGTGACGAAGCTCAGGGTCCGAGGCCGGGTTGTAGGGTCAGGCGGGATCCGGAACCTGCTGAGCGATGGAACGGGTCACCGAACGGAGCCAGGGACAGGAGACTGGCGGAGCTGCAGAGGTGGTGGAACATCTGCCGAAGTCACCGTCAGGGTCCAGGGATGGACTTGGTTCGGAGCGGCTGGCGTGTCAGGGCAGGCTCTGCGAGACAGACAGGGTCAATACAAGGCAAAGCACAGGGCAAAGCAATACAGGGACCTGAACACTAGCTTGCTAAACACGTAGAACAGGCCCCGCCCACCAGGAAAGTGCATCTTAAAATACCCTGTACCTGTCTATGCAATTTCCTGTTTCTAGGTGCTGGCCCTTTAAGAAAGGGTCAATGACCGCGCGCGCGCCCTAATGCGCATGCGCGAGGCCCGAGTACCAGAAGCCAGTCCAGGGAGCGGTGCGGAGGAAGCAGGGGTGCCCGGCTGGAAGTCCCACGTCGCAGAGGAGCGCCGGGAGCGGGGAGCAGGACGCATGGAGGCCGCAGGCGGGGAAGAGGAGGCCGGGACCGGAGTGGTGAGCAGGGGACGCCGCTGGGGAGCGGGGAGCGGGCCACGGGGACCGGAGAGCGGGGCCAGGGGACCGGGAAGCGTGACAAGTGCGCTGCGGTCTCTCGCTTGTGTTCTCCCTACGGAAGACGCATGCGAATCCAATTGACATGCTGCTGTCTGGAAAGACGCACCGCAGGTCAGTGTTTGCTGCAGAAAAAAACAAGCACAGTGGGCACAGGATTTCTAGAAATTCCACCCATTATTCTTGTACTGTACAATGGAGCGTTTTGGACGCACCGAAAACACGCTACATCCAAAGCGCTGCAAACACTGATCGTGGGTACGTACCCTTAAAGTTGTAATTTCAAATTATTAAACTGCTTTAGATAGTTAGAATGAAAATAAGCAAGTTTGCAATTGACTTGCTTTTTCTACTAGTGCCTGCCCAGACAGTTGCTGAGTGTGCCCAGGAGAGGAGTTAGGTCATTACATTCCAGCAACCTCTCTCCAGCCCATTGATTTCCAGACAGCAGTTTCTCATCTCCCTCCTCCTTAGCTCCTAACAAGATGCTGTTATAAAGGCAAAATTACCAGCCACTACCATCTGCTGTTTTTAAGGCAGGGGTCCTATTCAAGGCTCGCTCTCAGTGTCCTGAGCTGTGTGCTTATTCAAATGCCCTGTTATCTCTATGTGTAAGAGAACTGAATGTGCTAAAGCTGAACTTGTGCTGAGCATTATAGATCTACTAATAGAACAGTTCTGTTGCAGAAACCAAGAGGTAAAGAAACTGCATTGCTCTGTGATGCTCGAGACAACTTGAGAATAACTGTTTAAGATTTAGTTACTTTTACTTTGATTATTTTATTTCTCACTGAAATCATGTATAATATCATGTTTACTGTCTTTTTTCTCATATTACTCATATTCTCATCTGCCTAATTGATAAAATAATCACTGACTTATGCTATGTCCAGGGCTGTATTTTGCCTTCGTGCTGCCCTAGGCACTTTAAGTGGTCGCGCCCCTTATTGACAACGTAAAACTGAGTTTTCGCATACGACATCTGTTTAAGGCAGATCTACTCTGTAAAACACTTTAAGGCTATGTGCGCACGTTGCGTACAGTTCACTGCAGAAATTTCTGCAGCGATCTGAAGAGCACATGTGCGCTTCTAATCGCTGCAGAAAATGTCCGTAGTGAGCGCCGATTCCATGCGCTCTGCCTGCAGCTCCTGCCATAGACAGAGCAGGAGCTGCCGGAAAAGCGCAGGAAAGAAGTGACATGTCACTTCTTTTTACGCAGCGCTTCGGCAGTAGCCGAAGCGCTGCGCTCCAAAGCGCCATGTGCGCACGGCCCCTGCACAATCTCCATAGACTGTGCAGGGGACGCAGGACGCATGCAGTTACGCTGCGCTACAAAGCGCAGCATAACTGCATGTAATTGCGCAACGTGCGCACATAGCCTAAAAAGTATCAATGAGAAACGAAGGGCACTAACCCCCCCCCCACCAATGGGGATCACCACTGGCACATCAAAACATAGCATGGGTATAAAATATTTCCACCACACCGTCCCCACTTATATACTGTGACTGTCACACTGCCCCTAATAAACTACACACTGCCCTCCCTTATAAATTATACCCACCACACCTTCCTCAATTATGAAATATGATCTGCACATTGTCCTCACATCATGCTGCCCCCTCCTCACAATGTCTCATGCATGCTGCCCCCTCCTCACAATGTCCCATGCATGCTGCCCCCTCCTCACAATGTCCCATGCATGCTGCTCCCTCCTCACAATGTCCCATGCATGCTGCCCCCTCCTCACAATGTCCCATGCATGCTGCCCCCTCCTCAGTGTCCCATGCATGCTGCCCCCCTCCTCACAATGTCCCATGCATGCTGCCTCCTCCTCACAGTGTCCCATGCATGCTGCCCCCTTCTCAC
Organism: Anomaloglossus baeobatrachus; assembly: GCF_048569485.1. NCBI lineage: Eukaryota > Metazoa > Chordata > Amphibia > Anura > Aromobatidae > Anomaloglossus > Anomaloglossus baeobatrachus. The sequence continues at coordinate 489,857,683 of NC_134354.1, forward strand.
AATGTCCCATGCATTCTGCCCCCCTCCTCACAATGTCCCATGCATGCTGCCCCCTCCTCACAATGTCCCATGCATGCTGCCCCCTCCTCACAGTGTCCCATGCATGCTGCCCCCTCCTCAGTGTCCCATGCATGCTGCCCCCTCCTCACAATGTCCCATGCATGCTGCCCCCTCCTCACAATGTCCCATGCATGCTGCCCCCTCCTCAGTGTCCCATGCATGCTGCCCCCTCCTCACAATGTCCCATGCATGCTGCCCCCTCCTCAGTGTCCCATGCATGCTGCCCCCTCCTCACAATGTCTCATGCATGCTGCTCCCTCCTCACAATGTCCCATGCATGCTGCCCCCTCCTCACAATGTCCCATGCATGCTGCCCCCTCCTCAGTGTCCCATGCATGCTGCCCCCTCCTCACAGTGTCCCATGCATGCTGCCCCCTCCTCACAATGTCCCATGCATTCTGCCCCCTCCTCACAATGTCCCATGCATGCTGCCCCCTCCTCACAATGTCCCATGCATGCTGCCCCCTCCTCACAGTGTCCCATGCATGCTGCCCCCTCCTCAGTGTCCCATGCATGCTGCCCCCTCCTCACAATGTCCCATGCATGCTGCCCCCTCCTCACAATGTCCCATGCATGCTGCCCCCTCCTCACAATGTCCCATGCATGCTGCCCCCTCCTCACAATGTCTCATGCATGCTGCCCCCTCCTCACAATGTCCCATGCATGCTGCCCCCTCCTCACAATGTCCCATGCATGCTGCTCCATCCTCACAATGTCCCATGCATGCTGCCCCCTCCTCACAGTGTCTCATGCATGCTGCCCCCTCCTCACAATGTCCCATGCATGCTGCCCCCTCCTCACAGTGTCTCATGCATGCTGCTCCCTCCTAACAATGTCCCATGCATGCTGCCCCCTCCTCACAATGTCCCATGCATGCTGCCCCCTCCTCACAATGTCCCATGCATGCTGCCCCCCCTCACAATGTCCCATGCATGCTGCCCCCTCCTCACAGTGTCTCATGCATGCTGCTCCCTCCTCACAATGTCCCATGCATGCTGCCCCCTCCTCAGTGTCCCATGCATGCTGCCCCCTCCTCACAGTGTCCCATGCATGCTGCCCCCTCCTCACAGTGTCCCATGCATGCTGCCCCCCTCCTCACAATGTCCCATGCATTCTGCCCCCTACTCACAATGTCCCATGCATGCTGCCCCCTCCTCACAATGTCCCATGCATGCTGCCCCCCTCCTCACAGTGTCCCATGCATGCTGCCCCCTCCTCAGTGTCCCATGCATGCTGCCCCCTCCTCACAATGTCCCATGCATGCTGCCCCCTCCTCACAATGTCCCATGCATGCTGCCCCCTCCTCACAATGTCCCATGCATGCTGCCCCCCTCCTCACAGTGTCCCATGCATGCTGCCCCCTCCTCACAGTGTCCCATGCATGCTGCCCCCTCCTCACAGTGTCCCATGCATGCTGCCCCCTCCTCACAGTGTCCCATGCATGCTGCCCCCTCCTCACAGTGTCCCATGCATGCTGCCCCCTCCTCACAGTGTCCCATGCATGCTGCCCCCCTCCACAGTGTCCCATGCATGCTGCCCCCTCCTCACAGTGTCCCATGCATGCTGCCCCCTCCTCACAGTGTCCCATGCATGCTGCCCCCTCCTCACAGTGTCCCATGCATGCTGCCCCCTCCTCACAGTGTCCCATGCATGCTGTCCCCCTCCTCACAGTGTCCCATGCATGCTGCCCCCTCCTCAGTGTCCCATGCATTCTGCCCCCTCCTCAGTGTCCCATGCATTCTGCCCCCTCCTCACAGTGTCCCATGCATGCTGCCCTCTCCTCACAGTGTCCCATGCATGCTGCCCCCTCCTCACAGTGTCTCATGCATGCTGCCCCCTCCTCACAGTGTCCCATGCATGCTGCCCCCTCCTCAGTGTCCCATGCATGCTGCCCCCTCCTCACAGTGTCCCATGCATGCTGCCCCCTCCTCAGTGTCCCATGCATGCTGCCCCCTCCTCACAGTGTCCCATGCATGCTGCCCCCTCCTCACAGTGTCCCATGCATGCTGCCCCCTCCTCACAGTGTCCCATGCATGCTGCCCCCTCCTCACAATGTCCCGTGCATGCTGCCCCCTCCTCACAGTGTCCCGTGCATGCTGCCCCCTCCTCACAGTGTCCCGTGCATGCTGCCCCTCTCCATGAGCTCCTAATGCTGCCTTCCTCTTTTCCATAATGACACCTCCATGCTGCCCCATTCATCATACTAAGACCACCACACTAACGCTTATGCTGAGACCCACACACACACACACTACCCCACTCTTGATATTGACTCCCCCTACATTGTTGCACTCCATACTGAGCCCACACATGCTGCCCCTTCTCCATAATGAGCTCCCAATGCTGCCCCCCTCTTATTCTGAGTCCTTACACTCCCCCCCCCCCCATCGATATTGTCATTGCTCTATCCCTCAACCCTTGTCCTCTGTCTCTAGCATTGGCGCCTCTCTCCCATTCCCCCAGCAGCAGCCTCTCTCCCCCCGCCTCCAGCAGAAGCCTCTCCCCCAGCATCAGCCTCTCTCCCCCCAGCCTCCCCCAGCATCAGCCTCTCTTCCCCCAGCCTCCCTCAGCATCAGCCTCCTCCAGCATCAGCCTCTCTCCTCCCAGCCTCCCCCAGCATGAGCCTCCTCCAGCATCAGCCTCTCTCCTCCCAGCCTCCCCCAGCATGAGCCTCCTCCAGCATCAGCCTCTCTCCTCCCAGCCTCCCCCAGCATGAGCCTCCTCCAGCATCAGCCTCTCTCCTCCCAGCCTCCCCCAGCATGAGCCTCCTCCAGCATCAGCCTCTCTCCTCCCAGCCTCCCCCAGCATGAGCCTCCTCCAGCATCAGCCTCTCTCCTCCCAGCCTCCCCCAGCATCAGCCTCCCTGCTCCCAGCATCAGCCTCCCTCCTCCCAGCCCCCCTCCTCCAAGCCTCCCCCAGCATCAGCCTCCCAGCCTCCCTGAGCATCAGCCTCCCTCCTCCAAGCCTCCCCTTCCCAGCCTCCTCCAGCATCAGCCTCTCTCCTCCCAGCCTCCCCCAGCATGAGCCTCCTCCAGCATCAGCCTCTCTCCTCCCAGCCTCCCCCAGCATGAGCCTCCTCCAGCATCAGCCTCTCTCCTCCCAGCCTCCCCCAGCATGAGCCTCCTCCAGCATCAGCCTCTCTCCTCCCAGCCTCTCCCAGCATGAGCCTCCTCCAGCATCAGCCTCTCTCCTCCCAGCCTCCCCCAGCATCAGCCTCCCTGCTCCCAGCATCAGCCTCCCTCCTCCCAGCCCCCCTCCTCCAAGCCTCCCCCAGCATCAGCCTCCCAGCCTCCCTGAGCATCAGCCTCCCTCCTCCAAGCCTCCCCTTCCCAGCCTCCCCCAGCATCAGCCTCTCTCCCCCAGCCTCCCACAGCATCAGCCTCCCTCCTCCCAGCCTCCCCCAGCATCAGCCTCCCTCCTCCCAGCCTCCCCCAGCATCAGCCTCCCTCCTCCCAGCCTCCCCCAGCATCAGCCTCCCTTCTCCCAGCCTCCCCCAGCATCAGCCTCCCTTTTCCCAGCCTCCCCCAGCATCAGCCTCCCCCAGCATCAGCCTCCCTCAGCATCAGCCTCCCCCAGCATCAGCCTCCCAGCCTCCCCCAGCATCAGCCTCCCGCCTCCCCCAGCATCAGCCTCTCTCCTCCCAGCCTCCACCAGCATCAGCCTCTCGCCTCCCCCAGCATCAGCCTCCCTCCTCCCAGCCTCCCCCAGCATCAGCCTCCCTTCTCCCAGCCTCCCCCAGCATCAGCCTCCCTTCTCCCAGCCTCCCCCAGCATCAGCCTCCCTCAGCATCAGCCTCCTTCAGCATCAGCCTCCCTCCTCATCAGCCTCCCTCCTCATCAGCCTCCCTCCTCCAAGCCTCCCCCTCCCCCTCCCAGCCTCCCCCAGCATCAGCCTCCCTCCTCCCAGCCTCCCCCAGCATCAGCCTCCCTCCTCCCAGCCTCCCCCAGCATCAGCCTCCCTCCTCCCAGCCTCCCCCAGCATCAGCCTCCCTTCTCCCAGCCTCCCCCAGCATCAGCCTCCCTCAGCATCAGCCTCCCTCCTCCCAGCCTCCCCCAGCATCAGCCTCCCTCCTCCCAGCCTCCCCCAGCATCAGCCTCCCTCCTCCCAGCCTCCCCCAGCATCAGCCTCCCTTCTCCCAGCCTCCCCCAGCATCAGCCTCCCTTTTCCCAGCCTCCCCCAGCATCAGCCTCCCCCAGCATCAGCCTCCCTCAGCATCAGCCTCCCCCAGCATCAGCCTCCCCCAGCATCAGCCTCCCAGCCTCCCCCAGCATCAGCCTCCCGCCTCCCCCAGCATCAGCCTCTCTCCTCCCAGCCTCCCCCAGCATCAGCCTCTCGCCTCCCCCAGCATCAGCCTCCCTCCTCCCAGCCTCCCCCAGCATCAGCCTCCCTTCTCCCAGCCTCCCCCAGCATCAGCCTTTCTTCTCCCAGCCTCCCCCAGCATCAGCCTCCCTCAGCATCAGCCTCCTTCAGCATCAGCCTCCCTCCTCATCAGCCTCCCTCCTCATCAGCCTCCCTCCTCCAAGCCTCCCCCTCCCCCTCCCAGCCTCCCCAAGCATCAGCCTCCCTCCTCATAGCCTCCCTCAGCATCAGCCTCCCTCCTCCAAGCCTCACCTTCCCCCTCCCAGCCTCCCCCAGCATCATCCTCTCTCCTCCCAGCCTCCCCCAGCCTCAGCCTCCCTCCTCCCAGCCTCCCCCAGCCTCAGCCTCCCTCCTCCCAGCCTCCCCCAGCATCAGCCTCCCTCCTCCCAGCCTCCCCCAGCATCATCCTCTCTCCTCCCAGCCTCCCCCAGCCTCAGCCTCCCTCCTCCCAGCCTCCCCCAGCATCAGCCTCCCTCCTCCCAGCCTCCCCCAGCATCAGCCTCCCTCCTCCCTCAGCATCAGCCTCCCTCCTCCAAGCCTCCCTCAGCATCAGCTTCCCTCCTCCAAGCCTCACCCTCCCAGCTTCCCCCAGCATCAGCCTCTCTCCTCCCAGCATCAGCCTCCCCAAGCCTCAGCCTCCCTCCTCCCCCAGCCTCAGCCTCCATCCTCCCCCAGCCTCAGCCTCCCTCCTCCCCCAGCCTCAGCCTCCCTCCTCCCTCAGCCTCCCTCCTCCAAGTCTCCCTCAGCATCAGCTTCCCTCCTCCAAGCCTCCCCCTCCCCCTCCCAGCCTCCCCCAGCATCAGCCTCCCTCAGCATCAGCCTCCCCCTCCCAGCCTCTCCCAGAATCAGCCTCTCTTCTCCCAGCCTCCCCCCCAGCTTCAGCCTCTCTCTCCCCCCAGCCTCAGCCCCTCTCTCCCCCCAGCCTTAGCCTCTCTCTCCCCCCAGCCTTAGCCTCTCTCTCCCCCCAGCCTCCCCCCCAGCCTCAGCCTCTCTCCCCCCAGCCTCAGCCTCCCTCTCTTCCCAGACTCCCCCCAGCCTCAGCCTCTTTCTCTTCCCAGCCTCTCTCTCTTCCCAGCCTCCCTCCAGCCTCAGCCTCTCTCTCTTCCTAGCCTCCTCCAGCATCAGCCTCTCTCCTCCCAGCCTCCCCCAGCATGAGCCTCCTCCAGCATCAGCCTCTCTCCTCCCAGCCTCCCCCAGCATGAGCCTCCTCCAGCATCAGCCTCTCTCCTCCCAGCCTCCCCCAGCATGAGCCTCCTCCAGCATCAGCCTCTCTCCTCTCAGCCTCCCCCAGCATGAGCCTCCTCCAGCATCAGCCTCTCTCCTCCCAGCCTCCCCCAGCATCAGCCTCCCTGCTCCCAGCATCAGCCTCCCTCCTCCCAGCCCTCCTCCTCCAAGCATCCCCCAGCATCAGCCTCCCAGCCTCCCTGAGCATCAGCCTCCCTCCTCCAAGCCTCCCCTTCCCAGCCTCCCCCAGCATCAGCCTCTCTCCCCCAGCCTCCCACAGCATCAGCCTCCCTCCTCCCAGCCTCCCCCAGCATCAGCCTCCCTCCTCCCAGCCTCCCCCAGCATCAGCCTCCCTCCTCCCAGCCTCCCCCAGCATCAGCCTCCCTTCTCCCAGCCTCCCCCAGCATCAGCCTCCCTTTTCCCAGCCTCCCCCAGCATCATCCTCCCCCAGCATCAGCCTCCCTCAGCATCAGCCTCCCCCAGCATCAGCCTCCCAGCCTCCCCCAGCATCAGCCTCCCGCCTCCCCCAGCATCAGCCTCTCTCCTCCCAGCCTCCACCAGCATCAGCCTCTCGCCTCCCCCAGCATCAGCCTCCCTCCTCCCAGCCTCCCCCAGCATCAGCCTCCCTTCTCCCAGCCTCCCCCAGCATCAGCCTCCCTTCTCCCAGCCTCCCCCAGCATCAGCCTCCCTCAGCATCAGCCTCCTTCAGCATCAGCCTCCCTCCTCATCAGCCTCCCTCCTCATCAGCCTCCCTCCTCCAAGCCTCCCCCTCCCCCTCCCAGCCTCCCCCAGCATCAGCTTCCCTCCTCCCAGCCTCCCCCAGCATCAGCCTCCCTCCTCCCAGCCTCCCCCAGCATCAGCCTCCCTCCTCCCAGCCTCCCCCAGCATCAGCCTCCCTTCTCCCAGCCTCCCCCAGCATCAGCCTCCCTCAGCATCAGCCTCCCTCCTCCCAGCCTCCCCCAGCATCAGCCTCCCTCCTCCCAGCCTCCCCCAGCATCAGCCTCCCTCCTCCCAGCCTCCCCCAGCATCAGCCTCCCTTCTCCCAGCCTCCCCCAGCATCAGCCTCCCTTTTCCCAGCCTCCCCCAGCATCAGCCTCCCCCAGCATCAGCCTCCCTCAGCATCAGCCTCCCCCAGCATCAGCCTCCCCCAGCATCAGCCTCCCAGCCTCCCCCAGCATCAGCCTCCCGCCTCCCCCAGCATCAGCCTCTCTCCTCCCAGCCTCCCCCAGCATCAGCCTCTCGCCTCCCCCAGCATCAGCCTCCCTCCTCCCAGCCTCCCCCAGCATCAGCCTCCCTTCTCCCAGCCTCCCCCAGCATCAGCCTCCCTTCTCCCAGCCTCCCCCAGCATCAGCCTCCCTCAGCATCAGCCTCCTTCAGCATCAGCCTCCCTCCTCATCAGCCTCCCTCCTCATCAGCCTCCCTCCTCCAAGCCTCCCCCTCCCCCTCCCAGCCTCCCCAAGCATCAGCCTCCCTCCTCATAGCCTCCCTCAGCATCAGCCTCCCTCCTCCAAGCCTCACCTTCCCCCTCCCAGCCTCCCCCAGCATCATCCTCTCTCCTCCCAGCCTCCCCCAGCCTCAGCCTCCCTCCTCCCAGCCTCCCCCAGCCTCAGCCTCCCTCCTCCCAGCCTCCCCCAGCATCAGCCTCCCTCCTCCCAGCCTCCCCCAGCATCATCCTCTCTCCTCCCAGCCTCCCCCAGCCTCAGCCTCCCTCCTCCCAGCCTCCCCCAGCATCAGCCTCCCTCCTCCCAGCCTCCCCCAGCATCAGCCTCCCTCCTCCCTCAGCATCAGCCTCCCTCCTCCAAGCCTCCCTCAGCATCAGCTTCCCTCCTCCAAGCCTCACCCTCCCAGCTTCCCCCAGCATCAGCCTCTCTCCTCCCAGCATCAGCCTCCCCAAGCCTCAGCCTCCCTCCTCCCCCAGCCTCAGCCTCCATCCTCCCCCAGCCTCAGCCTCCCTCCTCCCCCAGCCTCAGCCTCCCTCCTCCCTCAGCCTCCCTCCTCCAAGTCTCCCTCAGCATCAGCTTCCCTCCTCCAAGCCTCACCCTCCCCCTCCCAGCCTCCCCCAGCATCAGCCTCCCTCAGCATCAGCCTCCCCCTCCCAGCCTCTCCCAGAATCAGCCTCTCTTCTCCCAGCCTTCCCCCCAGCTTCAGCCTCTCTCTCCCCCCAGCCTCAGCCCCTCTCTCCCCCCAGCCTTAGCCTCTCTCTCCCCCCAGCCTTAGCCTCTCTCTCCCCCCAGCCTCCCCCCCAGCCTCAGCCTCTCTCCCCCCAGCCTCAGCCTCCCTCTCTTCCCAGACTCCCCCCAGCCTCAGCCTCTTTCTCTTCCCAGCCTCTCTCTCTTCCCAGCCTCCCTCCAGCCTCAGCCTCTCTCTCTTCCCAGCCTCCTCCAGCATCAGCCTCCCTGCTCCCAGCATCAGCCTCCCTCCTCCCAGCCCCCCTCCTCCAAGCCTCCCCCAGCATCAGCCTCCCAGCCTCCCTGAGCATCAGCCTCCCTCCTCCAAGCCTCCCCTTCCCAGCCTCCTCCAGCATCAGCCTCTCTCCTCCCAGCCTCCCCCAGCATGAGCCTCCTCCAGCATCAGCCTCTCTCCTCCCAGCCTCCCCCAGCATGAGCCTCCTCCAGCATCAGCCTCTCTCCTCCCAGCCTCCCCCAGCATGAGCCTCCTCCAGCATCAGCCTCTCTCCTCCCAGCCTCCCCCAGCATGAGCTTCCTCCAGCATCAGCCTCTCTCCTCCCAGCCTCCCCCAGCATCAGCCTCCCTGCTCCCAGCATCAGCCTCCCTCCTCCCAGCCCTCCTCCTCCAAGCATCCCCCAGCATCAGCCTCCCAGCCTCCCTGAGCATCAGCCTCCCTCCTCCAAGCCTCCCCTTCCCAGCCTCCCCCAGCATCAGCCTCTCTCCCCCAGCCTCCCACAGCATCAGCCTCCCTCCTCCCAGCCTCCCCCAGCATCAGCCTCCCTCCTCCCAGCCTCCCCCAGCATCAGCCTCCCTCCTCCCAGCCTCCCCCAGCATCAGCCTCCCTTCTCCCAGCCTCCCCCAGCATCAGCCTCCCTTTTCCCAGCCTCCCCCAGCATCAGCCTCCCCCAGCATCAGCCTCCCTCAGCATCAGCCTCCCCCAGCATCAGCCTCCCCCAGCATCAGCCTCCCAGCCTCCCCCAGCATCAGCCTCCCGCCTCCCCCAGCATCAGCCTCTCTCCTCCCAGCCTCCCCCAGCATCAGCCTCTCGCCTCCCCCAGCATCAGCCTCCCTCCTCCCAGCCTCCCCCAGCATCAGCCTCCCTTCTCCCAGCCTCCCCCAGCATCAGCCTCCCTCAGCATCAGCCTCCTTCAGCATCAGCCTCCCTCCTCATCAGCCTCCCTCCTCATCAGCCTCCCTCCTCCAAGCCTCCCCCTCCCCCTCCCAGCCTCCCCAAGCATCAGCCTCCCTCCTCATAGCCTCCCTCAGCATCAGCCTCCCTCCTCCAAGCCTCACCTTCCCCCTCCCAGCCTCCCCCAGCATCATCCTCTCTCCTCCCAGCCTCCCCCAGCCTCAGCCTCCCTCCTCCCAGCCTCCCCCAGCCTCAGCCTCCCTCCTCCCAGCCTCCCCCAGCATCAGCCTCCCTCCTCCCAGCCTCCCCCAGCATCATCCTCTCTCCTCCCAGCCTCCCCCAGCCTCAGCCTCCCTCCTCCCAGCCTCCCCCAGCATCAGCCTCCCTCCTCCCAGCCTCTCCCAGCATCAGCCTCCCTCCTCCCTCAGCATCAGCCTCCCTCCTCCAAGCCTCCCTCAGCATCAGCTTCCCTCCTCCAAGCCTCACCCTCCCAGCTTCCCCCAGCATCAGCCTCTCTCCTCCCAGCATCAGCCTCCCCAAGCCTCAGCCTCCCTCCTCCCCCAGCCTCAGCCTCCATCCTCCCCCAGCCTCAGCCTCCCTCCTCCCCCAGCCTCAGCCTCCCTCCTCCCTCAGCCTCCCTCCTCCAAGTCTCCCTCAGCATCAGCTTCCCTCCTCCAAGCCTCACCCTCCCCCTCCCAGCCTCCCCCAGCATCAGCCTCCCTCAGCATCAGCCTCCCCCTCCCAGCCTCTCCCAGAATCAGCCTCTCTTCTCCCAGCCTCCCCCCCAGCTTCAGCCTCTCTCTCCCCCCAGCCTCAGCCCCTCTCTCCCCCCAGCCTTAGCCTCTCTCTCCCCCCAGCCTTAGCCTCTCTCTCCCCCCAGCCTCCCCCCCAGCCTCAGCCTCTCTCCCCCCAGCCTCAGCCTCCCTCTCTTCCCAGACTCCCCCCAGCCTCAGCCTCTTTCTCTTCCCAGCCTCTCTCTCTTCCCAGCCTCCCTCCAGCCTCAGCCTCTCTCTCTTCCCAGCCTCCTCCAGCATCAGCCTCTCTCCTCCCAGCCTCCCCCAGCATGAGCCTCCTCCAGCATCAGCCTCTCTCCTCCCAGCCTCCCCCAGCATGAGCCTCCTCCAGCATCAGCCTCTCTCCTCCCAGCCTCCCCCAGCATGAGCCTCCTCCAGCATCAGCCTCTCTCCTCCCAGCCTCCCCCAGCATGAGCCTCCTCCAGCATCAGCCTCTCTCCTCCCAGCCTCCCCCAGCATCAGCCTCCCTGCTCCCAGCATCAGCCTCCCTCCTCCCAGCCCCCCTCCTCCAAGCCTCCCCCAGCATCAGCCTCCCAGCCTCCCTGAGCATCAGCCTCCCTCCTCCAAGCCTCCCCTTCCCAGCCTCCTCCAGCATCAGCCTCTCTCCTCCCAGCCTCCCCCAGCATGAGCCTCCTCCAGCATCAGCCTCTCTCCTCCCAGCCTCCCCCAGCATGAGCCTCCTCCAGCATCAGCCTCTCTCCTCCCAGCCTCCCCCAGCATGAGCCTCCTCCAGCATCAGCCTCTCTCCTCCCAGCCTCCCCCAGCATGAGCCTCCTCCAGCATCAGCCTCTCTCCTCCCAGCCTCCCCCAGCATCAGCCTCCCTGCTCCCAGCATCAGCCTCCCTCCTCCCAGCCCTCCTCCTCCAAGCATCCCCCAGCATCAGCCTCCCAGCCTCCCTGAGCATCAGCCTCCCTCCTCCAAGCCTCCCCTTCCCAGCCTCCCCCAGCATCAGCCTCTCTCCCCCAGCCTCCCACAGCATCAGCCTCCCTCCTCCCAGCCTCCCCCAGCATCAGCCTCCCTCCTCCCAGCCTCCCCCAGCATCAGCCTCCCTCCTCCCAGCCTCCCCCAGCATCAGCCTCCCTTCTCCCAGCCTCCCCCAGCATCAGCCTCCCTTCTCCCAGCCTCCCCCAGCATCAGCCTCCCTTTTCCCAGCCTCCCCCAGCATCAGCCTCCCCCAGCATCAGCCTCCCTCAGCATCAGCCTCCCCCAGCATCAGCCTCCCAGCCTCCACCAGCATCAGCCTCTCGCCTCCCCCAGCATCAGCCTCCCTCCTCCCAGCCTCCCCCAGCATCAGCCTCCCTTCTCCCAGCCTCCCCCAGCATCAGCCTCCCTTCTCCCAGCCTCCCCCAGCATCAGCCTCCCTCAGCATCAGCCTCCTTCAGCATCAGCCTCCCTCCTCATCAGCCTCCCTCCTCATCAGCCTCCCTCCTCCAAGCCTCCCCCTCCCCCTCCCAGCCTCCCCCAGCATCAGCCTCCCTCCTCCCAGCCTCCCCCAGCATCAGCCTCCCTCCTCCCAGCCTCCCCCAGCATCAGCCTCCCTCCTCCCAGCCTCCCCCAGCATCAGCCTCCCTTCTCCCAGCCTCCCCCAGCATCAGCCTCCCTCAGCATCAGCCTCCCTCCTCCCAGCCTCCCCCAGCATCAGCCTCCCTCCTCCCAGCCTCCCCCAGCATCAGCCTCCCTCCTCCCAGCCTCCCCCAGCATCAGCCTCCCTTCTCCCAGCCTCCCCCAGCATCAGCCTCCCTTTTCCCAGCCTCCCCCAGCATCAGCCTCCCCCAGCATCAGCCTCCCTCAGCATCAGCCTCCCCCAGCATCAGCCTCCCCCAGCATCAGCCTCCCAGCCTCCCCCAGCATCAGCCTCCCGCCTCCCCCAGCATCAGCCTCTCTCCTCCCAGCCTCCCCCAGCATCAGCCTCTCGCCTCCCCCAGCATCAGCCTCCCTCCTCCCAGCCTCCCCCAGCATCAGCCTCCCTTCTCCCAGCCTCCCCCAGCATCAGCCTCCCTTCTCCCAGCCTCCCCCAGCATCAGCCTCCCTCAGCATCAGCCTCCTTCAGCATCAGCCTCCCTCCTCATCAGCCTCCCTCCTCATCAGCCTCCCTCCTCCAAGCCTCCCCCTCCCCCTCCCAGCCTCCCCAAGCATCAGCCTCCCTCCTCATAGCCTCCCTCAGCATCAGCCTCCCTCCTCCAAGCCTCACCTTCCCCCTCCCAGCCTCCCCCAGCATCATCCTCTCTCCTCCCAGCCTCCCCCAGCCTCAGCCTCCCTCCTCCCAGCCTCCCCCAGCCTCAGCCTCCCTCCTCCCAGCCTCCCCCAGCATCAGCCTCCCTCCTCCCAGCCTCCCCCAGCATCATCCTCTCTCCTCCCAGCCTCCCCCAGCCTCAGCCTCCCTCCTCCCAGCCTCCCCCAGCATCAGCCTCCCTCCTCCCAGCCTCCCCCAGCATCAGCCTCCCTCCTCCCTCAGCATCAGCCTCCCTCCTCCAAGCCTCCCTCAGCATCAGCTTCCCTCCTCCAAGCCTCACCCTCCCAGCTTCCCCCAGCATCAGCCTCTCTCCTCCCAGCATCAGCCTCCCCAAGCCTCAGCCTCCCTCCTCCCCCAGCCTCAGCCTCCATCCTCCCCCAGCCTCAGCCTCCCTCCTCCCCCAGCCTCAGCCTCCCTCCTCCCTCAGCCTCCCTCCTCCAAGTCTCCCTCAGCATCAGCTTCCCTCCTCCAAGCCTCACCCTCCCCCTCCCAGCCTCCCCCAGCATCAGCCTCCCTCAGCATCAGCCTCCCCCTCCCAGCCTCTCCCAGAATCAGCCTCTCTTCTCCCAGCCTCCCCCCCAGCTTCAGCCTCTCTCTCCCCCCAGCCTCAGCCCCTCTCTCCCCCCAGCCTTAGCCTCTCTCTCCCCCCAGCCTTAGCCTCTCTCTCCCCCCAGCCTCCCCCCCAGCCTCAGCCTCTCTCCCCCCAGCCTCAGCCTCCCTCTCTTCCCAGACTCCCCCCAGCCTCAGCCTCTTTCTCTTCCCAGCCTCTCTCTCTTCCCAGCCTCCCTCCAGCCTCAGCCTCTCTCTCTTCCCAGCCTCCCCCCAGCCTCAGCCTCTCTCTTCCCAGCCTCCCCCCAGTCTCAGTCTCTCTCTCTTCCCAGCCTCCCCCCAGTCTCAGTCTCTCTCTCTTCCCAGCCTCAGCCTCTCTCTCTTCCCAGCCTCCCCTCAGCCTCTCTCTTCCCAGCCTCTCTCTTCTCAGCCTCAGCCTCTCTCTCTCTCTTCCCAGCCTCCCTCTCTTCCCAGCCTCCCCCCAGCCTCTCTCTCTTCCCAGCCTCCCCCAGCCTCAGCCTCTCTCCCCCCAGCCTCCCCTTGCATGATTACAGTGGACAAAAAGAGGCATCGCAATTTGCAACGATCAGCAACTAACCTGTAAGGAGCCCATACATTCTAGGCTCTGCCTCTGCCTTACCTGCTCCGGTGCCCGCCGCCCTGCTCTGGCTAGCTCCTCTTCTGGCTTGCTCCAGCTGCAGACGCGTCCTCCTCCGCGGCGTGTGTCATCTGCAGGATTGGATGCTGCAGCATGGGGCAGTGAGCTGACTGTCGCGCCCGCGCGCCTCTGACCCCGGAGGTGCAGGCCATGGAACTTCCGGGGTTAGTCAGCTCACTATGCCTGGCGCCCACCATGTATTTAAACAGACAGCAGAAGTGCGCCTGTCCTCCCCCCCCCAAACCCCCGGAACACAGCCGAGTGTAACGGAGGGAGGGACGGGGGGCGGGGATGTTAAAAAAAAAAAAAAAAAAAAAATTATCTATATATTTTTTTTTTTTTTTGCTGCCAGAAAGTGCCGCCCCCCGCAACGTGCCGCCCTAGTGCCTAGTGGCAACAAATACGGCCCTGGCTATGTCGTAATTAACACCATTCTTGTCAATTGCCATGAGCTGTTTACATCTTTTCACAGCCTCACACAACCCCCGTGCAGCTCATCTCATAATCACAAATTCTTTGAAGAACATCAATATCCACTGTAGCTGCAGATCATTCCTATCTATCAACAACAAAGAATATTTCTTCTAACTGCACTCCTCTGAAGTCTTGTATATTTAACAGATGTTCTACAAATTGCTAAACATACAGTGTGATGATTCCGCGTCAATAAGGAATAGCTAGTCACTTGTGTGGGAGTGAATCATTTTTACCGTATATATTCGAGTATAAGCCGACCCGAGTATAAGCCAAGGCACCTAATTCTACCACAATAAACTGGGAAACCGTCTTGACTCGAGTATAAGCCTAGGGAGGGAAATGCAGCAGCTACTGGGAAGTTTCAAAAATAAAAATAGATCCCAATAAAATGTACTGTGCCCATTCTTGTAGTAATGTGCCCATCCTTATCCCCCTTGTAGTAATTTGCCCCATCCTTGTGCCCCCTCCCCTTATTGTAATGTGCCCATCCTTGTGCCCCTTCCTTGGACCCTCTAGTAATGTGCCCTACAGTAATGTCTTCCTATCGGTACCCTTCTTGTCCTCTATTATGAAATAAAAATTATTCTCACCTGTCCTACATTCCCGCCGTGACCTCAGCTGCTTCTTGTAGATCCCTCTGTGATCGCATCCAATGTACGGGGCTGCTGGCTGCCATCGTGGCTTTACTGCAGTTCAATGCTTTTTGGCGGCAGTGGTGCAGTAATAAAGCATTCAACTGCAGTAAAGCTATGACCGCAGCAGTGGCGGCCCCGTGTATAGGATGCGATCATGGAGGGGTCTATGTGCTTGCGGTCTGCAAGAGGCACCCTTGATGATCACGTCCCGTGCATGGAGCCGCCACTGCAGGATGCCATCGTGGCTTTACAGCAGTTGAATGCTTTACGGCAGCAGCAGTGTGCACGGGGCCACTGCTGTTGTCAACGCTTTACAGCAATTTAATGCTTTGCTGCACCGCCGCTATAAAGCATTCAACTGCTGTAAAGACATGACAGCATCCTGCAGCACCGTGCATCAGATGCAATCACGGAGGGATCTATGTGCATTGCGGTCTACAAGAAGCAATTGAGGTCACCGTGGGAACGGACAGGTGAGAATATGAGAACAACTTTTTTTGTGGGACCCTTAAACGAGAATAAGCTTAGGGGGGCATTTTCAGCTTAAAAAAATGGGCTGAAAAACTCGTCTTATACTCAAGTATATACGGTAATTGTGTTCAACTTATGGTTTCTTTTTCGCTGAGTCAAGTGACATGGGCCCTTGTTTCATGTGGGACTGTCATGTGCCCTTTTTTTATGCTAACTTTTGGAATGCTGCTGATTGCGGATTGAATCAGTCCACTGCGGTGTACTGAGAAACAAGAAAAATAGCAGCGCCTAGGTCAAAGAAGGAACTACACGTGTTTAAAAAAACAAACAAACATAGCAGTTCAGGGGCGCACATCCAGTAGCAAGGGATCCACTTGATGTAACATGCCAATATAGAGATGACAGCATCCCAGTATGTGAAATCATCAATCCAAATATATTCCATCACTTGTCAACAGCGACATTTCGACCTTAGTGTTTAGCAAGCAAACGTTGCAGTTGACATGTGATGGAATAAATTTGGATTAATGATTTCACCTACTGGGACGCTGTCATCTCTGTATTGGTATGTTACATTGGTGTATTGATCTGCATCATCTGGAGGACAATTGAACTAGCGAACATTGAAGGAACAACCATGAATATTTCTCCCCCAATCCTATGAGACACAATGCCTTGAAATGGGAACTGAGGGATATAAAATGTGCCGTGCTCCAATTACCAGTGATTTTACAGAACTTCAGCCTAAGGACCATGGTTCCAGCTGGTAGATTACAGAACTTCTTCACTACTGAGCACTGAGTCCACAAATGCATTTGGAGAATCCAGGTTGGGACTATCCGGTCACCTGGCCACATACCTCGCTATGGTGAGTCAGCTTCTTAAACTTGCTGCTATCTCCTCTCAATGCCTGCCAAAAGCTGGGCGCTGCTGGATGGGGTAGTGGCCCTGGATGCCCCAAAGTCACACAGGTACTAGTACCTGGCGAGTCAGCTGAAGGGTAAGACTCTTGTACTTGTCACTTGCACCATCTCGTGTCCTTGCTGGGAATGTACTATGTACTGTTGTCTGTTAGGAACCCAATAAAGTCTTACTGAAGTGAAGTAACCTCACCTTGTGTTGTCTGAGTAGTGTTATGCCCACAGGAAGGAGTACAGATGTTCACTGGGATGATAGATAGGCCAGCGGACGGGAGTATCCCTGACCCTCATATAGAAAAGCAAAAGGTGATCTTAAAGAGATTGTGAGGTCTAAAGTGACAAGTCTACAGGCACTTTATGTGACTGAATGAACTGTGTGCTATTAGGATTCTCTAAAAGCTGAAAATGCTGGTCATATAGCCTCAAGTATGAGATATGCAGAATCCGACTAGATGGACACGGCCTCACTCAATACAATTGAGCGTAGCTGCGCCTATCTGTCGAGAGTGTCACGGCCTGATGTGATCTCAGGGGAATCTGGGATCATAATGTTACAGTGTATAGTTGATCGCAGATCCTCTCTATTGCCTGCTTGTCGTTTACCCTGAATCGTAGCTTATTTAATTACATCCGTGCCAAAGGGGTTAAGGTTCCTTTCTATTATGCTGTGATTTAACAGGTAGTTGTAATCTCAGCTGCAGCCAATCCCTTTTTTGCTATAAGTAGCCACTTCTCCCTCTGTTGGCTATAGTTCATTCTATACTGTCCACTTTGAACGATTTTTAAGGAGCCTGTCTCAGGAGAAGCTTAGGTATTCATGTCTCTTGCAGCTGAGAAGTTTTCTGCTGAAGAATTTGAGGAATGCTATTTGTTATGTCTTTCTATACCTGTCTCTATTGCCTCCCTCGTGTTGTCTTATTGCAGTGGCGATACTAGCGTCTCGCTAGTCTTTACACTTGCTGGTGAGTTAAGTGCCAGCATAGGGCCCATCTGAGAACATTAGAGAGTGCAGGGACCACCCTCAGGTGAGTGTTAGGAAGTGAACCTGTACCCCTCTACCTAGCGCCAGGGCCTTCTGTTGTTTTGCTTTCAGTCAGGGAGAGTGACTGCTAACTTGTCATTTTAGACTGGACAACCAATTTATTCTCATTCACATACTTCGCAATTCTATGTCTTTGGAACTCAGGGCATAAGCGTTGTTAGAGCAGCACTCTCAGCAGATAGCAGTCAGCATTCAGTGGCAGCACTTAGAGCTGTCAAGCAGAGCTTAGATTTATTTTCCCTTTAAACTGCGCCTCTCTTTGCTTCACCTGGGATGGTGCCCAAGCCAGGCATGTCATATCATCTGGCACGAGGCAATGTAGTCCAGTAATTATAAGGTCCCAGTGCTAAAACACTCATTGTAAGTAAACAGCATACAGTTAGGTCCAGAAATATTTGGACAGTGACATAAGTTTTGTTATTTTAGCTGTTTACAAAAACATGTTCAGAAATACAATTATATATATAATATGGGCTGAAAGTGCACACTCCCAGCTGCAATATGAGAGTTTTCACATCCAAATCGGAGAAAGGGTTTAGGAATCATAGCTCTGTAATGCATAGCCTCCTCTTTTTCAAGGGTCCAAAAGTAATTGGACAAGGGACTCTAAGGGCTGAAATTAACTCTGAAGGCGTCTCCCTCGTTAACCTGTAATCAATGAAGTAGTTAAAAGGTCTGGGGTTGATTACAGGTGTGTGGTTTTGCATTTGGAAGCTGTTGCTGTGACCAGACAACATGCGGTCTAAGGAACTCTCAATTGAGGTGAAGCAGAACACCCTGAGGCTGAAAAAAAAGAAAAAATCCATTAGAGAGATAGCAGACATGCTTGGAGTAGCAAAATCAACAGTCGCGTACATTCTGAGAAAAAAGGAATTGACTGGTGAGCTTGGGAACTCAAAAAGGCCTGGGCGTCCATGGATGACAAGTGGTGGATGATCGCCGCATACTTTCTTTGGTGAAGAAGAACCCATTCACAACATCAACTGAAGTCCAGAACACTCTCAGTGAAGTAGGTGTATCTGTCTCTAAGTCAACAGTAAAGAGAAGACTCCATGAAAGTAAATACAAAGGGTTCACATCTAGATGCAAACCATTCATCAATTCCAAAAATAGACAGGCCAGAGTTAAATTTGCTGAAAAACACCTCATGAAGCCAGCTCAGTTCTGGAAAAGTATTCTATGGACAGATGAGACAAAGATCAACCTGTGCCAGAATGATGGGAAGAAAAAAGTTTGGAGAAGAAAGGGAACGGCACATGATCCAAGGCACACCACATCCTCTGTAAAACATGGTGGAGGCAACGTGATGGCATGGGCATGCATGGCTTTCAATGGCACTGGGTCACTTGTGTTTATTGATGACATAACAGCAGACAAGAGTAGCCGGATGAATTCTGAAGTGTACCGGGATATACTTTCAGCCCAGATTCAGCCAAATGCCGCAAAGTTGATCGGACGGCGCTTCATAGTACAGATGGACAATGGCCCCAAGCATTCAGCCAAAGCTACTCAGGAGTTCATGAGTGCAAAAAAGTGGAACATTCTGCAATGGCCAAGTCAATCACCAGATCTTAACCCAATTGAGCATGCATTTCACTTGCTCAAATCCAGACTTAAGACGGAAAGACCCACAAACAAGCAAGACCTGAAGGCTGTGGCTGTAAAGGCCTGGCAAAGCATTAAGAAGGAGGAAACCCAGCGTTTGGTGATGTCCATGGGTTCCAGACTTAAGGCAGTGATTGCCTCCAAAGGATTTGCAACAAAATATTGAAAATAAAAATATTTTGTTTGGGTTTGGTTTATTTGTCCAATTACTTTTGACCTCCTAAAATGTGGAGTGTTTGTAAAGAAATGTGTACAATTCCTCCAATTTCTATCAGATATTTTTGTTCAAACCTTCAAATTAAACGTTACAATCTGCACTTGAATTCTGTTGTAGAGGTTTCATTTCAAATCCAATGTGGTGGCATGCAGAGCCCAACTCGCGAAAATTGTGTCACTGTCCAAATATTTCTGGACCTAACTGTATATATTGATAAGAGATGCATCTCTGCAATCTGTGTTTTAACCCCTACAGCATGCTGTCTTCAGATTACTTAGCAAAAACCTGCTTACAGGTTCTATAATGTACATTGGTGATTTCTTTTTTTTAGCTTGTGTGGTGCCCCTGAGGCTTCAGTTGCCACAGGGTACTGCACCTCACTAGAGGTGCGGTATTCATCCCAGGTACGGAAGAGGTCATTACCGGTAACCACCACAATCCACACAACACACAGTCAGTTGCCTTCCCACTGGGACCGGGCTAGGATAGGGTGCTGGGATTGCCACCATAAGGAATGGGACCTCCTGCCCACTAGTTCAGCAACCCGGGGGGTGGAGCATTAGAAGCGGGGAGTAAGGTGACACACACGCAAACAGCAGTTAGAATCAGATTTCGACAGAGTGAGGAGTGGAGAGGAGATGGTCGCTGAAGGGAGAGCTGCGCCATAGCTCCCTCAGGACCGAGCACAGAGAGAACAGGGTGCAGAACCCTAGGCCGGGTGGGTACTGCACGTCCCACCAGCAGAATCTGCCGGGCGGAAGATTTCAAGTCTTCTGGCCTACACAAAGTGCCCAGGGCACATCAGCATACTAGAGCCAGGAGTCATGACAAAAGAGCGGTACCAGTAAAGGTCTCGCGCTGCCTGCCATACGGGATAGGAATGGAGCCAATACAAGGACACAGGTCCCAGCGTAGCTTCAAGCCGCAGGGACTCACACATCACAGCGCAAGTAGGAAGGACTCACAGAAAGAAGCACCGGTTCTGACCTCTGAACTATCCGGGATCAGCTGGTACCCATGACAGCGGAGTCTGGCACTCCAGAGGCGGTAACATCTCAGTGAGTAAAGAACTTTGACTGCAACCTTTATGTCGTCCAATCCTTCCCGTGCCCTATCCAGGGCCGGATTATAGGCGGGGCAGGCGGGGCTTCAGCCCCGGGGCCCCCACCAAAAGAGCTTCCAAGGGGGCCCCCACCACCAGGGCCATACTTGCCACCCGTCAGCAATTTTTTTTTTCTTTTCTTCACACCCGCTCCCCCTCCGTTAAGACAGTCTAAATCAGCTGTGTTTTCGGGGGGGGGGGCACCTACATTTATTTGTATCTGCGTCTCTAAGACGCAAAAACAAGCTGCGGGCACAGGACGCTGATTGACCTCGGAAGTACCATCGTTTGTACTTCCGGGGTCAGAGGTGTGCCTGCTCCCTGCTCTGCTGCGGCGTCCAATGCTGCGGACGTCACAGCAGGACGCCGCCGCGGAGAAGACCCACGCGCGCGGCCGGCTGGCCGGCCGCGGAGGAGAGGACCCACGCGGGCGGCCGGCTGTCTGGCCGGCCGCGGAGGAGAGGACCCACGCGGGCGGCCGGCTAGCTGGCCGGCCGCGGAGGAGAGGACCCACGCGGGCGGCCGGCTGGCTGGCCGGCCGCGGAGGAGAGGACCCACGCGCGCGGCCGGCCGCGGAGAAGACCCACGCCGCGGCCAGGAGAGGAGACTAACCGGAGCAGGAGAATGGCCGCGGCACCGGAACAGCAGCAGGACGATGGCGGCCTATACCGGAGCAGCAGGAGGATGGCATCAGAGCAGGTAGGGACAGAGCTGAAGAAAGATGTGTGGTGTGATGCAGAGCTGTGTGGTGTGATGCAGAGCTGTGTGGTGTGATGCAGAGCTGTGTGGTGTGATGCAGAGCTGTGTGGTGTGATGCAGAGCTGTGTGTGTGATGCAGAGCTGTGTGTGTGAAGCAGAGCTGTGTGTGTGAGTGTGTGTGTGAAAGAGAGCTGTGTGTGTGTGAAGCAGAGCTGTGTGTGAAGCAGAGCTGAAGAAATGTGTGGTGTGAAGCAGAGCTGTGTGTGTGTCTGTGTGTGAAGCAGAGCTGTGTGAGAGTGTGTGTGAAAGAGAGCTGTGTGTGTGTGTGTGAAGCAGAGCTGAAGAAATGTGTGGTGTGAAGCAGAGCTGTGTGTGTGTCTGTGTGTGAAGCAGAGCTGTGTGTGTGTCTGTGTGTGAAGCAGAGCTGTGTGTGTGTGAGAGAAGCAGAGCTGAAGAAAGATGTGTGGTGTGAAGCAGAGCTGTGTGTGTGTGAGAGAAGCAGAGCTGAAGAAAGATGTGTGGTGTGAAGCAGAGCTGTGTGTGTGTGAGAGAAGCAGAGCTGAAGAAAGATGTGTGGTGTGAAGCAGAGCTGTGTGTGTGTGAGAGAAGCAGAGCTGAAGAAAGATGTGTGGTGTGAAGCAGAGCTGTGTGTGTGTGTGTGAAGCAGAGCTGAAGAAAGATGTGTGGTGTGAAGCAGAGCTGTGTGTGAAGCAGAGCTGAAGAAAGATGTGTGGTGTGAAGCAGAGCTATGTGTGAAGCAGAGCTGAAGAAAGATTTGTGGTGTGAAGCAGAGCTGTGTGTGTGTGTGAAGCAGAGCTGTGTGTGTGTGTGAAGCAGAGCTGAAGAAAGATGTGTGGTGTGAAGCAGAGCTGTGTGTGAAGCAGAGCTGAAGAAAGATTTGTGGTGTGAAGCAGAGCTGTGTGTGTGTGTGAAGCAGAGCTGTGTGTGTGTGTGTGAAGCAGAGCTGAAGAAAGATGTGTGGTGTGAAGCAGAGCTGTGTGTTTGAAGCAGAGCTGTGTGTGTGTATATATGAATCAGAGCAGTCTATGCGGCACCCCAGAACTATATGGGTCCCCCAGAGCGCTAAGCCACCCATCCCAGTAATGTGTACGCCACCAGAGCGGTTTGCCACTCCAGTAACGTCTATGCCCCCCCCCAGTAATGTCTATGCCCCCTGCCCCTCCTGTAATGTATTTATTGTAGGCCCCAGCCCCTCCTGTGATGTATATACATCAGTGCTGTGTCAGTGTGCATGGTGTGCAGTCATGTCTGTTATTGATGGCCATCATGCAACACAGCCATATGTCCTGGAGGAGCTGGAAACAAGCGGGAGAGGTGAGTGAGGATGCTTGTGACTTCTCCATATTAACACCTGTAATGCGTCTGTGTCTGCATGTATATCAGTGTATATGACTGTGCATATATTTGTCTGTTTAAATGTATTTTTGTGAATTTGTCTTCAAATATGTATATGTACGTATGCCTGTATGTGTATGTGTGTGTCTGTGTGTGGATGGGGCCCACTGAGACTCAACCGGGGACCACAAAAACCTGGAGCCGGCCCTGGCTGACTTAACATTGGGATCAATTAAAAATATGTGAGTAAAGGCCGCTTTACACGCTGCGATATCGGTCCCGATATCGCTAGCGTGCGTACCCGCCCCCATCTGTTGCGCGACACGGGCAAATCGCTGCCCATGCCGCACAACATCGCCCAGAGCCGTCACACATACTTACCTGTCCGGCGACGTCGCTGTGACCGGCGAACCGCCTCCTTTCTAAGGGGGCGGTCCATGCGGCGTCACAGCGACGCCACTGAAGCGTCACTTAACCGCCGCCCAATAGCAGCGGAGGGGTGGAGATGAGCGGGATGTAACATCCCGCCCACCTCCTTCCTTCTGCATAGCGGACGGGAGGCAGGTAAGGGGAGCTTCCTCGTTCCTGCGGTGTCACACGGAGCGATGTGTGCTGCCACAGGAACGAGGAACAACTTCGTTACTACTGCAGCAACGATATTAGAGAATGGACCCCCATGTCGCCGATTAGCGATTTTGCACGTTATTGCAACGATGCAAAATCGCTTATCGGTGTCACACGAAACGGCATCGCTAATGCGGCCGAATGTGCGTCACGAATTCCGTGACCCCAACGACTCCGCATTAGCGATGTCGCAGCGTGTAAAGCCCCTTTTACTCTACTTTCTTTGTATAAGTGACGACTGAGAGTGATCCTGGACTGTATCTGTATTGTAGTCCTGTAAATCTGAATATGGCAGATCAGGGTAAAGGTCCAGTCACACTAAGCAACTTACCAGCGATCCCAACAACAATAGGGATCGCTGGTAAGTTGCTAGGAGGTTGCTGGTGAGATGTCACACTGCGACGCTCCAGCGATCCCACCAGCAACCTGACCTGGCAGGGATCGCTGGAGCGTCGCTACACAAGTTGCTGGTGAGCTCACCAGCAACCAGTGACCAGCCCCCAGCGCCGCGTGGAAGATGCTGCGCTTGGTAACTAAGGTAAATATCGGGTAACCAACCCGATATTTACCTTGGTTACCAGCGCACGCAGCTACACGTGCAGGAAGCAGCGCACACTGAGCGCTGGCTCCCTGCTCTCCTAGTTACAGCACACATCGGGTTAATTACCCGATGTGTGCTGCAGCTAAATGTGCACAGAGCAGGGAGCAGCGCACAATGCTTAGCGCTGGCTCCCTGCTCTCCTAGTTACAGCACACATCGGGTTAATTAACCCGATGTGTGCTGCAGCTACATGTGCACAGAGCAGGGAGCAGCGCACAATGCTTAGGCTATGTGCGCACGTCGCGTAAAAACATGCAGTTACGCTGCGCTTTGTAGCGCAGCGTAACTGCATGCGTCCTGCGTCCCCTGCACAGTCTATGGAGACTGTGCAGGGGCCGTGCGCACGTGGCGTCTAAGAGCGCAGCGCTTCGGCTACTGCCGAAGCGCTGCGCAAAAAGAAGTGACATGTCACTTCTTTCCTGCGCTTTGCCGGCAGCTCCTGCTCTGTCTATGGCAGGAGCTGCAGGCAGAGCGCATGGAATCGGCGCTCACTACGGACATTTCTGCAGCGATCTAAAGCGCACATGTGCTCTTCAGATCGCTGCAGAAATTTCTGCAGGGCTTGTACGCAACGTGCGCACATAGCCTTAGCGCTGGCTCCTTGCTCTCCTAGTTACAGCACACATCGGGTTAATTAACCCGATGTGTGCTGCAGCTACATGTGCACAGAGCAGGGAGCAGCGCACAATGCTTAGCGCTGGCTCCTTGCTCTCCTAGTTACAGCACACATCGGGTTAATTAACCCGATGTGTGCTGCAGCTACATGTGCACAGAGCAGGAGCCGGCACTGATAGTGAGAGCAGCGGAGGCTGGTATCAAAGGTAAATATCGGGTAACCAAGGACAGTGCTTCTTGGTTACCCGATGTTTACATTGGTTACCAGCCTCCGCAGAAGCCGGCTCCTGCTCACTGCACATTTAGTTGTTGCTGTCTCGCTGTCACACACAGCGATCTGTGCTTCACAGCGGGACAGCAACAACTAAAAAATGGCCCAGGACATTCAGCAACAACCAACGACCTCACAGCAGGGGCCAGGTTGTTGCTGGATGTCACACACAGCAACATCGCTAGCAACGTCACAAAAGTTGTTCGTTAGCAGCGATGTTGCTAGCGATGTTGCTTAGTGTGACGGGGCCTTAAGATACATGTTTATTGGATTTATATCTAAATGCTACAGTTCGTGCTCTACTGTTATGGCTAAAAATGTTAACGTTTATGGGGCCCCCACCAGATTTTCTGCCCAGGGGCCCCCACCAACCTTAATCCGGCCCTGGCCCTATCCATGCCTTACCTGCACAGCAGTAGGAGACTACTGCTCCCAACATCCCTGGGGCATGAGCTCTGCCTGTGGAGAGCTGCACCAACCGAGCTGTGCTAACATCTGCCCCAGAGGATACCTCCCGCAGCGGCGGCTCCTATGTTAGCTGCAAACCACAGGTGGTGTCACGAATACAAAAACTCTTCTCCCCTGTAAATATTCCCTTCGTCCATCTTTATTGACACTGCCGGCGTCATGGAACTGGGTATGCTGCTCTGACATCCCAAACTCCCCTTTACACCTGCCCAGTGACAAGTAACTCCCTGATCCTCGTGTGTCCGTTACTTGCCAGAACAAAATTGAATAAGTGTAGCAAAACTTTGTTTTCATATATTTTAACAGCTGAAAAGCCCTTTTAGTGGCTACAATGAGTGATGAACAAAAAGTTACATATTTTCAGAATAATGGTGTATTATCCCTTTTTTTTATTTTTCCATAGGGTAATAGAAGAATGTATTATGCAATTTGTCATGAATGCAGAAATACCCATCTGCAATCAGAATCTAATGTTTTTCACACCAAAGGGTTCAGAAGGGAAGGAGAGCAATTAGACCTTTGAAGCACAATTTTGGAAGGAATATAGTGTGCACAGGAGAAAAAAAAATCCTGTAATTTTTTATGGAATTTCTTTTGAATATGCCACCACTCAGAAAGGAAGTAATGCCATTTTAAAGTGCAGATTTTGCTGAAATAGTTTGTCAGGTGCCATGCAACATTTCCACAACCCCTACAGTGCTAGAATAGCAGAAACTCCCAAATGGGACCCAATTTTACAAGCTACACCCTTCAAAGAATTAAATAGGTTGTCTAGGTACTGTATTTTTCGGACTATAAGACGCACATTTTTCCCCCCAAATGTTGGGGGAAAGTGGGGGGTGCGTCTTATAGTCTGAATGTGGCTGCGGGGAATGAGGGTGCTGTGGTGGAGCTGGTCATCAGTGGCATGAGCAGGCTGTGGCCGCCTGCCGTGACCATGTGGGCCCGCTCATTTGATTTTCACGCCCATCCTCCCGCCCATCATCCCTCAGCGCTGAAGCCGGCGCTGACAGGTGGGCGGGAGGATGGGCGGGGGGTGCGCGCATAATTAACAGCCGGCCCGCGTGATCACCCCTGGCAACTACAGCCTGGAGTGATCATGTGCGGCTGTATTCACTGCCCCCCGTTCATCATCATCAGCGCGGGGGGCAGTGAATCAGTATACTCACCCATCACCGTTGTCTGCAGCATCGCGTTCTCCTGTCTGCTGGTCAGCTGATCTGTGTAGAGCGGTGAGCATAGCGATGACGTCATCACTGTGCGCAGCGCTAGTCTACACACAGGTCAGCTGACAGCTAGACAGGAGGAGATCGCGATGCTGCAGACAACGGTGACGGCTCCACACTCCAGCGGCGCTGCTGCCGGCACTGACAGGAGGAGGAGCGATGCTGCATGTGTGGCGCCCCTGGTCCGGTCAGGCATCACTGAGTACTGCACCCATGCTGGGACAGTACTTCCAGGTAATCCTAAGGGCCAGAATGAGGTGTGTACGCACAGACACATAGCAACCAGGTCTCCCACACCTTTAGAGGGGACCCTTGGGTAGTCTCCAGAGGTGGCTAGCTTTCAAATCTCATCAAGGGGTGGAGCGGAGAGGCTGAGAGCTAAAGTGCAGAGGTCAGGAAGAGAGGAGAGCCAGTCTGGTAGTGGAGCGTGGCAGTCGCGAGGTGATACTTGCGTGGCCACTAGTCAGACCCTGCGCGGTGTAGTGACAGTTGGTGGGAGAGAATGGTCACCGAGTCGTCAGAGTAAAGAGGTGCCTCTGGTGACTAGGCACGTACAGAGTACAGGTCACTAGAGTAGACTCCAGTTTAACGGTCTGCTAAACCTGCCGGTGAGGGGAACTACAGGTACCTCACCAACCTCACAGAGTCCGAGCCTCAGCTCACAGAACATCAGAAGTGAGTAAAAACGAGTTAAAAGACTTTTGGACTCAGCCTGTGTTATTCCTGGACCCGCTTCTCTGCTCACCCGAGCCCCTGGGGCCTGCCTCACTCACGGGAGGCTAAATCACCTGGCTGCAGACCCCATCAGCCCCAGACACTCATAAAATCTGCAGCGGTGGTCATCCACATCCCCGACCGCAAACCATGAGTGGCGTCACGACATATACAAAACTAACAGCACCTGTTGCCATATCGGATAAGTCCTGTAGCGTCCCTGAAGAGGATCATCATCCCTGGGGCATTAAATCTTCTCTTTTGGTGTCACGAACAGGATCGTGGACTAGACCCGTTCAGACGGGTGACAGTGTGCCTCGGCGGTCCAATCGAAAAATTTGAACCGCCGCCATTTTCTTTGCCACCGTTGAAAGTGCGTCAATAAAAGGCTGCAGCGCGCACAGAAGAAGTAACCGCCCACGGAGAGGAGTGTCCGTCCCAGGATTCCCAGAGCGCTCTGACCCCGCAAGAGGAGGAGATGGAGGCGGATCTGTCCCCGGACTGCTGGGACACTCCAGCCCTGTGGGAGGAGAAATGAAACTAAGGCCAGAGGCTGATGAGTGAGGGAAGGAGCAAGATGGCGTCGGCAGAAGGTGATCAGAGGGAGCAGGGTTAGTCAAGGCCCATGACGGAGGAGGAGCTGGAAGCGGAGGTTGAGAGAATTGCTGACCGCATGGAGGAGCAACGGAAGACACTATCAGACACTGCTGACTGACGTGTATTATTCACTAGACTTGTACGTTATATAATAGTTTGTGCAAAACGTGCACCTGTACGCTGCCACCGACAGGCACACACGTGCGGTTTTTAAATGCAAGCACGGACGCACTAAGAACCTAACAGGTTTTTAGGAGCGGCAATTACTGAGAAGTCTGACACTATCAGACACTGCTGACTGACGTGTATTATACACTAGACTTGTGCGTTATATAATAGTTTGTGCAAAATGTGCACCTGTACGCTGCCACCGACAGGCACACACATGCGGTTTTTAAATGCAAGCACGGACGCACTAAGAACCTAACAGCTATATACCCTGCCTGCCTGCCTGTATACTGCTACAATAGTCCTGACAAGGACTCTTCTGGTCACTAGCCTGTATTCCGACCTGGCTATACCCTGCCTGTATACAGCAACAATAGTCCTGAGAAGGACTCTGCTACTGTACTCCGACCTGGCTATACCCTGCCTGCCTGTATACAACTATAATAGTCCTGAGAAGGACTTCTGGTCACACTGTTTGCAGCCCTGCTACGGAAATAACTATAAAGGGCCGCAAACCTTTCCCTGAAGCAGCAACACTCTCCCTGCACTGACTGTCTGGATGGCTGTGTGCAGAGCACAGCGCGCCCGCCGGTATAAAGGCTCGGTCACGCTGTGCAGGCCGGCCAATCACTGCAATTCCACAACTAACAGGGCTGTGGCATTGCAGTGGTCTGCCAGCCAATCCCTGCATGAAGGCTGGCTCTCAAAAGAGCGCCAACATGCAGGGATGAAGACACGAGTATCGCGAGATTACTCGGTCCCCGCCGAGTAGCCCGAGTACAGTGATACTCGTGCGAGTACCGAGTAGTAACAAGCATACTCGCTCATCACCAGTAATAAACCATCGGGTCCATTTTCTTCTGATACCCTTTGTGGACATGAAAAATTGAGGGTTAAAGCAACATTTTAGTGGAAATAAACATAATTTTTTATTTTATTTTATTGTAAGATTCTGTGAAGCATCTAAATGCTCACTACAACTCTGCTCTACTAATGTTACGTGATAGCAATGCCAACAAGATCTGCACTGCAAAATGGTGCTCCTGCAGTTCTGAGCTCTACAGAGTGCCCAAAAATTTGTTTCCAACAAGAAAAAAATGGCACTTCCTCTGTGCTGATGATAATAGATGTAGGGGTGCGCTTCAGGTTCCAAGGCCTTTTGTCAATAGAAGAATACAAGGCACTCCCAAGATTGGCTGCAACGTGCAGGGCTGTATTTTGCCTTCGTGCTGCCCTAGGCACTTTAAGTGGTCGCGCCCCTTAGTGACAACGTAACACTATGAGTTTTCACACACGACATCTGTTTAAGGCAGATCTACTCTGTAAAACACTTGAAAAAGTATCAATGAGAAACAAAGGGCACTACCCCCCCCAATGGGGATCACCACAGGCACATCAAAACATAGCATGAGTATAAAATATTTCCACCACACCATCCCCACTTATATACTGCGACTGTCACACTGCCCCTAATAAACTACACACTGCCCTCCCTTATAAATTATACCCACCACACCTTCCTCAATTATGAAATATGATCTGTACTGTCCTCACATCATGCTGCCCCCTCCTCACAATGTCCCATGCATGCTGCCCCCTCCTCACAATGTCCCATGCATGCTGCCCCCCTCCTCACAATGTCCCATGCATGCTGCCCCCTCCTCACAATGTCCCATGCATGCTGCCCCCTCCTCCCAATGTCCCATGCATGCTGCCCCCTCCTCACAATGTCCCATGCATGCTGCCCCCTCCTCCCAATGTCCAATGCATGCTGCCCCCTCCTCACAATGTCCCATGCATGCTTCCCCCTCCTCACAGTGTCCCATGCATGCTGCCCCCTCCTCCCAATGTCCAATGCATGCTGCCCCCTCCTCACAATGTCCCATGCATGCTGCCCCCTCCTCCCAATGTCCCATGCATGCTGCCCCCTCCTCACAATGTCCCATGCATGCTGCCCCCTCCTCCCAATGTCCCATGCATGCTGCCCCCTCCTCACAATGTCCCATGCATGCTGCCCCCTCCTCCCAATGTCCCATGCATGCTGCCCCCTCCTCACAGTGTACCATGCATGCTGCCCCCTCCTCACAATGTCCCATGCATGCTGCCCCCTCCTCACAATGTCCCATGCATGCTGCCCCCTCCTCACAATGTCCCATGCATGCTGCCCCTCTCCATGAGCTCCTAATGCTGCCTTCCTCTTTTCCATAATGACACCTCCATGCTGCCCCATTCATCATACTAAGACCACCACACTAACGCTTATGCTGAGACACCCCCCCACACACACACACCACCCCACTCTTGATATTGATTCCCCTACATTGCTCCACTCCATACTGAGCCCACACATGCTGCCCCTTCTCCATAATGAGCTACCAGTGCTGCCCCCCTCTCATTCTGAGTCCTTACACTCCCCCCATCGATTTTGTCATTGCACTATCCCTCAACCCTTGTCCTCTATCTCTAGCATTGGCCCCTCTCTCCCATTCCCCCAGCAGCAGCCTCTCTCCCCCACCTTCAGCAGCAGCCTCTCCCCCAGCATCAGCCTCTCTTCCCCAGCGTCCCCCAGCATCAGCCTCTCTCTCCCCCCAGCGTCCCCCAGCATCAGCCTCTCTCCCCCCAGCCTCCCCCAGTTTCAACCTCTCTCCCCCAGCTTTCCCCAGCATCAGCCTCTCTCCACCAGCTTCCCCCAGCATCAGCCTCTCTCCCCCAGCTTCCCCCAGCATCAGCCTCTCTCCCCCAGCTTCCCCCAGCATCAGTCTCTCTGCCCCCAGCATCAGCCTCTCTGCCCCCAGCATCAGCCTCTCTTCTCCCAGCCTCCCCCAGCATCAGCCTATTTCCTCCCAGCCTCCCCCAGCATCAGCCTCCCCCCTCCCAGCCTCTCCCAGCATCAGCCTACCCCAGCATCAGCCTCTGTCCTCCCAGCCTCCCCCAGAATCAGCCTCCCCCAGCATCAGCCTCTCTTCTTCCAGCCTCCCCCAGCATCAGCCTCTCTCCTCCCAGCCTCCCTCAGCATCAGCTTCCCCCAGCATCAGCCTCTCTCCTCCCAGCCTCCCCCAGCATCAGCCTCCCTCAGCATCAGCCTCCCTCCTCCCAGCCTCCCCCAGCATCAGCCTCCCTCCTCCCAGCCTCCCCCAGCATCAGCCTCCCCCCTCCTAGCCTCCCCCAGCATCAGCCTCTCTCCTCCCAGCCTCCCCCAGCATCAGCCTCCCCCAGCATCAGCCTCCCTCCTCCCAGCCTCCCCCAGCATCAGCCTCCCTCCTCCCAGCCTCCCCCAACATCAGCCTCTTTTTTCCCAGCCTCCCCCAGCATCAGCCTCCTCCAGCATCAGCTTCTTTCCTCCCAGCCTCCCCCAGCATCAGCCTCCCTCCTCCCAGCCTCCCCCAGCATCAGCCTCCCCCAGCATCAGCCTTCCTCCTCCCAGCCTCCCCAAGCCTCAGCCTCCCTCCTCCCAGCCTCCCCCAGCATTAGCCTCCCCCAGCATCAGCCTCTCTCCTCCCAGCCTCCCTCAGCATCAGCTTCCCCCAGCATCAGCCTCTCTCCTCCCAGCCTCCCCCAGCATCAGCCTCCCTCAGCATCAGCCTCCCCCAGCATCAGCCTCTCTCCTCCCAGCCTCCCCCAGCATCAGCCTTCCTCAGCATCAGCCTCCCTCCTCCCAGCCTCCCCCAGCCTCAGCCTCCCTCCTCCCAGCCTCCCCCAGCATCAGCCTCCCCCAGCATCAGCCTCTCTCCTCCCAGCCTCCTCCAGCATCATCCTCAGCCTCCCTCCTCCCAGCCTCCCCCAGCGTCAGCCTCCCCCAGCGTCAGCCTCCCCCCTCCTAGCCTCCCGCAGCATCAGCCTCCCCCTCCCAGCCTCCCCCAGCATCAGCCTCCCCCAGCATCAGACTCTCTCCTCCCAGCCTCCCCCAGTATCAGCTACTCTTCCCCCAAGTCTCCCCCAATAACAGCCTCTCTCCCCCCACCACATGCGCAGATCTCCAGTCTGCATTAGAGACACCCCCACGCTCCTTATGAATCTTCAGCTCTGCGAGCACTTACCTGCTCCAGGGCCCGCTGTCATCTTCCTGGCTCACGTGAGTATCCTCTTCTGACACCGGCTTCCATCGCGGCGTCCTCTGCGGCGTCCTGCTGTGAGCTCTGCATGTGAAATCCACACAGCATTGGACGCAGCACAGAGGAAGGAGCTGATTGGCGCGCCTGTAACCCTGGAAGGGCAGGCGCCGGCAGTTCTGGGGTCAATCAGCTCTCTGTGCCCGGCCGCCGCAGTTTGTCTGCATTTGCGTCTTAATTGATGCGCCTCTCCCCCCTCCGAAAATACAGCGGATTTAATGGATATGTAAAAAAAAAAATAATTTTTTTTTATACTGCTAGAAGGTGCCGCCCCCCTGCATCCTGCCGCCCCAGGCACGGGACCACGGGTGCCTAATGGTAAATACGGCCCTGGCAACGTGTGATTTATTTAATGTGCAAAACAACAACAAAACGTTTTTGGTCCGTAGACCTTCCTCAGTAAGCACATTCGTGAAGAGGAGTTCAGCGTGGGTGATAAGCGCAGTGTCCACCGCCGCATGGAGGCTGTCAAAAATTTGTTTCCGACCACATAATGGGTATTGTTGTACTCAGGAAAAATTGCATAATAATTTAAGGCATGTTTTTTTTCTTGTTTCTCCTTGTGAAAATGAAGAATTAATCAACAGTTTTGTGCATTAAATTGAAAGTAATTTTTTCTTGTGCTATTGTTTTAAAATTCTTCCAAGAACCTGTGGGTCCAAAATGCTGATAGTACACATAAATTAATTCATTAAGGGTTGTAGACTCCAAAATAAGATCTTTCTGCTGTAGTTGCACCTGAAGGACTCTGCTAATGTAATATAATACCTGCAAATCACTTGAGCCAAGCTCTGCTGGTGACCGAGCTGAGCACAACTCATGTACATTCAATCACCAGTGGTATGTTAACTTATGGAAACACCTTCTTAAATAAGACATACCAGTATGTTTAATGTCAGGAAAGGGTTAAAACTTATTCTTCCTTTTTTGCAGCAGCTACAGGGTATAAACTGTCAGTTTTCTTATTTTTTTTTTTGCAATTCATATAAATGAAAAAAATAAAACATTTAGGCCCTATTGGTCTTGATCATGGAGTGGTGTTGAGTACAAGGCATCTGATATATTGCATATATGCATCAAGAGGGGCGCACATTACTTTGACACAAATCTTACTGCAGTCAGTGACTGGAGTAAGATTTCTGTTGTGAGGAATGCTGACAATCATTATTATTATTATTATTATTTTGTATTTTTTTTATTATTTTGTATTTTTTTTTATATTTCAAGACCAGATAGCAGAAAATGTGTTAATGAAGTAATGCCATGGTATTTCTTAGGAACTGCAATTTGCAGAATTAATTTACTATTGTTACGTCACCACCGGAGTCCGCTCCAGCGACTTCTGCTCCGATCGCCAGGCGACGCCGTGTTCCTGCCATGGATGGTGCTGGTGATGGGAGAGGAGTCGATGCCAGCGGCACCGGTGGGCGCAGGCTCCGATCATCCACTGGGCTGGGTTATCTTGGGATCTGCAGTACCACTGGCTGACTGTGAGTGGCATGTGTCTTCCAGCTGAAGTTGCCAGCGTTCAGCTACAACCAATGGGAAGACACCACACCCTTCTTAGTTCCCCTCCTGTCTGCTGACCTCTGCCAGAGATAGTTCTGATTTCCTGGCTCCTGATCTGCCCTATTCTGTTTTGTGATTCCTCTGTGCTGACTTCTGCGGGTTTTCTGACTACCCTTCTGCCTGCTGTTTTTGTACCTTGCAGCCCGATCCGGATTTGACCTCTGCTACGTTTTCTGATTACGTCCTTGCCTGCCGATTCTGTCCCTGTTCTGCTATTCCTGGTTTGACCCTGCCTGACAACTACTCTCATCGGACTGCAGCCTTCCACAGGTATTGATCTCCAGGGCCTTGTGTAATTCCAAATCCCTGTATAGGGGTTAAAGGGTTTCAGGGTTCTGGGGGTCCTGCTTGGTGAGTGGCTTCCCTCTAGCCTGTCCATTAAATCCCATCTGAGTCTGTTGATCCAGGCACACATTACAACTATGTGGAGCAGCTGTGTTGGCTCGTTGCTTGAATATGCAGTCTAGTGTTACAGAAAAGTGGATTTGTATCTTGGTTATGGCCAATTGGTAGTTCCCGAGGTTGAGGGCCAGTGACGTTTTCCTGGTTCTGGTGTTTTTGCTATTGACATTCAAACTTCAGCTCCTGTTATTAAGCTCCTTTATGGTAAAACCAGAGTGTATGTTGTTTTGAGGTAGAAAGGGGAGACACAGCACAATAGGGTTTTATCCGATGGATAGCAAAAGGTGAGAGATAGGAATTGCTCCAGTTTGAGTTGTTTAAACCCACAACTGATGTCATGCAGTTTTCTGCCTTGCACTCACTGGGTGTCATAGCAGCATCGGATGCTTGTTCACACTGCAGAGTCCAATAGCACAATCGATCGTACCCGGCCCCGTCGTTTTTGCGTCACGGGCAATTTGTTGCCCGTGGCGCACAAACTCGTTTACCCCCCCATCACACATACTTATGTGGCGCCCCAGGACCTGGTCGCCACAACAGCATTGCCCTCCCAAAAGGGTTAATGCTGAGCCTGGAGGTAATTGGGAGATCTATTGGCCAGTAAGTTAACACTCAACACAGTTCTCCCTCCGGCCAGCAGGGGGAGCTCTGAACCTGGAACTTCAGGGAGCATTCCTTAAGTCTGGCTGGAAGGAGGAAGTGGTGGTTAGTCTGGAGACAGGAGTGAAAGAGTGCAGACGCAGAGTAGTGCTGCCTTGTAAACTGGGGCCTAGAGCTGGGATAGCTTGGCCCAGTGAAGCAAGGGGAGCAGAGAGGCACAGCAGGGACTCGGACATCGGAGTCTGTAGTTGCCAGGGCATAAAATCCATCCCTGGTAGCTGAATCCGGAGGGCAGGAGAGCTGTAAGCCCCCTGTCCCAGAAGCAATCTGAAGGTACAGCTGCATCCCAAGGGCCCGGTGTAGACTCCAGCAGAGAAGCACCAGAGAGGGCCTGCGCAGTCTACCACACAGAAAAGGGGACGAACAACAAGTCCCAGCAGCAAGAGGGCAATTGCAAACCCAAAGTGCAGTGTCCTAACACAGCAGAGAAAGATTAAGGAGTAGGCCTCATACTCAACTGGCCAAAGATCACCCCAGGCACTTCCAGGCCGGCCGGATCATCTTTACCATCTGTGACGGTCTCCCTGGACTAAGTTTCTGCCGAGTAAAAGAGGAAAAGGTAAAGAGACTACTGTTTGTGCCTGTTTCTTTCATTGCTGGTCGGCCCTGCACCGTGTTAGTCACGCAGCACCATAGACTTCCACAAACACCAACCGTGCCCCGGGCATTGCTCCACCTGTGGGGAGCAGTACTACCATTGCTGCCATAACATCATCCCGGAGGCCTCACACAGCAGCGGCGGCTTAGTAGCCGCATACCACAGGTGGCGTCACGAACACAAACTTTAATTCAAGCCACATATTCAACTGACACCCACCAGGGCCACGGAGCCGGGCCCAGCCACCACTGACTACCACCGGACTAGTCCGGTCCGGCACCGGGTGTCCCATAGCCCTGGGGTGGGCGAGTCACTTACCTTCTGGACGACCTCGCTGTGGGCGACGAACGTCCACTTCCTGGAGTGGGCGGGACGTTCGGCGTCACAGCGACGTCACACGGCAGGCGGCCAATAGAAGCGGAGGGGCGGAGATGAGCGGGATGTAAACATCCCGCCCACCTCCTTCCTTCCATTAAGCCGTCGGGTGACGCGGGAGGCAGGTAAAGCTGCTGTTCATCGTTCCCGTGGTGTCACACGGAGCAACGTGTGATGCCACGTCAACGATGAACAACCTCCGCCATTTTAATTAAACAATTTTATGAAACCTAGCGACGAGTACACGACTCACGATTTGTGAGCATTACTGCGTCGCTAGGAGGTGTCACACGAGACGACGTCGTGCGGTATACCGGATGTGCGTCACGAAAACCGTGACCCCGACGACATATCGCACAATCTATCGCCTCGTGTAAAGCCCACTTTAGTAGCACAGCCTGTCATGGATGTAGGCTGTTTCTGGCTTCACTGCTCTCTAGTTCAGTGAGAGTTAATTTCTGCTGGCTTGCTGGGAGCTCAGGTTGCTCATCACCATCTCCAACCTTTATAAGGTTCTGGATTCTGGGGCTGTTTGCTGGATATAGCTCTTTGCTTCCTGGTTCCTGTTGTTATCCAGTTGCATAGTGATCTTCAGTTTGCGGTTCAGCGTGGTGTGTGAGTCCTACAGTTGTGTAGTTATTTCCTACCTCTTTTGTGTTACTTTCCAGTTCACATATAGTCTTTCCTTTGTGTTTGAGTGCAGTGTGTATGAGTTTTCGTTTATCCTTTTCTGTGACTATTTATGGGGTGTTGGTTACTGGGTCTCTGGCCCGCTCCCTGGGTGGGGGGGTAGTATCAGGGCTTGGACAGGACCACGTTGAAGGCTCGACCCTCACTAACATCAAGTCTACCATCGAGATAAGGGACAGCACAGGGGTCCCAGTTTTAGGGTCAGCCTAGGAGCCCCTATGCCATCCGTACTCCCTCGTGACAATAACTCCTGCAGTATCCGCTGGCTGGGATCACCCAATGTGAAGACAATGTAGTGAAGGAATGGGAGTAATAGTCTGAGTTGCTGTTAATTCAGGAGTCCAGGAATGCAATATGGAAAAATAGTTTATTCTCTATACGTTTCAAAGTTTAACACGCTTCTTCCTCAGGCGAACTACATTAATAGATAAGACATTATGTCTTATCTATTAATGTGCTTTTGATGAAAAGCTGGTTAAGCTTCAAAGCGCGTAGAGAATAATCATTTTTCCATATTGCCTTCCTGGACTCTTGAATTAGCAACAGCACAGACTACTATCCCATTCCTCCAGTCTTAAAAGGTGTCTATTTGCCCTTGAAACTAAGGTTTTTCCAAATATCTTATGGCAATAATCCTTGACAGATGGAGAGTTGAATGAGAAATTTATAGTGTTATGCTTTGACCAAGTGACTCAACGTACTGCTACATTTGAGACTTTCAGTCCTGCATGGAATATCACAACCAGAGTGTGGCCCTTTCTGTGAGGGTCTGCATATGTGAGGTTGACTCTGTCATGGTTTAAAGTAACTCTTTCCATACTTTAATAGGCAGTCATCCAACAAAGAAGTAAAATCTTTGGTTTTCTAGGTTTAAGATGGACAGCAGTTATGCAAATTCTTGAGACTTGATCATTAGAGTTGAGGTTAATTGATTCGGCGCTCAGTGCAAACATCACAAAGGCATGTGACCATGATTAATCGCCTGACCAGTTGCCTGAGAGAGGCATCGCTGAAGAGAGCGCTGGCCTAAAAACCAAGAGCAGCACTCACACCGGAGTCAATAAACATGTAAGCATAGATAATAGATGGAATATTTTATAATGTCACGTATCCACAAACCTGCACAATAAACGTATGACCCTAAGACAGTTGCATGGTATGTGGACAATGTGCAAAGAAAAGGGAAAATAGTTCTTGATTCATATCATGGACACAAAACTTATGTGAAATGAATGATGATCACACTTGATAGCTATATTGAGTGTGCAGGGAACACGAATTGATAATATGCCTTAGCTAACCATACTGAACATAGCCAATTTTCGATCCTATTGCGTATCATAGTCCTAATATGTATAAAGTGATACAAAAACATAGTAAGCATCCATTATAATATGGTATCATTTTGTCACATAAAAAAATCATCAGTATGTAATAGCTCTAATATCTAAGATGATCCAGTATAGATAAACCCAATGTATATCCAATGTGAATCTCTGAGATGATGTATAACAGATGCTGCAAATATTTATCAGAAGATAAAAAGAAGCATAGTGTGATGAACTACCACTACGCGTCAGATGCAACTAGTGATGGGGGAAGTCAAACAAACCAGAGGTCAGGAGCCAGGAGATCAGATCATGTATGGAACAAAGGGATGAAGCAAAGCCAAGGTCAGAGCACAAGTTGGAGGTCAGAAGCCAGGAAGTCATGTAAGGTACACTGGGGAGAAGCGGAGCCAAGGTCAGGGTACAAACTGGAAGTCAGAAGCTAGGAAGTCATGTAAGGTACACTGGGTGAAAAGTGGAACCGTCAGAGTCAGGGCATGGGAGGAGAGGGGTGACAACTGGTCCAGGGTAGGAGGACAAGATCAAGGCACAAACGGGAGCTAGAGCACTTACTGCAGGCAGGAACTATAACTGGTGGTGTTCCGGGTGAGGTTGCTCCCTAATGAAGCAGAGCAATCACCCAGAACGAGGCGCCTGGAGAGAGACCCCTCCCAACACCAGCCACAGGAACCGAGGATGGAAAACCACCCGTCCACCGGCACAAAATACAAAACAGAACACCGGTTCTGCTGGAAAGCAGAGTACCACGGACCAGAACCATGACACATCTATATATATAATTGCCTTATTCTGTCTGTCTGTCTTGCTCCAAAATGACGTCATTACACTGGCAACCGTCGCATTGACCGCTCGGCTCGACCTGACCCCGCCCCTGCACGGATTGGCCGCTTGCCCCAGCGTCCCGCACGCATTGGTCGCTCGGCCAGGCCCCGTCCCCGTACGCATTGGCCGCTCAGCCCCGCCCCCTCACACATTGGACGCTCGGCCTGGCCCTGCCCCTCGCACGCATTCCCCGAACCCACACGGAGCCCCGACTCCCAGGTGACTGCTGCACCCCCGGGAGCCCACACCGGCAACCCAGCCGAGACATACCCTTGCATTGCTGGGATCGTGCCGGAGCCGGTGTACGCTGGTAACCATGGTACACATCGGGTAACCATGAAAATCACTTTGCTTAATTACCCGATTGTGTACCTTGGTTACCAGCGTATGCCGTCTCCCTGCTCTCTGCCCATTCAGACCGTTGGTCTCCCGCTGTCAAACACGCCGATGCGTGCTGCACAGCAGGAGACCAACAAACAGAAAATGAACCAGCACTGTCGCTTTGAATAGTTACCTGATGTGTACCATGGTTACTAGCTTACCCTGGCTCCCGCCACACATGTGCCGGAGCCGGCTTACGCTGGTAACCATGGTACACATTGGGTAACTATGGAAACCGCTTTGCATAGTTGCCCGGGCCCAGCCTCCGTACACTTTGCCTGCTCGGACACGCCCCCAGCACACTGTACCCGATCGACCACGCCCCCCGCACACTGTACCAGCTCTGCCACGCTCCCGCACACTGTGTCCGCTCGGCCACGACCCCCGCACACTATGCCCGCTCGGTCAAGGCCCCCGCGCACTATGCCCACTCGGCCACGCCCCCCGCACACTATGTTCGCTCGGCTACGCCCCCTGCACACTATGCCCACTTAGCCACGCCCACCACACACTCTGCCCGCTCAGCCACGCCCTCGCACACTATGCCTGCTTGGCCACGCCCCCACACACTTTGCCCACTCGGCCACGCCCCCCTAACCTATTGGGCACCTATACACCTCCCCCTAGGACTACTCCACCTATTAGACACCTCCCCCCAAGGACTACTCCACCTATTAGACACCTCCCCCCAAGGACTACTCCACCTATTAGACACCTTTCCCCCGGACTACTCCACCTATTAGACACCTCCCCCCAGGACTACTCCTTCTATTAGACTTCTCCCCCAGGACTACTCCTACTATTAGACTTCTCTCCCAGGACTACTCCTCCTATTAGACTCCTCTTCCCCCAGGACTACTCCTCCTATTAGGCACCTCCCCCCAGGACTACGCCACCTATTAGACTCCTCCCCCCAGACTCCTCCCCCCACAGCAGGTAATGGCGCCAAGTCCCATCCGACGCGCGTTTCAGCGTCAGCCTTCGAAGGCTGACGCTGAAACGCGCGTCGGATGGGACTTGGCGCCATTACCTGCTGTGAGTATGTGTGCTTACTGATTAATAACTGATTGCCACTGGATGATGCCTTTTATATTTTTGCTGTTTTGGGATTGTGCCTGGGTATATCCGCTGTTACTGTCTGGCGACCCCTATACTTCTTTATAAGGCTATTCCGTGGCTTCCAATTGATACTGCACACTTGTTTGCTCCCAGCTGTTTTGGTATGCCACCTTGTGTATCCTCTCTGTTTTTGCACCCCTACTTGTTCTTTTTAAATTCTTTGATAAATAAAGATTTTCTTACATTAAATCTTGTTTTCTGATCTTTCTGTGAATTGGTTGTTTGTAGTGATATACATGGAATAGCAGAAACTGCTGTGTGAATACTGACATATACACGGTAAGTTTTTTAACTGCATGAGAGGACACACACAAGCTAGGGACCCCAACGTAGAGAAATACTTTGGCGTAGTGTTGGGGCTCTATTGCATTGATCAATTCAGTAGCTAAATTTCTCTTTATTCATATATTCATGGCAGTAATGCAGGTTCCATTTTTCACATTTCATTCTTACATATAGCTATTGAATTTTTCATGTCAGTATTCACACAGCAGTTTCTGCTATTCCATGTATTCCCCTTACATAGTCACTGGTGTGCATACCTTATCTCCCCATAGTGATGTTTTTTAGGTTTTTGCACCCAGTTCAGACATAGAATGGAGTTCCAAACGTTATTTCTTATTTGTTAGTTGTTTTTCGTTTGGGAACCCTCCCCACACACACCTATTGCCAATCCACATCGTATATATAGCCTGGGTCTCAGCTTCCCATACACGGTAAGTTTTTTAACTGCATGAGAGGACACACACAAGCTAGGGACCCCAACGTAGAGAAATACTTTGGCGTAGTGTTGGGGCTCTATTGCATTGATCAATTCAGTAGCTAAATTTCTCTTTATTCATATATTCATGGCAGTAATGCAGGTTCCATTTTTCACATTTCATTCTTACATATAGCTATTGAATTTTTCATGTCAGTATTCACACAGCAGTTTCTGCTATTCCATGTATTCCCCTTACATAGTCACTGGTGTGCATACCTTATCTCCCCATACTCCTCCTATTAGACTCCTCTCCCCCCAGAACTCCTATTAGACTCCTCTCCCCCCAGGACTACTCCTCTTATTAGACTCCTTTCCCCTCATCTCCAGGACTACTCCTCCTATTATACTCCTCTTCCCCCAGGACTACTCCTCCTATTATACTCCTCTCCCCCCAGGACTACTCCTCCTATTATCCTCCTCTCTCCCCAGGACTCTTCCTCCTATTATACTCCCCTCCCCCCCTGGACTACTCTTCTTATTATACTGTTCTCCCCCCAGGACTACTTCTATTATACTCCTCTCCCCGCAGGACTACTCCTCCTATTATCTTCCTCTCCCCCCAAGACTACTCCTCCTATTATACTCCTCTCCCCCCAGGACTACTCCTCCTATTATACTCTTCTCCCCCCAGGACTACTCCTCCTATTATACTCCTCACTCCCCAGGACTACTCCTCCTATTATATTCCTCACCTCCAGGACTACTCCTCCTATTATACTCCTCTCTCCCCAGGACTACTCCTCCAACACACACACACTGCACAAAACATACCTCCCCCAAAACACACACACCCACACAAACTGCGCAACAAACACACAGCGCTCCACAAACAATGCAACACACACAACGCAACACACAAAGAACACCGCTCTCACACACCCCCACACCCCAGACAACACCCAGAACATTTACAGCGCCCTACGCAAACACTTGGCAACTACACTTAACGTCTATATATATAAAAAAAATCATACATTAACTACACAATAAATTCTAGAATACCCGATGCCTTAGAATCGGGCCACCTTCTAGTAGTTATATAAATCAAACTTAACATCCAATATAGTGTAAAGGCTTCAATGTTCTGAAATGAGCCATTTCTTAATGATTTTCACCTCAGTCATGAATGCAAATATGAGACTGAACATTTCTAGTTGGCTCTTGTTTCTATAATACCAAGGAGTTTTCCATTTACTGCTACATTTAAGTAATGCATTAAAGTTTCAGTATTTTGAAACATTATTATTTTTGCAAATATAAAGATGCAGAATATTTTGTTATGCCAACTTTCTGATATTTATTTAGAGAAAACAAGGCAAAATTCAAATAACTTAAAACATGTCTTAACACTATTGCTTTGTATAAACGGTTACAGAATTTGCACTTCAAAATTTGGTCTTCATTCAGTGACAACTCTTTTTTTGCTTGTTTCTTGTACTCCATCAGATTTTCTTCTTCAATTGTCCGACTGTAATCTGCAAGCAATGATGGATTCCAATGATGGATTCCATTTGATTGATTTATTTTCTTCATAGCCACAATATCTTGGTGAAATCTCTCACCACGCTCATTGCACACTGCTGTGCTGTTTGGTAGAGGACAGTTGTGATGCGAATAGAAGAAATTAATTTTTAAAGACATGTTGCAGCCAAGATCCTGATATGTTTTGAGGAAATTTTCCACCAACTATTCATAGTTTACTACTCTTGAGTTTCAACATAGATATTAATTTGAGGTCCAATTTAGTTTAACAAGAGAATATACCCCAAAAAAATTGTAAAAATATTATTTTATTGCTAAAATTTCCCACAAAAACACACTATTTGTATCACAATTAGGCAAAACAATACATATCACACTAATGTGTTGTACTCTTGAGTTTCCCCAAAAATTAATTACCACTAATGTGAATGCTATCCATGCAGCCCATTGCTTGTGCTGCAAAAAATGGAGAAACTCCCCATATTGAAGACGTTTATGAATCTTAGGTTCAATAAAGACTCTTTCTTTTATCTTTGCTTCATTCAACCTTGGAAATGTATCAATGAGATACTTGAATGTTTTTGCATTTTTATCTGCTCCCTTTACACAGTTCTTCATTAGGCCCAACTTGATGTGCAAAGGTGGTAACAAATTCTTATGTGGGCCAACAAGTGCGACATGCAGGACATTTTTACTCCCTGGCAGAAATAAATGTTGGAGAGGCAAGTCTCTTTTATTGTAGTGATATTCTCTTATAGAACTATTCTACTCACACGCAAAGCAGCAGTACTTTGTGTATCCACCCTGGAGACCAAGTAGGGCAACCACCTTTAAATCACTACAGAGGA
Source organism: Anomaloglossus baeobatrachus (assembly GCF_048569485.1). NCBI lineage: Eukaryota > Metazoa > Chordata > Amphibia > Anura > Aromobatidae > Anomaloglossus > Anomaloglossus baeobatrachus. Next base: position 489,899,833 of record NC_134354.1, read on the forward strand.
GTCACAAATGTAGGTCATAGTTTAGGCACCTCAGCAGCTATTACTTACATGGGTTTCTTTCATGTGGACTGCAAAACTAACTGGAATTGAAGGTAGAGCATTGCCATTATGCAGCAAGATGGCTTTTAGGTTTATTTTGGATTAATCGTTGAAGATCTTTCATTCCTCTTGATTATGACTTATCTTCAGAGCTTTCATTAAACCATTGATGTTGCATGCCACAAAGTCACCCTCAATGAAGAAGTGTTTGATAAGACCTTTATTTCGGTTGCAGACCCTAGAAATCTGAACATCACCCACTAGGAATTTCCACGTCTGGGCTCAGCCTTTCTCTTACCTTTGGACAGTTTTAAATCTCGAACAAGATCATTCAGATTAATTTGTGTTATAAGGTTGCTAACCGAAATCTTGGATTGTGAGAGAAAGATGCTTCAGGACACTAAGCACCCTTCTCTTCCTCTCTTCCTCACATGACTTGATGGAAAAGGTCTCCAGTGTTTTTGGAACGGTAGTTCTTCTGCATGTAGTACTGGGCATATTGCAGTAACAATGGATACTGTAAAATCCACTGTTTCTTTGAAACTCCTTTCCTAATAGGGTCATCATGCAGAAATAGCAATTGGAACTGTGATCACTTGGCTCTCTCCAGATCATTGGGACTGCAAAAGGGATAGATTTTTTTGCTCTTTTCTAAGTAATGAATTGATGAATAGGGAGGTGTTTAGCTAGATCACCATTATAATGAAAACAGGCCAATATATTTTTAAAGCTTTATTGATTTCTGTCCACCTGGAATTAAATGTGGTAAGAAATCTAACGAGTTGGAAGTGTATTTCTTTTTACTAATCAGATGTTGATCCCTACATGAATGTTTCGCTCCCCTGTAACCTTCTCTAATCATCCTGTTAACAACACATATCTCACAAAAAGAGCCATTAAATGTGAGCACCAGGCCTACCAGAATGAAGCAGGAAAGGTGCCAGCACTACTCATAATGAGGATAATACACAAGAGAACGAGAGTAAAGTGCAATTTATAAATAATTTTTATTGAATACACAACGAGAAAAATAGTATTTAAAATGGTACACTGCCAAAAAATCTCTTAGGGATATATACATACAAGACCCAAAAAATTCATAGTAGCCCATCCAATTATTCTAGAATGTTACGTATAGACATCTATGTTAAATAAGGGCTAATAAGTGGAAGGGTCTGATATGGACAATGTAAATGATTCAAAAGGGAACTGCCTTTAAATTATAGTACACAAATCAAACCATGATTCCCCACCATGTGTTGGTAAGAAATCATGGTGATCATGCTGGAAGCACTATGGGGGAATAAATGTTAGTATTGGACCAATGGGGATAGCCACAATTGACCGTACAACCAGAATATGCCAGGTGAAAGGATTCTCTTACCTAAAGTGCTAAAGTGCAGTGTCAGTGAGAAAAAGTCACGATGCAACCAGCAAGGAAAAACGGGAAAAACGCAGTCCCAATTGAGATAAAAAGATATCCCTATAGATGGCCAAAGGTCTCCATCCGACGCGCGTTTCACGAGGATTTTGTAGCTTTATCAAGGTGGGAAACCAAGGTAGTGAGCCCAAGACCTGCATGCCTCTTATATACCCCTCCTAAAGTGGAATCAACAGGTGTGTGGCTAGGAATGACGTAAAACCGGAAGTGACCTATATTGTGTTACCACCGAGCGTTATTAGCAACATACATCAAAATAGTCAGAATATATTAAGCATATTTATCGATATTACATATACACCCATCACAAGTCGGCCGCTAAGTTTTTAAATAATCCCAAATACCATAAACTGGGTAGGCAGGGTTACTATCAGAGCCACGGCCCGATTACCGTGGTAACTAGGGACGCACTTCCTGAATGGAAACCGGAAGTCGTCATAAGTCCCTGAATCCACATCTCCCAATCGTCAGATGAGTGCTATACAATTCAACCAATAGAAATCCGGTTTGGAACTCATGCAGGTTGTCACACCCGACTGGAAGGTGCCACGTGATTGCTGGGGACGCGTCAGCCCAGCAAACACGCCCCACCACTCCCGATCGGCTTAGACATAACCAGAGGACCAAAATGTGCCATATCACATATCAAGCCAGATATAATGGACTAGGTAGACAGGATTACTATCAAAAGCACAGCCCGATTGGCATGGTAACCAAGGACGCACTTCCTAAATGAAAGCCGGAAGTCGTCATAAGACCCAGAATACACTTCTCCCGATCGTCAGAAGAATGCTGCGCAATTCAACCAATAATGATCTAAGTTGGAACTTGTACAGGTTGTCATGCCCGACAGGAAGGTCCCACGTGATCGCTGGGGGCGCGTCAACCCCGCAACCACGCCCCACCATTCCCGATCAGGCCAGACAGAGCCAGAAGACCTAGGTATGCCCCACCACGTGTCGAGCCATGTCTACACCAGCCCACCTGATCCAAGGGACGCGTACCCCTGGAAACAGAATGAGCGTGTGTGTCAGACAGGCACCGAGAACGTAGGGGAACTAACATAGGCATAGCAATTAAGGTAGTCCAAAAAATAAACCACAATAATGATACCTAAATTATGCAGTTTAAAAAGTGTAGATCATAAATATGACAAATTGTACACTTGCATTATTAGGAAATTTCTGGACCACTGCCAATCACTCCGGCAGATAGTGTCAAGTTAAAAGAAAAGTCCAACAGGAGAATGATATAAATATAATCAGTAGAAAGACTACTCAGGGACGCACAGATAATTCTTCAGATTTTCTGGATGTAAAATATCCAGCGAGGATCCACATCGCACAATAGGCCACAAGGACTGGAAGGTCATGTAATTCACGCAAATGAGGGATGAATGGATGATTCTTCAGGTTTCCTAAATGTGACACGTCCGGCAGAGATCCAAATCGCACAGCAAGCCACAAAGACCAGGAAAGTCACGCAAACTGCACAAAGGAGGGATAGGTCTAAAAAATAATATATCAGCAATTAATAGCAGGTCAGAGATCAATACAAGAAAGAGCCAAGCGTCGCTCATAGTAGTGCAAAGGATAATAAAATCAAGATGACAAAACAATTAAAAACACTAAGAAATTAACAAACAACTAGATTAAAAAAGGAGGATTATGAAAAAGGGAGAGAAGAAGAGAATAGGAAAAACTGATGATGTTACATTATAGGAAAGACACAAAGCTGATATTCTCATTAAGCCCATTCGGGGCCAGAGTGTCCAAAATGGAGATCCATCGGGCCTCGACCTGGGCCAATCGCTTTTTCAAATCGCCTCCACGAGACCCACCACGAACGTGGTCGATACCCCGTATCTTAAGTCCAGACGGGTTGCTCCCATGAAATTTATGAAAGTGCCTAGGGAGTGTTTTCAGCGTGGTAGGATCACTAGCATCCCTAGCGGCACTGATATCCCGCACATGCTCCCTCGTGCGTACCCTCAACTCACGTGAGGTGTGGCCAATATACACGAGGGAGCATGGGCACGTAGCATAATAGATAACGTGTGTGGTAGCACACGTAATATGACACCGGATATTGAACGTCCTGGTGCCATTAGATGACATAAATGAAGAAGTACGAATGATATTCTGGCAGGCCAAACATCGACCACATGGAAAACACCCAACCAAGGGGCCACGGGTACTGAAAGGGTTGGAAATAGGTGGTATATAATGGCTCCTTACCAAAATATCTCGAAGGTTTTTGGAACGGCGAGCCGTCATAAGAGGACCAGAGGGGAGGACATCTGCCAGGATGGGATCCGATCGAAGAACAGGCCAGTGCCTGATTAGAATCTCTCGCATGGTCTGCCAATGGCCGTTGTAAGTGCCTATGAAACGAATAGGAGGGTCAGATTTTTGAGACTTAGGAATGTATTGGAGTAATTGTTGACGAGGGGTCTGCTTAGCGCGTAAGTACCCCTTCCGAATACAGCGATTGCTGTACCCTCGGTCCCTGAATCGACATCTGAGGTCGGCCGACTGTAACTCAAATGCATCATTGGAGGAACAAATCCGCCTCGTTCTCAAGAACTGGCCAGTCGGGATGGCGCGTATTGTAGAAGGTGTATGGGCAGATGAGGCATGCAGCAGGGCATTGACTGAAGTAGACTTCCGATGGACACTAGTCTGTATGACTGACATAGGGTCCACCTCGATGTTAATATCTAAAAAGTCAATGCACCTGCTGCTATGCTTGTAAGTTAATTTAATATTGAAATTATTAATGTTCAAATGCCCCATAAATTCGTCAAGCTGCTCCACTGTGCCCTGCTAAAAAACCAAAACGTCATCAATATATCTGAGCCAGCACTGCACATGGGAGCTAAGCCCAGTGCCACCCTCACCCAATACCAACCTCTCCCACATACCGAAGAAGAGGTTGGCATACGAGGGGGCACAGGCCGCCCCCATGGCAGTGCCACGCTGCTGCAGATAAAATTGGTCCTTGAAAATAAAAAAATTGTGTGTAAGGGCAAAGTGGAGCAGCTCAAGGATAAATTTATTAAGTTCGCCATCCCGACTGCCCATCTCCAGAAAAAGGCGGGTAGCCTCCAACCCATCATGATGGGAAATACAGGTGTACAGGCTCTCCACATCAGCTGTAACAATCAACATGTTATGATCCATAAAGATGCCATCGATCCGCCGGAGCACATCCGTCGTGTCACGGACATAGGAGGGCAAGGTTTCTACCAGAGGTTTCAGATGGTAATCAATAAATTTGCAGATGGGATCACACAGGCCTCCTATGCCGGACACGATGGGGCGCCCCGGGGGGCAGAGGGCATCTTTATGGATTTTAGGCAACAAATAAAAGGTAGGTACCTTAGGATATTTGGTGGAGAGCCCGTCTACCATTTTGTTGGTAATTATGCCGGCCTCAGATGCCGACTCAAGGATTTTGGAGAGACCAAGCGAGAAAGACTGCACAGGATTATATGATAACTTGGAATAGGTGTTCCTGTCACGTAACTGCCTGAAGGCCTCCTTCTCATAATTTTCCACTGCCCAGATCACAATGTTGCCCCCCTTGTCTGCTGGTTTAATGACTATATCTTGTATGTTGTTTAATTCATTTAGTGCTAGTCTCTGTCTATGAGTGAGGTTATCACACCGTCTTCGCGATGGAATTTGCTTGAGGTCATTAGACACAAGACGGGTGAAAACCTCAATAGCAGGACAAAGAGACAAGGGGGGAAACTTGGTAGATCTGGGCAGTAGTGACCTAGGGAACACACCTGTTGTGGCACTGGACTGTTCCTCAAGCAGGTCCTCTAGCACCTGTAGGGCCTCCCTCTCCGCAGGACTATCCAGTCCCGTGTTGTCCCGTCTGTGATGAAGCCTCTTCAGTATCAGCTTACGTGCAAATAGATGGGTATCCTTTAAGGCTGTAAAAAAATCAAAATTGTTGACAGGGGAGAAGGTTAGACCTCTTGATAATACTTCCAGCTGATCATTGGAAAGTACATATGTAGAAAGGTTGATCACCTAGAGTCTATTCCTTCCCCCCTGCCTAGTGGCCTGTTGCTTGTTGTGGGTAGTTTTTACTCGGGCACCAACACTTGATTCGACCTCGTTACCACCGCCCGAAGCCTCCGAAGAATCTCCAAGTGAGGTGAGGGATGACATGGAAGCAGAGTGACCACGAGAGATGGTTCTTCCTCGAGGACCTGTTCTGGATCTGATCTGCCATCTATATGCTGTAGAACTGGCATAGTCACCCAAATCTCTGTTAAACTTTTTTAATTTTTGACCACAGATCTCTTTCTCCAATTTGGACAATTCTTTCTCAATTTCAGCTTCCATCCCAGTAACAACATCAGCTGTGCATTTGCTCTTAATAGTTCTCTCAAGTTCCTCCAATTCAACCTCCATAGTGGAGAGAGTTGTTGTATTGTGATCCTTCAACAGAGACAGGAACCCCAAGGAGCATGTTTGGGCCAGACCTTCCCACTTCTCACGGAAGGAAGGATCTTCCACCGGAAAGGATGGGAATATCTGGACCCATAAGCTGCGAGGGATCATGTCTCTGTCGAGGTATTTAGAGAGCAATGCATGGTTCCAACAAATTCTCAATCTCTTTTTCAATAATTCCTTATATTTAAAAATCAAAATTTCACAGTTAGACGAATTGACATCACTAGTGGTATTCTTGTTGTGATCATTCAAAACACTGTCGAAATGTGCCGACCAGGCCCGATCACGGGCGCAAAAATCCATGCTCGAATGCGAGTAATCTGTGAGAAGCACAGGAACACATATTAACAACACATATCTCACAAAAAGAGCCATTAAATGTGAGCACCAGGCCTACCAGGATGAGGCAGGAAAGGTGCCAGCACTACTCATAATGAGGATAATACACAAGAGAACGAGAGTAAAGTGCAATTTATAAATAATTTTTATTGAATACACAACGAGAAAAATAGTATTTAAAATGGTACACTACCAAAAAATCTCTTAGGGATATATACATACAAGACCCAAAAAATTCATAGTAGCCCATCCAATTATTCTAGAATGTTACATATAGACATCTATGTTAAATAAGGGCTAATAAGTGGAAGGGTCTGATATGGACAATGTAAATGATTCAAAAGGGAACTGCCTTTAAATTATAGTACACAAATCAAACCATGATTCCCCACCATGTGTTGGTAGGAAATCATGGTGATCATGCTGGAAGCACTATGGGGGAATAAATGTTAGTATTGGACCAATGGGGATAGCCACAATTGACCGTACAACCAGAATATGCTAGGTGAAAGGATTCTCTTACCTAAAGTGCTAAAGTGCAGTGTCAGTGAGAAAAAGTCACGATGCGACCAGCAAGGAAAAACGCAGTCCCAATTGAGATAAAAAAGATATCCCTATAGATGGCCAAAGGTCTCCATCCGACGCGCGTTTCGCGAGGATTTTGTAGCTTTATCAAGGTGGGAAACCAAGGTAGTGAGCCCAAGACCTGCATGCCTCTTATATACCCCTCCTAAAGTGGAATCAACAGGTGTGTGGCTAGGAATGACGTAAAACCGGAATTGACCTATATTGTGTTACCACCGAGCGTTATTAGCAACATACATCAAAATAGTCAGAATATATTAAGCATATTTATCGATATTACATATACACCCATCACAAGTCGGCCGCTAAGTTTTTAAATAATCCCAAATACCATAAACTGGGTAGGCAGGGTTACTATCAGAGCCACGGCCCGATTACCGTGGTAACTAGGGACGCACTTCCTGAATGGAGGATTTTTCATAATCCTCCTTTTTTAATCTAGTTGTTTGTTAATTTCTTAGTGTTTTTAATTGTTTTGTCATCTTGATTTTATTATCCTTTGCACTACTATGAGCGGCGCTTGGCTCTTTCTTGTATTGATCTCTGACCTGCTATTAATTGCTGATATATTATTTTTTAGACCTATCCCTCCTTTGTGCAGTTTGCGTGACTTTCCTGGTCTTTGTGGCTTGCTGTGCGATTTGGATCTCTGCCGGACGTGTCACATTTAGGAAACCTGAAGAATCATCCATTTATCCCTCATTTGCGTGAATTACATGACTGTTACGGTTGCTGCGAGCACTGGAGACTATGTCCAGATTTCTTGCTACTGCACATGTGCGAGCGCTGGAGACTAAGTCCAGATTTCTTGCTACTGCACATGTGCGAGCGCTGGAGACTAAGTCCAGATTTCTTGCTACTGCACATGTGCGAGCGCTGGAGACTAAGTCCAGATTTCTTGCTACTGCACATGTGCGAGCGCCGGAGACTAAGTCCAATCTTGGAGCCATTGCACATGTGCGGGTGACATCATCGCTGACACGAGGTCACATGTCTCTGACACCTTCTATGCCGATTGGTCGCTGGTCATGTGCTTGTGACGTCTTGCTCGGTGATAGGCCAGCATGACGTCACTCCTGTCGTTCTGGCAGCGGATTGGCTCTGGTGTCCTCCATCTTGGATGAGGCACAGAGTCTATATAAGACCCTGACACACGCCGCATGGTGCTCAGTCCTCTTGGTTCATGCATATGAGTAGACGCTCTGTGCGCGTTCCTCTAGGCATTCCTCTGTCTATGCTAGGTGAGCGCTACCGGCAGGGTAGCGTTCTTATACCTTACAGCTTCGGCTGCTGTCCGTATCCTTACCTCTTAGGGGAGCGGACATAGGCAGGTGCCTGAGGCACATGGTCTGGCTGGGCCTTGTGATTCTACTCGTAGGTGGACGTTGCCGCTAGGGTAACGTTCCTTATACTGCGTCTGGCAGTTGTTCGTATCCTCGCACACTAGGGGAGCGAACAGAGGTAGGAGCTTTGTGCGGCTTACGCTGCTGTTCGTCTCTTTTGCACCACTAGAAGAGCGGACCTAGGCAGATGCCATATCTAGTGGTTCGTGTCCTCGCACACTAGTGGAGCGAACGAAGGTAGGAGCTTTGTGCGGCTTACGCTGCTGTTCGTCTCTTTTGCACCACTAGAAGAGCGGACCTAGGTAGGTGCCATTTCGCACACATTGCCTTTGTCTCTGTGATTATTAACAGAGATCATTCCACACACCCTCCAAGTAAGGGAGGAATTGCTTTACTTACTTTTTATATCCTTCTGTGAGTTAACAGAGGTATTGCACTCTGCCATAGTCTGCAGCAAAGTCTTTGCACGGTGGACCCTGACTGTCTGATACTCCTTTCGGTTATTATCAGACAGCCCCCCCGTAACAATGACCTTCCAGTCCTTGTGGCCTATTGTGCGATGTGGATCCTCGCTGGATATTTTACATCCAGAAAATCTGAAGAATTATCTGTGCGTCCCTGAGTAGTCTTTCTACTGATTATATTTGTATCATTCTCCTGTTGGACTTTTCTTTTAACTTGACACTATCTGCCGGAGTGATTGGCAGTGGTCCAGAAATTTCCTAATAATGCAAGTGTACAATTTGTCATATTTATGATCTACACTTTTTAAACTGCATAATTTAGGTATCATTATTGTGGTTTATTTTTTGGACTACCTTAATTGCTATGCCTATGTTAGTTCCCCTACGTTCTCAGTGCCTGTCTGACACACACGCTCATTCTGTTTCCAGGGGTACGCGTCCCTTGGATCAGGTGGGCTGGTGTAGACATGGCTCGACACGTGGTGGGGCGTACCTAGGTCTTCTGGCTCTGTCTGCCCTGATCGGGAATGGTGGGGCGTGGTTGCGGGGTTGACGCGCCCCCAGCGATCACGTGGGACCTTCCTGTCGGGCATGACAACCTGTACAAGTTCCAACTTGGATCATTATTGGTTGAATTGCGCAGCATTCTTCTGACGATCGGGAGAAGTGTATTCTGGGTCTTATGACGACTTCCGGCTTTCATTTAGGAAGTGCGTCCTTGGTTACCATGCCAATCGGGCTGTGATTTTGATAGTAATCCTGTCTACCTAGTCCATTTATATCTGGCTTGATATGTGATATGGCACATTTTGGTCCTCTGGTTATGTCTAAGCCGATCGGGAGTGGTGGGGCGTGTTTGCTGGGCTGACGCGTCCCCAGCAATCACGTGGCACCTTCCAGTCGGGTGTGACAACCTGCATGAGTTCCAAACCGGATTTCTATTGGTTGAATTGTATAGCACTCATCTGACGATTGGGAGATGTGGATTCAGGGACTTATGACGACTTCCGGTTTCCATTCAGGAAGTGCGTCCCTAGTTACCACGGTAATCGGGCCGTGGCTCTGATAGTAACCCTGCCTACCCAGTTTATGGTATTTGGGATTATTTAAAAACTTAGCGGCCGACTTGTGATGGGTGTATATGTAATATCGATAAATATGCTTAATCTATTCTGACTATTTTGATGTATGTTGCTAATAACGCTCGGTGGTAACACAATATAGGTCACTTCCGGTTTTACGTCATTCCTAGCCACACACCTGTTGATTCCACTTTAGGAGGGGTATATAAGAGGCATGCAGGTCTTGGGCTCACTACCTTGGTTTCCCACCTTGATAAAGCTACAAAATCCTCGCGAAACGCGCGTCGGATGGAGACGTTTGGCCATCTATAGGGATATCTTTTTTATCTCAATTGGGACTGCGTTTTTCCTTGCTGGTCGCATCGTGACTTTTTCTCACTGACACTGCACTTTAGCACTTTAGGTAAGAGAATCCTTTCACCTGGCATATTCTGGTTGTACGGTCAATTGTGGCTATCCCCATTGGTCCAATACTAACATTTATTCCCCCATAGTGCTTCCAGCATGATCACCATGATTTCCTACCAACACATGGTGGGGAATCATGGTTTGATTTGTGTACTATAATTTAAAGGCAGTTCCCTTTTGAATCATTTACATTGTCCATATCAGACCCTTCCACTTATTAGCCCTTATTTAACATAGATGTCTATATGTAACATTCTAGAATAATTGGATGGGCTACTATGAATTTTTTGGGTCTTGTATGTATATATCCCTAAGAGATTTTTTGGTAGTGTACCATTTTAAATACTATTTTTCTCGTTGTGTATTCAATAAAAATTATTTATAAATTGCACTTTACTCTCGTTCTCTTGTGTATTATTCTAATCATCCTGTGTATATATTCTCTCTGAGATTATTCGCTAGAATATTAACTTATTGATTAACTCTTGAGACTTGCTAATTTGCCCTTGTGTATCCCACATCTGACTTTCTATGGAGATCTATATTATCCAACTTGATCTATAAGCTAAAGAATTAATGAATTTATTAAATGTCTGATAAATAAGAATTAATGCTCTGTATAACATATAATGCATATGATATACCAGAAAAAGTCTATTTTTATAAAAATAGAAATGTTTCCCTGTGTACTTCACTCCTTAGATAAATCAATATCTCCCTTTCTAATGCTTTGTTATATACACTTTGAACTTCAGTGTAGAAAATTCACATGCAGCCAATATATATCTCTAAGGAGCTTTTGACCTAGTTTGCAGCTATCAGCAGTCGCCAGCTAAAATATAGAACCTGTTTGAAGTCCTGGGAATTTACACAATGAGCTGTCATGGATTTTTTTTGGGGGACTGTAGATTTACACAGAAATGCAATGAAATGTCTTTATATTGTGAATATGGAATGCCTACATTGTTCATATATTTATTATGGTCAATAAAAAAAAGATTTTTGTGTGTGTATTCTGTGCTTTTTTTTTTTTTTAATTATGTCTATCTTCTTATGCATTAGAGTTCTTTACATTCATTGCCCTGAGGTAGTGTTGGATTTCTTGCCATGGTTGCATCTTGTTAATTCATGAGTCACAACATGGGCCCTTAGGGTACGCCCACAAGATCAGTGTCTGCAGTGTTTTGGATGCTGCGTGTTTTCCCTACGTCCAAAACGCATTGTACAGTAGAAGTGTTGCGGATGGGGGTAGGGCCGCACCGCTCCAGGGGCCGCTCGGATCCGGGTTTGTTACTGCGGCTCGAGTGGTAGCCATAATCCGGGCTCGTACGACTATCCATCCTCACAACCGTAGGAAAGGGGGGTATTTACAGGGGAGAGAGTTTTCGTCAGTGATGACACCCGTGGGTTGCGGTGAGAGTTAGTAGCACCGTCTCTGCCTGGTGATGGGACGCCCAGGGCTGATAGAGCAGGGCAGCACGATGGAATCCCCTCCACGAGTAGGGGAGGTGTAGTCCCGGGGCCCACGGGGTTTGGTACGAGAGCAATGGCTGCTGAGAATGACATGCAGGGATGAACCGGGGATGAATGGTGTACTCACGGTTCCAAAGAATTGCACACAAAGTCCAGTGGTAAACCAAATTGCCAGTGACTGGTCGCCTCCGGCATGTGTATTCGGATCCCACACCCAGGTGTAGCAAACAGGGGTCCCTTCCTCCTGCACTCAGTGTTTGTGTCTTCAATGGGATAACTCTGATTGGAATGGGGAAGTCCACTCCCGGTACTGTGTATGTTGGGAGCTGTGGCCCGTGAAATCTGACCCTTGGGATCTCTGTGGGTTCTGATGGATACCCTATCCCCTGCTTTGGGATTCCGTTTCACTCTCTGGGCTTCTGTGAACAAAGGCCTGAAACCTCGTTTCCGGCTGGTCAATTGACAAGGGGCTTGCAACCTTCCTCGCCCTAGGGTCCAGGTACCCTGTCTGTGCACTGCCTCCAAACCTAATTCCCGCTGTCAGTACCGGCGGGCTACAACCCTGCCCCGGTCAGCTTTAGGTCTCCCACGACCGGATCTCCATCGCCTGTGGTCCTGCTTGCCATCAGCCACCTAGTCCATAGTCCAGGGGCCCCAACCCCTGTCTCCGCTGCACTTCACACTCCTCCACTGTCAACTGTCAGCACTGTTCTCTGTCTCAGCTCTCACTGAACTGTCCAACTCCAAACTCAAACTCCACTGAACTGTTCCCACTCAGAACACCTCAGGACCCCTAGGTGGGCATTCTCATCCGCCTGATCCCGCCCACTGGTGTGTCCCTACTGTCATGGGGGGTGACTAGGCTGAGCTGTCACTAAGCTTATTCGCGGCCACCTCTGGATCCAGCGGTGGCCGTGAGTTACCTGACTGACAGCAGCTGATAGCGCTACTCACCTCAGTTGCTGTGTGAAGCTGACAGGAGCGGCTGTGTATTCTGCAGCTCCTGTCACCTGCATGCAGCAGAGCTGGAAGCGACGCTGGAGGTCCGTGGATTACGCCGGACATGGAGGGCTTTTTGGGGCTTATTAAATTGGTTACGAGGGAATTAGTTTGTGTTTTTTATTTGTAATAAATGATTTTTTTCAGGTGTGTGTGTGTTTATTTACTCTAATTTACAGATTAATCATGGAAGGTTTCTCGGGGAGACGCCTGACATGATTAATCTAGGATTTAATGTCAGCTATGGGCTGCCATTAACTCCTTATTACCCCGATTTGCCAACACATCAGGGCAAATCGGGAAGAGCCGGGTACAGTCCCAGAACTGTCGCATCTAATGTATGCGGCAATTCTGGGCGGCTGCTGACTGATATTGTTAGGCTGGGGGGCTCCCCATAACGTGGGGCTCCCCATCCTGAGAATACCAGCCTTCAGCCGTATGGTTTTATCTGGCTGGTATTAAAATTGGGGGAACCGCACGCCGGTTTCTTTAATTATTTAATTATTTATTTCACTGCACAGTATACACACGCCCACTGGCTGCTATGATTGGGTGCAGTGAGACACCTGTCACTCAGCGTGGGAGCGTGTGTCACTGCAACCAATCATAGGCGCCTGTGGGCGGGGAAAGCAGGGAATACGAGATGGCTGTGTGCAGAGCACAGCGCGCCCGCTGGTATAAAGGCTCGGTCACGCTGTGCGGGCCGGCCAATCACTGCAATTCCACAACTAACAGGGCTGTGGCATTGCAGTGGTCTGCCAGCCAATCCCTGCATGAGAGCTGGCTCTCAAAAGAGCGCCAACATGCAGGGATGAAGACCACGAGTACAGCACGAGTATCGCGAAATTGCTCGGTACCCGCCGAGTAGCCCGAGTACAGTGATACTCGTGCGAGTACCGAGTAGTGACAAGCGTACTCGCTCATCACTAATTGTAACCTTACCTTTGTAGTCTTCTCTTCAGCAAGGGGGCATCACGCTCATGCGTGCTTATACACACATTGAAGCTGAGCCTCTCCCACTGCCCTTTCCAGACACAGCAGTTGGATTAATCTTTATGGAAAAAAATACAGAATATTAGACAGACAGATTTTAGCATGGAATGCAATCAGATGTCACCCTCTAATCCACATCTACATTTCAAAGTGTGAACATTTTGAAATCTCATAAAGACGTACGAGTTGCTCCCCTCCCCTTTCATTGTGTAGTTATGTCCCCATCCTGGGCCACTTCCTGGTAAACATGTCCCCCATCCTTACATATATTTTCTACATTCTGGTATATTTGTCCCCATCATGGCCCCATTCTGGTAAATGTACCCCATCCCGGCATATTCCCCATCCTGGTAAATGTTCCCCCATCCCGGCATATTCCCCATCCTGGTAAATGTTCCTCATCCTAGCAAATGTTCCCCCATCCTTGTAAATGTTCCCGCATCCTTGTAAATGTTCCCCCATCCTGGTAAATGTTCCCCCATCCTGACATGTTACCCCATCCTGGTAAATGTTCCCCCATCCTGGCATGTACTCCCATCCTGGTAAATGTTCCCCCATACTGGTAAATGTTCCCCCATTTTTGTAAATGTTCCCCCATCCTGGTAAAATGTTCCCCCATCCTGGTAAATGTTCCTCATCCTGGCAGGTCTCCCCATCCTCACATGTACCTCATCCTGGCATGTTCCCCCATCCTAGGAAATGTACCTCACCCTGGCATGTTACCCCATCCTAGTAAATGTACCTCATTCTAACATGTTCCCCCATCCTAGTAAATGTACCCCTTCCTAGTAAATGTACCCCATCCTGGCATGTTCCCCCATCCTGGCATGTTCCCCCATCCTGGTAAATGTACCCCATCCTGGCATGTACCTCATCCTGTCATGTTTCCCCATCCTAGTAAATGTACCCAATTCTGGCATGTACCTCATCCTGGTAAATGTACTGCATCCTAGCATGTACCTCATCCTGGCAGTTTCCCCATCCTGGCATGAACCTCATCCTAGCAATTTCCCTTTCCTAGCATGTACCTCATCCTGGCAGTTTCCCCATCCTGGCAGTACCTCATCCTGGCAGTTTCCCCATCCTGGCATGTACCGCATCCTGGCATGCACCTCATCGTAGCAGTTTCCCCATCCTGGCAGTTTCCCCATCCTGGAATGTACCGCATCCTGGCATGCACCTCATCCTGGCAGTTAACCCATCCTGGCAGTTTACCCATCCTGGCATGTACCTCACCCTGGCATGCATCTCACCCTGGCATGCATCTCATCCTGGCATGCACCACATCCTGGAAGTTTCCTCATCCTGGCATGTTTTCCCCAATGCTGGCATGTACCACCATCTTGGCATGTTTTCCCCCATGCTGGTGCTTTCCCCATCCTGGCATGTTTTCACCAAAGCTGGCATTTCCCCCCCGGCATGTTTTCACCCATGCTGGCACTTCTTCCCTCTGGCATGTTTTGCCCCATGCTGGCACTTCCCCCCTGGCATGTTTTGCCCCATGCTGGCACATTTTCCCCAGGCATGTTTTGCCCCATGCTGGCACATTACCCCCCCTGGCATGTTTTGCCTGATGCTGGCACTAACTTGTTCCTTGGGAACACGGTTTACACGGATGGAACCTTTTTAATATTTGCTAATAAAGCTTTGACATTTTATCCAGAGGAGTTTGTGCCGGATCCTTTCCTCTTTTTGCATTTGTTACTAACTTGATACAGCTGCACACAGGTTAAAAAACAACAACAAAAAAAACATACTCACGTTCCAGCACCCGCTCCACCGCTGCACGCCACTGGGTCCTCAGTTCCCACGTGGCCAGAAGCGTCATTATGCCGGTGCCGCTTACTGATGCTCCCGATGTCTCCTAGGCAACAGGCCTGTAGCCTAGGAGAGGAGGAGTGTCAGAGTGAGGAGAAATGTCTCCTCCCTCTGCTCCAACACAACTTTGAACTGCCGTCACGATCGCACTGGCAGTTCAAAGTGGCTGAATGAGGTGACGGCGCGCGGGCCAGCAGAAAGGGCTCTGCTCGCCCCGGCTGACACGCGGGCCATAGGTTCACCATCACTGCCCTAGGGTGTGGATATGTGAGCAGGTAGTTCCACCCATCTCTCTGACAATGCTAGTAAACCCGACCCCTGTCAACCCTATTAACTCTCTCATTACTATACGTATTGGAGTTAGCTTCAGGCTTACATCACTGGGGAAACCTGCCTGTATGATACATATCTCCCCAATATGACATGCACCATTTTTAAAATATATTTTTTGTTAGGAAGTTTGAAGGGTTAAACGTTTATCAGCAATTTATAATTTTTCCCACAAATTTATAACACCAGGGGACCTCAATGAACTCTCACTGAGTTTACAGACCCACATCTTCTGGCAGAAAACTGCGTATTTGTTGGCAAAAGATGCATATTTGATGCTAAAGTTTTTACACCATATTTGTGCACCCATTCTACACTTCCTGGCAAAAAAACCCATCACTACCGCATGCGGTAGGATGTGGTAGTGATGTGATTTTTCTTTTGCAGGAGGTATAGATTGTTTGCAGGAATATGGTGGGAAAATTTCAACACCAAATCTGCATCACTTGGTAAAAAAAATGCACAAAAACGGTTATGATGCCGTTTCGGTGCAGTTTTCTTCCAGGAGGTGTGAATTTGGAGCTGAAATCTGGTTCAGATATTTCAGCACCAAATTTGTACCTCCTGGCACCGAATCGGCATCAAAATCATTTTTGTGCATTTTTTTTGCCAAGAGTTGCAGATTTGGTACAGGCCTTCCATCATTGGTTGCAACCGAGTAATTTTAAAGTACTTGACATGAGGTGGCAGGGGATAACAAGGAACTGGGGCTCCTAAACTGTCCCTCAAGCTAGGGGGCCCAAGCTGTCAATGATTCCAGAGATACATCTTTTCATCATGTCAGTCAAGCGGTCTTGTTATGGCAGAAATATATGTTTAATAAACTTCCTGTAATAATTCGCAAACTCCAAAAAACGCTCTAAAGTTCTCAGGATGGTCCAGTTTAATATAGACTTTAATTTAGAGGGATCCATCCTAAAACCAAAGGTGGAAATTATATAACAGCACTCAAACTGATGTAGCAGAAAGCTATAAATGGCAAAGCTTAAAAAGGCCTGAGATAGGTCTCCCACAACATATGATTCAAAAAGTAACCAGCAGGCTAGCATAAATTAACTCCTGCTAGTCTGATCACAACGAGCGCACAGTTGGTCCATGCTTGATCCTGCCTGTGCAACTAAAGCACTGGAGGAAGTACAGTTAGGAGTGCTAGAGTCTGCGGTCTGAATAGCATCTAATGCATCCATGACAGTTGGCAAGTTTAGAGAAAAACACCGTATTACTACACAGGTTTCTAGGCTTTGCAAATAATTACCGAAAGTTCTTTAAGAACTTTTCGGTCATAGCCAAGTCTTTACTTGACATGAACAAAAAGGGAACATATTTTTCCTCATGGTCAGCCAAGGTCGTAAATGTGCTTTTTATGCTCAGAAGAACTTTGCTACGTTGTTCATTTCTCATATCGGTAAACTACATAGTCTTCCCAAAAACCTTACTTGCATTAGAGGGGTTCAGTTTTTGGTTACCTTTCGGCATACTTTTTGCTCAAAATTCGGTATCAAATTGTCTTTTTCCTCAGCATACCATCCCGAGACTCATGAACAAACTAAGAGGATGAACCAAGAGATAAACCAATATTTGAGGTGTTTTGTTTCATCTAATCAGGAAGACTGGGTGCAGTTTTTGCCACTTACTGAATTATCTTTAAATAATCGCACCTTCATGGGTACCAGGACATCGCTTTTGTTTTTTTGCTGTGGCCGTTTTCATCTGTTTTTTTGGGGGGGGAATTTTTCTGGGTATCAGTCCTTCATGCCAGAGGAGGAGAAATTTTATTCATGATTGATTAAAGTCTGGAGGGAGACTTTAGGTGACTAGTGATCGGACCAAAATGGGAGCAAACTGCAGACGCAGAATGGCTCCAATCTTTAGGGTGGCGGTGTTTGTGGGGTTGTTGTCTGTGCCGCCCCTGTGCCAGCAGCCGGCACTGCTTGGATCTGGGCCTTCAGGGGTGGTTGCTCGAGGGTCTTCGGACCCGGGGGGGGTCTCGCGGAGCCGCCGAATAAATGGGGGGACGTAGATGTACGGGCTAGGCCGTAGTAAGTATGTGACACCACCCATGGTGTGTGGTGAGATGGGACACCACCGCTTCTGTTATGGGGCACCCGGGGGAGATGTTGTGCAGCAAGTTGTGAAGCCCTCCGTGGGCAGGGATGGTGGCCCCGGGAGCCGGTGGCTCGGTGCAGAGGATAGCGACCGCAGGGAGTGTTGGTGTACTCACTGTTAATAAACCACACAAGTCTCTGGTAAACCAAGGTGATGGTGGCCGGTGCCGCGGCCGGTTGCATTCGAGTCCCCCACCCGGCTGGTGGTCTCTATCCTTTTCCTCTGCACTTTTTGTGTAAGGTGGACTTTCCTAGTGTGAAACTCAGGAGTCCGCTCCCGGCTGGATGTGGCCTAAGGAGACATGCCCGCAGACGCTGGCCTGTGGGATCTATGGGCCCTGGCGGTGACCTCTTATCCCTATCGGTGGGCTGTTGTCTTCTATGAGGGACTTTGGGTGGGACAGGACCTCTAGTCCTGGCCTCAATCGGTGAATTAACCAGTTTGCTTGGTTCTGGGTTCTGGCTTCAGGGTCCGAGTACCCCCTTTTTGTGCTACGGTTTCCGGGTCGGTTCCCTGTGTTGGTACCGGCGGGCTACAACCCTGTCCCGGTCCACCTCGGTTCTGCCGAGCCGTCTTCCCATCTCCTGCTGATGGAGACCACCGTCTGCCTCCTAGCCAGTGGCACCAGGGCTCCAACCCTGGTACCGTTCAACTTGGACTTTCCTGCTGGAGCTACACTTAGCTCTAGCCCACACTCCTCTCCAAAACTGAACTTCAGACTAATCTGCCTTACTTTCCCGCCCCGGGTTGTCTGGACTCCTGGATGGGCGTGTCCCAACCGCCTGGTCACGCCTACTGGTGTGTCTATCTTTCCCTAAGGGGGGTGACTAGGGTTTTTGGTTGGCTGTATGTTTCCTAGTGAGGGAATGGTGTAATTCTGGGGCCTATTACCTGGTTTTGCCAGGGCGTCACATTGTCGAAAAATGTACAGCTTAAATTGGTGTCCAGGAAATTTACCCCCAAATTTGTTGGTCCTTACAGTATTACTAGTTTTGAATCCAGTAACAGTTAAGTTTCAGTTCCCTATAGCTTGATAAATCAACAACACATTCCAATCTTCCCTTCTAAAGAGATTTGAAGGGACGCCTGGTACTAGGGACATTATTGCGGTGATACTGGAGGAGGATTTTAAATATAAAGTAGAATGAGTCATTGAATCCAGTCTGGTCAGACACAGTATCTGTTCAAGTAGGTTTATGGTACAGAGGAGGATCTTCAAGCAGATTGTGTAATAAGAGAGTTTCATCAGCATCCTCAGAGGATGGGGTTTGTAAGGGTTCAGAGGCCCCTCATAGAAGGGGGAGGACTGTCATGGCTCGACTCCAGGGCTCAATCTGGAGATCGCTGGTTTTGTGCTTGGTTTTCCTCTCTGTTAGACCACAGCTTGTTTTGTCTTGGTCAAACTGCTGTTCTCTTGCCTCTCCTTTCTTTTACCCTCTTTCCTGAACCACTGGACATATCTTTAGCTCTGTGTCTCACCCTTTGACTGTATACACTTTTTTATGTTTATTGATGTTTTGTGTTTTATTTGGTTTATAGTTTAGGTAACAATTAAGGACACTCAGGGTCAGCCAACATTGAGTGGGGATACCATTACGTAACTTTTGGGTGCCAACCTCCGTAGTCCTGCAGGGACCAAACAGGGTCAGGTTTAGGGTACTCCTAGCTTGTATAAATCCCAGTGGTTAACATCTCACCTGGTTTGTTTGTCTCAGTGTGAGTGGAAAGGCTCTGCCAAAACATAAGATATAGTACAATCTTCTAATATTTACATGTACTATTGATATATGTTGGTTGAAAGTGCAGTTCCATTGAAAAGAGGTACTCTGGGGAGATAAAAAAAAAATATTTTAATGGCCATGCCCTCATAATATATAAATAAGTGATTTATAGTGCTGTTCCCCACCCTCATGGTATTTGTAATTCAGTGTGACATGAGCTGCTCCGGCACCCTTCTTTGACATTACATCACACATCAGGGGATGTGATCTACTCTATGCTGTTAGCATTTGCCTGCCCCAAGATAATTACTTCCCTGCAGTCTGAGATCAGTCTTTTATCATTTTCAATTAGTAAACCTCTGAGAACCTTTCACTAGACCCTGATTTTAATTTCGCCCAAGAGATCTTTCACACATATTGAGTAAACCTTACCAACCTTGTCTCTAATTAAGCTTCCTTGATTTTTTACTTGCACCAATAGGTTACTTTAACATTATGGTGTTTAGATTTTGTGCCAGCCTCTATCATGATGCTCGTTCCATCTTTGAACTTCAATTAATGAATTGTTTAGCAGGAAATTCTCACTTTTTATTTTCCATGTTTTTTTAATTAATAGCATACAATTATTTGATTTTACATAACATTGTAGAAAATATGTTTTTGACATAAAATATTGCAAATCCAATATTCTTTTGACAATAATAACATGTGCTTTTCACAGACAAAATACAAATTAATGGTTTTGTTTTTTTTTATTTTTTTAAATATAGTTGCACTAAAATGCAATTATCGTAATAGGGACTGCAAATGTTTATACCAATAGTTTTTTTTATTATTTCTAGATCAGCAATTAAAGTGACTGATTGCACAAAAGACACTCTCATTAACTTAAAAATACATCTGCCAAATAGTTATTCTCACTTGTTAAAGAATGAGCTCTTAGCGTATATGCTCTAAAATGACAAGAAGGTTAATTGAAAGAAATGAAAATATGACCCTTTCTTCAAAGCTCGATAACCCGTAAGGCAATGAGGGTTAATTTAGTCATTGTGGCCTGAAAAACCATGAGGAGAGACACAGCAATCACTAGAATTTGTCCAGGATTATTTCTGATTAGAATGTGCCCAGAGCTTTGCACTTCCTTAAAGAATCTGTCAGCACTAAAAACTATTAGTGAATCAGTGCAGAAATATGCAAAACTACCACAGGAATGTATTAAGGCATTAGTATGATATGACATGCCAGCCATATGCAGCTGCATTTTACAGTATGTCAATATAATTCATATTTTCAGAAGCAAAAACTTTTTGTGCATTACTGACACTAACCAGAAGGGATGAGCAGACCCGTGGATGTTTGGCTTCACTGGGATCAGATGAACTGTAAAGAAACATTTGGTTCGGTACCCGAACTTAACCCAGAACCCCATAGAAGTCAACTGGAACCCAAACCTTTGTGCTATAAAAAGGTCTTAAAAAGGGCTTGGGGGCTGCAGAAGGAACAAAAATTGATTTAAGAGCAGGACAATTGTCCTCCAAACAAAAGTAGGCAGGAAAATTACTTAAAGGAGTTCTGCCCCATACATGGTTAAACAGCTAAAATGAAGTAAATGAATAAACTAAAAAGTTTAAGAATGAACCCACAGAGACGAAACTTTAAGAGTGCCCCTACTGAACCTGTTTTCAAAGTTCTCCGACAGAGACAAATTAATAAGCATGAAGCCACAGAATGTGTTTTCAGAGTTCCCCCACACAGCCAAATTTTAAGAGAGCCCCTACAGAGCCAGTTTTCAGAGTTCAAAACACTGAGACAAAATGTAAAAAGCCTATATTTAGAATTTCCCCACAGAGCCTTGTGTAGAGAGGCTACACAGAGCCTGTTTTATCAGTATGCAGAGAGAGGAGTAACCTAACTGTCCCTTCCTCGAGCTGTGTCCTGTTCCTACGCTAGTGAGAGCAAAATTGCGGGATCTCCTGTGATCCAGCGGTTATACATGTCAGGTCACTGGGTGCGCTGGCCAAGCACAGCCATGTCAATACTCAACATAGTTGTGATGGCTGCAGAAGTGCCCACAACCAGAAAGCTTGGTGATTGACTGCACTGCACTGGGATTGTGCTATCGAATTATTGCTGGGATCCAAATTTCCTAAAGGAAGGATTTTCAATTTGTCATTCCTTGAACATGAGGCTATGTGGAATTATATTAAGGTGTCATTGGAGAAAGATCATGTTATTTTTATATATCTTTGTGGCCAAGAAGGATGGATCATTAAGACCCTGCATTGATTATCGCCTGCTTAATAAAATCACTGTGAAATATCAGTATCCATTGCCTCTGATGTCAGACTTGTTCTTTAGAGTAAAGGGTGCTAAAAGGTTTACCAAACTTGACCTTAGGGGAGCGTATAATCTTATTTGAATTAAGAGGGATGATGAATGGAAGACGACTTTTAACATCCCTGAGGGGCATTTTGAGTACCTAGTGATGCTTTTTAGGCTCACTAATGCCCCCTCCGTCTTCCAGTCATTCATGAATGATATTTTGCAGGAGTTTATTGGTAAATTTCTGGTTGTATATTTGGATGATATTTTGATTTTCTCTGATGATTGGGAGTCTCTTGTTAAACAGGTTTGTACTGTCTTTCAGGTACTCAGGGAAAATGTATTGTATATTAAAGGGTCTAAATGTCTCTTTGGCATACAAAATATTTCATTGTTGGGGTTTATTTTATCCCCATCTTCTATTGGGATGGATCCGGTCAAAGTTCAGGCCATTCATGACTGGGTTCAGCCCTCATCTTTGAAGTCCCTTCAAAAATATTGGGCTTTGCTAATTTCTATCGAAGATTTGTAGAAAATATCTCCAGTATTGTCAAGCCTTTGACTGATTTGTATAAGAAGGGGGCGTATGTTGAGAATTGGATTCTGAAGGCTATTAAAGCCTTTCAAGAGCTTAAGGAGAGGTTCACCTCTGCTCAAGTCCTGAGGCAACCTGATACTTCTCTCCCATTTCAAGTGGAAATTGATGCCTCAGAGATTGGAGCAGGAGCTGTTTTGTCTCAAAGAGATCCTGTAACTTCTAAAATTAAACCTTGTTCTTTCTTTTCTCGTAAATTCTCTCCATCTGAGCGAAACTATGACGTGGGTAATCGGGAATTATTGGCTATGAAGTGGACTTTTGAAGAATGGAGACATTGGTTGGAGGGGGCAAGACATCAAATTGTGGTGCTCACCGATCATAAAAATCTGACTTATCTTGAATCAGCCAAGAGACTGAATCCTAGGCAGGCTAGGTGGGCCTTATTTTTTACTCGTTTTGATTTTGTGGTCTCTTTGCTTCCGGGTACCAAGAATGTTAAAGCCGATGCCTTCTCTAGAAGTTTTTTGGCTGATTCACTCGATGTCGGTGAGCCATCTGCCATCTTGAATGATGGTGTGGTTCTCTCTGCTATTTCACCAGATTTAAGGTTAGAACTTGAAAAGTTCCAGAGGGAAAAACCTGAGAGATGTCCTGTAGGAAAATTGTATGTTCCTGATCAGTGGAGGAGTAGAGTTATGTCCGAGGTTCATTGTTCGGTCTTGGCTGGTTATCCAGGGATTTTTGGTACTAGGGATTTGGTGAGCAGGTTTTTTTGGTGGCCTTCTTTATCCCAGGATGTTAGGGTTTTTGTGCAATCTTGTGAAATTTGCTCAAGATCCAAGCCTTGTTGCTCACATTCTAGTGGGTTGTTGCCACCATTGCCTGTACCCAGGAGACCTTGGACTCATATTGGTATGGATTTTATTTCAGATCTTCCGGTTTCTCAGAGGATGACGGTCATTTTTTGTTATTTGTGATAGATTTGCTAAGATGGTCCTTTTGGTACCATTGCCCAAGTTACCGTCTTCTTCAGAGTTTGTTCCTTTGTTTTTTCAACAATTGGTTTGTTTCCATGGGATTCCTGAGAATGTTGTGTCGGATAGAGGGGTTCAGTTTGTGTCTGGGTTTTGGAGAGTATTTTGTACCAAATTGGGAATTGAGTTGTCCTTCTCTTCTGCTTTTTATCCTCAGACCAATGGTCAGACTGAGAGAACAAATCAGACTTTCGACATTTTTTTTAGGTGTTTTGTATCTGCGGATCAGGATGGCTGGGTTTCTTTTTTGCCATTGGCAGAGTTTACTCTTAATAATAGGACTAGCTCTGCTACTTTGATGTCTCTTTTTTTCTGTAGTTTTGGCTTTCACCCTAGGTTCTCTTCTGGGCAGGTTGAGGTTTCAGCCTGTCCGGGAGTTGATACTGTGGTCAACAGAATGAAAAAGATTTGAGATCAAGTAATGGAAAAATTGTTTTTGTTCCAGGAGAATGATCAAAGGTTTGCCAACTGGCGTAGGACTGTTGGTCCCCAGTTTAAAGTGGGGGATATGGTTTGGCTTTTCTTTAAAAATATTCCTATGGGGGTTTTTTTCTCCTAAATTCATGCCAAGATTTATTGGTCCTTACAGAATTTTGAGAAGTCATTAATCCTGTATCTTTTCGTTTGGCTCTTCCTGAGTCTTTTAAGATTCATAACGTTTTTCACAAGTCTCTGTTGAAGAGACCCGTTGAATCTGCAGTTGTTCCTACTTCTGCACCTCCTGACCCTGTGTTGTTAGAGGGGGATCTGGAGTATGAAGTGAAGAACATTTTTGATTTCCGTCTTAATAGATGGAGGCTTCAGTAACTTGTTAGTTGGAAGGTTACGGCCAGGAGGACAATTCCTGGGTATTAACTTCAGACATTCATGCTGACAGATTGATTCGTGCCTTCCATCATGTCCATCCTGAGAGGCCTGGTGGCTCTGGTGCTGGTTCAGTGACCCCTCCTCAAGGGGGGGTACGGTTGTGAATATCATCAGAGATAGTGCTGTTCCCGGGAGTGTTTCTGGACTCCCTCTGGTGGCTAGTGCTGGTAGTGAGTCTGATTCTGCATCTGTCGCTCAGCAGGTGTTGGAGATGATTGCTGTTTCAGGAAGCCTATGGAGTCCAGCCTGGGGGGGGAAATAGGAGGGTGGTCTCCGCCCAAACTTGGCCGGTGATAATTGTTTCTGCTTCATTTGAAGATGTCCTGAATTTTGTCCTCCTGCTTTTAGGCTTTTGCCTTTCCCTTTTGGTTTTTAGTTTTGCCTTTTTTGTGCCTTTTTGGATTCTCCAGGAATGATTTCTACAGCGGTTTTTCGTTCCTTTGCATCGGTTTTGTTACCATGTCATCCTGAGTCTGCAGGTATGCCTTATAAGTATTTTGTAATTTTAATCTGGGCTTGGTTGAAGGCTGAATTTGTATGTTTCTGCTCAATCTATGTCTTTTTCTAAATCAGTATTTGAGAATATTCCCTTTTGTTTCTTGCAAGTGAATAAGGGCTCTTTCTGCACTATTTTTGGAGGGCGATTTATTCCCAGCAAGAAAGAGAGTTTTTACTCCCTGTTTGATCAAGAGTTTTGTATTTTTGTATCTCATGTGTTTTTGTAGTTATGATCTTTTCTATTATATTTGCATTTTCTATTTAAATGTATTTGCACAAGAGTTCCTGATATAGTGGGAGGAAAGATCGTGTGATCTTTAAGGGAATTTTTGATTATCAGGTGTTGGTATTTGTCACGCTCCCCGGGTCCCCTGCTCTGCTCCCCGGCTCACCTGCCACGCTCCCCGGCTTCCCTGCATCGCTCCCCGGTTCTTCTGTCCGGTCTCCGCCGCTCCCCGGTCTCCAGCCTCCTTTGCCTGTGGTTCCCAGGCGTCCGGGTCCCCGCTCCCGGCGCCCGTCGTCTACTCAGCCCCAGCCCGGCTCTGCTGCTTCCTTCTCACCGCTCCCTGCCCTGGCTTCTGGCACCCGGGCCTCGCGCATGCGCATTAGGGCGCGCGCGCGGTCATTGACCCTTTCTTAAAGGGCCAGCGTCCACTGACAGGAAATTGAGCACACAGGTACAGGGTATAAAGCGGTTAAGTGTCCAAGTGGGCGGGGCCTGTTCTTCATGTTTCCCAAGCTAGGAGTCAGGTCTCCTTGTGTTCCTGTGAGATACTCACCTCTCTCTCTTCTAGAGCCGATCCTGCCTCGCCATCCGGTCCTGCCGAATCCCGAACCCCGAACGCTGCCTATCTGCCATCCTGACAGTCCGTTCCATCTCTGATCCCTGCGGTGACCCGTCCTCTCGCTCCATCGGTTCCGGACTCCGCCTGACAACATCTCGGCTTTCGAACCTGAGCTCCGTCACCCGGACTACCATCAGTGACTCCGTGGTCCCAGGGACTTCTCCATTCTACTCTTGTGCACGGACTGTCCTGCTACCTGTAGTGCACCAGCTACCGGACCCCTTACCATCATCAAGGAGTTCGGCCCAGTGGATCCACCTCCTGGGTCTGTCCGTCCACCTGGCCCTAACAGTATTATTCAGGATTTTAACTGGCTGCAACCAGCAATCCATCCTATACTTTTGTATCTAGCTAGCAGGGCCTCACTTTGCTTATTTCTATATCTACCATCTGTGTTGTGAATGGTAGTTAGCGAAATAAACTATAATAATAATAATAATAATAATAAAATTTTGACCCTGGATTGGACCCTTCAACACCGCTCTCCTTTTCAGAAGAGGATTCCTCTTCTATGAGGAAGCTTTTTCACCGTTTAGAAGATGCCCTCAAAGAGGAGCTACATTTCAACCTGGATGCCAGATTCTTATCCATCTACATGGATGAAAACTTGTGCCCTAGAGGACTTAACATCCACCGAATCTCTCCTTACCCCCAGGATACGTCTTTCTCCGCAGAATGGGATGGATTGTTTTACACATGCATGCAAGGTATGCTTAAATGTTTACACACGAAAAGAACATATATTGCTGATGTTTCCACCCAACTCATTAATGATCTTTATGAGGACCTCACACGGTTCAAACTGCACCCTGAATATAGAAATCTGAACTCTAGTATCAACACACGTCTTGCTCAACTAGAACACGATACTATTATCAGAAAGTCCAAAAAATTGCAAAGAGATAGACTTGATAAACTCCACAAGTCTAATATTGATTCTTCCAATAATTCCTTGACTCTTCCAACCAGGGGCAATATGCGATTCAGCTCCACTTCCCATAGAAATTTTTCTAACAGTAAATATCGAATCAATAGAAATAATCCTAATAATAAGGAGAGTAGTCTACTCCCCATGCCTCTTGCCAGGCCCCCCAACACAGAGGTCTCAGTTCTACCAAATCGTATACCTGACAAAATTGACCTTCTGGCTGATGAAGTTTTCTCTCAGGCTCAGACAGAAGCATGTTCCAAAACTAAAGAAGCTATCACATACCACCCACCTAACCTAGCTGCTGTTCTGAACACAAATTCTAATACCACCTCCTGCCCAGCTAACTCTGAAAGTACCCGCCAGCAACTAGCTTCCATCAGATCCCAGATTGAGGAGATCAAAAAGAAAAGAGCACTGTTAGATACAGCTTCTAGTGTTACCCTCCACACTGACGACTCGGCTATTCACAACAGCGATATTATGGATCTGATGGATCTCTCCATCCATGATGATCCCCAACCGAGTTGTTCTAATCTGGTCAGTGTTCCTGACCCTCCCTCTGTCGGGGAGATTATCACTTTGGACAATTCCAACAAAGTCACCTCTCTGGTTCCTTTTTTGCCCCCAGCCAAAAGCCTCAATCTCATCACGAATTTTCTGGTACCAAAACCTTCAGCAAGAAAAAGGAAAAATCCTACAGAGGGACTAGAGCAGGAATCAAGCACAAACAAAAAAGAAAAAATGTAAATTTAACTCCTTTGGGTCCACCACCTACCAATAATATATTTAACCTCTCTAGTCACCCGCTCCAAAAAAGTGAAATCAGCTTACTAAATAAAGGTCTTTCTTTTTGCCCCTCTAAAAGATCCAATGATTTTGACGTTTTTTTAGATGTCCAGAGTTATATACGCAAACTGACATTAAAGAGACATTTTTTAATAAAGGGTAATGATATTCAGCCCACCACTGAACCCAGTCCTTTCCTCCATACCACTTGTAAAGCCAGATCCAAATTCTACCCTCTTGAGAATAAAGGCCACCACATCAAAACCTTCAGCGATCTGGTTCTAACGGATCTTAAAACAGTCATGAGTGCCAAAGGAAATTTACATAATAATCTCACTAAAGATGAGAAATTAGCTTTAGCCGGTTTTAGGGATAATCGGGGCATCATCATCCGAGCAGCTGACAAAGGAGGGGGTATTGTCATTCAAAATAGAGATGACTATCTGGCAGAAGCGCATAGAATTTTGTCAGATCCCATCTACTATGAGGTGGTCGATAGCAGCAAATATGATACAGCGATCCAGGCCTATCATGCCTTAATTCAAAAAGGAATATTGCAGAAAATTCTTAATTCCCAAGAGAAAAAATTCCTTCAAATAAAAAATCCTAACATGGCCTTTTTTTATCACTTACCAAAAATTCATAAGAGTCTTTCAAACCCTCCTGGGAGGCCGATAATATCTGGCATCAATTCCTTTAGTGACAATCTGGCCGCTTATTTGGACCAACTTATGCAGCCATATGTTCTTAATTTAGACAGTTACCTGAGAGATTCCACCCACCTCATCAATTCCCTGTACAACATTGAATGGGAAGAGTCCTTTTTATTCCTCACCATAGATGTGTCAGCATTATATTCTAACATAGCGCATCATCTTGGTCTACTGTGTTTATCCATGTTTCTTGAGAATGACAGTAATATCCCGCTTGCCCAAAAAATTTTTATTTTAGAAGCAATGGAATTTGTGCTTAACAATAATTTCTTCACCTTTGAAGATAAACTCTATCATCAGAAACTTGGCACAGCAATGGGCTCTAGAGCAGCATGTGCTTACGCTAATTTCTTTATGGGAATTTTTGAGCAATTATATATCCAGAATGGCACTTTCAAGGGTGAGATAATTCTGTATAAACGTTACATAGACGATTTGATCTTCATTTGGGACAATAAGCACTGCAACATTGAATTTTTTTTGCAACACCTGAACCAGAATAACTGGGGTCTTGTTTTCACTTCCACTTATCATAAGTCTGAAATCAATTTCCTGGATCTCACTATTTTCCATTCCGATAATAAAATATTGACGAAAACATATTTCAAGCAAGTGGATGCCAATGGATACATCCACTACAACAGTGAACATTACAATAAATGGCTGAATAATATTCCAGCGAATCAATACAAACGCATTAGGAAAAATTGTTCCCGTCTGGATGATTTTAACCATCAGGTGAAAATACTTAGGGATTGTTTTTTGGAAAAGGTATATCCTAAAACTCTCATCCAAAGAGCGTATCACAATTCTGCCTCTTTGGAACAAAAGGACTTAATCGCACCGAAAACCCCCACTACCCCTGCCCTTGGAAATAATGAGAGTCCTTTTCATCTTAATTTTTTGACCACTTACAGTAGTGACAACTTAATAATCAGGAATATTTTCACCAAGCACTGGAATATATTGCTGAATGATCCTTTCTTAAGGACTATTCTTCCCCCCATTCCGGGCATCACATTCAGAAGAGCCCCTAGCATAAAGAATGTTTTAGCCCCCAGCCACCTCAGAACTGCCCTCCCGAGAATTGTCAACCCTACTGCCCCCTCAGGGTCCTATCGATGCGGCTTAAAGAATTGCCTATGCTGCAAAACTATTTGCCATAAGCGCACGAGCTTCAAGTCTTCAAATGGCACAGAAGAGTTTCCTATTAAAACTCATCTCACCTGCCAATCAAATTTTGTGATATACCTCATTGATTGTAATTGTGGCAAACAGTACATAGGTAGGACATGTCAAGCTCTTCACAATCGCGTGAATTCACACAGGCATAACATCAGGA
Source organism: Anomaloglossus baeobatrachus (assembly GCF_048569485.1). Lineage (NCBI taxonomy): Eukaryota > Metazoa > Chordata > Amphibia > Anura > Aromobatidae > Anomaloglossus > Anomaloglossus baeobatrachus. The sequence continues at coordinate 489,929,322 of NC_134354.1, forward strand.
TCGGCTACATGCTTCATGGACTTTCCAAACATTGCACTTTGTCCCATAACAAGACCATGGCTTTTACCATTACGCCCATTGAGCAAATCCCTGCTAATAGCCCCAACAGAATGGATGTTCTCAACAAAAAAGAATCCTTCTGGATACATAAACTGGACACTTTGAAGCCAATGGGCTTGAATTTGATAACTGACTTGTCGTTCTAGTTTTTATTGTTATATTAAAAAAAAATTTTTATTGCACTTTTAACATTATCTATATATATAATTGCCTTATTCTGTCTGTCTGTCTGTCATGCTCCAAAATTGTGTCCTTACGGTGACACAAAGCTGATTGGCCGCTGGGCTCGCCATGGCCCCGCCCCCCCACACTGATTGGCCGCTCGCCCAGGCTGCGCCCCCACACGGATTGGCCAGCCGCTCGCCCAGGCTCCGCCCCCCACAGATTGGCCTCTCGCCCCGGCACCCTGCAGGCATTGGCAACTCGGCCACGCCACGCCCCGCCCCCTCATGCAATGCACGCTAGCTCTGGCCCCCTGGAGCCCATATCAGCGCCCCCCCCACGACTCACAGGTGAGTACTGTACCCCCGGGAGCCCACATCAGCGTACGCCGCCAACCCAGCCGACACATACCCTCGCATTGCTGGGCCTGGCCACCGTATGCTGGTGTGGGCTCCCGTGCGAGCGGGGGAAGAGATACGCTGGTAACCATGCTAGCATAGTTACCAGCGCATCAAGGTCCTGCAGCGGCGTAACATACACACACGCACACACATAACAACAGACACACATCAGATCACACTCACTCTCACACACACCTCACACACACCTCACACACACATCACATCGCATCCACACACTCACAGCATCCGGCGATATCGCTTGCTTCTCTGCGCCGATACTGTGCTGTGAGCTTCCAGGACCTGCCGGAGGATCACATGGCCAGAAGCATGTGGTATCTTCGGATTTTGTGAGTATGAGCGCGTATGTGCGATATCGTCAATGTGTGTGTGCGTGAGTGTATGTGATCGGGTGTGTGAGTGCGTGTATGCGATCGGGTATGTGTGAGTGTATGCGATCGGTCTGTGTGTGTGTGTGTGAGTGTATGCGATCGGATCTGTGAGTGTCGGCAGAGGAGCACGGCGTGTTGGAGGAGGCTGGGAGGAGAGAGGCTGATCCTGGGGAGGGCTGGGAGGGGGAGGGGGGAGGCTGAGAGAAGAGAGGCTGATGCTGGGGGAGGCTGAGGCTGCGGTAGGCTAGGCTGATCCTGGGGAAGGCTGGGAGGGGGGAGGATGAGAGAAGAGAGGCTGGGGGAGGCTGAGGCTGGGGTAGGCTGGAAGGAGAGAGGCTGATGCTGGGGACAGAAAAGGCTGATGCTGGGAGGAGAGAGGCTGATCCTGGGGAAGGCTGGGAGGGGGAGGGGGGAGGCTGAGAGAAGAGAGGCTGTGGGAGGCTGTGGCTCGGGTAGGCTGGAAGGAGAGAGGCTGATGCTGCGGGCAGAGAGGCTGATGCTGTGGGCAGAGAGGCTGATGCTGGTGCAGCATGGGGGATGGAGCACGATGGGGGGTGCGCAGCATGGGGGATGGAGCACGATGGGGGGTGCGCAGCATGGGGGATGGAGCACGATGGGGGGTGCGCAGCATGGGGGATGGAGCACGATGGGGAGTGCGCAGCATGGGGGATGGACCACGTTTGGGAGTGCGCAGCATGGGGCATGGAGCACATTTGGGAGTGCGCAGCATGGCGGATGGACCACGTTTGGGAGTGCGCAGCATGGGGGATGGAGCACATTTGGGAGTGCGCAGCATGGCGGATGAACCACGTTTGGGAGTACGCAGCATGGCGGATGGAGTACGTTTGGGAGTGCGCAGCATGGCGGGTGGAGCACGTTTGGGAGTGTGCAGCATGGCGGATGGAGCACGTTCGGGAGTGCGCAGCATGGCGGATGGAGCATGTTTGGGAGTGCGCAGCATGGCGGATGAACCACGTTTGGGAGTGCGCAGCATGGCGGATGGAGTACGTTTGGGAGTGCGCAGCATGGCGGATGGACCATGTTTGGGAGTGCGCAGCATGGCGGATGGAGCACGTTTCGGAGTGCGCAGCATGGCGGATGGAGCACATTCGGGAGTGCGCAGCATGGTGGATGGAGCATGTTTGGGAGTGCGCAGCATGGCGGATGAACCACGTTTGGGAGTGCGCAGCATGGCGGATGGTGTACGTTTGGGAGTGCGCAGCATGGCGGATGGACCACGTTTGGGAGTGCGCAGCATGGCGGATGGACCACGTTTCGGAGTGCGCAGCATGGCGGATGGAGCACGTTTGGGAGTGCGCAGCATAGCGGATGGACCACGTTTGGGAGTACGCAGCATGGCGGATGGAGCACGTTTGGGAGTGCGCAGCATGGCGGATGGAGCATGTTTGGGAGTGCGCAGCATGGCGAATGGAGCACGTTTGGGAGTGCGCAGCATGGCGGATGGAGCACGTTTGGGAGTGCGCAGCATGGGGGATGGAGCACATTTGGGAGTGCACAGCATGGCGCATGAACCACGTTTGGGAGTGTGCAGCATGGCGGATGTAGTACGTTTGGGAGTGCGCAGCATGGCGGATGGACCACGTTTGGGAGTGCGCAGCATCGCGGATGGAGCACGTTTGGGAGTACGCAGCATGGCGGATGGAGCACGTTCGGGAGTGCGCAGCATGGCGGATGGAGCATGTTTGGGAGTGCGCAGCATGGCGGATGAACCACGTTTGGGAGTGCGCAGCATGGCGGATGGAGTACGTTTGGGAGTGCGCAGCATGGCGGATGGACCACGTTTGGGAGTGCGCAGCATGGCGGATGGACCACGTTTCGGAGTGCGCAGCATGGCGGATGGAGCACGTTTGGGAGTGCGCAGCATAGCGGATGGACCACGTTTAGGAGTACGCAGCATGGCGGATGGAGCACGTTTGGGAGTGCGCAGCATGGCGGATGGAGCATGTTTGGGAGTGCGCAGCATGGCGGATGGAGCACGTTTGGGAGTGCGCAGCATGGCGAATGGAGCACGTTTGGGAGTGCGCAGCATGGCGGATGGAGCACGTTTGGGAGTGCGCAGTATGGCTGATGGAGCACGTTTGGGAGTGCGCAGGATGGTGGATGGAGCACGTTTGGGAGTGCGCAGCATGGCGGATGGAGCACGTTTGGGAGTGCGCAGCATTGCAGATGGAGCACGTTTGGGAGTGCGCAGCATGGGGGATGCAGCACAATGGGGAATGTGCAGCATAGGGGATGGAGCACGATGGGGAATGCGCAGCATAGGGGATGGAGCACAATGGGGAGTGTGCAGCATGGGGGATGGAGCACGATGGGGGGTGCGCAGCATGGGGGATGGGGCATGATGGGAGGTGCACACCTCCCCCCAACACACACACACGCGCACTGCACAACACACCACACACACACACACACTAGGAACCACAGAACCACAAACACCGCCCTACACAGACACCCACACACACAGACAACGCCGCACACACACAACACTCAACACACAAACACCGCGGCATACATAAATATACGCACATACCGCACAACACACACATTGCACAAAACATACCTCCCCCCAAAACACACCACACCCACACAAACCGTGCAACACACACACAACGCTACAGACACACAGCGCTCCACAAACAACGCAACACACGCAACACACATACAACACCGCTCTCACCCCCCGCCACACCCAGACAACACCCACAACATGTACAGCCCCTACACAAACACTTAGCAACTACACGCAACAACATCTAATATATATAACAAAAATTATACATTAACTACACAATAAATTCTAGAATACCCGATGCTTTAGAATCGGGCAACCTTCTAGTATATATATATATATATATATATATATATATATATATTTTTTTTTTTAACACTCTTACGCCTTCACATCATGTAATCTTGTTTTTCCATATTTTTATTAATATTTTTATATATACACATTTTTATATACAATTTTTATATATATTTTTTATTATATACTTGTTATCTATATGCTTTGTTATGTATTTTTGGCCAAATTAATGCACATCTTTCTTTCATGCACATGCATTCCCTTTTTTTCTACCTTGCTCACTCTTGTATAAACTTACATATATACATCCCTTTTGCACAGTCCCCCACGTCCACACGTGTTTTTAACCTTTTTATATACACTTATTTTTATATATTTTTTATATATAAACATATATATTCTCACTATATCTTCATATACCCATAAGTCTACCCATTGCCGGGAATCCCTCTCACTATTTTTATTGACCATAAGATTACCCGTTGTCGGGAACCCCTCACTATTTTTATATACTATTTTGCAAAGCAATTCTTATTTTTCCCTTAATTCCCCTTTCTCCCTTTTTTTTTTTTTTGGTTGATCATTCCACACACACATGCGCATATCTACATTTTTCACTATATAATTTTCCATAATTTTTACCATTCTTTGATTCTAATATTAATTTCCCCCTAACCCCCCTTTTTTTCTTGATTTTAATAAAACGATTTTCTATAGTAATAAAACATAAGACGCTTCTCATAATATCTCTGTCTGCCCTAAATGTGAAAGGAGATTGGCTAGTTCTGTTACTGTGGGTTCTTTGCAACCAAAGTTTCTTTTGTCTGTCACATTGATTTGCTCATTGTCTTCATTTTCTGCATTGGCCTTTGTGGACTCAGGGGCAGCGCTCAATTTGATGGATTTTGGGTTTGCTAGGGATTGTGGTTTCCCCATGGTTCCTTTGCAAACTCCTATTCCTTTAAGGGGCATTGATGCTACCCCTTTGGTAGAAAATAAACCCCAATTTTGGACCCAGGTGCCTATGAGAGTAGCACCAGCGCATCAGGAAACTTGTAAATTTTTACTATTGCATAATCTACATGATACTTTGGTACTAGGATTTCCGTGGTTGCAGACCCATAATCCAGTTCTTGACTGGAGATCCTTGTCAGTAGCTAGTTGGGGTTGTCAAGGTGTGCATCAGGACCTTTCCGTGTCGTCCACGTCTGCTCAGACAGTTGATGTTCCGGCCTTCTTGTCTGATTTCCATGATATATTTAATGACCAGGAATCTGATTTTCTGCCCCCACACCAGGACTATAACTGTGCCATTGAGTTGGTGCCCGGTTGTAAATTTCCCAAGGGGCGGATTTTCAACTTCTCTGTGCCCGAACATGATGCCATGCGGTCATACATCAGGGAATCATTGGAGAAGGGGCACATTCGGCACTCATCTTCTCCTTTGGGTGCTGGCTTTTTCTTTGTTGCTAAGAAAGATGGGTCATTGAGAGCTTGTATTGATTACTGCCTTCTTAATAAAATCACGAACAAATATCAGTACCCTTTGCCTCTGATGTCTGATCTTTTCTCTAGAGTGAAGAGTGCCAAATGGTTTCCGAAACTGGATCTTAAAGGTGCGTATAATCTCATCCGTATTAAGGAGGGTGATGAAGGGAAGACGGCTTTTAATACTCCTGAAGGGCATTTTGAGTACCTAGTGATACCTTTTGGGCTCACTAATGCCCCCTCCGTCTTCCAGGCCTTCATGAATGATATTTTTCGGGACCTTATTGGTAAATTTTTGATTGTCTATTTGGATGACATCTTGATTTTTTCTGATGATTGGGACTCTCATGTTGGGCAAGTACGGGCTGTTTTTCAGATACTTAAGGATAATGCACTGTACGTTAAGGGGTCAAAGTGCCTCTTTGGGATACAAAGGATTTCCTTTTTGGGGTTCATCTTGTCTCCCTCCGCTATCGAAATGGACCCGGTTAAGGTTCAGGTTATTTACGACTGGGTGCAACCGACTTCTCAAAAATCTCTGCAGAGTTTTTGGGGTTTGCTAATTTTTACCGTAAATTTATAGCCAATTTTTCTGCCATTGTCAAACCTCTGACAGATTTGACCAAGAAGGGAGCTGATGCTGAGCATTGGACCCCAGAGGTAATTGTGGCCTTCCAGGAGCTTAAAAGGCGGTTCCCTTCTGCCCCAGTCCTGCAGCAACCTAATGTGTCTCGCCCATTTCAAGTTGAGATCGATGCCTCAGAGATCGGAGCAGATGCTGTTCTGTTTTAACGAGACTCTATTTCGGGTAAATTAAGCCCTGTGCCTTTTTCTCTCGGAAGTTTGCTCCTTCTGAATGGAATTATGATGTGGGCAACCGGCAATTACTGGCTATGAAGTGGGCATTTGAAGAATGGAGACATTGGTTGGAGGGGGCTAGACATCAAGTTGTGGTGCTTGCAGACCACAAGAATCTTACCTATCTGGAATCAGCCAAGAGGTTGAATCCTCGGTAGTGTGCAAAGTGCCCCTTAGGATAGGTCACCAATGTCTGATCAGGTCAAGCATCTGGCAACCTTGCCAATTGCCTGTTCTAGATGCTGGCAGTGGCAGGTGGCCGGAAGTGCTCAGTTCTGGATCTGCTCCATCTTCTGATAATGGCAGCAGAATCCTATTCAAATCAATGAGGAATATGTGCAGTTCACGGCTGCTGATACTATCAGAAGATGGAGCAGATCTGGAAATAAGCATTATTTGCCACCTGCACTCAGAACAGCTGATCAGCGAGGACCTGGACCCTGGCAGATCAGACATTGATGACCTATTGTAAAGATAAGTCATGCATGTTAAACTAATCTTACAATGTCACGCAAGGGGCGAGGTGAGCGTGATCAGACCAACTGAGGTCTGATGCACAACGAAAAAACACCTAAACAACACCACAGATAAGGGGGAAACACTGAGGACACAATAACAATGGTGGGCTATGGCACTTGTAAGAGGGTATTAAATACAATTTAAATATGGCAATACTAATTTTTTACTGAAGGCTGGGGATTAACCACCTGATGTTCCCCACCCAGGTACATACTTCAGAAAACATGAATATATAAAGGAGAACCAGAATATTAAGTACCAATAAAGATAAGAGTCAGAATATATGAAAATGATGTACAGTATTTTTCGGACTATAAGACGCACTTTTTTCCCCCCAAATGTTGGGGGAAAATGGGGGGTGCGTCCTTCAGTCTGAATTTAGGGCTGCGGGGAATGAGGGTGCTGCGGTGGAGCGTGACCACGTGGGCCCGCTCATTTCATATGCATGCCCATCATCCCGCCCATCATCTCTCAGCGCTGAAGCCGGCGCTGAGAAGTTGGCGGGATGATGGGCGGGGGATGCGCGCATACTAAACAGCTGGCCTGCTTGATCACCCCTGGCAACTACAGCCTGGAGTGATCATGTGTGGCTATATTCACTGCAGTGAATCAGTACACTCACCGGCCACGATCCCTGCAGCATCGCTCGTCCTCCTTTCTGTGTGTGGTGACTAGTGGTGTGCACATTGATGACATCATCGCTGTGCGCACGTGTCCACACACAGCCGCGGCCGGCACAGACAGGAGGACGAGTGATGCTGCAGGGATAGCGGCCGGCTCCACAAAAGTCAGCGACACTGCTGCTGGCACAGACGGGAGGAGCTATGCTGCTTGGAGCGAGGAAAGGTGAGTATGAACGTTTAGTTTTTTGTGTGCCACAGGATGTGGCCATACACCAGGATGGGGTATATAGCAGGATGCGGCCATATGCCAGGAAGGGGTATATAGTAGGATGCGGCCATATACCAGGATGGGGTATATAGCAGGATGGGAGCACATACCAGTGTGATGCCCCTGGTCTATTAGGTAGTCACAGGGTATTGCACAATTTACCCTCCCGTGCAGTATCCACCTCCCTCTTGGTTATGGGTCCATAACCATATGGTGTTGCCTACATCAGCTAATCAAATCCTAGATACACTCTACACCACACCCACCAGGCATACAAGTGGACGGCTTGAGTGGAATAGAGTCGCCCACCTGGGGGGTCAGGGAGGGAAGGTGAGGAGTGTAGTCAGTCGATTAGAGAGTCGGTTAGTGAGTGGAGGTTGGAGAGTAGCTCTGAGGAGGCCGGTAGCGGAGACTTCCAAAAGAAGACTGTCTAGGTGGCAGACGGTGGTCTGGGCCTAGAGGAATTGGACCCCCGGTCACAGGGGATCGTGGCAAGGGGTCGAGCAAGACAGCCGGCGGCCGTGCACCATCACCGGGCTGGGACCAAGGCACAACGGGATACGTGGACCCTAGGTCAAGGAGTAGCTTCAGGGAACCTGACAATTTACCCGACGGGAACAGAGCCTTCAAGATCCGCTCTCCACCCGCTCCAAAATTGGGGTACTAGCGCAACAAGGGGGATAGGACTTTCCACTCAAACGGTCCAGAAAATCCCAAGCGTAAACCCTGAGAGCAAGCTCCTACATTTAGCCATAGCGGGGAGCAGGACCCAGCATGTTTCACACTATCGGGACCACTAGAGAAGTAAACTTAGTGCCAGGAGGCAGGTCACAGATCATCAGGCAGCACCATTGGGGATGGGACCCGAACTAGTTCCCCTCAGTGGCAGCGGTGTCCAGAGATTTGGTTTACTTGATTGTCGGTGTCTGCTTAATGGACTGAGTGAGTACAAAAGTGATCCCTGCATCCCACGGCCTTATTCCTCACACACCGAGTACCGGGGCATTCCCTCTACCCGTAGAGGGTCCTAACACCTTGCTGCCCCGTTCCATCACCCCCAGGTACTCCCAACTGCAGTGGTGGTACTCCTAATTACCACACATCACGGGTGACGTCACAAACTCTATAATCCCTTGTAAATACCCCCTTCATTTGAGTGGCCGCATGACCCCTGGGTCCGGAGAGCCACTGAGAAACTGGATCAGAGCAGCTCGGCTGCTGCCACGGGGGTGGCACACCTCAAATTCCTGGTGTCACGAACAGGATTCAAGCAGGACCCACTTGCCTGGGTGACGTGCACCTTAGAAGTGGAAGCTGCAAGTCAAAAGTCCCGTTTCCCGCCATTCCCGCCATCTTCTGCCATCTTTTGGCCCCAAAACGTCGTCTTCTCCACCAAAGCGCACGAAGCAGAAGCCCTGCCCCTCGTCCTGAGAGTCAGCCCTGAACCAGAAGTTCCCAGAGGGCCACAGCATCGAAGAGGGTGCTGGATGAAAACCGAGGGGGCGTGATGGCTTGTAGCAGCGGAAGAGAAGCAGGGACGCCAGGACTCTGCCATAACGTTCCTGGAACCCGCAGAGGAAAGATGGTGGCTGAGCGAAGCTGGTGACTGGAGCTTGCTGTTCCTGGGACCGCGACCTGGATCAAGGAGGAGATGGAGCAGCTCTGCAGGAGGATGCGGACGCAATTCCTCTTCATATTAGACCACTGGAGGGAAGAGATGAGGAGCCTGGCAGTGGCGGTGCGAGTCCGTGGATCAAAATCCCACGTGAAGAGTGGGTAAGCAGTTACCCAGTCCCTGTTGATTACCCTAATCCGGCCGATGCGGCTGTGGGATCCAGTCCGCCCCTGCTCCCGGCAAGCACTCCGCCGCCACTAACCCCATCCTCGGCGAACGCCGAGCTGCCTGTCCCCACCATGGCAGCGGAACCTTCAGTCCCAGTCTATGAAAAGCCAGCTGCGGAGCTGCAGATCCTGTCACCTGACCAAGTCACGACAGTGGTCACCCCGACACCGGCCCGACCAGACCCGGCTGCATCACCGGGCTCGTCCTTGGAGGCTGAGCACCCATACTGTGCAACCACAGCTGCGGAGCAGTCGGTATGTCTACCTGAAGAAGCAGAGGTGGAACCTGAAGGGCTGCCGGTTTTGCCACCGCGCGGCAACCCAACAGCTGTTGGGGCTGGGAGGGTACAGCTAAAACCTATAACAGCTAGGGAGCAGAGGCCGGACGCTGATGCACCCTACTAGGAACGACACCAACGGAAGACATATCCAACGACGACGATACAGGATCAACGACGAGGATTATTGCCCGTGCTCAGAGAGAGAAAGAGCATTTGATAAGGGCCACCTTCTGCGTCAGAGGGCCATAGCATAAGGGCCATGTGAGGCATTTTGACCCCAACAGAGGATGGGGGTTTCTGATGGAAGCGGGCCTTCAGGAAGAGGTGTTTGTCTCTCGGAGGGATATTGAGGCACATCTCCCGAGGGAGCACCCGTGCCACAATCTGGAACCGGGAGAGGTGGTCTCCTATACTCAGCATTGGGGAAAGCGTGGTTGGTATGCCCTGGATGGGAAGCGGCTTTCCATGGTTAATGAGCAGGTCCTGCCAGCCGCTGCCGATAATTATAGGCACCCAAGTGAGTGGAACCCAGCTATCTAATGTTATCTGCAGAATGCTAGGTATCTGTGTTTTTTGTTTATTATGTTTCATAGTTTGTTATTTTTCATAAAGAGTAGTGTTTATAAGAAAGAAAAAGAATGTTGAATAATCATACTGGGTTTAATCAACAGAGAATGTCATCAGATTAAGAAAAGCTACTATGCTGTTTGCACTAGGTGCATTGACCTTGTTACTTTTATGCATCTATATTTTAGTAGTAAATATAGACCATGGCCACGGGACTGGTTGTGGCCAACACAGACTTGTGTTATTGTAAATAGTTGCACCTCCTGTGCCTACCAGAGTCGTCTTTTGCAAGATCCGGGACCTCAACCTGGTCACGGACCCACAGATAGGTATGCAGCAGGTCAGGTTGTTTGGGTGGCGGGTTGATGGGATCCGGGACGTTGGGACTGGACTCTCGCAGGAAGAGGCTGCAACGGAGCAGGTTGAGCCTCCGCTACTAACATAACCGGTAGCATTCCATTGTTGATATTATGAACTCAAAAGTTACCAAAACGTTTAAGCATATGCCTCTCTAATGTGGGATAAAACCTGTTAATAGAATGTTCTTCTTTTTCTATTTTGCAGTTTTGAAAAAAAAATAAATAAACCTCTGATGTCCTGTAGCTCGAGGATGAGCTACGTTTAACCAAGGGGGAATGTGACGCCCCTGGACTATCAGGTCGTCACAGGGTATTGCACAATCTACCCTCCCATGCAGTATCCACCTCCCTCTTGGTTATGGGCCCCTATCTATTTGGTGTTGCCTACATCAGCTAATTAAATCCTAGACACAACCTGCACCACACCCACCAGGCACACAAGTGGACGGCTTGAGTGGAATAGAGTCGCCCACCTGGGGGGGTCAGGGAGGGAAGGTGAGGAGTGTAGTCAGTCGGTTAGAGAGTCAGTTACTGAGTGGAGGTTGGAGAGTAGCTCTGAGGAGGAAGGGAGCGGGGACTCCCATAAGAAGACTGTTTAGGTGGCAGACGGTGATCTGGGCCTAGAGGAGTTGGACCCCGGTCACAGGGGATCGTGGCAAGGGGTACGGATCTGTCGAGCAGGACAGCCGGCGGCCGTGCACCATCACCGGGCTGGGACCAAGGCAAAACGGGGTACGTGGACCCTAGGTCGGGGAGTAGCTGCATGCAACCCATTAATTTACCCGTGGAGAATGGAGCCTTCAAGATTCATTCCCAACCGCTCCAAAATCAGGTACTAGCGCAACGAGGGAGATAGGACTTTCCACCCAAAACGGTCCAGAAAATCCCAAGCGTGAACCCTGAGAGCAAGCTCCCACACTTAGCCATAGTAGAGAACGGGACCCGGCAAGTTTCAAGCTACTGGGACCACCAGAGAAGTAAACCTAGTGCCAGGAGGCAGGTCACGGATCATCAGGCAGCACCATTGGGGACGGGACCCGAACTAGCTCCCCTCAGCGGCAGCGGTGTCCAGAGATTTGGTTTACTTGGTTGTCAGTGTCTGCTTAATAGTCTGAGTGAGTACAAAAGTGATCCCTGCATCCCACGGCCTTATTCCTCACACACCGAGTCCCGACACATTCCCCCTACCCGTGGAGGGACAAACTATTAGGTATTATATGAGCTAAATCGTGCAAAATATTGTTTTTGTACTATTCTTTTTGTAGTTGCATATCATATTATTTGGGTCAGGAATTGGAATTGACATACATATCTACATATCCTGTTAGACCCTAACTATTTTGGGATGGTTTCTCCTATTCTCTCCCCCCCTTTCCCTGCTGAGTCATCTATCCTATTTAGGGTTAGGGAAAGGGACAGTCGATGTGGAACGGAGGCGCCCGGAAACTTAAGGTGTCATACCCTCCATTGTTAGGTAGGAACACCATTTCTATTCAGGGTTACCAGGCCCCCCCCCATCCCTTCATCTCAGCACCAACCTAGTGAGGGTTCACCTGACCCCATTGTTTTGTTAATTGTTTGTGTGTCCATGGGATTTTAGAATTAAATAATAAACTTATATTTTAATAAGGGTTTGAGGATACTTGTGAGTCCGTTTTTGCACTCTACCCATACGTATTGAATTTTTCTTTTTTAAAATTGTTTGATTTTAAATAATAAATTGGTGAACAAGGGATAGTGCAGAGCCGGCGTCCCTGTAGTGCTCACTAAAACAGGAACGACGACTCACCCACCACTGCGGCCGGCCTGCACTGCCCTGTCTGGTTTCCCAGTGGTCCTCCATGTGGGTCTCTCCTGCTTTGTCCTCCTGGTGTGCATAGGTCCTCCAGGAGTGCGCCTAGGGTGCCCACATGCACAGTTGCCCTTTTGTTTAAGGGCCATGCACCATTTCCTGGAAGTGATTCTCAGGCTATTGCTGAGAGGCACTTGGTACTTAAGGCACTCTCCCACTAGTAGAGGTGCCTGAGCAACATGGTTAGTTAGTGGTCAAATCCCTAGCTAGCTAGCTGTCAGGTCCCCTTGGCTACTATCTGTGTCCATGCCAGTGTATTTTCCTATTCCTGTTTTCCGACCTCATCAGTTACCCCAATGCCTGTCCGTCCTGGCTGTGCTATCTACCAAAGCTGTCCTGGTGGTCCCTGTCTACACTTGAGACTCTGCCTGTCCTCACCTGTGTCCGCCCCTGCCCTGGGGGTCAGCTGCAACAGTCCCGGTCACTGCCTTGGGAGTGGCACCAGGTATCTGCCTAATGGCAGGAACTTAGTCAAGCACCTCCCACTAAACGGTAACCCCGAGCTCCCCCTGTGATCCAGTGGGTCAACTTCAGCTTGCCGCCTTACCATCACTAGCTAATGAGCGTTACAGATAGTGTGTGGGAGTCTTTATTCTAATAAAAAAAATGTTCCTGTGTTTGTTTGTTTTTTCATTTTACACTTACTGAGTTAGTAATTGAGTGTGTGATAGACATCTCTCCATTACTAACCCCTGGGTGTCATGCTAGCTGACATTAAACAGCTGACATCAACCTTCAAAAATATTAAGCCGATTGCCGATGCATCGGGGAAATCAGAAAGAGGAATTGGTGCATCTAAGGGATGTGCCAATTCTGGGATAACTGCGGGCTACTATTTTTACGCTGGGAAGGGCCACATAGCCATGCTGTCTGCTTTACCTAGGCTGGTTATCATAAATGGGAGGACCCCACTTGTTTTTTTTTAAATTATTTATTTACTTCCCAGCAGCGACCTGGGAGTCAGAAATGTGTCCAGGCATCTTCCTCAACCTGTTCCCATTCCATTTGAACAGTGTTTCTATCCACTTAAGTGATTTTTCTGCCCCCACTCACTCCTCCTCAGCCCTTGTAGGGGGTCTGCTGGAAAAATGCTCAAGTTTCCCATTGACTTCTATTCTACTCGTTATTCGAATCGAGCCTGTCCAAGCGTCCGACCTGCTCAACTGGAGTAACGAGCACTCAAGCAGTTTAGTGCTCGCTCATCACTAGTAGCCTGCTGTGATTTCTTATACAGTTGATTGAACAAATTGCAGATATGAGCATATCAGATGCATATCAGGGTTCTCCTTTGACCTTTGTTTGGGGGCCTCTGAAGACATTAACATGTATGCCTGGAACTTTTTTCTGGTGTACAGGTTGAACGCAATGAATGAACTCAATGTGCAGAAATATAGACAAATCAACCAGCTGTTTTCTTTTCCTTAGGGTTAATTTCTTTAATCTTCCTTATATGTAATATGAAGAATACACAGTGACAGAAAACAGCCAGTGTTGCTTTTCATATTGTGCCAGGATGGAACATCTGTCATAGATTGTGCGCGATCAGAGTTAAAGGCTGTGGTATTGCTGCTGCTGTAGCCTTCTCGTCTTCCATTGCCTTCATGCTGCACTTCTTCCCCAGTCTCTGCCTCCTCCTCATCTTGGATCCTGCCTGTCTCCTCCTCCTCCTACACAGCAGAAAAAAGGTCACGTATGTTTGGAGAAATATGTAGGTCAGTGGAACATTTCCTGTGCTGGAGAGCTGGAGCCCAGCTGACACCACCTACACCAGGCTCCCCTCTTGTTAGTAAATGTATACTTTTATTATATTATTCCTGACCCAATTCCACAGCCCGCAAACATCCACCCACACTGCCTGCCTCTAGCACTGAGGTTCCCAGCTTTTCCATAAAAAATACAGATCAAGTAATACTATCTGTAAGAAGAGGGGTTTGTGGAAGGAGCTTCGGGCCACAGGTGCTCCAGCCTCAGATCTATCGGTTTCTAAAGCAGGGGTGCACAACAATTTTTGATCTGAGACCACAATGTTTAATTGAGCCACTCTCTAAAATCTAAAGTGGTATTCTGATCTGAAGGTACATGGCATAAACACAGTATCTAATAAGTAGAGAGGAAGGGGATTCCATTTCTTCACTAAAGTTATCACATCATTCATGGTCCTAGTACCGCCGCAATGTCCAGAATAGCATTGAGTCTCCTCTTAATATATACCTTTGAGGTTATGTTTGGGTCAGGAAACCTGCCACCTGTCCAGACATCGTTCTCCACACTCAGAACGTGAATATCGGAAGTTTCAAACAGACTTTATCCAGAGAATGGTTGATCCTTATTCATGTAACACTGGAATCTAGATGGTCACACAAAAGCACAACTATCTTGATTGTAGTTACTTAAAAAAACAAACATTTCAAGTGCCATAGGCACCCATGGTATAAAAGTGGTAAATCTTTCTATATACTTTTTTCTAATGGTGCCCTCTATATGGGAAAACATTTCTACACACTGAAAAAAGTTTATCAAAGCGTACTGACCCAGAGTATGGTCTTTAGATCCACTGGACGCATACTGTCCTATATAGACATATTAGAGGCATATAGTGGGTTATATCCCTGATTATAGTCGGTGCAAACTGACCCAGCAAATGGGTCACTTAGGCCAAGTTCACATATGCAGTAATCATCCTCTAGCATGGTCCAGCAGTAATCCGTTGGCAAAAAAGTTGTGCAAACACAACTTTCTTGTCCGTTTTGAAAAAAAATGATTTATGCAGGATTTGTTTTTTAACATGTAAGTCTACGGAAAACAGATCCGTGGCTGCTGAATGAGATCCATGAGAACTGCCTCCTGGAATCTGCAGCGCTTCTTTTAATTAGGTGGCCTGGTGAGACACCACATATGTGTCATGCCGCAACAATATTATGCCAAAATGGGAGCAGGGGATGCCAGGAGATAAGCAACAGTTCACATGGCTTCCGTTTAGCGGTCACAGATTAATGACCTGGCCACTGGACATGGTCCTGTAAATCGATTCTCACCATCTTTACTGCTGATGTATGCAGTAAAAACAAAATGTGGACTGCTCATTGCTGTACTGCATAGACCTTATTGCCCAGATAAAGATAGTAAAATAACGTTATATACTATAGAATTGAATTTTTTTTATGCTTCTTGAGGAAGCTTAAAGGAAAGCAGAGCAGTTTGTAAGAGCCACATGTAATATCCATAAAACAGGTATGAAGGGGTTAAGACAATCCCATTTCTTATGCTCTGTACTCAGTCATCGCAGCGCTGCTTGTTTTATGGGTTCCACCTCCTTTTCCTCCTCCTTCCTACCAGGCTCTGATAGTCCAGCCTGTCTGATACCTCTTCCCT
This sequence comes from Anomaloglossus baeobatrachus, assembly GCF_048569485.1. Taxonomy (NCBI): domain Eukaryota; kingdom Metazoa; phylum Chordata; class Amphibia; order Anura; family Aromobatidae; genus Anomaloglossus; species Anomaloglossus baeobatrachus. The sequence goes on from NC_134354.1 coordinate 489,945,190, forward strand.
GTCAGTAATCTGTTTTCAGACCATGCAGGCAAAGTGCAGCCTCCCCTGTCTATTCTTCATGAGACCCCCCTGCTGCATACAGCCCTCCGTGCTGCTGAGCTGAGTTCCATTTCAATGTCCATTTGTGAAATACCGGGAATTATTGTTGATGGTGAAAAACTTTTACCAACCTCAGCTTCCTTGTGTGACTCACGTCAGAATGGCACCCTGAACTAACACCCCTCTTGGCTCCCTCCATTGGCATTGGTGCCATATGACAATAGTAAAGAAACGCTGTCGACGCAGTCAGCAGCTGGTAGGAACAGAGCACACTAACATGCCCTTGACTGGCACAAGGACAATAACTTTGTGGAAATGCCATCTGTATTTGTGTTTGGTCATCCTAGTCACAGTGCTGGAGAAAGCAGAGAAATAATTTGTAGGAGTCCAGGATTTGGCATATCGCTGTCATTGCCTGTGTGCTGCAGAAACCTCAAACTGGCACTGACACACCTGGTCTATGGTGCCCCCTTACATCATGAGATACGGTGGCACAGGAGGCAAAAACAGTAAAACTCGGGGGACCAGTGTCTCCAGAATCACCAAAACTTTATCACTGGACACTACCAACAGCCAGAGTACCTACCCAGAGGGAGCCAAGAGCTGCTGCTGGTCGCCTGTCCCTCAACTCGCCCCTGCGGACAGCAGCACAGTCATCCGGAAGCACCAAGCAAAGTTTAGAGCCCAAACTGCACAGCGGCCAGAAAACCACGACGCTGTCAGGTAAGAGCACTGGGTTCGAGGGATGCAGGGGCCTTTTCAGTGTCTGTCAAGTCTAATTTAGTCCCAAGGAAACAAATATGTGCCTCATTCTTAAACTGTCCTTTATTCGTCATATCACTCTGTTTTCTTGCGCGTTTGTATGCTTCATGCATGGCACTGGTTTCTTGGTGCAGAGCCCTACTGTTATAACAGCAGATGGTAGACAATTGGTAGTAACTCTTTTGAGCTATAGCAATTATTATTTGAAACATGAAAAAATATCATTGGTTTTAATTTAGAGGTGTAAAGTAAATTTGGTGGACCCCAATGCCAAATTTGCCATTTATAATACTAGTATTATTTTACAAGACGAGGGTTGTCGCTTGGCCAGTGAATTACCTGTCCACCTGAAGAGTCTGGTGGAAGAAAAAGTTTTTTAGCGGCAATAGTAATTGCTTGTATTTCCCATATGGACAATGCTGGGACTCAGGTCATGGAGAAGGAGGTTTGTTAGCAGCAGTGTAGTGTCACGAAGAAAAGGCAGTGAAGGTGTGCACTCTACCGGCTAGAAAAACTGTACATAGATTACTGCCAGGAATCAGAGGTATCAGGCTGGACTGTGAACCTTGTTTGATGGTAAGAAAAGGAGGAGGAAAGGGGATGTATAAATCACATCAGTAAAGTCAGTGTCTTAACCCCCTCTTCCATGTTTTTAGGATGTTATATGGGGTTGCACTTTTCTTAAAGCCACTTCAACAAAGGTTATAGGTATATTTTAATTCTGTATTGTATAAAGTTATTTAACGATCTCGGAGATAAGGCCTACGTGTATGTATACCAGCTAGACTCAGTCCACATCTCAGCTTTCTTCATATCCGAGGTATATGGATGTAAATAAAAAAGATATCATGATGCAAAAAGATATTCTGGTGCAGAAGAATGTTATTGAACACCCAACAATACAAATTGAATGGCTTTGTTGTGTTAAAGGGATTGTCCATTGAGAAAACATTATCACCTTAGCTATTAACATGATAGATGTCAACTTACTGATGGGCAAACACAGGGCAGTAGGTCCCTCCATTCATTCTTTATGAAGCTGCTAGAAAAAGACAAGGTCATTGCTCAGCAGCCCCATAAGGAATGAATAGTGATCAAAGTGCTCTGTTTTGCCAATAGGTGCTTTCCCACTGGTTGGACCCCACTGATCAATTAGTTTTCACCTATGCTATAGATAGGTAATGTTATAGAGGAGCCTGTGAAAACAAGTTAACTTTCTGCTCTGTGATACCTTTCTTGTGTGTTATTTTAAGAATGACTACATCTATGCATCAGTATTAGGGCTCGCTCACACAACAGTATAACACGGACAAGTGCAATCCGATGTCTTGTCAGATAGCACTTGTTCCAGTGTTATACTATGGAGCAGTGTCGATCAGCATGTTTTTCTCATGCCAATTCAGCATGAGATAAAAACTCACTGCATGCTGTGATTGTCAGCATATCTCGGATCACATGCACCCATATAGGTCTATGGGTGCATGTGAAACATCGGACTGCACTCGGATGTCATCTGAGTGCAGTTCGATATACACCGAGACAGACAGTAGAGAAGATGGAGAAATAAAGTTCTCCATGCCTGTGCTCCCATTCTCACAGTAAAATGATACTTGTCATTAGCATATCTCATCTGATTCTCTCACATCAGATGCTATATGCTCCTGTTACCCCGGCCTTATCCAGAATGTCCTTATACCATAAAGAGGGTTAGGGTCCTTTTTCTCAGTGTATAGGAAAGTATATTCTACTCAACATTCCAATACAGAACCACACAGTATAAAAACATACTGTATGTTGCACAAGATACTTTTTAATTATTAGTATTTTTTTTACATAGGGATATGTTTCAGGCTTCCATGGGAGGTATAAATTGAAAAATCATCTTATGTATACCTCCAACATGAACTCAAAGCAAGATGAGAAAAGTATAGGAAACAGAAATTTCCAGTACAATTGAGACACTGATTATCAAAGTTCAGTGGCCAAGCAAATGCCAAGGTTTCGTAGTATGTAAGTTGAAGTTAGATGTAAGTCCATTGAGTTCTCGGACCCCGAACATGGACTTGTCAGTGAAGTTTGGTTTACTGTTCAAGTTCGGCCACCTGGATAAGAAAAAAAAAGGAAAAAAGGAAGCAAAATTCCGGGTACGCTTATTAAAACTTATGAATATGCACTGCTTCCCCAGCCCACCGTCTGTGACAGTGACTGTGATTGGTTTCAGTAAGACTGATGGTGTGCCAACATCTGTGATTAGTTGCCATCACACAAGCTGTCTGGGTGGAGTGGAGTGTAAAAATAAATAAATAATTGGAAAAAATGCCCAGTGCAGATAAATCAGACAGCTGGAGGCTGCACCCCCCAGCTGTGTACGTTATCTTGGCTGTGTATCAAAATATGAGGGACCTTATGCGGCTTTTTAAAAAATGTAAATAAATCATTTTAAGAAACAGCATGGAGTCCCTCCCAATTTTAATATGCAGCCAAGATAAAGCAGACAGCTGGGGAATGGTATTCTCGGGCTGGGAAGGCCCACAGTTATTAGGCTCTCCCAAGCTTAAAGATAGCAGCCCACAGCCGCCACAGAATTGGCACATCCATTAGATGCCCCAATCACAAATCATAATAATTTTTATTTTTATATAGCACTAACATATTCCGCAGTGTTTTACATAAATCAGCAACACTGTGCCCAATGGGGCTCACAATCTTAATTTCCTATCTATATATCTTTGGAGTGCGGGAGGAAACTGGAGTACCAAACCAATACAAACTCTTTGCAGATGTTGTCCTTAGTGGGATTTGAATCCAGCATTGTGATTTACCCAGCTCTTCCCGATTACCCTGGTGTGGTAGCAATTAGGATATTATAAGGGGTTAATGACAACTGTGATTTGTCAAGAAAATCACAGCTGACATTAAGCTAAAGGTTATTAATGGGGAGGGGGCTATCAAACCCCCATTACTAATCGTGTAAGTTAAAGTAAATGAACACAAAACACAGAGAAAAACCTTTACATAACAACATAACACCTTACGCTGCAAGACAATACATCTCAACGCCCCATAAAAAAGGGAGCAACGTGAACCACGCATTGGAGACATGGTGTGGAGTGCCTTTAAACACACTATGGGTAATATTCTAGTTATACTTCTTTGACTTCTCTTTCTTTTCGTTATCTTAACTGGACTTTATACTTTATCTATACTATCACTAAAGCTGCTAAACTATTCTGAACACAAAAAACGAACTTCTTGAACGGCATACACACATTTTTCTAGCTTAGCATACAATTTATTCACTCTGAGAATTTGTAATACTTATCTGACATGTTCCAAATGAGACCAAAAATCCCTTGAATATATGAGTATGTTATCAAGGTAAACAATTACAAATTAACATAAGAGATGAGAAAACACATCATTAACCAAATGCTCGAATGCTGCAGGCGCGTTGGTTAGACCAAATGGATCACCAGATTTTCAAAGTGCCCCTCCGACATATTAAACACTGTTTTTTCCACTCATCCTCCTGTTTGACTCGGACTAGTTTATAGGCCCCTCTAAGGTCTAGATTAGAAAACCATTTAGCACTGGCAATCTGAATAAATAGGTCAGGAATGAGTAGCAGGGGATTACGAACCGTTATCTGATTGAGCTCACGAAAGTCCAAGCATGGCTGTAGTCCACCATCCTTCTTTTTAAGAAAAAAGAAACCAGCAGCCACCGGAGATGAGGATGGCCTGATGTGCCCTTTAGCCAAACTCCCAGTTATATACTCCTTAAGAGCTAATCTCTCAGGGCCCACAAACTATACAGTCTGTACTTGGGCAACTTAGCCTGGCTTCAACCTTATGGTGCAGTCATGAGGTATATGCTGCGATAACTCCTCTCAGAGTTCTAAGAAAACACATCACCAAAATCTGAAAGAGGATCCAAAAGACTAGAGGTAACCACCGAAATACAGGTTCCTAGACAGTGTTCTTTACAATATGTGCTTCATTTAATTATATCTTAAGTTTTCCAGTCAACAGTTGGGTTATGTAATGCAAACCAGGGGAACCTTAATAGAATTTGTGTAGGAAGGCCTTCAAGTCCATAACACGGTATGAGCTCTGAATGGAGTACCCCAATACGGAGTTTCAGCCCCTGTACACATTCAACAAAACCACCCTAAAAAAAAGGGGAGATGGATCCATTGCAAAAATACATACCGGATTAGATACCTTTCATGGGTATGTCATTCTTTACAGACAGTCCTGTAGTTTCCGGTTGTAGAAGTTGCAGCGTTTCACTACACAAGCTGCTATTTGATTTTCCCTTTTTCTCTGCTTGGTGTTAGTTACTTTTGCTTTAGAACCCTGCAGATTTCCTCACCTTTTCAGCTGTTAATCATCAGCCATCAGCACTTCTCTTTGTGTTTTTAAATACTCTCATTCCCCCTTAAGGGCACTTTGCAAACAGCAACATTGCTAGCGATGTCGCTGGTGAAAGCACCCGCCCCCCGTCGGTTGTGCATCACGGGCAAATCGCTGCCCGTGGTGCACAACATCGCTAGGAACGGTCACACGTTCTTACCTGCCTAGTGACGTCACTGTGGCCGGCGAACCGCCTCCTTTCTAAGGGGGCGGTTCGTTCAGCGTCACAGCGACATCACTAAGCGGCCGCCCAATAGAAGCAGAAGGGCGGAGATGAGCGGGCGTAACATCCCGCCCACCTCTTTCCTTCCTCATTGCCGGCGGCCGCAGGTACGGTGATGTTCCTCGTTCCTGTGGTGTCACACATAGCGATGTGTGCTGCTGCAGGAACGACGAACAACCTACATCCTTTAACAGCAACGATAATTGGGATTAGAACGATGTGTCAACGATCAACGATAAGGTAAATAATTTTGATCGTTAACGGTCGTTCGTGCGTTTTACACGCAATGACATCGCTAACGGGGCCGGATGTGCATCACGAATTCCGTGACCCCAACGACATCTCGTTAGCGATGTCATTGAGTGTAAATTGGCCTTTACTCTTTGCTGGTGATAGGTTTAAGTACCCTTTACAAGTCTTCAGTGCAAGCAGTCGGCTTGGATTCCTTTGGAAAAACGTTATTGTTGTTGCAGCTGCTCTCCCTGAGTCATCTGGAGAGAAGTTATTGTAGAACTGGGCGGATTCACAAAAAAATTAGATCGGCGGGTCCCTGCTCTTTTTTAAAAAAAAATTGGATCCGGTCCGGAATCTGCCCCATATAAGTCTATGGGGAGCAGAATTCAGAGATTAAAAATGGTGGTAGAATAGATAGGGGAATGGGTGTAAGCACGGTGGACTTACCAATGCTCCAGTATGGCTGTACGCTGCTCCCAGGTCTCACATTCACTGCCTGGGTCGCTAATTACAGTCAGACACATAGTCAGACATGCCCCAACCCTGAGTGTCAGCGTGTCAGCTGATTGCATCCAATCACACTCTCCAGGACAGCCAGTGGGAGGGAAAGCAGTGTAACTGATGGAGCCCTTACACTCTAGCATTTACCGTGAGCCTTGACTGCAGGCAGATGCCGTCACAAAGGCTGCGGCGCATCTGACTGCAACAAATCACAGAGGCCAGGCCAGCCGTTGGGTGGGGAAAGCTGTGCATATGAATTGAATGGCCCAGGAAGGGCACAGGAGCAGCATACCACAGCGTGGGGGCGGCGTACAGCCGGGCCGGAGCCTGGGTAAGTATGAAGCGCTCGCTTCATTCTAATTTTCTTTGTTTTTTCTTTATTTTTTATTTTCTCGAGTGCCTGATAAATCACCTGGAATCTCGGACCTGGATCTGGCACCCGGGGAACTTTGAAACCATGCAGATCCAGACTTTTACAGTCCAGCTCCGCCCAGCCCTAGTTATTTGTTTACTTTCCCCAGTGTGTATTCCCTGTGTGTCCTTTAGAGCTTAATGAGGCTGACTATATGCTCATCCCATCTGTTCCCTATCTAGGGTATATTTCAGGGTCAGCCAGAGCCAGGTATCCTGCTCGGCGCATAGGTGCAAAACCAATTTAGGTAGTGAGGGAAGCCAGTTGCCATTGGTAGGTTTGGTCAGGCGTGCCCATCTCCCCTTCCGTAGACACAGGGTTCCCCTTCGCTTTTGCTTGGTTCTTCCCCATACCTAGTGTGACTATAACTCCTTCACCTCTAACCCAAAAGAATGAACAAACTGTTCATCAATGTTTGCCCCAGAACCACTATCCAAAAAGACTGAAATAGGGACATCTAGGCCCCCAACCTTAAAGCTCAAGGGTAATAATAATAAACATTGAGGAAATACGTAGACCCCAGTTGTAATCCCCAAACTGGCCTAGGTCTAAAAGTTTTTCAACAGCCATTTTTCCTTTGGCACGATGGGGCAGGTACTGACAGAGTGTCCTTTTTTGCCACGGAAAACAAACTCATCTCATTTTAATAATAGAGGAGTTTCTCCCCCATGGAATGTCCCTCCAAGCTGCATGGGATCGAGTGAGGCCTCCAGAAGTAATGGTGGTACAGTAACCCCCTCCCAGAGAGTCTTGGTTTTATGAGACCCATGCAGAAAACGGTGATCAATACATATTACTAGAGACATGGCACACTCAAATGAAGGAGGAGTGTTATACATAACCAACACCTCCTTAGCCCCCTTAGATACACGCTGGAAAAACTGGCTTTTGAGCGCAGCGTCGTTCCACTGAGTGTCCATGGATCAGCACCGGAATTCAATGCAATAGTCCTCTACAGGCCAATTTATCTGTTGCAGTGAATGGATTTTAGACTCGGCTAAAGATAATTTGTCGAGATCATCATAGATGAGCCCAAGTGCAGAGAAAAAATAGTCTACCAACAAGGAACCAGTGACATGCTTGTGGGACCCCACTCAAGAGCAAGATCACAATTCCCACCCATTGTGCCTCACTTTAGGAGAAGTAGGTACATAAGCAGAAGTATAACTTACATGATTCTCTAATCTTTCCAGGAGGGGCAGTTTGGTTCTGATAATCCAGCGACTAAAACAGATTGCACCGGTGTGGCGGACTGTGCTTGTTGCTGTACCGTGCCCTTTAATTCAGCTACCTGGAGAGACAATTCTGCATTTGCCTCGATAGCGCAGAAACGGAGTCCATGCTGGAATATAAACTTGGGCCAACTATAATGTCACAATGAGTTTGGGATAGCGGGGACCCAGGGCTCCTAAGCTGTCACTAAAGCTAGAGGGCTGCATGCTATCCCTATTATCAGGGATACTCCCAATGGTGGAGAGGTCTGAGTCTCCTTCCTGATCCTGCTCCTGATTAGTCTTGATCTAATTTCCTCTCCCCCAGGGAGGGACGGAATAGGAATGTGTTGAAACCACAGAAGAAGACAGACAATGGAAAAACTAAAGCTCTGTCACACAACATGCACACACATAGGCTAAGACAATAAAAGAATCAGGAAGAAAACAAGAGCAGGAAGGAAGTACAAACAAGAAGGGTACACTCCACCAAGCAAAAAGCACCGCTAAACACAACTTTCACCAGAGAGAGTCTGGGACACCACACTTCACAGACCAATACAGAATAAACTATAGCTGGCATGGGTAAAAGGATTCCAACATTATAAATAGGGGGGAGCCGATGTGATAGGTCTCCCCATAACGTGATTACAGGGGCAAGCTGACTAGCAGAGGTTAACTCTTGATAGCTTATAATAATATGCATATAGCACCAACATATTCAGCAGCGCTTTACAATTCAGAGGGGACATGTACAGACAATATGAGACAATATAAAATAACAACATTAAGATACCAGGAGGAGTGAGGGCCCTGCTCGTTAGCTTACAATCTATGAGGAAATAGAGGAGCCACAAAAGGTGAATGAGGGGGGAGAAATGCTTGTCATATATGATCCAGCCTTTGATTTAATAGGGGTTTCAAAATCAGCTGCGTGGACCGGTCACCAGCCAGAATTTATACATACAGAGTGTAAAAAAGTACATGAAGAGGAAGGAACCAGAAGGACAAGGAGACCAGAATTGGAAGTAAATTTTATGCCGGGCAGAATGGGACTAGATTAGATGAGGGAGGTGAGGTGATAGGCTAGTCTAAAGAAATGCATTTTTAGGGCCCGCGTAAATGTGTGGATGTTGGAAATTAATCGAATTGTTCAAATATAACCCCAAGACAGCTGGCGTGCTGCTGGGGCGTAATGGTAGAACCACACACAGAAATGGTAATATTGGGTTTGGGAAGGTTGGGAGAGGGAGAAAACATGAGAAGTTCAGTTTTTGACAGGTTCAGTTTTAGATAGAGGCTTGCCTATGAATCAGCACATAGTAGATCATAGCTATGCACCCAAACAGTAGGTTTACACTCCATGTGGAGTATCAGTGTGCTCAGGAGAATTTGCACAACAAATAGCATGGTCTACTTAATCCTTTTATCCCTTGTGAAAATGTAAAATTTGGGGGGAGAATAACATTTTTGTGGGAAACGTTAAATTTTCATTTTTTTTCCTTCCATATTGTATTAGTTTCTGTGAAAAATATGGATTAAAGCAACATGTTTGTGGTAAAAAAATTTTTTTTAATTTTCACAGCTCCACGTTATAACAGTCTGTGAAGCACCTGTGAGTTCAATGTGCTCACCACACCTGTAGGTAAATCCCTTGAGTTATGTAGTTTTCAAAATGTGGTAACTAGGGGGGAGTTTCCAGTATTTAGGCACATCAGGGGCTTTGAAAATTCGACATGGCGTCCGCTATCTATTCCAGCCACTTTTGTGCTCCAAAAGTCAAATAGTGCTCCTTCCTTTCCAATTCCTGTCATCTGCCCAAACCATAGTTCTCCACCACATGTGTGTTATCTTTGTACTCAGTAGAAATTGCACAACAAAGTGTATGGTGGATTTTCTCGTTACACCTATGAAAATGCAAAATTTGGGGGAGCTCTGATCAATAGAAATGAACAAGCGATCACCCTGTGCAGTGATAAAGTCCCCTAGAGGGACTAAAAAAATAAAGAAAAAAGTAAAAAAACAAAGTTTTTAAAAATATGAAAAAATAAAAGTTCAACTCAGCACCCATTCGCCCTATTGAAAATATAACAGTTAAAAACATAGACACATATTTAGCATCACTGCATTCAGAAATGCCCGATACATATCAAAAGATAAAATCAATTAATCTGATTGGCACACGGCATATCGACAAAAAAATTCTAAATGCAAAAATTACGTTTTTTGGTCACCGCCAAATTTTTTAAAAAAGTGCAATAACAGGTGATGAAAACATAGCATCTGCACAAAAATGGTATAATTAAAAACATCAGCTTAAAACACAAAAAATAAGCCATCACTGAGCCCCAATGAGAACGCTACGGGTTTCAGAAAATGGTGCAAAAAGCACAATTCTTTTTTTGGACAAACTTCTGAATTTTTTTAACACCTTAGATAAAAGTAAAAGTATACATGTTTGGTATCTACAAACTCATACCGACGTTAAGCATCATATGGACACATCAGTTTTTCCATATACTCTGTGTAGAATTATTAGGCAAATGAGTATTTTGATCACATGATCATTTTTATACATGTTGTCCTACGCCAAGCTGTATAGGCGTGAGAGCCAACTACCAATTAAGTAAATCAGGTGATGTGCATCTCTGTAATGAGGAGGGGTGTGGGGTAATGACATTAAGGCTATGTGCACACACTGCATCTTTTTGACGCTGCGTTTTTGTGCGTTTTTGGCCGCTAAAAACGCACAAAAACGCACCTGCGTCGAAAAAATGCGGCAAAAAACGCATGCGTTTTGCCGCGATTTGGTGCGTTTTTTTGCTGCGTTTTGCTGCGCTTTTGCTCACTGCGTCTTTATGCGTTTTTTATCAGTGAACAAAAAAAAAAGGTCTGATGTCATTTCCTTCTTCAATGTGTTCTTCATTCTCCACTAGTGTATGCAGAAGAGCAGACAGCTGGAGAACTACAAGGCTCGGCATATTCCATCCAATAGTGTATGCAGGAGAGCAGACAGCAGCTGCAGAACTACAAGGCTCAGCATGCTCCATCCAGGACTATATGCTTGAGGGGGAGTCAGGGGGAGCAGACCTACAAGGCTCAGCATCCTCCTTCCAGGACTGTATGCAGGATTTCTTTGCCCCCCCAAACAAAAAAAATGACGTGGGCTTCGCCATATTTTTGTATACTAGCCGGGTGCAGCAGGCAGGTACGGGCTGCCCCCAACCCCCAGCTGCCTATTTGTACCCGGCTGGGAACCAAAAATATAGGGAAGCCCTTTTTTTTTTAAATTATTTCATGAATTTCATGAAATAATTTTAAAAAAAAATGACGTGAGCTTCGCCCAATTTTTGAGTCCAGCCGGGTACAACTAGGCAGCTGGGGATTGGAATCCACAGTGCAGGGTGCCCATGCTTTCTGGGCACCCCTGCTGTGAATTGCAGTCCCGCAGCCACCCCAGAAAATGGCGCTTTCATAGAAGCGCCATCTTCTGGCGCTGTATCCAACTCTTCCAGCTGCCCTGAAGCCGGGTGGCTAGCTAGGTAATAATGGAGTTAGGGCTAGCTGTATATTATCAGCTAGCCCTAAGCCCGAAATTCATGGTGTCACGCCAATATTAGACATGGCCACCATGAATTTCTAGTAAAGATAAAAAAAAAACACAACACACAGAAAAATATTTTTATTAGATATAAAACACAACACAATTAGTGACTCCATCTTTATTGAAATAAAGAACCCCCCCTCCGCAGTAATCCTGGGTCAGGGTCCCGCGCCGTCCAATCCGGATCCAATATCATCTGATCGGTTTGCTGGAAGGCAAAGCGATCAGATGATGTGTCAGGATCAAGTGCCTGAATCACATGACACAGCAGCTGATTGTATAAAAGCCGATTATACAATCAGCTGATGCATCGGTGCAAAAAAAAAAAAAAACTCACTTATGTGCTGATTACCGGCAGCTCCTGGAGCGATGGGGCGGGAGTCTGATCCCGTCCGATCGCTGCAGCAGCTGCCGGCAATCAGGGATGAAGTCTCCTGACTCATCCGCTGATACCGGCCGGGCGCCCACGTCACCGCGATACTTACGATCACCTGATGCGTCAGGTGACTGCATCAGGTGATCCATCGCCAGGTCCTGCATCCATCGGAGGGTTCCCAGCCGTCTGCACACAGCCGGAGCGGGGGTGGCGATACCGTGAGAGGAGATGGGAGCGGGCATGGCACCGGGAGTCTGCAGACAGGTGAGTATAACTTTTTTTTTTTTTTTCTACTGTTAACTTTTGTTTTCGCAGCCGCTTCCACCTCCTGCCTGTACATGGTGCCGCACGGCAGCATACATGCACAGGACTGGAGGTGGACGCGGCGGTGACGGTACCGGGAGGATTCACGCTTCTGTATATACTGACAGAAGGAATCCTCTTCCTGTACATGTCACTTTACTACCCACCTCTTGCGTTTATAGCTGCGTTTTTGGTCTTAGAAACGCACCAAAACGCACCAAAACGCAGCTATTTGCGTTTCTCATTGCGTCTTTCAACATCCCATTGAACTCAATGGATGAAAAGCGCAGTGAAAAACGCGGGAATAATTGACATGCTGCGTTTTTGTGGCACCACAAAAACGCAGCTGAAAAAAAACAGATGTGTGTGGACAGCAAAAATGAAAACTCATAGACTTTGCTGGGGAAGCAAAGTCATGCAGTTTTGAGGCCAAAAACGCACCCGAAAAACGCGCAAAAACTCCGCGAAAAACGCACTGTGTGCACATAGCCCAACACTCTATCTAAGGTGTGCTTAATTATTAGGCAACTTCCTTTCCATTGGCAAAATGGGTCAGAAGAGAGATTTGACGGGCTCTGAAAAGTCCAAAATTGTGAGATGTCTTGCAGAGGGATGCAGAAATCTTGAAATTGCCAAACTTTTGAAGCGTTGAAGTGTGATCACCAAACAATCAAGCGTTTCATGGCAAATAGCCAACAGGGTCACAAGAAGCATGTTGGGCAAAAAAGGCGCAAAATAACTGCCCATGAATTGAGGAAAATCAAACGTGAAGCTGCCAAATTGCCATTTGCCACCAGTTTGGCCATATTTCAGAGCTGCAAAGTTACTGGAGTATCAAAAAGCACAAGGTGTGCCATACTCAGGGACATGGCCAAGGTAGGAAGGCTGAAAAACGACTATCTTTGAACAAGAAACATAAGATAAAACGTCAAGACTGGGCCAAGAAATATCTTAAGACTGATTTTTCAAAGGCTTTATGCACTGATGAAATGAGAGTGACTCTTGATGGGTCAGATGGATGGGCCAGAGGCTGGATCAGTAAAGGGCAGAGAGCTCCACTCCGACTCAGACGCCAGCAAGGTGGAGGTGGGGTACTGGTATGGGCTGGTATCATCAAAGATGAACTTGTGGCACCTTTGCGGGTTGAGGATGGAGTGAAGCTCAACTCCCAGATCTACTGCCAGTTTCTGGAAGACAACTTCTTCAAGCAGTGGTATAGGAAGAAGTCAGTATCGTTCAAGAAAAACATGATTTTCATGCAGGACAATGCTCCATCACATGCATCCAACTACTCCACAGCATTGCTGGCCAGTAAAGGTCTAAAAGATGAAAAAATAATGACATGGCCCCCTTGTTCACCTTATCTGAACCCCATAGAGAACCTGTGGTCCCTCATAAAATGTAAGATCTACAGGGAGGGAAAACAGTACACCTCTCAGAACAGTGTCTAGGAGGCTGTGGTGGCTGCTGCACGCAATGTTGATCGGAAACAGATCAAGCAACTGACAGAATCTATGGATGGCAGGCTGTTGAGTGTCATCATAAAGAAAGGTGGCTATATTGGTAAGTAATTTTTTGGGGTTTTGCTTTTGCTTGTCAGAAATGTTTATTTCTAGATTTTGTGCAGTTATATTGGTTTACCTGGTGAAAATAAACAAGTGAGATGGGAATGTATTTGGTTTTTACTAAGTTGCCTAATAATTCTGCACAGTAATAGTTACCTGCACAAACAGATATCCTCCTAAGATAGCCAAATCTAAAAAAAAATCCACTCCAACTTCCAAAAAAATTAATCGTTGATATTTATGAGTCTTTTGGGTTGATTGAAAACATAGTTGTTGATCAATAATGAAAAAAAATCCTCTAAAATACAACTTGCTTAATAATTCTGCACACGGTGTATAGGGAAAAGGGTGAATAAAATAACCTAAAAACAATTGTAAATTGCACTTTTTTTGCAATTTCAACGGTCTTGGAATTTTTTTCCTGTTTTCCAGTATACTGTATGGTAAAACTAATGGTTTCTTTCAAAAGTACAACTCGTCCTACAAAACAACAAGCCCTCATATTGCAAGATTGATGGAAAAGTAAAAAAGTTAGAGCTCGCAGAAGAAGGGGAGCAAAAAACTACGGTCCCTCTTATTTTCATACACAGCCAAGATAAGCACATGACTGGGGGCTACAGCCTGTAGCCATATTCTTTATCTGTGCTTGGTATCATAATATGGGGGGACCCTATGCCAATTTTTTTATTTATTTATTTTTACACCAATATAGACACACAGACAGCGTCTCTGATTGAAAACATTCAGATATGCTGTCACACAGGGTGGGGGCTTATTTGGATGCAACCAATCAGAGATGTGGAGACTGCCGGTTGGTGGGGAAAGCAGTGCTTATGTGTGAAGGATAATGAGTGGCCCTGATAGTATGAGCGTCCTGGATGCAGTGTACAGCCATCAGAGAGACTCAGTAAGTATAACGCATCTGCTTTCCCCTTTTTTTCTTTATTTTTCCTTTATTTTTTTTTAATTACTGGACCTGGATCATTATCCAGAGTTCCCTGAGAACTCTGGGTCCGGGGTTGGTATTTTTGAACCTGCGCGGATCCAGAATTTTAGGGTCCCGACAAAGTGAGATACGACTTGTCATTGACTGTGGGCTTACACAAATTGGCCAATTTGTAAACCAAGTATCTAATTTTTTCACATAGTGGTAATGCAGTGTCAAATTCCTATATTCAATATTGAAATATTTTAGCTTTTCAGACTGTTGCAGTACACAGTTTTGTAACTTTGTGGAATTTTTAACGTGCACCTGTTCATACCTAGTAGATGAACTAAAATCCATGATCCATGAATAAGAACCAACGACACTGCGTTTTGTTGAAACGTGTTGGATGATTTTTCCTGTATCTCTGTGGATACCGTCTGTCAATTTTTAAATGTGAAAATAAAAGTAAGTTTTAATTCACCCATTGCTGTGATCCGCTGGAATTTGCTGCTTCATAGTGGATATACTGGTGTTTTTACATTAGTATCTTGGGGATAGGAGCACAGAGCTTATGAATGCACTTATGTGAGTTATCTCTGCAATAGGAGCACGGCATTTATGAATGTTCTACCCTATGATTTAAAGGGACTCTGTCAGCAGATTTCTGCAATGTAACCTGAAGATAGCATGTTGCAAGTATTAAAACAGAGATTGAAGCCCTTCTTCTAGTATTTCACAGTCTTTTTTTGTTTACCTGAAATGCTAACTTAAGCCTGTTATCTTTATCATTAGTGGGTCTCAGTGGTGTGTGAGTTGTAGTCCAACTCCGCCCCCTCTGTGATTAGTAGCTTAGGTCTATGGAAATGTACACTGAAAGCCTGATGTGGGCGAGGGTGGCTCCCAGAGCTCTGCTACATGTGTAGCGCTCCTGAAGCCATCAGGGTGCTACAAGGTTCTGCATCCCCACCAGGATGTAGGGCCTACCCCCTTAGGGACCCAGAACCCCAGTGCCAGTAGCACAAAAAACCCAGGTAATCCCAGTTTTCCCCAACAAATCCCTAATACAATGGTACTTAGCTAGAGTGGGATCATGGATGGTCGCCTAGAGGTGGAGCCACTCCAGTCCACTAGTTGACCAGGTGGGAGGGGCAGACTGTGGAGAAAGTAGAGACACAAGAGTTGACAGTGGAGGTGAAAAGGAGTGACTTAGCAACGTCCTGACTCGGGTTAACGGTGACCTGGTACCCAGGAGAGGTGGTTGCTGGTGGAGTACGGTGGAGTACTCCCGGAACTACGCACTGACAAGGTACAGGATCCTAGGAAAGGAAAGAGGTTCAAGCCGACCTGTTAACACCTGCACAGCAAAGGGAACCATCAAGAATCTTGCTGACCCTAAAGAATCCGAAGACTCAGTAGCAAAGGGAGAACTGGGGACAGGACCAGAGACTTCAACCCCACAGGGTTTACGCTACCGTCAGGTGGACATAAGTGGACAAACCACAGACCGGAGACCCCCAGTGTTCCATACCACGAGGACCCACTTACAGGAGACAGGTGCAGGGGAAGAAGGTACCAGAGAACTAGACTGGCACTGGTACGATGGGGACCTGGAGGCGAAACCAGCCAGCCTCGGGCAACCAGTTAACATCCAAGTGAGTAAACCAGTTGCACTAAATATCTGTCTGGACTCCTTCCGACGCCCACTGCACCATACACCCGCTGAGGCAATACCCTACTTGCGGAGGGACGACCATACTAGCTGCTAATACCATCAGCCCCAGTAGAGACATTCAGCAGCGGCGGCTCCCTACATATAGCCGCAACACCGCAAGTGGTGTCACAAACAAACTTTATTCACCAATCCCCTGTAAATATCCCCATTATAAAAAGGGCCCAGGGCACGGAACCGGGTAACGTCCACCACTGTGACATTCCCAATAGAGACTCTGCTCGGAACCGAGTACCCCATATCCCTGGGCGTGACACATGCAAAATCTGAAATGCTTCACTGTGTCAGAACGGCTGCACCCACTAATCTAAGTGATGCATCATTGAACTCAGGGCCTCTTTGCCTACATCATGCTATTCTCAGGTGAGGTAGCAAAAACATGTTGACAGATTCCCTTTAACCCCTTCAGCCCCAAGCCTATTTTGACCCTAAAGACCAGGCCATTTTTTGCAATTCTGACCAGTGTCAATTTATGAGGTTATAACTCTGGAACGCTTCAGCGGATCTCGGTGATTCTGAGATTGTTTTTTCGTGACATATTGGGCTTCATGTTAGTGGTAAATTTAGGCCGATATTTTTTGCATTTCTTTGTGAAAAAAACGGAAATTTCGCGAAAATTTTGAAAATTTTGTAATTTTCAAACTTTAAATTTTTATGCTCTAAAACCAACGAGACATATGACACAAAATAATTAATAAATAACATTTCCCACATGTCTATTTTACATCAGAACAATTTTGGGAAAAAAAAAAAATTTAAGGAAGTTATAGGGGTTCAAAGTTTATGAGCAATTTCTCATTTTTACAACAAAATTTACAAAGCCACTTTTTTAGGGACCACATCACATTTGAACCGATTTTGAAAGGTCTACATGACACAAAACACCCAAAAGTGACACCATTCCAAAAACAGCACCCCTCAGGCTACTCAAAACCACATTCAAGAAGGTTATTAACCCTTCAGTGCTTCACAGTAACTAAAGCAATGTGGAAGGAAAAAATTAACATTTTACTTTTTTCAACAAAAATGTTAATTTAGCCTCAAATATTGCATATTCACAAGGGTAGCAGGATTAAATGAACCCCCAAAATTTGTTGGGCAATTTCTACTGAACACGCAGATACCTCATATGTGGCGAAAAACCACTGTTTGGGTGCATGGCAGGACTCGGAAGGGAAGGAGCGCCATTTGACTTTTTTGAACAGAAAATTAGCTGGAATCGTTAGCCGCACCATGTTGCGTTTGGAGAGCCCCTGAGGTGCCGAAACAGTGGAGCTCCCCCACATGTGACCCCATTTTGGAAACTAGACCCCTCATGGAATTTATCTAGATGTTTATTGAGCACTTTGAACCTCTGGGGGCTTCACAAAAGTTAATAGAGTTGAGCTGTGAAAATAAAAAAAAATTTTTTTACCACAAAATTGTTACTTCAACCAGGTAGCTTTTTTTTCACAAGGGTATCAGGAAAAATTGCACCATAAAATGTATTGTGCAATTTCTCCTGAGTACACAGACACCTCATATGTGGTGGAAATCAAATGTTTGGGCGCACAGCAGGGCTCGGAAGGCAAAGAGCGTCATTTGACGTTTCAAACGCAAAATTGTCTGGGATAATTAGCGTATTCCATGCTGTTTGGAGACCCCCTGAGGTGCCGAAACAGTGGAGCTCCCCCACATGTGACCCCATTTTGGAAACTAGACCCCCATGGCATAGAAAAAAAAAACAGCGGCAGATGGGGTGGGGAGGGGGGGCGGCAGATGGGGCGGCGGCAGATGGGGGGGCAGCGGCATATAAAGGGAGCATCTGTAATTGTGAGACGGCGGCTGGGATAGGGTGGGGGCGGATGGGAGAGGGCGCAGTGGATGCAGGAGCGGCAGAGGATGGGGGGAGGGGGGGATGGGTGGGAAGGGGAGTGGGAGGTGAGATTGGGGATAGTTACCCTACAGGATGGATCTAGGCAGCTGGATCACAGGAGATGAAGGAGGCAGCAGATCGGGGAGGGTGAGAGGTGGGGGAGGGAGCGCAGCGCAGATCACGGAGGAGACAGGTGAGCAGAGCACAGATCACGGGGGTGAGAGGTGAGGGAGAGCGGACAGCAGATCACGGGGGTGACAGGTGAGGGAGCACAGATCACGGGGTGACAGGTGAGGGAGCACAGATCACGGGGTGACAGGTGAGGGAGCACAGATCACGGGGTGACAGTGAGGGAGCACAGATCACGGGGTGACAGGTGAGGGAGCACAGATCACGGGGTGACAGGGGAGGGAGCTGTGAAGATGTAATTTACCCTCTCACTGTATATGCTGTGATACTATGTCATGATATGTATATTTCCCTGTCATTTATTTTGTATAATATGTCATGTAACTTTTCCCTGGTTGTATTAGTTGTAATTCATGTATTTCCTTGGGGGAGCTACTGGTCTCAATGTGTCTCTCTCATACAATTGCAGTCTTGGCATCTAATGTGATTATGTAAATAGCCTGTAGTCTTCTATCCAGAGTTGTGTATCTAGTCTGTAATTGCATTGGCCAGTGAAGAAATAGTCATTGTTCTGCACAGCAGGGGATCCCTTCATCTACTGTGGCTGGCAGACATATTGGAGCCCTGTGATGGACCAAACCATTGATGATAGGATGTGTGACCCCTACTTCCTGAACATGGTGGGCTGGTCAAGGAGCACAGACAATGCATTTCCCTTTTTGTAACTTCAGAGTGAGCTGAAACTTAGAGGAAGAAGGAGCTCCCAGCCTGGGTGGCTGTGGACACGGACGGAGCTAGGCCTGTATGGTGGCCCGTGGGATTGTGTGGAACTCTTTGGACTACTGTCAGGATGATTGCTTTGTTATCCGGTCCGAGGATTGTCGGGAAGGGCCCCGAATCTGTTTTATGTGGACTTATCGTGTGCTGTTCCAGTGTTCTTGTGAATAAACCTGTTGGATCGTCCCTCGGCCTCGTCCATCCTTTGCTCTGTTGTACACCCCCGTCACAGGAGCACAGATCATGGGGTGACAGGGGAGGGAGCGCACATCACGGCGGTGACAGGTGAGGGAGCGCACATCACGGCGGTGACAGGGGAGGGAGCGCACATCACGGCGGTGACAGGGGAGGGAGCGCACATCACGGCGGTGACAGGGGAGGGAGCGCACATCACGGGGGTGACAGGTGAGGGAGCGCACATCACGGCGGTGACAGGTGAGGGAGCGCACATCACGGCGGTGACAGGGGAGGGAGCGCACATCACGGCGGTGACAGGGGAGGGAGCGCACATCACGGTGGTGACAGGGGAGGGAGCGCATATCACGGCGGTGACAGGTGAGGGAGCGCACATCACGGCGGTGACAGGTGAGGGAGCACAGATCACGGGGTGACAGTGAGGGAGCACAGATCACGGGGTGACAGGTGAGGGAGCACAGATCACGGGGTGACAGAGGAGGGAGCTGTGAAGATGTAATTTACCCTCTCACTGTATATGCTGTGATACTATGTCATGATATGTATATTTCCCTGTCATTTATTTTGTATAATATGTCATGTAACTTTTCCCTGGTTGTATTAGTTGTAATTCATGTATTTCCTTGGGGGAGCTACTGGTCTCAATGTGTCTCTCTCATACAATTGCAGTTTTGGCATCTAATGTGATTATGTAAATAGCCTGTCGTCTTCTATCCAGAGTTGTGTATCTAGTCTGTAATTGCATTGGCCAGTGAAGGAATAGTCATTGTTCTGCACAGCAGGGGATCCCTTCATCTACTGTGGCTGGCAGACATATCAGAGCCCTGTGATGGACCAAACCATTGATGATAGGATGTGTGACCCCTACCCCCTGAACATGGTGGGCTGGTCAAGGAGCACAGACAATGCATTTCCCTTTTTGTAACTTCAGAGTGAGCTGAAACTTGGAGGAAGAAGGAGCTCCGAGCCTGGGTGGCTGTGGACACGGACGGAGCTAGGCCTGTGTGGCGGCCCGTGGGATTGTGTGGAACTCTTTGGACTACTGTAAGGACGATTGCTTTGTTATCCAATCCGAGGGTTGTCGGGAAGGGCCCCGAATCTGTTTTATGTGGACTTATCGTGTGCTGTTCCAGTGTTCTTGTGAATAAACCTGTTGGATCGTCCCTCGGCCTCGTCCATCCTTTGCTCTGTTGTACACCCCCGTCACAAACTGGTGGCAGCAGTGGGATCAGAGCAGAAGGAATGGAGGACAATGGCTCAACATCAGGAACCAGCACTGCAGAGTACAAGACCTGGACTTTGGGGAGCCTGCAATCAAAGGCCCGTGAAGTAGGAGTTTGTTTCAAAGGACTCTCCAAGGAGCAGCTGATTGAGGCGCTAGAAGGAGTCTGCTCGCAAAATGACGTGGAGGAAGGATCCTCACAGCAAACGGAAGAAAGACAGCAGCCGGAGGTAAATACCCAAAAAAGTCAGTGGGTTGTGTGGTACGAGGAGGAGATGGCCTTGCTGGGAGAGGAGACCACCATAAAATATAAGATGGAGGTCATGCGTAGAGCTAAAGAGAAGGAGCGCAGGATGAAGGAGATGGCATTGCTGGATAAGCAGCTCGCTGTGGAAGCCGCGAGAGGTTCCAGACAGACTGTAACCCCAGCACCCATCATGAGGGAACTTCCCAGGGTGTCCCGCAAAGACTTTAAGCCGTTTAATGAGGCTGCAGGCGACATTGAGGGCTTCTTCCAGGACTTTGAGCATCAGTGTCGATTAATGGAAGTCCCGGACAGGGAGCGTGTCCGGCATCTGGTTGGGCTCCTAGAGGGGGGAGTTGCTGAAGCCTATAGAGCTATGGACCCTCGGTGAAACTGTGAGTATGCGGAGATTAAACAGACTATCCTAGAACATTATGCTGTGACCCCAGACACTTACAGGACTCAGTTCCGTGCTTTAGCCTGTGATGGGGAAGTGTCTTTTAAGATATATGCTCATAGACTCAAACAAATATGTAATCGCTGGCTGGAGGCAGAGGAGGCCTTATCTTGGGAGACCTTCCTGCAGGTCATCCTAAAAGAACAATTCTTTGCCCAGTGCCCCGCTGAGATCCGGGAATGGGTGCGTGAGAGAAAACCAGCGACAGTGGAGGAAGCTGCTGCTCTAGCTGATGAGGTGCTCACTATCAAGCCTCAGTGGAGGGTTCTGTTGGAGGATGGAGAGACACCTAACAGCTCCACAACACTGAATGCCCCCAGTTATTCTGTCCCCATTGTTCCCCGTTCCTCTAAGCCACCACATGTTGATACCCGTGTTAATGTGCCTCCAGTTGCTTCTACTGCACTTTCTGGAATACGCCGGGGAGAGGAAGTAACAGAGCGCAGGTGTTATGTTTGTAGGCATCCCGGACATTTGCAGGCCTCATGCCCAGCCAGCCCATGGAGGAATCATCCTCAAACCCCTACAGCACCTTCAGGTGGGAGCCGGCCTCCAAGTTCCCCTACCCCTTACCCAAGAGGACGCCTTGGATGGAGGGAGAGCCAGCTCAGATGCTATCAATGTGGACAGCCAGGGCATCGGCAAGTCTCCTGTCCAGCTGTTCAAATGAGGACTGATCCTGCACCCAATCGGATTGTTAATTATTTACAGCCCAGTGCCATGGAGGAAGATGTGGCACCGCTATGTGAGGACTGGCCTAGTGACTCAGCCCCCCATGTTGCACCACCAGGAGTTTACGGGGTGCGATCCGCAGTTATGACGACTTCTGCTCATCAAGGTAAGCACTTGCAGGAGGTTGTGCTGGATGGACAGAGACTTGTTGGATTTTGTGACTCGGGTGCTTTCCTCACACTGGCTGATCCCTGAGTGGTTCGGCCTGAGGCAATCCATAGAGGACCTGGGATTGTCATTGAACTGGCTGGTGGACAATGGAGGACTATTCCCACAGCCACTGTGGATCTGAACTTTGGTTTTGGGGTCAGGCGATGTGTGGTTGGGGTGATGGGTGGTCTGCCTGCAGCTGTTCTCCTGGGCAATGATGTGGGAGAGCTACGATGCCAATTCGTGGCTGCATGAAGCCACATGCAAGTAACGCTCTGCCTGTGTGTACTTAACCAGTGACCTGTAGAGGTCCCTAGTACGTACACAAGTTGGGAGGGGGAGGGATTGTGAAGATGTAATTTACCCTCTCACTGTATATGCTGTGATACTATGTCATGATATGTATATTTCCCTGTCATTTATTTTGTATAATATGTCATGTAACTTTTCCCTGGTTGTATTAGTTGTAATTCATGTATTTCCTTGGGGGAGCTACTGGTCTCAATGTGTCTCTCTCATACAATTGCAGTCTTGGCATCTAATGTGATTATGTAAATAGCCTGTAGTCTTCTATCCAGAGTTGTGTATCTAGTCTGTAATTGCATTGGCCAGTGAAGGAATAGTCATTGTTCTGCACAGCAGGGGATCCCTTCATCTACTGTGGCTGGCAGACATATTTGAGCCCTGTGATGGACCAAACCATTGATGATAGGATGTGTGACCCCTACCCCCTGAACATGGTGGGCTGGTCAAGGAGCACAGACAATGCATTTCCCTTTTTGTAACTTCAGAGTGAGCTGAAACTTGGAGGAAGAAGGAGCTCCCAGCCTGGGTGGCTGTGGACACGGACGGAGCTAGGCCTGTGTGGCGGCCCGTGGGATTGTGTGGAACTCTTTGGACTACTGTAAGGACGATTGCTTTGTTATCCGGTCCGAGGATTGTCGGGAAGGGCCCCGAATCTGTTTTATGTGGACTTATCGTGTGCTGTTCCAGTGTTCTTGTGAATAAACCTGTTGGATCGTCCCTCGGCCTCATCCATCCTTTGCTCTGTTGTACACCCCCGTCACAGGAGCACAGATCATGGGGTGACAGGGGAGGGAGCGCACATCACGGCGGTGACAGGTGAGGGAGCGCACATCACGGCGGTGACAGGGGAGGGAGCGCACATCACGGCGGTGACAGGGGAGGGAGCGCACATCACGGCGGTGACAGGGGAGGGAGCGCACATCACGGGGGTGACAGGTGAGGGAGCGCACATCACGGCGGTGACAGGTGAGGGAGCGCACATCACGGCGGTGACAGGGGAGGGAGCGCACATCACGGCGGTGACAGGGGAGGGAGCGCACATCACGGTGGTGACAGGGGAGGGAGCGCATATCACGGCGGTGACAGGTGAGGGAGCGCACATCACGGCGGTGACAGGTGAGGGAGCGCACATCACGGCGGTGACAGGTGAGGGAGCGCACATCACGGCGGTGACAGGTGACGGAGTGCACATCACGGCGGTGACAGGTGAGGGAGCGCACATCACGGCGGTGACAGGTGAGGGAGCGCACATCACGGCGGTGACAGGGGAGGGAGCGCACATAACGGCGGTGACAGGGGAGGGAGCGCACATCACGGCGGTGACAGGGGAGGGAGCGCACATCACGGCGGTGACAGGGGAGGGAGCGCACATCACGGCGGTGACAGGGGAGGGAGCGCACATCACGGGGGTGACAGGGGAGGGAGCGCACATCATGGGGGTGACGGGGAGGGGGCGAGTAGCCGATCACGGGGGTGAGAGGTGGGGAGGAGCGGGCAGCACATCACGGAGGTGAGGGGGAGAGCAGCACATAACGGAGGAGAGAGGGCGCGCAGCATATAACGGAGGGGAGGGGACGGGCAGCACATAACGGAGAGGGGGCGCGCAGCACATAACGGAGGAGAGGGGGCGGTGCCGGGCAGCACATAACGGAGGAGAGGGGGCGGGGCCGGGCAGCACATAACGGAGAGGGGGCGGGGCCGGACAGCACATAACGGAGGAGGAAGCGGGCAGCTGATCTCGAGTGGAGGGGGCTGGCAGCACATCACGGAGGTGAGGGGACGAGCAGCCGATCACGAGGGAAAGGGGCCGGGCAGAGGATCGGGGGGGACCGGTGGCACTGTGGCAGATGGAGGGCGGCGGCGGCGGATCGGGAGGTGTCGGGGTGAGGGTGCGGGCAGCAGATCGGGTGGCAGATCGCGGAGGGCAGCGACGGATCGGGAGGTGAGGGTGCGGGCAGCAGATACGAGGGGTGGGGGTGCGGGCAGCAGACCGGGTGGCAGATCGCGGAGGGCAGCGGCGGATCGGGAGGTGTGGGGGTGAGGGTGCAGGCAGCAGATACGAGGGGTGGGGGTGCGGGTGGCAGATCGCGAAGGGCAGCGGCGGCGGCGGATCGGGAGGTGTGGGGGTGAGGGTGCGGGCAGCAGATACGAGGGGTGGGGGTGCGGGTGGCAGATCGCGGAGGGCAGCGGCGGCGGCGGATCGGGAGGTGTGGGGGTGAGGGTGCGGGCAGCAGATACGAGGGGTGGGGGTGCGGGTGGCAGATCGCGGAGGGCAGCGGCGGTGGCGGATCGGGAGGCCGGTTTCATACAGTGCAATGGCAGCGCGGCAACTTCCGGGTCCCATGCTCCGGTCTCATAACAGCATGGGACCGGAGCTTGTCGCCCTGCCATTGCACTGTGTACACTCACTGTGCTGGCGTGCTGCAGGGACGATGACGGGGGCGGTCACCGGCAACAGGTCCACTGTGATTGGAGACAGCGGTCACAAGGCCGATCTCTCCAATCAGAGCTACTGGAGCTGGGGGAGGGTGATCCAGTGAGGTCACCCAGCTCCAGCCAATGGCCAGTGCTATAGCTGCACTGGCCAGGGCTGGATTTCAATGTTTCAGTCACTTTAAGTGGCTGGAACATTACAGTGGCTGTGATTGGTTGAGCGGCGTTCGTCAGCCAATCACAGCTTCCGTAGGTCCGGGGAGGAGGCACCACCCCTCCTGAGGTCAGGTACAGGTCCCCTCCTCCCCGAATCTGCGGTTTATGCTAACTTTTCGCAGTCACCGGAGGCTGCGGTGCCGCGATTACGCCATGACGGAAAGATCCGTCCTTGGTCGTTAAGGCCCAGGGCACCATGACAGATCTTTCCGTCCATGGTCGTGAAGGGGTTAAGGAAGCAGTTAGGGAGGTATGGCACTGCTGACCTTACTGACTGCAAACTATAAGACACACATAAAGTATATAAAGTGTATATCTTTTATTTAACAGTGGGACTTTGTGGGGACTTCTTGCTAATAGATTATCTTCCTATCTTACTAAATCTTACTCAAAAGTGCATGTTAAGGTCACAATTGTTACATTAGTGTCAAAATAAAAGCAGTGAAATATGACTAACCAGATTATGCACTGTTTTTGGTATAAATTATATTACCACATGTCAAACAATTTACCAGTTGGTGCAGTAGATTCTTAGAAAACCATCAGACATGACATTTATGATCTGCAGGTTTTTGAGTCTGTGTATTTGAATATTTAATTAAAAGGAGGTGTTCAGAATAATAGTAGTGTGGAGTTACATTAGTGCAGCCAATCATTCTGTGAAGAAACCGGTGTGAATCAGGTTGTACATTTCTCCTTGAAAGCCTGAGATCTATCGATCATTCAAGACATTTTCAGAAGAACAGCGTACTTTGATTAAAAAGTTGATTGCAGAGGGTAAAACTTATAAAGAGGTGCAGACAATGATGGGCTGTTCAGCTAAAATGATCTCCAATGCTTTAAACTGGAAAGCAAAAACAGATACGTGGAAGAAAATGGAAGACGACCATTCGAATACCCAAAATGGTAAAGGCTCAGCCAATGATCAGCTCCAGGATGATCAAAGAGAACAATAGAGAAGGGGTTTTATGCCGCGCTGTTCATCAGGAAGGAGGACAAAGAGATGGTCAATGTTCCTTTATTGTAGCTTGTTGTCTACGCGTTTCAGGAGCTCTGCTCCCTTCATCAGGACATACAGTACAAAAAAAACATATCTCTTTCCACAGTTTATTTCCCCAGGATGATCAAAGACAGTCTCAAGTCACCTGTGAGTGCTGTGACAGAAGATGTCTGTGGAAGCTAATCTAATAGCAAGAAGTCCCCACAAAGTCCCACTGTTGAAAAAAAAAAACATATTCTGAAGTGGATACAATTTGCCAAAGAACACATCAACTGGCGTAAAGAGAAATGGAGAAACATTTTGTGGATTGATCAAAGCAAAATTGTTCTTTTTGGGTCCAAGGGCCACAGACAGATCGTCAGACGACCCCAAACTCTAAATTCAAGCCACTGGACACTCTGAAAATCGTGAAGCATGGTGGTGCAAGCATCATGATATGGGCATGTTTCCCTTACTTTGGTGTTGGGCCTATTCACCGCATAACTTATGGAGAGAGCAGCCAAATCCCCAGACCCTAATCCAATAGAACACTTGTGGCGTGACATCAAAAATGTCGTTTCTGAGGCAAAGCCAACAAATGCAAATAAATTGTGGGATGTAGTCAAAGCATCTTGGACTGGAATAAGAGTTAACAGGTGCCAGAAATTGGTTGACTCTCTATGCAACATAAATGTGAAGCAGTTGTAAAAAACTGTGGGTCAACAACTAAATATTAGGTTAGTGATTCACAGGAAAGCTAAATCCTAATTAAATAGAGGACAGATTTTGAGTATGTAAAGACAAATGCAAACACTGCTATTTTTTTTAACAACCCAATGTTACTTTTTTGATATTTTAAAGTAGTTAAAAACATTATATTAATTTCTCTGCAAGTTTTTATTTGGAAAACAGTGTGCAATGTTCCCAATGCATGGAAATAAAAACTTATAAAGATTTTGGGCTTAACTCATGTTTTTGCAAATGTGACGCCCTGGCCTAGCCAGGTAGTCACAGACACAACATCATACACCCCCCTTTCCTGGACAGGTCACACCAGTCACACATTAAATCCTTGTTGCCACCCTCCAGGGTTGATGTCCACACCAGGTGGGGTGGAGCCAGGTGGTTGACCCCACCCACCGAGGAGTTCACAGGCCTGGAGGTGGGAAAACACAGTAGTCAGTCCAGTTGTAGTCAGTAGAGAGTGAGGAGTGAAACTGTTGGTGTCTGGGTTGGAGCCCAGGCACTTCCAGCAAGGTAGGCAGACGGTGGTGGCCGTCTGCAGGAGTTGGTGACGGTCAGCGGAACCGTAGGACCGGGGTCAGGCGGTGGCCCGCCGGTACCGAACCGGGGAGCCGATTGGAGCCAAGCACCAGGCTGGGTACTCAGACCCCGACTAGGCTTGAAGCCGACCTTTAGTCAAATTTACTGATTGCGGTCTGGACCTCAGGGGTTCATTCCCACCCAAGTCCCGATTGAAGGCAATAGCCCAACCGTTCCAGATAAGCGCCACCGCCAAGGGCCATAGATCCATAGGGCCAGTGTCTGCAGGAAAACGGGCTCCTCTGACTACCGGTGCCCAGGCATTGGAGTCAAGATACAAAACACAGGTGCAGGGAAACGACAGCCACCATTAACCCATCCAGGGAGAACACTGCAGCCAGCTGCGGGCCCCGTCCATCCAGCCGTTTGGTTTACCAGAAACTCTGTCCATCTGTGTCTGAGTGAGTACACCTGTGCCATCCGGCACCGCGCTGCGCTGCACCATAACGTTGCACCCTGCAAACCCATCCTACTGAACCCTCCCTCCTACCAGGCCCCGGGACCAACAGCCCCTACCCATGGAGGGGTTAACACCTAGCTGCTCCCCACCATCACTCCCGCGAACCCCGTCACCAGCAGCGGTGGTGCCCACCATCACCACAACCCGTGGGTGGCGTCACGAACTCTATATATCCCAAAAATCCAATTCCCCCCCTTTTCACTCATGGGCGAGGAGCGCTGCTCAAGCCCCGGGTCCGGCCCACTCAAGCCACCGAGGAGAAGGCACCGGATCCAAGCGCAATCTCCCCGAGCAGCCCCCGCAACGGTGAAACTGGCCCCCGCCCCCGACAACTTGGCGTCACGAACAGGATAGAACCAGTCTACTTACCGGTAGAAGTGCGCCTTGTGATCCCCGTCAGCGGCGTCCCGCTGAAAAATCTGAAGATCCGCCATTTTGGCGCAAAGATTTCCCGCTCGAGTCGTCTTCCTGAGCAGTGAAGGCGCGAAAAGTGAAGCCCCGCCCCCGAAAAGGTGAAGTGCTGTAGAAAGACCAAGGGGGGTGGGCGAAGATTTGGCCTCATGTGATCCTGGGGATAGGAAGCGGGGACGCCAGGACTCTGCACCCGTCTTGTTCCTGGAACCCGTGCATGCAACATGTCTGCCCCGTCCGGAAGGCCCGAATCCCCGGAGCCCGCGCTCGGGACAGCGGCCTGGTTGAGGGCCCAGACAATCCTGATGTGTCGCCGCCACCAAGCCGGGGTGCGTCGCCTGATGGACCCATGGACAGCCACAGTGGGGGAGCTGGCTGTGGTCGCGCAGTCGTACAAGGTGGAAACCACTTTTGCAGAGCCGGTAGGTGACCAACGCCCCTATGTCCCTGAGGGACCGGCCGCTGCGGCTGAGGGACCCGGTCTGCCCCTGGCCCCCATCTGGCCTTCCCCGTTGCCCGTGTCGGCCACCTGTGCTTCCCCGCTCGGCCCACTGCCACTCCCATCGGCCGCGGAGTCTGTGGCCTTGGCTCAGGGGAATTCGGATGCCACCAAGACCGTAGGCCCAGAAGAGGGTACGGCAATGACCCCCGGTGTGATAGCTGGCGGTGAGCGGCCCGCAGCTGAATGCAGGGTCCCATCGTTAGCCACGCCGAGATGAATAGCAGTGGCTCGGGGCCCGATATGGAGCCGGTCTCGGAAGACGACGAGATTCCCGGCTTGTTCAACATGGAGGCCACGTACATCTCGCGGTACGGAAATGATGGGTACCGGATGGCCCTTTTCCGCCGGGCCTGCTATGTGCTGGAGATGCTTGAGGGCGAGGGAGAGTCTACCTCGGAAGATGAAGCACCTCACCCCAGCACAGAGGATGATAAAGAGGATGAATAAGGCAGCGGATCCCCGTTGCTAAAGTACTGTCCCCGTTGGGACCTACAGTTGTTTATGGCAGCTAAAGGCTGTTGAAGCGCCCGTCCCCGTTGGGACTGATGTTGTCCCTGTTGTCCCCACTCCCAAAGGACAAGGCCGAGAACTTGCAGGCCACCCAAAAACTATTGGGTTTGTAAATATTCTACCCCAATTGCCCTTCCCGCCACTGCCAGTCTCCGGAGAGGCTGGTTGGAGGAAGGACCCGCAAGCAGAGCAGGCTGGTGTCCGGTCACCATCAGAACAGGTGACCATCCTCCGGGTCAGGGGTCCCCTTGGATGTGGGGCCCCTGAGTGACTGCCGGGTGCGAAACACCGTACCCGTTCCCGCTTGGGTAGCCTGGGCCAGGTTCCTGTTTCCGGACTGGGGAAAAGGGGTGCTGCCAATTTCTTAGGGGCAGCATCAAGGTCTAGGTTGCTTGGATGGGAAAGCGGAAGGACATGGACCCATTCCCTGTTATTAATAAAAATGTTTCCATTTGTAATGGTTTAAGAATGTGCCTCCCATAAGGGAAGAAATTAAAAAATGCTTAATGTTTTCATGTTTTGTTTCCCGTTGTTTTTATATCTTTACAGAAAAAAAAATAAAACCGGTGGTGGACGGGCAGCCCACGGACGGTCTGCATTAAACCAAGGGGGAATGTGACGCCCTGGCCTAGCCAGGTAGTCACAGACACAACATAATACACCCCCCTTCCCTGGACAGGTCACACCAGTCACACATTAAATCCTTGTTGCCACCCTCCAGGGTTGATGTCCACACCAGGTGGGGCGGAGCAAGGCGGTTGATCCCGCCCACCGATGAGTTCACAGGCCTGGAGGCGGGAAAACACAGTAGTCAGTCCAGTTGTAGTCAGTAGAGAGTGAGGAGTGAAACTGTTGGTGTCTGGGTTGGAGCCCTGGCACTTCCAGCAAGGTAGGCAGACGGTGGTGGCCATCTGCAGGAGTTGGTGACGGTCAGCGGAACCGTAGGACCGGGGTCAGGCGGTGGCCCGCCGGTACCGAACCGGGGAGCCGATTGGAGCCAAGCACCAGGCTGGGTATTCAGACCCCGACTAGGCTTGAAGCCGACCTTTAGTCAAATTTACTGATTGCGGTCTGGACCTCAGGGGTTCATTCCCACCCAAGTCCCGATTGAAGGCAACAGCCCAACAGTTCCAGATAAGCGCCACCGCCAAGGGCCAGAGATCCATAGGGCCAGCGTCTGCAGGCAAACGGGCTCCTCCGACACGTATACGCCGGGGAGCGGACTACCGGTGCCCAGGCATTGGAGTCAAGATACAAAACACAGGTGCAGGGAAACAACAGCCACCATCAACCCATCCAGGGAGAACACTGCAGCCGGCTGCGGGCCCTGTCCATCCAGCCATTTGGTTTACCAGAGACTCTGTCCATCTGTGTCTGAGTGAGTACACCTGTGCCATCCGGCACCACGCTGCGCTGCACCGTAACGTTGCACCCTGCAAACCCATTCTACGGAACCCTCCCTCCTACCGGGCCCCGGACCAACAGCCCCTACCCACGGAGGGGTCAACACCTAGCTGCTCCCCAAAATCGCTCATGGGAACCCCGTCACCAGCAGCAGTGGTGCCCACCATCACCACAACCCGTGGGTGGCGTCACGAACTCTATATATCCCAAAAATCCAATTCCCCCCCTTTTCACTCGTGGGCGAGGAGCGCTGCTCGAGCCCCGGGTCCGGCGAAGTCGAGCCACCGAGTAGAAGGCACCGGATCCGAGCGCGATCTCCCTGAGCAGCCCCCGCGACGGGGAAACTGGCCCCCACCCCCGACACAAGCACTGCTATTATTTTGAACACAACTGTAAGTGATACTGAAAAATAAGATAAGAAAAAAAAAGTGAGATAGTGTGAAAATATATATAATGATAATATATAAATTTATGCAAAATAACATACAAAAATAGAAAAAGATATGAATGATATCTATAAACCGCAACAAAGGATTACAATAAATATATATAGAGTGGTACCTTGCTTAACGAGAACAATCCGTTCTGGGACTGTGCTTGTTAATCAAGGTACTCGTTCAGCAGAGCAAGATTTCCCATAGGAAATCATTGCAATGCTGACGATCCGTTCCACAACTTCTAAAATGTCCCATCCTGGTCCCCTGTTCTATCATTCCACACATGCACAAACACACACAAACTCACACAAACACACACAAACACACATGCACGCATGCACACACACATATTATATGCTCACCTTACCTTCCGTTCCATTGCCGGTCTGCTGGGACTTGCTGTTCTCTGGTACGGGGCCGGGCTGTGTAACGCGTTACCATAACGACGAGGCAGGAAGTTCCCGGCCAGAGCGCTGACGTCAAAGGCAGAGCCACTTGCCTCTGATTGGCCAGCGCTCTTCTTTTCATTAGCGGTGACAGGAAGTTCCTCCCTCGTCGCTATGGATGCAGAGAGAGACACAGCGTGGACTGGAGCGCAGCAGCGCACTACAGCACCCAGGAGGCCGGCGAGGAAGCGAAAGGTAAACATATTATGTTATACTATATGCTCACCTTACCTTCCGTTCCATCACCGGCCTCCTGGGTCTTGTAGTTCGCCGCGAGGACGTCGCGATGTACCCGGGAACTACAAGAACCATGAGACCGGCGGTGGAACGGAAGGTAAGGTGAGCATAATACTGTATGTGTGTGCGTGCATGTGTGTTTGTGAGTACATGTGTGTGTTTTGTGTGTGTTTGTGTGGACTGCAAGTGCGGGTCAGAGTATCGTGGATGGACGAAACCGGAAGTGTGTGCAGTGAGAATTTCGCTCGTCCAACAAAGCTTTCTCGTAAAGCGGGTTACAAATTTACAGAAAGCTTTGCTTGTTAAGCGAAATTCTCGTTAAGAGGGTTACTCGTTAAGCGAGGTACCACTGTGTATATATATATATATATATATATATATATATACTATATATATATATGTGACGCCCTGGGCAAGCCAGGGGTCACAGGTCATAACACCACCACACCCTACACCCCGGATAGGTACACCGAAGCTACACCAAAAATCCTTGTTGCCTTCCTCCAGGGGCTGATGTCCACACCAGGGGGTGGGCCAGGCAGTTGGCTCCGCCCACCGAGGAGTTCACAGCCCTGGAGGCGGGCAAACCAGGCGGTTCAGATTAGATAGAGTTTGAAGTGAGAGGGAAGTGGTAGAGGAGCAAGTGAGAGGAGTAAAAGTGGGAGAGAAAGTGACAGTTGAGGAAGCCTGAAGTTGGTCCGGGTGTGTGCCCCGGACTGAGAACAGCAAGGTTGGCAGACAGCGGTGACCGTCTGCAGGAGAGGCTGATCGGAGGTTGCCGAAAGGACCGTGGACGGGTGGTGGCCCGGCGGTACCGGAACGGTATACGAAGAGAAGCCAGCACCATTGGCAGGGGCCTTTCGGATCCCGGCAAGGCTAGGAGTCGCTGTGAATTTGCCAAATCCGTCAGTGAAGGGGACCTCCTGGGTCTCCCAACAACTAAGTCCTGATTGAAGGCAACAGTCCAACCGTAGGAGAGAGCCACCGCCACCGCCAGGGCACCAGTTTCTCAGGGCCAGCGCCTGCGGGCAAAGAGGGGCTCCTCCGGCCCATATCCAAGCCGGGGAGCGGGTTACAGGTGGGAACCCATCGCTACCAACAGTGAATTTACGTGCAGGAAAAGTGACAGTCACCGTCAACTACCGGGGAAAAGCAACAGCAGCCGTCCATGGGAACCGTCTTTCCAGCCGTGTGTTTTACCGAGAACTGTGTCACCGTCTCAGGCTGAGTGAGTACCACCGTGCCGTGTGGCACAGCGCTGCCCCCGCGACCCTGCACCTCACCAGGCCCTGCACCAGCCCTGCCATCCCTCATCCCCCCACCTCCTCACTGGGCCCAGGGACAACCACCCCTTACCCACGGAAGGGAAAACTAACAACTTTGCTGCTCCCTGTCACCGCTCCCGGGATCCCCATACAGAGTAGCGGTGGTGTCCACACAATCACCACAACCGTGGGTGGCGTCACGGACAATAAATCCCCAAAACCAATCCCCTTTTCACTCACGGGCGAGGAGTCCCCGGGATCCGGCACAACGCTCGAGCCACCGAGCAGCAGAGGCCGCAGCAGCAGCCGGACCCGAGCAGAGGGAGAGCGCAGCGTCCCCTCCTCCGCCCGCGACAACTTGGCGTCACGAACAGGATCTTACCGCTCTGCCGTTGGGTATAGGTGCGCCTTGTTACCGCCGGAGGTATCCGGCCAGAAAATTTCAGAAGCCGCCATCTTTGGCGCGAAAAGTTCCCGCTCGAGCGTCTTCTCGAGTAGTGGAGGCGCGAAGGCCAAAACCCCGCCCAGATAGAGGAGGGGCCGGAAAGAGGCTAAGGGGGACAAAATGGCGACTGGTTGCATGTAGCCGCGGCTATAAAAGCAGGGACGCCAGGACTCTGCAGCCATCTTGTTCCTGGGAGAAGCCGCCAGCAACATGTGGATGCCGTCCCGAAGCACCGTAGCCCCCGCGCCTGGGACCGCGGCGTGGGTGGAGATCCGGACCGCGCAGCTCTACCAGAGGCTGCAGGTCAAAATGCAGCTCCTCATGGAGGAGTGGGAGACCGACATGGCGGAGGTTATAGCGGCCGTGCGGAGACGCGAGGAGGAAGCTGAGGAAGGGAGGGTGAGTGACCCACGCCCCGATGCCCTTGAAGGTCATCGCGGCTGTGGGACCCGGTCTAAACCCTCTCACCCTGCTGCCTCCCTCGCCACCCGTCTCGGAAGCCGTGACCCCGCCACTAGGCCCGCTACCACCGCAACCGGTAGAGATACCCAGCATGCCCGCCCCAGCGGGCCGACCTGTAGCCGGAGCCCGTAGTTGACCGGAGGTGCTGCCGTGGAAAGTCCCGAGGTCTGAACCAGAGGCGTCCCCCGAGAAGTCCCCCGAGCCGGAGCCGACAGCCCGCTCTGTGCTGAAGGCCCAGCCGCGGAAAGCCCCTGTGCCCATCCCCCACACCTCGGCTGAGGTTGCGCCGGGTTGCCGCTGCAAGGCGGCGCCCAAGGCCAAGACACCGTGGGGCCTGCCGCCCAGATCACCAGCAGTGGGCAGTGTTCAGCTGGTCCCGCGGGGCCCGACCCGTGCGCCGAAGCTCGCAGCAGCGCCGTACTGGGACAGGGAGCTGGTACCATTGGGCCTGGAAATCGGTGAAAGAGAAAGAAAGAAGGCGGAGATGGTGGCCTGTACGATCCGGGAGAAGGAGAGCCTGAGACAAGCTACCTTCCGGGTCTGGAGCCCGCTGTATGAGGGGCAGGTGAGGCGGTTTGATGTCCGCCGGGGCTATGGATTTATTTATGAACCGAGCCTGGAGGCCGAAGTGTTTATAGCCCGGCGGGATGTGAATGCTCACCTGCCAGAGGAGCACCCCGGTCGTAACCTGATGCCGGGCGACATAGTTCAGTACACCCGGCACTGTGGGGAGAGGGGTTGGTTCGCGCTGGATGCCAAGTTAAGGGGCAGCCAGGAGGCCCGTGTGAGCGCTGTGCCCCCTCCCTCAGGTGATGTCGAGGACTCTGAGTGATGGCAGCAGAGCACTGCTGCACAGTCCCCGTTGGGACCATCCATGTGTGTGTGTTTAAAAGTTTGAAAAGTTTAAAGAATGAAAAGAAATGAAACCGTGAAAAGTCACCTGATTTGAACCGTGATTGGAACCGGCCGTTGCCGGCATTGTTGTCCCCGTGGGGACCATCCACAGTGTTTTGCATAGTAACTCCTATGAACAGGCCCGAAGCTTGCAGGGCACCCACAAACGTTAAGTGGCATGTAAATAATGTTTTGTTGCAGCTACCGTTACCGCCTCCGGAGAGGCAGGTTGGAGGGAGGGCCCGCAGTGGAGCAGGCTGAGGCCCAGCCACCACCGGAACCGGTGGCTACCCTCTGGAGGGGAAGGACAGATCCCGCTCGGGTGACTTGGTTCAGGACTGGGGTCAAGGGGTGCTGCCTGTTTCTTAGAGGCAGCATCAGGGCCAGGTTACTTGGGTGGGAGAGAGCGGCAGCAGCAACCATTTAAATGTTACCGTAACGTTTAAGTACAGTACCTCCCGCTGTGGGATGAAGTTATTATACTTGTTTATGTTTTTATCTTTTTTCAGAAAAAAAAAAAATAAAATAAAACCGGTGTTGGACGGGCAGCCCGCGGACGGTCTGCATTTTGCTAAGGGGGAATGTGACACCCGGGGCAAGCCAGGTGTCACAGGTCATAACACCACCACACCCTACACCCCGGATAGGTACACCGAAGCTACACCAAAAATCCTTGTTGCCTTCCTCCAGGGGCTGATGTCCACACCAGGGGGTGGGCCAGGCGGTTGGCTCCGCCCACCGAGGAGTTCACAGCCCTGGAGGCGGGCAAACCAGGCGGTTCAGATTAGATAGAGTTTGAAGTGAGAGGGAAGTGGTAAAGGAGCAAGTGAGAAGAGTAAAAGTGGAAGAGAAAGTGACAGTTAAGGAAGCCTGAAGTTGGTCCGGGTGTGTGCCCCGGACTGAGAACAGCAAGGTTAGCAGACGGCGGTGACCGTCTGCAGGAGAGGCTGATCGGAGGTTGCCGAAAGGACTGTGGACGGGTGGTGGCCCGGCGGTACCGGAACGGTATACGAAGAGAAGCCAGCATCATTGGCAGGGGCCTTTCGGATCCCGGCAAGGCTAGGAGTCGCCGTGAATTTGCCAAATCCGTCAGTGAAGGGGACCTCCTGGGTCTCCCAACAACTAAGTCCTGATTGAAGGCAACAGTCCAACCATAGGAGAGAGACACCGCCACCGCCAGGGCACCAGTTTCTCAGGGCCAGCGCCTGCGGGCAAAGAGGGGCTCCTCCGGCCCATATCCAAGCCGGGGAGCGGGCTACCGGTGGTAACCCATCGCTACCAACAGTGAATTTAGGTGCAGGAAAAGTGACAGTCACCGTCAACTACCGGGGAAAAGCAACAGCAGCCGTCCGTGGGAACCGTCTTTCCAGCCGTGTGTTTTACCGAGAACTGTGTCACCGTCTCAGGCTGAGTGAGTACCACCGTGCCGTGTGGCACAGTGCTGCCCCCGCGACCCTGCACCTCACCAGGCCCTGCACCGGCCCTGCCATCCCTCATCCCCCCACCTCCTCACTGGGCCCCGGGACAACCACCCCCTACCCACGGAGGGGAGAACTAACAACTTTGCTGCTCCCTGTCACCGCTCCCGGGATCCCCATACAGAGCAGCGGTGGTGTCCACACAATCACCACAACCGTGGGTGGCGTCATGGACAATAAATCCCCCAAACCAATCCCCTTTTCACTCACGGGCGAGGAGCGCCGCTCGAGTCCCCGGGATCCGGCACAACGCTCGAGCCACCGAGCAGCAGAGGCCGCAGCAGCAGCGGCAGCCGGACCCGAGCAGAGGGAGAGCGCAGCGTCCCCTCCTCCGCCCGCGACATATATATATATATGTATGTGTGTGTATGTGTGTGTGCGTGTGTATGTGTGTGTAACACAAATTACTATAAACCTGACATTTTGAAGAAGGCAAAAAAGAAGGAAAAGGTTATAAAAAAAAACAGAAAAACAATATAATATTATAATATTCACTTATATAGCACCATTAATTCAATAATACTTTACACACATCTGCAACACTGTCCCTATTGGGGCTCACAATCTAAATTATATATCAGGATGTGTTTGGAGTGTTGGAGGAAATGTGTGAAAACCCTTGCAAACATGTGGCCACGCAAACATGTGGAGAACATTCAACCTCCTTCCAGATGTTGTCCTCGGTGGGATTTGAACCCAGGACCCCAAAGCTGCAAGACTGCGGTGCTAACCACTGAAATGAACATCTGTTTTTGTCCAGACGATGGCGTTTTTGTTCAGGAGTCTCATTAGCGTGGCGTAGTTGTTGACATAGTGTCTGAGCCTTTTTGTTTTCATGTTGTTTTTTGTATTTTTTCGGAGGAGTCATGTTGGCAATGCTGCGGGAGTCCAGGGGTAGTGATATGCACTGAAATGTGCAGGCGGGTATGTGAGCCTGTTAGGAGAACTGATGAAGCTTTCTTGTGTGTAAAACCTGCATGTCAGTAAGTGGCACTGCTGTAAAGGCCACATCTCACTAAGCGACATTGCTGCTGAGTCACGGTTTTTGTGATGCAACAACGATCTTGCTAGCGATGTCGCTGTGTGTGACATCCAGCAACGATCTGGCCCCTGCTGTGAGGTCGCCGGTTGTTGCTGAATGTCCTGGACCATTTTTGGTCATTGCTCTCCCGCTGTGAAGCACACATCGCTGTGTTTGACAGCGAGAGAGCAATGATCTGAATGTGCAGGGAGCAGGGAGCCGGCTTCTGCGGATGCTGGTAACCAAGGTACACATCGGATAACCAAGCAAAGCGCTTTGCTTGGTTACCCGATATTTACCTTGGTTACCAGCGTTCGCAGCTTCTAGAAGCCGGCTTCCTGCTCCCTGCACATGTAGCCAAGGTACACATCGGGTAACTATGAGCAAAGTGCTTTGCTTAGTAACCCGATGTGTACTATGGTTACCAAGCACAGCGTCGTTATACGGGTCGCTGGTGGCTGGTGGCTGATCTCTGATCACTGTGGAGATTTTTTTTTCATTTTGGGAATTTCCTCCTCTTATAGGGTTTGTCAAAAATTATTAACTGCCCAGAAACCAGTTATTTTGGTGTCGTTCTTCTCAGTCCTGTTACTTAAATGCTAAGCTTGTAATTTTGACCCTCTCAAAATAGGCCATATTGTTTCCCCATGTTTTAGTTTTATAGGGTTTCCATCTTGAAGTTTTGTCTTTCATTGTTCATCTGTATTTATTATTGTATTATTTTTTTTTGAAGCCTAAAGTACATTTTCTATTTGCTTGTTGTACATTATTTCTGTGACCCATTACCAAGAGTGGTCCTGTAATTAGGAGCTCGGAATGGATTAATGGATTTTAGTAAATTCCAGTTGTGCTTATCATTTCTGAAACAATATGATTAAGATGACATTTTGTCTGGGTACAGGATGACAAGGGTAACAGATTTATGCTTGCAAAACAGGCTAATTGTAGGTGTTTTTTTATGTTATTCATGATTTTGTACAATTCTGTAGTATTTGCACTAATAGCACTTAGAATCAGTTGACAGCTCTGAAAGAAGACTGACCCTATTCTTTTTTTTTCCTTATTATTATTGGTGCATACAACCGCAGGTGTATTTAGCTTAACACTATTATTCCTGTGGGATATGTTCTGTAATAATCTACTTCATCGCTCACGTTCTCAAGCATATCTTAGACCTTAATCAGATAATGAATTGGCAGCCGGCTGTGTTTGTGGCAGTACTGTTTCCTCATAGAAACCAGTTTCCATAAGTTGGAAAATTAATAGAGAATATGTTTGACAGCTACTGGCAATTATTTTATTGTTTTCTACTCTAATTTTACATAATGTATTCAACATATTGTAGCTACCATTTAACACAATGATTTAGGATTTTACATGTCCGAGTAGATAGGGATGTCTGGACCAGCCACGGGTTCCCTAAAGCTAGTTTCACACATCCGGCTTGCCGCATTCGGCGGACTCCAGTACAGTGTGATACAGTACAATGGCAGCGCGACAACTTCTGGGTCACATGCTCCGGTCACATGACAGCATGTGACCGGAGCTTGTTGCGCTGGCATTGTACTGTATACACTTACTGGAGTGCGCGAATCCGGCAAACTGACAAAAAGCCGGATGTGTGAAACTAGCCTAACTCAAACTCATTAGTCTTATAGATTTATGTGAGGTTGCTGAGTGAGGCCGCATTCATACATCTGTGAACTAGATACGGGTACTATCAGTGTTCCTTGAATATGAGCCCATTATTATCTGTAAATCTGCTCACATGTCCGTATTTAAAAAAATAAAAATCATGGCGACATATCATAACTGTTTTTGATCTGAGTCAAATATCAAAATTACACATACAAGTTTAAGAGTGCATCACAAATAATTATCCCTTTCTAACATTTCAATGGGTAGGAGAAGCTCTGTCATTTATTAATTTATTTTGTATATGAGAAAATCACTGATTAAACACTGATGGTAAAAATTGACATACTGAGCAAACAACGCACAGCAAAAATCAGACCTTTTTTAGCATACCAGAATAATCAGAACTAGGTCTAAAGGCCGCTTTACACGCTGCGACATCGCTCAAGCGATCTCGTTGGGGTCACGGAATTTGTGACGCACATCTGGCCACTTTAGCGATGTCATTACGTGTGACACCTATGAGCGATTTTGAATCGTCGCAAAAAAACGTTCAAAATCGCTCATCGGTGACATGCCCCCCTATTCTCAATTATCGCTGCTGCTGCAGCTAGCGATGCAGTTCCTCGTTGCTGCGGCAGCACACATCGCTATGTGTGACACCGCAGGAACGAGGAACCTCACATTACCTACGTCCACCCGAATGGAGGAAGGAAGGAGGTGGGCGGGATGTTATGTCCCGCTCATCTCCGTCCCTCCGCTTCTATTGGGCGGAAGTTCAGTGACGCTGCTGTGATGTCGCTGTGACGCTGAATGAACCGCCCCGTTAGAAAGGAGGCGGTTCGCCAGTCACAGCGACGTCGCTAGGCAGGTAAGTAGTGTGACGGGTCCGCGCAATGTTGTGCGCCACGGGCAGCGATTTGCCCATGTCGCACAACCGATGGGGGCAGGTACGCACGCTAGCGATATCGGTCACGATATCGCAGCGTGTAGAGCGGCCTTTAGGCCTCTCTCACATTAGCGTTTCAATCGGACGAGTGCAATGCGAGAAAATGTTTTATTGCCAATGTTAGCCAATGAGACAGAGCAGATCTGTGATTTTTTTTTTCTCAGGGCCAAATCTGCAATAGTAAAACTAGTATGTAAAGCATCCAAACAGTTTGGGGAATGTCATTGACTACAATTTCCATGGTCCAATAGATACATTACAATCAACAGTATTTAAAAAGACACTTGTTTTCAAGGTCTGGCTATAGTCAGTTTTTAACACTCAGCTTGTATAAAAGTAGCAGCGCCGCATCATCTTTGTGTGCATGGATTCTGGTTGTCACCATGGCAATATCTATTTTATTGAGACATACAGTAATAAAGTAACCTTAAGCGTTCTGTGGTGCTCATACATTCTCATGTTAATATACTAAAGAACAAATATGTTTATTTATAAATGTATATATAAAATTAGACATAGGTAAAGCTTTAGAAAATTCTTGAAGCAAAGGCACAAAGTAGTAGGTTCCCATGGCCAGATATAACCAACGTCTATGAGGAGACTGCTTTTTATTGGTTGGTAGAATTCCATGGTGCATATTTCAAAATAGCACATGAAGGATGGGAAATCTTCCGTAAGGAGATTCTTAATGCACAAGAACTAATAATACCTAAAAAGAAGAAAAATGGGAAAGACCTAAAGAAACCAGGTTGGATGACCAAAAAATTACATTACCTGATTAAAAAGAAAAAGGAAACATACAACAAATGGAAGATTATACCTAGAGACAAATACTTGGCAGTTTGCAGACTGCAAGACAGGCGTCAAAGGAGCAAAGGTAAAAAGAAAAAGGTTTGAGTACCATGTTAGAGCCGCAATACACATCCGTTTAATTTGTACGTGTGCGGTACATATTTGCACGTACTGGAGACACGTACACACGGAGACCCATGTTATTCAATGGTAGATGGCACACACACGTAAAATCACACGGAACATGTGTCCGTGTGGTAGGTACATGTGTGCGCTTTTCTACCCGGACGACATGTCTGTTTTTGGCCGGCAGCACGCAGGCACGGACCCGCTTTAGTCTATCGCGCTATTCCCTTCATTAGCTGAGTGGAGCTGACAGGAGCAGCTGTGTATTCTGCAGCTCCGGTCACCTCGATGCAGCAGAGCTGGAAGCGACGCTGCATCATCCTGGATTACGCCGGACATGGAGGGCTTTTTCGGGCTTATTAAAGTGGTGAACCAGGGTATATGTTTGTGTTTTTTATTTCTAATAAAGGAT
Source organism: Anomaloglossus baeobatrachus (assembly GCF_048569485.1). Classification (NCBI taxonomy): domain Eukaryota; kingdom Metazoa; phylum Chordata; class Amphibia; order Anura; family Aromobatidae; genus Anomaloglossus; species Anomaloglossus baeobatrachus. The sequence goes on from NC_134354.1 coordinate 489,986,396, forward strand.
TTTTTCGGGTGTGTGTGTTTATTTACTGTCACTTACAGATTAATCATGGAAGGTATCTCGTGGAGACGCCTGACATGATTAATCTAGGATTTAGTGGCAGCTATGGGCTGCCAATAACTCCTTATTACCCCGATTTGCCAAAGCACCAGGGCAAATCGGGAAGAGCCGGGTACAGTCCCAGAACTGTCGCATCTAATGTATGCGGCAATTCTGGGTGGCTGCTGGCGGATATTGTTAAGCTGGGGGGCTCCCCATAACGTGGAGCTCCCCATCCTGAGAATACCAGCCTTCAGCCGTATGGCTTTATCTGGCTGGTTTGAAAATTGGGGGGGACCGCACGCCGGTTTTTTAAAATATTTAATTATTTATTTCACTGCACAGTATAGACACGCCCACCGGCTGCTGTGATTGGGTGCAGTGAGACACCTGTCACTCAGCGTGGGGGGCGTGTCTGACTGCAACCAATCACAGGCGTCTGTGGGTGGGGAAAGCAGGGAATACGAGATTGATTAATGAGCGGCCGGCATATTCAAAGTAATTGTTGCCGCGTATTCTCTGCACAGCTGTTCCTCGCCGCGCTGGTGATCGGGGAGCGGTAAGTATGAGAGAGGGCCGCTCACTTCAGTCACTTGGGGGATTAGCGGTCACTGGTGAATCCTTCACAGGTGACCGCTAATCAGTACGCGGCACACAGACAGAGCCGCGGCATGACAATGAAGTCGGGTGAAGTTCACCTGAGTTCATTCTCATCGCGCAACTCTGTCTGCTGTCAGCCGACATGTATCAACGACATTGTGCAACACACAAACGGACATTCCACACGGACATTCCACGTACACATACACGGGCATTTTAGACACAAACACGGACATTTTACACGTACACACGGCTCGCACACGCCATTACATGGATGCCATACGTACCGGAGAAACGCCCCAAAAAAACGGAACACGGACCCGAAAAACGGACCGTGTCACACGGACGTTTTTTATGCGGAAGTGTGTTTTAGGCCTTAGCCAGTTGAACAATGATTGATTGCTTTCAGTGAGAGAAACAAAATTATAATCTTGTAGTTCTGATACCTTTTAATGGCTAACTAAAATAAAATAAATGTTACAGAGCAAGCTTTTGAGACTTCTCAGGTCTCTTCATCAGGCATGGTATGACAAAATATCTGAAGAAACACAAATATATACACAAACAGAGCAGAGGCATGGTATAATGCAAGGACATTTAAATAAACACTATAGGACATATAGTGCACAGGATTAAGTACACCACATTGGAAAAGGAACATGTGAATGTGTCAGAAATCTTATAGTTCTCTTCCAATCTTTTCCAATATAGTATACTTAACCCTGCTGTACTGTTTGGGTCAATATGACCCGAAATGATTTTTGAGACCCTGCAGATTTTTTTTAATGAGGATTTGAAACTAGTGGTTCCTTGACTTCTCCTCATTTGTCGAGCTCTACATTTTTTTTTTGTTTTTGTTTTTTTTTTGTTTACTTTTTGCTACACGCTGATTGTTACACTTGTACTGTTCAGGTCAATATGACCCGATAGCATTTTATACTGTTCTACAGGTCTCTGATTATTTCTAGAGTACTGCGGTTTGATTCTAAAACAGATAGAATGGAAAGAAGAGCTAAAGATAAACTAGCCCCTATTAGAAATGTTTGGAATCAATGGGTAGAGTTTCTACCAAAATTGTATAACAGTGGTGAAAATGTAACTGTTGATGAGCAACTGGTGGCATTCCGAGGTAGGTGCCCATTCAGACAATATATACCAAGTAAGCTGGCAAAATATGGCATCAAGATCTGGACAGTTTGCGACAGCAAAAGTTCATATGCTCTAAATGTTCAAATGTATACAGGAAAAACCCCTGATGAAAGACCTGAAAAAAATCAAGGTATGCGTGTTGGTCTAGATTTGACTCATGGACTAAAAGGACAAAATGTCACATGTGACAACTTTTTTACATCCTATCAACTGGGCCAGATGTTGAAGAAAAAAAAACTTACCATGCTGGGTACTACGAGAAAAAACAAACCTGAACTACCGCAAGGTATCCTCAGCAAGAGAGAGGTGTACAGTTCTACTTTTTATTTTTCTGGAAAAACAACTGTTGTTTCTTATGTTCCAAAAAAACCAAACAGGTAATTCTAATGAGCACAATGCACCATGACAATGCCGTAAGTGATAGAGAAGACAGAAAGCCTGACATTATTTTGGATTATAATGCCACAAAGGGAGCAGTTGATACTTTAGACCAAGCAATATCAACATATACATGCAAACGCAAAACCAATCGGTGGCCAATGATTTTATTTTATAACATACTGGACGTTTCTGCATACAATGCATTTGTCTTATGGAGAGAAATCGACCCCGATTGGAACCGGAATAAGCTGCATAAAAGAAGATTATTTCTTGAGGAATTGGGAAAATCCCTGGTGAGGCCATATATTGAGAGCAGAAAAGTGACCCCCAGAAGTGATGGAGCAACAGCCATTGTAAAAAGTGTCCAGCATGCTCAAGAAAGAGACTCCACATCCACGGCCTCCACCAGCACAGCTACCAGCAAAAAAAGGAAGAGATGTAGCTTCTGTCCATCTTCCTGTGACAATAAGACTAATCTGACATGTGCTGGATGTTCAAAATATCTGTGTAAAGGACATGTGTCTTATTATTGTGTTCAGTGTAAAAACACATGAACATGTTCAGTTTATTCTTTTTTCTTTCTAAAAAGGTTGAAGTTTTTATGATTTTTCATTTGTTGATTTATAAAATTTGTTTTCAAAAAGTTAAATTTCATGTTTTAGTAATAGTAATGTAAAGCTTCTTTATTATTTGTGTGCAGAATGTCAACAATCGAAGATAATTGCAAAAAGCCTGTGTAACCTTTTTATGAAAAAAAATAAATAATTAATTAAGTTTGAATTTAAATTTTTCATTTGTTTATGATCAACCATGTTCACATACAGTATTTCAATGAAAAAAGTATTCAAATAAAACAATTAGAGTAGCTAAAAATCAAGAATTAATAGGTCGGGTCATATAGACCCGGGAACAGTACAAGTGTATAGCAAATGCGAACAGAACAGCAGGGTTAAACCTTTGCACTATATGTCTTAGGGCTGCTTCTCACTTGCGAGTTTCTCGCAGTAGAGCAATGCGAGGAAAACTCGCATTGGAATCGGACACATGTTAGTGAATGATTCAGCTCTCATCTGCGATTTTTTTCTCAGTCCAAATCGGACTGAGAAAAAAATCGCAGCATGCTGCTTTTTTGCGAGTTTCTCGCACCATTTGTCCCAATGATTTCCTATGGAAGGGGATTAAAAGTAGGATCACACACGCGCACCAGCGTTCACATTTGCGAGTGTGGCAGTAACTTCGCTCATTAAATATTCAACAGATGAATGTGACATCATATTCCCAAAGGTAAATTAAATGACACATGTGTAATAGCTTTTATATAATTAAGATGTTGCATGAAACTAGCATCGCAAACGCGACACACACGTGAGCAAAAAGCATCGCACTTGCGTTGCACTTGCACCTAACGTGAACTAAAATCAGCCGAGTAATTTTCAGCCCAGTCGGACCGATTTTACTCGCATAGATGTGTTTCCAGCCTTATTGGGGTTTTTTATGTTGGAGAAACAGGACAGAGACTGAGAGCGAGGATGAGGGCTCACCGTCACACAATTATAGAAAAAAAAAAATTTACCTGTGGTCAAACATTTCTGTGCTTCAGGACACAACATAATCCACATGAAAGTTATTATATTTAGTCTGCATTATCAAAGTGACAGAAAATTCCAGTCCACACAAGTCTTGGCGGCCATATTAGTTGTTCCAAAACTCAAGGATACCTCATAAATTAATTTGGAGGGTGACACAACAGAGTCCAGCAAACCTCCTCCAATGGTCGCTAGACTTGCTCGTTTCCCGACTGTTTAGGACAATTGTTGGCTTAGTGACCAACTTCTCTGCATCGAAAGCACATGGGCTTGGGACGAACGAACTTAGAATTCGTTCTGAAAATATCCATGGCTTCTGAGTTCTGACTCAGGGTGATGACTGAGATGCTGATTTAACTACAGGGTTGGCGAAATTGGGTGCCAAGCAGACCCGAGGTTTGTTGTACACTTGCTCTAATCTGCAGTTAGAATATCGCATATCTATGCGATTAGAGAGCGTTATCAATTCCTCAAGGGTGGCGGGTATTTCCCTGGTAGCCAAGGCATCTTTGATATGCCCTGCCAAGCCTTTCCAGAAGACTTGCTGAATGCTTAGCAGGCCACTCTAATTCAGGCACTAATGTACGGAACTGAATTGCGTATTGGCTTGCAGGAGAGGAACCCCGAGACAGAGCCAAAAGCTGAAGAGCGGGTGGCGTTACCTACACAACATTGACATGGCCCACTCTAAGGATCTATGAGACAGTAGGGATATGATGAACCCCACTTTAGCCCTCTCCAAGGTAAATTGTGCACCCAACAACTCCAAGTGGATTGCACATTAGTTTATGAAACCACGGCATGTCTTGCTATCCCCAAAAAACCTTTTTGGCAATGCAAAATGAGGGAGAGGAGTACTTGCAGGAGAAGCAGTATCAGCAGTAGCAGAAACTTACCTCACAGCCTGAGAAGCAGTCTGAGCCACAACAGCGGCGAGATCTGTAGCAGGGATAGCCTGCTCCAGAGTCCGTAACCTGGACTCGAGCTGCTGAATGTATTGCTGCAGCTGCTGGTTGTCTGCCATTCTTAGCAACACCCTGGCGCTCTGATACTGTTATGGGTGTCAGTTGAAAATAATTTAAATAATAATGCTTGCAACCGAGACCCGAGGTCCACAATGCAGTTATAAGCTGCTGCTAAGATACCCACTGGGCACAACAAAACTAAAATAGTGATAGAGGTGTTCCACTCAGACGTGTGTTACTCCACACACTATGAGTATAGCGGAACAGCAATATTCCCTATTACGTCACAAGGAATATGCAAAAATAAAACTAAGTCACTGTAACATCTGTTGATAGCACAGAGAAACGCTAACTAAACGTAACAAATGTGAGGAGGTGTGATAACTGCACACAATATGTGTCTGATCAGGTAGCCTGCCTCGACAACTGGTTCCTACTGCGGAATAACCCTCTTGCTGAACCCGGTTTCGGTTGGTGTAAAACTAGCCCTCTGCTGTGTCTACCTAGGCGGTCTACTAAGAGCACCAGCTTACTGCTGGCACTGCAGCAACCTGTCTGCTGTGCCCCTAGGTACTTACTGCCAGTCACCCACATAGACAGATGCAGTGGGACCTCCGCGCCTAACACTAGCAGTCTGTACCCAGGCTGGGCACAGACAACAGACACCAAAATGGTGACAGACAGACACACAGTGCTACACATGTACCTCTCACTGGGGAATGATCAGAGAGCGCCGCCATGTGCGTGACCATGCATTTTAAAGGTTAAGCCATGCCCCAAACACTCTCGCCTGCATCACCAATGACATCATCAATCAGGTGGCGCCAAGTCATCAGATCTGCTGATACTGGACCACTAATGGCGGGTGGCCGCGTCACTGACATGTGCACTGGGGCAGTTTCCCAACTTAGAAGTAGAGGACAAAGCCTTCTTCACCTGTGCATGCGTGGCAGGACATGTTATGGATCCTGGTGCAGAGCCTCCAGCATGTCCCTGCACATTGCAAATCCCAGCCAGGTGCTGGGATTGATGGTGAAGCTGAGCAGCTATCCCAGCAGCCAAACCCAAATGGGGAACCACTGGAGCCAAAGATGACACAGATTCAGAACCAGAAACCTCCTAACACCACTCCTGTGTTTGACAGTTGGGATAGTGTTCTTAAGCTTCAAAGCTTCTCCCGGTTGCCAGTACTTTTGCCCTCATCCAAGATGGCGCTGGGCTCACTGAAGCCCGTGCGCGCTCTGTGTGTCGGTGTCTGTCCCTCCCCTGCAGCCGGCGCCCAATGAGTGAAGCGATTAGCGCGCATGCGCAATGCGGCTTCCGGGACGCCGGCTGGAGTGGGCGGCATGGCCGTCGCCGCACACTGCGCGCCATTGATGGGCCTCAGGTGAGTCCTGCGCCATAAAAAGATGACCATTTCCCTGTCACAGCACCTCCTGACGAAGCGAGTGTGAAACGCGCGTAGAGGTGCTGGGCAGTGTGGTTCAACAGGTAGTGGTCTCTAATAACTCTAAAAACTGCCTCCAGCAGTGTGCCAGGCTTTTGTCTCTCCCTTTTCTCCCCTCCCCCCTTCTGGGTGGTAGGATGGCATGGCATTTATTTGTGGGTTTTTCTATTTGCTGGCAAACCCTTACATGGGTACTGATTAAAATTCAACTGCAGAAATGTATACTTTGACTTCTGTAATCTGCAGTGGTTCTTGATATGTACAATATGTATGCATTTGCATGGTGTGGTAATTCAAACATCAGTACCTAATTATGCCTGCTGGAGTATCAGTTTTCTGTATGATTATTCTTGATGTATTTGGGATATATTCATACACCTTTTTTTATGATTGCTACAGCATATTAGACTGTCGGTCTCATGAAATTACCCTCGATGTACTTTGGGGTGTATGCATATATCCACTTTTTGACCACTACAACATACCAACTCTAATACCACACTGTCCCAGGATTGTTTTCTGTGTTTTTAAGGGGTAATGACTTTTTACTGTGTGTTTTTTGATATCCGTCTCTAATCATGTGATATACTGTGTCGTTGGTATCATGTTAATAAAATTTGTATACTTTTTGAAATCTTGTGTATTTTCTCTGATGCACTATGTGATTACGCAGGTCTAATGTAGGTTTATAAGCTTCTCCCTTTTTCCTGCAAACATAAAGATGGTCATTATTGCCAAGCAGTTCAATGTCGTCAGACCAGAGGACATGTCTTCAAAAAGGAAGGTTTCTGTTGCTGTGTGGATTTGCAAACATAAATCTGGCTTTTTTATATTTCTTTTGGAGTAATGGATCTTTCTGGCAGATGTGGCATTTAAGCCCATGTTGATATAGTACTCATTTCACTGTGGATAATAACAAAATCTTACCAGCTTTCGCCAGCATCTTCACAAGATCTTTCGCTTTTGTTCTTTGGTTGATATGCACACGTCTGACCAAAGCTTGTTCATCTCTTCCATTTTGTTTGTACTTGTGTATAATTCTTTATACAGATGAATGAGGCAACTTCAGGTATCTGGAAATTGCACCCAAGGATGAATGAGACTTGTACAAGTCCACAATTCTCTTCCTGAGATCTTGGCTGATTTCTTTTGACTTTCCCATGATGCTACACAAAGAAGCAGTGAGTTTCAGGTGTACATTAAAACACATCCACAGGTATGTCTCTAATTAAGGGCTCGGTTCCACTTGCGCATAGCTTATGATGCAAGAGCATCGTAAGTGATATGCTATAGACCCTCTACTGCGGGTGTGAGCCGAGGGTCATGCGACTGTGATCCGATCTTGCGATCGGATCACAACTGCAGAAAAAATGGGGGGAGCACTTTCTCCCTCTCGTCCGCTGCCTGTCTGCGTACATCGCACTGCAGTTGGATGACATGCGAGTGCAGTTTCAAATGCTCCCATAGAATTGTATGGATGTGTGTGAGCCAAAACTTGCTGCCAAATGCAGCATGTTGTGGTTAATTTCTCATGCCGACATGGCATGAGAAGTTAATTGCAGATGGACACTGCCGCATAGTGTGCCGCCCCCGTGCCAGCAGCCGACGCTGCTCGGATCCGGGCCTTCAGGTGTGGTGGCTTGAGGGTCTCCGGACCCGGGGGTCTCGCGTACACGCCGTATAAATGGCGGGGCGTAGATGTACGGGCTAGGCTGTAGTAAGTTGGTGACGCCACCCACGGTGTGTGGTGAGGTGGGACACCACCGCTGCTGTTATGGGGCACTCGGGGGAGATGTTGTGCTGCAACTTGTTAACCCCTCCGTGGGCAGGGATGGTGGCCCCGGGACCCGGTGGCTCAGTGCAGGGGATGGCGACCGCAGGGGGTGCTGGTGTACTCACTGTTAGTAAAACACACAAGTCTCTGGTAAACCAAGGTGATGGTGGCCGGTGCCGCAGCCGGTTGCGTTCGGGTCCCCCACCCGGCTGGGGGTCTCTATCCTTTTCCTGCACTGCTTTGTGTAAGGTGGACTTTCCAGTGTGAAACTCAGGAGTCCGCTCCCAGCTGGATGTGTCCTAAGGAGCCATGCCCGCAGACGCAGGCCCGTGGGATCTATGGGCCCTGGCGGTGACCTCTTATCCCTAATCGGTGGGCTTTTGTCTTCTATGAGGGACTATGGGTGGGACAGGACCTCTAGTCCTGGCCGCAATCGGTTAATTAACTAGTCCCACTTGGTTCCGGTCCTGGCTTCAGGGTCCAAGTACCCCACTTTGTGCTACGGTTTCCGGGTCGGTTCCCCGTGTCGGTACCAGCAGGCTACAACCCTGTCCTGGTCCACCTCGGTTCTGCCGTGCTGTCTTCCCGTCTCCTGCTGACGGAGACCACCGTCTGCCTCCTAGCCAGTGGCACCAGGGCTCCTACCCTGGTACCGTTCAACTTGAACATCCTTGCTGAAGCTACACTTAGCTCCAGCCCACACTCTTCTCCAAACTGAACTTCAGACTCCTCCGACTTAGACTGCTTGTTTTCCCACCCCGGGCTGACTAAACCCCTGGGTGGGCGTGTCCCAACCGCCTGGTCACGCCCACTGGTGTGTCTATCTTTCCCTAAGGGGGGGTGACTAGGGTTTTCTGGTTGGCTGTATGTTTCCTAGAGAGGGAATGGTATAATGTGGGGGCCTAACTGTGACTACCTGGTTTTGCCAGGGTGTCACAATAGTTTTGCACTCGCCCCTGCAAAACGCAAGTGGAACCAAGGTCTAACTCAGATGTTGCCAACAAACACCAGAAACATCCAAAGACATGACATTATCATAAAGGCTGTCGCATATTGTTTAAAAGCATAGTATTCTTAGTGTATGTAAACTTTTGACTTTGCAGAAAGTAATAATAATGTCTTAAAGCAATCTCTCTCCCCCATTATTCTAGCATTTGACAAATATAAATAATTTTGGTAATCCTAATTGACGTAAAACGGGAAAGGTTTATTCTGATGTCCCAGCGGATGGACCCTCACAAATCTGAAAATTACCACCTATACAAAGTTTAGGTGGTCATTTTTATAAACTAATATTTCAACTACCAAGTATATGGTAGTTCTTCACAGTTCAAAACATAATATTTAGGTTCATTGGGCATCAGTCCTTTGTATTTGTAAGGGATTGTCAGATCAATTTTTCCACCCTTTAACAAGCCCTGCTATGGCTAGTACTTGAGCTACTCAACTGGCTCAATTATTGTCCTGCCATACTGTGCTCAGATTTATAACCATCATATGGTTACAAGTATTTGGGCAACTATTGTTTTATGTCCTGAGAAACCATATGCTGTAGTAGTTTTCAAATGTATAACCTCATCACCAAGCACGATATGTTTTACTGACTTGGTATATCAGCTGTGAACCAACCCAATGAGTTCCTCAACGCCATATTATCTGAACTGCAGATTATGTATTTTGCAACTAATGTAAGACAAGTGCTGTAACAAATGTGTGTTTTTATTATGGCTGTATTTCCATTCTTATTCTTTTGCAGACAGAGATCCAAAAATCAATTAGGCTAGTATGTTGCAATTTAACAATTGGCATGCTTATGTTTTCTTAGCAAGCTTATTTCTTCAGGGCAAATGAGGTAAATGACTGAAGTTGAACTATGATTGCAAAACTATTTATCTTGCAGTCATTAGCTAGGAATTAAATGTCTTATTATATGTACTGTATGTATAAGCAACTATTATTTCATTAACTCTTTTCATACTAATGGTTGACTAATAACAATTGTAAGGATAATTGTCCCGTTGGATCTTAATTACAAGTGCATCTCAATAAATTAGAATATCATCAAAAAGTTAATTTATTTCAGTAATTCAGTACAAGAAGGGAAACACATATATTATATAGAGTCACTACAGAGTGATCTATTTCAAGTATTTATTTCTGATAATGTTAATGATTATGGCTTACAGGCAATGAAAACCCAAAAGTCATTATCTCAGAAAATTAGAATAATTACCACAAAACACCTGCAAAGGCTTCCTAAGCATTTAAAATGGTCCATTAGTCTGGTTCAGTAGGCTACACAATCATGGGGAAGATTGCTAACTTGACAGGTGTCCAGAAAGAAGTCACTGACACACTCCACAAGGAGGGTAATCCACAAAAGGTCATTGCTAAAGTAGTTGGCTGTTCACAGAGTGCTGTATATTAATGGGAAGTTGAGTGGAAGGAAAAAGTGTGGTAGTAAAAGTTGCACAAGCAACCGGGATAACCGCAGCCTTGATAGGATTGTTAAGAAAAAGCCTTTCAAAAATTTGGGGGAGATTCACAAGGAGTGGACTGCTTCTGGAGTCAGTGCTTCAAGAGCCACCACACAGAGACTTATCCAGGACATTGGCTAAAACTGTTGCATTTCTAGTGTCAAGCCACTCATGACCAATAGACAACGCCAGAAGCGTCTTACCTGGGCCAAGGAGAAAAAGAACTGAACTGTTGCTCAGTGGTCCAAGGTGTTGTTTTCATATGAAAGTAAGTTTTGCATTTAATTTGGAAATCAAGGACCCAGAGTCTGGAGGAAGTGGAGAGGCCACAAACCAAGCTGCCTGAGGTCTAGTGTGAAGAGTGAAGTTTCCACAATCAGTGATGGTTTGGGAAGCCATGTCATCTGCTGGTGTAGGTCCACTGTGTTTTATCAAGACCAAAGTCAGCGCAGCCGTCTCCCAGCAAATTTTAGAGCACTTCATGCTTCCCACTGCCGACAAGCTTTTTGGAGATGGAAATTTCATTTTCCAGCAGGACTTGGCACGTGTCTACACTGCCAAAAGTACCAATACCTGTTTTAAAAACCATAGTATCACTGTGCTTGATTGGCCAGCAAACTCACCTGACTTGAACCCCATTGAGAATCTATGGGGTATTGCCAAGAGGACGATGAGAGACCCCACATCCAACAATACAGACCAGCTAAAAGCTGCTATCAAAGCAACCTTGGCTTCCATAACAGCTCAGCAGTGTGACAGGCTGATCGCTTCCATGCAACACCGCATTGATGCAGTAATTTATGCAAAAGGACCCCCGACCAAGAGTGCATTTACCGTGCATACTTTTCAGTAGGCCAACATTTCTGAGTTTAAAATCAATTTTTCAGTTGGTCTTATATAATTTTCTAATTTTCTGAGATAATGACTTTTAGGTTTTCATTGGCTCAAAGCCATAATCATCAACATTAACAGAAAAAAAACCCCTTGAAATAGATCACTCTTTTTGTAATGACGCTATATAATATATGCATTTCCCTTTGTGTATTCTAAGCGGAAAACTTTTTGCCTTTTCATATGACTTAAGATTTAAGCCAGATCAGAACCTCAATTTGCAGACACGGTGTTTCGGGGTGGTTGCCCCTCGTCAGTGCAAAGTATGAGATCTGATCTGGCTGTATGAGAAGCTATAGTTAGGGCTAAGGGGAAAACTTTTCTCCTTGCAGAGACCTGACAAAAAAAATCTGTCTGCCAGTGAGGAGTCTTATAGCTGTAATGTTCCTCTGGGAAATTGTGACTGGGTCCTTCTCCCATATCACACAATCAACAAAGCGAGAGATGGATGAACAATCTAAAGCATATTTATTCCATGCAATAAAGAATGACCATCAAATAATCCACCACACAGAGGATAAAATTGTCCAGTAATGGCATAAATGTCCCAGGGATCAGTCACAATCCTCCAATCGTCTTTTTCAAGGCAAATGGGGGTTTCTCACAGTCTCTGGCATGCTGGCTGCAGCCTCAGCTTTTCCCTCCCAGAGGATCAATTTGTCTACAAGTTCTCAAACAGACTGCCTCATCCCCCCAATTAAGCAAAGAGGTTAGGTGGATTCAAGGCCCCTGTCCCCCTAGATCTAAGGACAAACACTACAGGAATGATTAACCAGCAGACAATAAAATGTACACTCAAGGAATACAAATAATGGACAGTGAACCAAGCCTAATATACACCGTTTTCAGAATTATTAGGCAAGTTGTATCATAGAGGATTTTTTTTATTATTGATCAACAACTATGTTCTCAATCAACCCAAAAGACTCATAAATATCAAAGCTTAATATTTTTGGAAGTTGGAGTGTTTTTTTTTTTTAGATTTGGATATCTTAGGAGGATATCTGTTTGTGCAGGTAACTATTACTGTGCAGAATTATTAGGCAACTTAATAAAAAACAAATATATTTCCTTCTCACTTGTTTATTTTCACCAGGTGAACCAATACAACTGCACAAAATTTAGAAATAAACATTTCTGACATGCAAAAGCAAAACAAAAAAAAATAGTGGCCAATATAGCCACCTTTCTTTATGATGACACTCAACAGCTACCATCCATAGAGTCTGTCAGTTGCTTAATCTCTTTACGATCAACATTGCGTGCAGCAGCCACCACAACCTCCCAGACACTGTTCCGAGAGGTGTACTGTTTTCCCTCCCTGTAGATCTCACATTTTATGAGGGACCACAGGTTGTCTATGGGGTTCAGATCAAGTGAACAAGGGGGCCATGTCATTATTTTTTCCTCTTTTAGACCTTTGCTGGCCAGCCACGCTGTGGAGTAGTTGGATGCATGTGATGGAGCATTGTCCTGCATAAAAATCATGTTTTTCTTGAACGATACTGACTTCTTCCTGTACCACTGCTTGAAGAAGTTGTCTTCCTGAAACTGGCAGTAGGTCTGGGAGTTGAGCTTCACTCCATCCTCAACCTATAAAGGTCCCACAAGTTCATCTTTGATGATACCAGCCCATACCAGTACCCCACCTCCACCTTGCTGGCGTTTGAGTTGGAGTGGAGCTCTCTGCCCTATATTGATCCAGCCTCTGGCCCATCCATCTGGCCCATCAAGAGTCACTCTCATTTCATCAGTCCATAAAACCTTTGAAAAATCAGTCTTAAGATGTTTATTGGCCCAGTCTTGACGTTTTATCTTATGTTTCTTGTTCAAAGGTGGTCATTTTTCAGCCTTGCTTACCTTGGCCATGTCCCTGAGTATGGCACACCTTGTGCTTTTCAATACTTCAGTAACATTGCAGCTCTGAAATATGGCCAAACTGGTGGCAAATGGCATCTTGGCAGCTTCACGCTTGATTTTCCTCAATTCATGGGCAGTTATTTTGCGCCTTTTTTGCCCAACATGCTTCTTGTGACCCTGTTGGCTATTTGCCATGAAACTCTTGATTGTTTGGTGATCACGCTTCAATGCTTCAAAAGTTTGGCAATTTCAAGATTTCTGCATCCCTCTGCAAGACATCTCACAATTGTGATATATTGTACTTTATGTTAGTGGTTAATTTAGGTCCAAATGATTTATGTTTATTTATGTAAATATCAAATATTTTACAAAAATTTTCAAAAACTTACAATTTTCGAACTTTTAATTCTTATGCCCTGAAAGTGGATAGTCATACCACACAAAATAATTAATAAACAACATTTACCACATGTCAACCACACTTTTTAAATACATTTTTGGTTGGGAGGTTAAAAATGTAGCAGCAATTTCTCATTTTTCAATAAATTTACAACATTTATATTTTTAGGGATCACTTCACATTTAAAGTGATTTTGAGGGGCTTATATGCCAGAAAACCAAGTAACAAAACTCCATTTTAAAACTTGTACTCCTCAAAGTATTTATAACAACATTCAAAAACTTTAACCCTTCAGGTTTTTCACAAAAGTTAATAGAATAGAATAAATAGAAGAAAAAAAATAAAAAAAAAATATTTTTTTTCTTACAAAAATGCTTTAGCCTCACATTTTTCATTGTCACAAAGATAATAAGAGACAGTTGACCCAACAATCTGTTGTGTAATTTCTCTTGAGTACAGGGATACACTACGTATTGTAAAAACTACTGTTTCGACACATGGGAGGGCTCAGAAGGGAAGGAGCGCTATTTGATTTTTACAGATCAAATTTGGCAGCATAGGTTGTGGATGCTCTGTTGCAATCGCAGAGCCCCTGAGATGTCAAAACTGCGGAAACCCCTCATAAGTGACCCCCAAATTGGAAACTGCAACCATCAAGAAATGTATGTGGTATTGTGATTACTACTGTGAACCCATTGGTTCTTTGCATAATGTTATAATATTGATATTGGACTGTGAAAATTATATATTACTTGTTTTTACTCAAAAATGTTCTTTAACCCCAAATTTCTCATTTTCACAAGGGTAACAGGAGAAATTACACAAAAGATTGTGGGATCCATGTTCTCTTGAGTACACCACTATCAAATGTATGGCCAGAAACTAGTGTTTGTGCACACCGCGAGGCTCAGAAAGGAAGGAGTGCTATTTGCCTATTGCATCTCAAATTTTGTAGGAATGCATTGTGGAAGCCATGTCTCATTTTCACAGTCCCCAAGGTGCCAAAAAAGCAGAAACTGACCACAATTAACCTGTTGGAAACTACACCTATTGAAGAATCTAGGGTGGGATGAGCATCTTGAACCCAATAGTGCTTCATTGAATTTTATAACATTGGGCCGTGGAAATTAAATATTATGTTTATTCCATGAAAATGTTGCTTTAGCCCCAAATTTCTCATTTTCACAAATGTAACAGGAGAAAATGTATCTCATAATTTGTTGTGCAATTTCTCCTGAGTACGCCAATAGCCTATATGTCCTCAAAAACTTTTGTTTGAGCACCAGACAGTGCTTGGAGGGGAATTAGAACTATTTAACTTTTGGAGAACAAGTAATGCTAGAATAGGTTGTGGATGTCATGTCCCATTAGGTGAGTCCCTGAGATGCCAAAACAGCAGAAACCCCTGCAATAGACTCCATTTTGGAAACTAAACCCATTGAGGAATTCATCTAGGGGTGTAGTGATCTCTTAAACCCACGGGGGAGCCCAGACTTTTATAGCATTGGGCTGTGAAAATGAAAGACTATATTTTTTCCATGAAAATGTTATTGTAGCCCCAAGTTTTTAATATTTACAAGGGCTAATAGGAGAAAACAGACCACAAAATTTGTTATGCAATTTCTTCTATGTACAATGGTACCACATTTGTGGACAGAAACTACTTTTCCACCACAGTGCAAAGCTCAGAAGGGAAGGCGCACCATATTGGAATGCAGATTTTCTTGGAATGGTTTGCATGTGCCATATTACATTGGCAGAGTCCCGGAGGTGCCAGAGCAGCAGAATCCCCATAAGTGACCCCATTTTACATACCATACCATTGGGTGGTGAAGAAAAAATAATTACATTACTAGTTATTCCTTTTACAAAGGAAAATGGGAAAAATTAGCTCCAAAGTTTTTCTCCTGAACGTAGAAATTCCCTAAATGTGGCTGTACAGTACTTTTGGTCAAACTGCAGGGCTGAGAAGGGAAGGAAAACTAGTTGATTTTCCTAGAATAGTTTGCAGTATATGCAGATTCCTTATGTGCCAGAAGAGCAGAAACCCACTCAAGTGATCCGATTTTGGAAATTATACCCCTCTTTGAATTTATTTATGTACTGATAATTTTGACTTCATGGATGATTTCAAGAAATGAGCAGGGAATGTGACAGAGAGAAAATTGCAAATATACCATTGTAGTGCCCGTACATTGTTCCTAGCTTGTGCTTCTAAAGACATGCACTCAGTAGACTAAGTGGTTTCTCCTTGCTATAATAATGTCAAACATGTGAAAGATAACTGCAGTTTAGGTACACTGTGGGGCTCAGAAAGGAGGAGAGGAGCACAGATTTTGCTGAAATTCTTTTAAGGCTGGGAGGAAGAGCAGTCTTGGATTTTTTTCAGAGCTTTTATGCTACCAGTAACATGGACACCCTTTATATTTCCATTATGCGATGACCTTAAGTGGGGACTTATTTTTTGTGGGTTGAGTTGAAGTTATTATTGATAACATTTTGGGATATTGTGGATCCCTTTTTAGACTTGGTTTACATTTATCCTGTGCTCTATGCTAAGCACTTACATAAAGCTTTTCATCTAAATAACATAAAAATAAGTAATTCAGACACTACCGTGATGGACCCATTCACTGTATAGAGATGCAGCAGAGTTACTCTAGACCAGTCATGGCGAACCTTTTACAGGCCGAGTGCCCAAACTGTAGCCCTAAACCCATTTTTTTTCCCGAAGTGCCGACCAATCCTATTATGTAAATAATTGATTGTAACCTTAGCTTTGCAGTCTTCTCTTGTCTTCAGCAGGGAGCATCACGCTCATGCCTGCTTACCACACATTGAAGCTGAGCCACTGCCCTTTCCAGACACAGCAGTTGGATTGATCTTTCTGGAAACAATTGCAGCATATTAGACAGAGATTTTAGACTGGAATGCAATCAGAGGTCACCCTGTAATCCACATCTACATTTCAAAGTCTGAACATCTTGAAATCCCATAAAGATGTGCGAGTTGCTCCCCTCCCCTTCATTGTGTAGTTCTGTCCCCCTTCCTGGGCTACTTCCTGGTAAACACGTCCCCCATCCAGATATATATTTCCCACATTCTGGTATATTTGTCCACATCATGGCCCCATCCTGATAAATGTACCCCATCCCAGCATATTCCTCATCCTGGTAAATGTCCTCTATTCTGGTAAATGTATCCCATCCGGGCATGTTCCCCCATGCTGTTAAATGACCCCATCCTGGTAAATATACCTCATCCAGGCATGTTCCCTTATCCTGGTAAATGTCCCCTTTCCTGGTAAATGTACCCCATCCTGATAAATGTCACCCTTCCTGCTAAATGTTCCCCATCCTGATAAATGTCACCCTTCATGCTAAATGTTCCCCATCCTGGCATTTTCATGTACCCCCATCCTGGCATGTTTCCCCCCATTCTGGTAAATGTATCCCCCATCCTGCTAAATATGTACCCCATCCTGCTAAATATGTACCCCATCCTGCTAAATATGTACCCCATCCTGGCATGTTTTGCCCCGTGCTCTGTCTGTATGCCCCGTGCTCTGTCTGTATGCCCCGTGCTCTGTCTGTATGCCCCGTGCTCTGTCTGTATGCCTCGTGCTCCCTTGCTTGCCTCGTGCTGACACTGTCCCCCCACACCTTGGCACAGCCGCGCGCACACAGCCAAATTAAAAAAAAACAAAAAACAACACACCTTCTAGTACCCGCTCCACCGCGCGGCTACAAGACGCCAGTGCCGCCTACTGAGGCAACAGGTCTACAGCCCAGGAGAGGAGGCGTGTCAGAGCGAGGAGAGATGTCTCCTCTGCTAAACACCACTTTGAACTGCCGGCGCGATCACATCGGCAGTTCAAAGTGGCTGATTGTGGCGACAGCACGCGAGCCAGCACAAAGGTCTCTGTGTGCCCAGTCTGGCACGCGTGCCATAGGTTCGCCATCACTGCTCTAGACTCTGTCTGGCCTCTGTTCAGTAGTGTCCATTTTTTTTATAGGTGCACAAAACCTGTGGTCGACTGTGCTTTAGTGCGGGCCTAGAAAAATAGACACCACTAGATCATAGGCCAAAATGACCTCTTTACAGTGAGTTTTGTCAGAATTTTTTTTTTCATCTTAGATGCAAGCCCTGATGCAACTGCTCACCTTAGAGCGCATGATAAATGTGAGCCATGCATTATTGTGATCTTTGGGAGGCAGGATGAGCAAATCAGTAGTTCAATAAGTGTTTTCATCTATTTATTTCACACCATTTATGATCGGTATAAGTGATGACAGCTTTATTCTTCGAGTTACTATGATTACAGTGATACTAAATTCATATCAGCTTTTGCGGGGGTTTTGCTACTATCACATTCTAAAAACACTTTTTTTTACAAATAAAAATATTATTTTTAAAGCTTTAATTTTTC
The DNA here is from genome assembly GCF_048569485.1 of Anomaloglossus baeobatrachus. Taxonomy (NCBI): domain Eukaryota; kingdom Metazoa; phylum Chordata; class Amphibia; order Anura; family Aromobatidae; genus Anomaloglossus; species Anomaloglossus baeobatrachus. Next base: position 490,004,391 of record NC_134354.1, read on the forward strand.
TATTTTGCTCTACAAAGCAGGAAAAGTTGAAGTTTTTATTGGTACCATTTTGTGTTAGATAACATTTTTTGATCACTTTCTTTTCAGATTTTTGGGAGGTAGCGTGAACAAAAAACAGCAATTTAGGATTTTTTTTTTCTTTTTATGCCATGCACCTCGTGTTATACACTGGAGATCAAAATTAGAGAACAACTCACAATTTCCTAAATGTTGCGGGCATTGTGTAGTCCTATGTGATAGTATTCTAACATGAATGACTAAGCTAGCAGTATTTTAAGCTTATTTTATACATTCAATACAACAAAAGGCTTATGGCACATTTTGCAATGTGACAGTGGCCCTGCAGTACCATGAGAGCAGAAGCTCACTACCTACTCCACTAATGATTTGAAAACAAAGAGAGACAGGAGTGTTTCAGAAAAAAGATAAAAACAGCTTTATTAATATAAGGTATTAAAACCAGTATCAATACAAGGTGCAAAAAAGTGACATACAATAAAAGCAGCAAACATATAATGACAGGTAAGGAGAAATGGACAAAGCCTGAACCAGTGCTGAAAATACACCAACTCTGTACTCCCAAAGTGTCCTCCTAACCTATTGGAGCAGCCAAATGGCAGAACAGTAAATCCCAGTAGGAGGAGGGGAGAGAGGGCAGGGAGGTCTATATTTACCGGTCAAATGAAGCACTGGAACGAGCAGGCGGTGGGAAGGGAAACCCCCAGGTTAGAAATACATGTAGCTGAGATGCTCCTGTCCGGAGAGCGGCAGGCTGGGCCAGGTGATGCGATGCGATGCGAGACTCGAGCGAGTCACTCCCAAGTGTTACTCTGGCCCGACCCAGTATATACACTGCAAGGCAGAAATATCACTTTCTTTTTAGATTTTTTGGGAGGTAGCGTGAACAAAAAACAGCAATTTAGGATTTTTTTTTCTTTTTATGCCATGCACCACGTGTTATACACTGGAGATCAAAATTAGAGAACAACTCACAATTTCCTAAATGTTGCGGGCATTGTGTAGTTCTATGTGATAGTATTCTAACATGAGTAAGCTAGCAGTATTTTAAGCTTATTTTATACATTACATTTTTTTGAAAAGCACATAATAAAAATGTAAATGAGGTAAATGAAAAAACACACTTCAAACTTAGAGAACACTTTCAGATACCTGCAAGTTACTGGTGTAAATCTGGCACCTGGTGCTGATTTGCTTAATTATCTGACAAACCTTATTTAACTGACAGCCTAACTTTCTTGTTTGCACTGACTTTGCAAAAATGGAGTGGCGTTTTAAAGCGACTGAAACCCTCCGGCAGCAGGTTGTCCAGATGAAGGCCAAAGTGGAGACCCTATCAGCCATAGCAAGAGAAGTTGGTTGTTTGATGTCTGTGATTTTGAGAATATTGCATATTTACAACATCACAAGCTCTTTCAAGTCCCCCAATAAGGCTGGTCACCCTCGAAAGACAAATACAAGAGAGGACAGGATAATACGGAGACTCTCCATGGGTAGTCATTTCAACAGTGCAGCTGGAATTGCTTGGCAGTTCAGCACTGAATAGGGTAAATATCTGTCTCGTCATACAGGGTCACGAGGTTTAAGAGCATTTGGACTGAAAGCCCACTCCGCAGTGACCAAACCTCTCATTAGCAGAAAGAATCAAAAGGCTAGACTCACCTATGGTGAGAAGCATGTTGTGTGGACAGAGGAGAAGTGATCCACAGTTCATTTTTGTGATGAAAGCAAGTTTAATTTATTTAAATATGATGGGAAACATTATGTTGGTTGACAACCTGGGGAAAGACTGAACCCAAAGTGTGTTAAGAAGTCAGTGAAAGGTGGTGGAGGAAGTGTCATGGTTTGAGCAATTTTTCTGCAGCAAATGTTGGACCTCTCATAATATGGCATGGCAGAGTGAATGCAAGTGTTTATCAGAACCTTCTTCAACAACATATAGTTCCTTACTTGCGTTCATCACTCAATCAGCCAGCAATTTTCATGTAGGACAATGCCCCCTGTCACACAGCAAAATGGGCAAAGCATTTCCTTGAACAGAAAACATTGAAACAATGAAATGGCCAGCCCAGAGTCCTGATCTAAACCCAATAGAAAAGCTCTGGAAAATCCTTGGTGATAAAGTTATGGCCAAGAAACCCACAAAAGTCAAAGAACTGTGGAAGAGACTGGAAGAAGAGTGGACCAAAATCACACCAGAGCAGTGTGAGAGACTAGTGATATCCTGTAGCCACAGATGTACTGAAGTCATTGAAAGCAAAGGCCTGTACACTTTTTACTGATTGGTGACTGTTGTTGCCTTCAGAAAATATAGTTATAATCTTTCTCTATGCAACAATAATTGTTGTTTTCTAATTATGATCATCATGTTTTAGGCAAAATAAAGGTTTTATGTTGATAAACTTTGGATTTTTTGTAAAACACTGTTCTAGTGTCATGGTGTATCCCTTTGCAAAAAAAAAACAACCCTTCAAATGTTGACAAATGTAGGTTACGTTATTTCTGAAAAAAATCAAGTAATCATAAATTGTCCTCCAATTTTGATCTCCAGTGTAACTGATAAGACAGCTTTTTTCTTCAGGTCAGTATTAATTAAAGACATTGCACATTTATATGGTTTTGTTATGCTTTGCTACTTTTACACACTAAAAGCAATATTGTAGAAAAACTAATGATATTTGTGCATCGTCTTAGCCTGAGAGCATTTTATTTTTTCACTGATGGAATTGGTTCAGAGCATGTTCTTTGCGGGGCAATATGAGGATTTAAGATATACCATATTTATTTACATACGACTTTTTGATCTCATATTAATCCACATTTTGTTTGCCGTTTCATGAAAAAGCATAATTTGTGCCTCTTTTTTATTTTTTTACGGTGTTCACTGTAGGGGATATATAGTGTGATGGTTTATAGATCAGACTTTTCTGAATATGGCAATACCAAATATATGTACAGTACTTTATTTTTGTTTTTACATATAAATATGCATTTATTAGTGTAATATTGTTTCTGTTTTTTTTTTTTTTTATTTTGTTTATTTTAATATTTTTACTTAGTCCCACACTGGGACTTTGGGACTTCTACTTTTATTTATCTGATCACTGGTCTCATGCATTGCAGTACATATTCATTGGAATGCATGAGTTTAAAGGGGGCTTTATACGCTACGATATCGTGAATGTTTTATCGTCGGGGTCACGTTGTTAGTGACGCACATCCGGCGTCATAAACGGTATCGCAGCGTGTGATACTTACCAGCGACCTTAAGCGACCTCAAAAATGGTGAAAATCGTTCACCATGGAGAGGTCGTCCCAAAACCAAAAATCGGTAATGGTTGATTATCGATGTGGTTCGTCGCTCCTGCGGCTGCACACATCGCTGTGTGTGACACCGCAGGAGCGAGAAACATCTCCTTACCTGCCGCCGGCCGCAATGCAGAAGGAAGGAGGTGGGCGAGATGGTACGTCCCGCTCATCTCCGCCCCTCTGCTTTAATTGGCTGGCCGCTTAGTGACGTCGCGGTGACGTCGCTGTGATGCCGAACGTCCCTCCCCCTTGAGTGTGTTCGCTGCGGCAGCGATCACACGAAATCGCATGCACGACGGGGGCGGGTGCTTTTGCGTACGATATCGCTAGCAATTGCTAGCAATATCGTAGCGTGTAAAGCCCGCTTTACTCTAGGATATCACCTGTTAGATAGTACTTCTTGCTTGGTCTAACAGGCAGGGCCGACCTTAGCCTGAATAGTGCCCTGTGCAAAACTGCCCTTTGGTGCCCCCATCCTACTAAGTTTTTTACCCAGTTTCCCAAGACACAAACGAGGACATGAGGCCATTTTTTTTTATGTCCTAAGAAAATTAACCTCTTCAAATGTACAATAAACTCCTCCAGATTTGTACTGGAGAATCTGCATCTCAAATCTAAATTAATGTCACCACATCTGATCTCGTTCTTATAGGGGTCTTCTGATTTCAACTATTTATGCTGTTGTGACGCCCCTGGACTATCAGGTCATCATCAGGGTACTGCACGCTCTTTTCCCTTAGTGCAGTATTCATATCCTTCATGGTTCTGGGTCCCCATCTTACAGTGCTGCCTCCAACAGCAAATCAAATCCTATGAACACCCTGCACCACACCCACCAGACACACCAGTGGGCGGCTTGAGCGGAATAGGATCGCCCACCTAGGGGTCATGAAGGGAGGGTCAGCAGAGTGTCAGTGAAGTGAAGGGAAGTGAGGAGAGAAGTAAGGAGAGGAGTGAAGTGGAGGAAGCAGGGAGAGGTGGCTCCCGAAAGTAGCTGTCTAGGTTGCAGGCGGTGTCTGGGCCTAGAGGAGTCAGACCCCCAGTCGCAGGAGATTGAGGCTAGGTGCCTGGGACCTGTCAAGAGGACGGTCAGCAACCTGGTCCTATCACCGGTCTGGGACCGAAGGCACGGCTGGGTACACGGACCCTAGTTCGGGGAGAAGCTTCAGTCAACTCGGCAATTAACCTGCGGAGAGCGGCGCCTTTATGGACTGTTCCCATTAGCTCAAGAATCGGGGCACTAGCGCAACGAGAAGGATAGGGCCTTCCAGATACACAGACCACAAGATCCCAAGCATGAGCCCTGAGAGCAAGGCTACTACCACACTTAGCCACAGTGGAGAATGGGGCCCGGCAAGTTCCAAACTACCGGGCCACTTCAGAAAATCTAAACTTTGTGCCAGGAGGCAGTTCACAGATCACCAGGCAGCACTGCAGGGGACGGGACCCGGACGAGCTCCCCGAGAGAGGCAGCGGCACCAGAGACTTGGTTTACTTGGTTGTCAGCATCTGCTTATTGACTGAGTGAGTACACGAGTGATCTCCCCATCACGGCACCCAGTATAACCTTCCAGAGCCCCGGGGCCTACCCCTACCCATGGAGGGTAATAACACCTTGCTGCCCCATTCCATCACCCCGGGTACTCCCAACAATGGCAGCGGCGGTACTCCCGATTACCGCACACCACAGGTGGCGTCACAAACTATCATCCCCCCTGTAAATTTCCCCTTTCACTTTAGGGGTCCGGAGACCCTCGAGCCACGAACGGACATTGCCCACGGATCCGAGCAGTTTGACTTGCTGCTGGGGCGGCACACTGTGTCCCTGGATATTACGTTATGGATGGTACATGCGGATCTCACCAATGGGGCCACATGTATCTGGAGAATGAGGCACTGCCGCTCTTTGTGGAGAGATAATATAAATTCCTGTACACTAGGATGGGAGTTCTGTCATCTCTGGACGAAGTCCAGAATAGTATTAGTGTGCAGCCAATAATATACTTTTTTTAGAGGTGCTAGTGAGAGGACCACAGTCCAAGTCATATATCCAAAGCAAGAACACTGCACTCTCTTTTTTCTTGTTGAATAAGACAAATGAAAAATATCTTTTTCTTTGCAAAAAAGTGTAAATTTTATTGGCGACATAATAGAAGTGGACGTTTCGGCCTTATTGGCCTTTGTCAAACACAGTCGCTCCATGGCAGAAAAGAAGATTGAGAGGTGAAGGAATCCAGAGACAAAGTGATATGCAGAGAGTCCCAAAATAATGTTATTTTTAACCATTCATTATTATGTATGTTTACTATTAGTCTAATTGTATCAGGATCATCAGTGGTTAGTGTTTGTATAGGATTACAGATAAGGACGCCTGCGCCTGGCCGCCTCCTTCCCAGGATGTGGCTGTATGCCCGATTACCCGATTACCGCACACGACGGTTGGCGTCACGAACTATCGTCCCCCCTGTAAATATCCCCTTTCACTTTAGAGTGTGGCCCCAAGCCCCCAGGTCCGGAGACCCTCGAGCCACGAACGGACATTGTCCGTGGATCCGAGTGGTTTGATTTGCTGCTGGGGCGGCACACTGTGTTCCTGGATATTACGTTATGGATGGTACATGCGGATCTCACCAATGGGGCCACAAGTATCTGGAGAATGAGGCACTGCCGCTCTTTGTGGAGAGATAATATAAATTCCTGTACACTTGGATGGGAGTTCTGTCATCTCTGGACTAAGAGCGGCGCACGCCGTGACCCCATTGGTGGGATCAGCATCTACTATACAAATCCTGTGCATAAATGTACCAGATGAAACCAGACAAGGCACCATGGAGCCGGCGGGCGATTCTGCATGTACTCCAAACCAAAAAGTCCAAAATACAGATGCTAGAGGGTAATGTAAGAAATTAGAAAAAAATCTCTGCCTTCTACATAATAAAGAGTCATCAGGTTATATGTGTCACTGCCTCGAAGCTCCAATGACCTAAACAGACTGAGGTAGAGTATCACATACACACCATAAGGACCGGGAGCCTTGTGTATGTGTCGCTCCCTCTCAGTTCCACTGACTTGAACAGACTGAGGTGCAGTATCACATACAAACCATGACAACAGGGAGCACTGTGTATGTGTCGCTGCCTGTCAGCTCCAATGACCTGAACAGACTGAGGTGTAGTATCACATACACACCATGAGGACGGGGAGGGCTGTGTATGTGTCGCTCCTTCTCAGCTCCAGTGACCTAAACAGACTGAGGTGCAGTACTACATACACACCATGAGGGAGGGACACTGTGTATGGAAGAACTATGGCATATATACTGTAATCCCTTTATTAATCAGTCTGGGCTCACCCCAGCTGGCAATGCTGCAAATAATTTTGTTGGAAAATTTTTAAGATAAATCCAAGCCGAATCATGTAATATTCTGCAGAATACTCTGCTTCTCCTTCTCTGCTGCCCTAGACTGACAGGTGTCGCTCCTGGGTCTGACATTCTGCACATTGACTGGATCTCCAAAGTGTGTAATATACACTGTCAGGAATTAATTTGCCAGTTTGAGTGGTCGTGTGATCGCTCACAAGTGATTTGCAGACTTGGGGTCATCTGTAGAATGACATATCAACCTTCTTCTCTCATTGTTATAATTTTCAATTTGAGAGAAACAAGAGGAGCCATGATGCGACAGATGACCACACATTGCAAATCGCATGTGAGCGATCAGATGACAACTACTCGAATCGGCCAGTGAAATCCTAACAGAGCGCATATTACACACCTTTAGGATATGGCAGGTCAATATTCACCATTACATTACATTACACACTATATGTGACAGGTACAGGATATATATACGGTGTATAACAAATATATATGTATCTATTAACCCCTACACATGCTCTGCACCCACGCTGACCGCAGCTGCAGGGCCCACTGGCATCACGTCACAGGCTCTGCCTGATGTCATTACACCTATCTGGGACCCACAGCTGCAGAGCAAGGGCAAAACAGGGAGCCTGTAGCCATCGCTCCTCATTGGTGTTCAACCATGCATCCAAGTAAATAGCAATGGCCACCATCACCCACAGGCCCACTCATTTTGCCACTGAATAAATTACACCATATACAGTACATAACACACAGAGATACTATATAAAAGATAAATGGATGCAGGGTCGGACTGGGGTGTCTGGGGTCCACAGGAATTAAATGTAGAGGCCAAACTACAACTATATGCAAATACCTGCAGGAGCCACCACGCAGCCTCCTATGCACAGCAGGAGCCACCACACAGCCTCCTATGCACAGCAGGAGCCCCTACATAGCCTCCTATGCACAGCAGGGGCCCCCACACAGCTTCTTATGCACAGCAGGAGCCCCCACACAGCCTCCTATGCACATCAGGAGCCGCCACACAGCCTCCTATACACAGCAGGAGCCCCCACACAGCCTCCTATGCACAGCAGGAGCCGCCACACAGCCTCCTATACACAGCAGGAGCCCCCATGCAGCCTCCTATGCACAGCAGGACCCCACCCAGGCTCCTATGCACAGCAGGAGCCCCCCCCCCAGCCTCCTATGCACAGTAGGAGCCCGCCCCAGCCTCCTATGCACAGCAGGAGCCCACATACAGATAGACAGACAGATAGAAAGACAGATATATACCGTAATAGAGACATAGATGGATAGACAGATATATAATTGAGAAATAGATCGATGAGACAGATACATTAGATAGATAATAGATACAGACAGATAGATATATAATAGAGATATATAGATAGATATAGACAGATATATAATAGAGAGATAGCTAGACAGACAGATAGATAGATAATAGGCAGATAGAGGGATACATAAATAGATAGATAATAGATAGATATACATAGACAGACAGAATGGATGTATAGACAGACAGACAGCTAGATATTGCACAATATACAGGACATGTTATACATAACACACACAGACAGCACATAATACATTACTCATATGACACACAGCACGTTATACTCACATACAGTTACTTCCTGGGCTCCAGGATTTCAGTGGGGCTTTAGCAGTATCTTTGGTAGTGCAGGTGGCCCTCCCTCCTCTCTCTCTTGTAAAGACAGGAGAAGATAGGAAACCGAGAGGAGAGGAGGGGAGGTCGCCCTCTGCTGGAGTCTGTGCACCAAAGGAGTAGCAAAGTGAAAGTGAATTGCTGCTCCCTGTGTGCCCCCTATGCTGTCTGCCGGCCGGCGCCCTGTGCGACCGCACCACTCACACATAGGTAAAGTCGGCCGTGATAACAGGCCAGCATTTGGGCAGATCCAGAGGTCATTGTTTGACCTCCAGCTGCCATGACAACCCTTGGCTCCTCCATGATCACATCGTAGGGCTGCTGATTGGGTGATAGAGGTATTACACTCCCTTTCACAATCCTCTAAAAGCCTTGTTTGCTATTAATGACGGCATCTAGAAGATAACACAGCCGGGGACGGTCTGACACTGGAAAAAGATCATTGGTACATGAGCCAATAAGGCCCCAATGATTAGCACCGCGATCCCAGACCCTATCCCTGAAGGACTACCCACCATAAATTTACAATGCCCGGCAAGCGGTGACGTATATTTATCATAGCGGTCGTGAAGAGGTTAATATCAGAAAAATCCTTTCAAACAATGGATTATGATGATTTAAAATAAAATACTCAGACTGCATCATACCCGGCTAGTTTATTTCTTTATAATGACACTTATTATTAAGGAAACTAGGGCAGTGTAAGAAACATGGCATCGCTTCAAGGGAAAGTTACTCTGTTGGCTCTACAAATAATAGTGCACTGACAGTTGTGTTTTATTGCATATGGTAAAAATTCTGAGGAAATACCACCCACACAATGTGCTCAAAGTGAATTATTTATGATGAGGCAAATTGAAGTCTGGCATTCTATATTATTATTATTTATTTTTAAAAACATCATTGATTCCATGGCGCTTTAGATGTGAAAATGTTTTAAATGCAAATTCATACTTTATATAAATTACAATGAACAACTAACTGTGGCAGATTGGTAAATTGGGGTAGAGTATTATACCCTCATGGGCTTACAGTCTGCTGGACCTATATGTGATGCCTAACCCCTAATTTATTCTACTAAAATGCACATAATTTTTTAAGACATCTACTTCTTAACAAATTGAGCACATCATCGCCTGTTCATGCACTGAAAAATAAAATTTACATCAGATATTATCTAACATAGAGTTGTGCTATAGATGGATACTCTCAAGTTGTCTCTTGAGCAACTCAGAGCAATGCAGTCTTTTTACAGTCTCCTCACTTTATGGTTTCTGGTTGGGTGGGAATTTTTCCTTGATTGACAGCTCTGATGAGTAGCAGAGGTGCAGTATTAGTAGAACTATAAGGCTATGTGCCCACGGGGAAAGTGTCCTGCGGATATATCCGCACGACATTCCGCAGGTGCTCCCAGGAAACCGCACCACAACTTTTGTCTGTTTCCATGCTGCGGAATGTCGTGCGGCTATGCTGCGGGCATTCTGCATTGAGGATACAGTGCCATGGCTTCGGCACTGCATCCTCAATGCAGAACAAGTGCTGCCATGATCGGGGGAGTTCATACTTACCTCCATCATGCAGCACTTCGCTTTCCGGCGGCCGGGTCCCTGTCAGGCAGTGTCTGTTTCACTGTGCTGGAGGTGGGTGGGCCTGAACTAGCTCCAGCTGTCACATGACCGGAGCTCGTGCAGGCTCCGCCCACCTCTTCCTTCCTGCACCTGGCTGGATCCACCGCGCTGCTGCCGCTGCCGCTACACCGGACGGAGAAAGTGACTCGGGTCTCTATCAAGGCAGGTAAGTATATGGGACCCTGCGGAGAAATCCGCTACAATAATTGACATGCTGCAGATTTTTCCGCACGGAAATCCGCACGATTTCCGCTGCGGAAAAATCCGCAGCGTGGGCACAGCATTTCCCAAATGCCATAGAAATGGCTGGGGAGTAGCTGTGCTGCAGATTTTCGGAAAATACGCGGCTTTTCCGCGAGAAATCCGCGGCAAAATCCGCGCATTTTCCGCAGCGTGGGCACATAGCCTAAAGCTCTGCACAAGTTCTGATGTAGCAGATTCAGTTATCACTGTTTTTTTCTGAGTGTACACTGCTATCACTATATTTACATATAGAGATAGGAAGGTATTTGTATAACGCTAGTCACTTACCCACGGGCAAGTCTAGACTCAGTGTAGTCTGTGATCCTGAGTCAAATACCAGGAGAGCTCATTATGGATACACGGAGTAAACTGAGATATAGCCAAGTAATGGTTGAGGGTCAGGATACCAAGAGGACGCATCATGGATACTGGGAGTAAACTGAGGCATAGTCAAGTCACGGTCCAGGGTCAGAATACCAGGAGGACACGTCATCGATACAAGGAGCAAACAAAGGAGTAGACAGGCCATGGTACGGGGTCAGATAGGAATAATCAGAACAAGCGGAGCACAGGAATGCAGGCTAAAAGCACCACTCAAACAGAATGCTATGACTGGCAGAGATCTAGGAGAAACTGCTTAGCTAAGTAGCTGGGCAATCAGTGGGCACAGAGAACACTTGAACAACCCAGCATCTGCCAGAATCAGACTGGACGGCTGAGCTGTCATTCAACACAACAACAGCTCAGCACGCCCCAATACCTGAATGGACCACTGAGCTGTCACTCACCAAACTGAGAACTCACCACGCCCTAATTCCATAGTCACAGCAGTCAGTTCCTCATGTCCTAGATGATATGAGCGGAGGAATCATGACAATTTGAACAAGCTCTAATATAGCTCTAGACAATGACAGCTGTGATTAGAAATACTGCTCTTTGAGATGGCAATACCGTGGGCTAGTGATTTTGAAAGTTTTGTAACAGAAGGAACCTGAAGACCCACCTCTTCCGACAAGCCTACACACCGCACAAGCCTCTCTACCCTCACCTACTGTATCCTTACCCCTCCCTGGTGACATTAAGGCCTCGGGGGCAGGGTCCTCTCTCCTCCTGTACCTGTCTGCACCTTGAAATCTTCACGATTATTGTGTTTGTTTAAGTAGGCACCTTTTTTCACATGTAAAATGACATGGAGTAAATAGTGCTATAATAATAATAAATAATAATAATAACAGTTTGTCTAGAGCTGAGAGGGAAGTGAAGTAAAGTGAGCAGCTAACTGCTGTATAGAAACCTGAAGAAAGTTGGCTGAGATATTAAGAGTTAAATCCATGAAAGCAAGGAAGGCGGCACTTCACCATGGGGTTCTGCAGAGAGGTTTTAAGAGTATTTAGAGTTAACCTCTCTCTTGGAATCTAGCTATGGTTTGAGCAGGCACTAGTGACTGAGTTTCATGAAAACCAGCTGTAGACTACGAAAGATAAAGCTGTCAAAGCAAGTCAATTTCATACTTGCTCATTTTCATACTGTCTATGTAACTAAAGTAAATTAATAAATTGAGAATTATCCTTTAATTTAAGCCTGAAGTGTAAAATATGGCACAGGAACTCAAAAGACAAAATCTAGAAAATCACTGTATCTTGCACTGAACACTTCTAGGTCCTTTCCTAGGACAGTACAGTGTATCTGTAGATTGGAGCAAAAGGGGCAGGCCCTTTCCTGCATGTTAAATAGATATACTAGTTAGGTATACATTTAATGTACAGTATATGTATGTGTGAACTCTATGAGTGCTTATGAACAAATGTTCAAACACAGCATTATAGAGTATCTATCACATCCTAATAGATGTTACCACTTAAGGCCCTGTCACACACACAGAGATAAATCTTTGGCAGATCTGTGGTTGCAGTGAAATCATGGACATATTGTTCCATTTGTACACAGCCACAAACCTGGCACTGATTGTCCACAATTTCACTGCAACCACAGATCTGCTGCTTATCTGTGTGTGTAAAGTGGCCTTTAGACCCACATCAGAGGCCTTTCATCTAGCCAAATCATACCCCTTATTTTCACTGTTGAGGAGCAAACACCCCGAAATATGTGTCAACAAATAGATTGCCTAGTTTGGCTTTTATCCTAAGTCATATTGCAATGCTCACTAAAGGGCCGATAGTGACTTTTAGGATTGCTACTTCTAATAGGAAGCAAATGTAACTTCCCAGAAGAGCATTACATCGTGTATAAGACTTCTAATACCAGCATGTCAAGAATGTCACGCACCAAAAGGAGAAATGTCTCCCCTTAGATCTGCACTAAAGTCACACATGCCAGTGCACCACTGCCATTTCTGAGAATATAAAACTAGTGAACCAAAATCTAAAAAAATGTTTTTTTTATTTTGCAAAAATGTCAGAATCATGAATTACAGCCCTGCTCCAACTGCTTAGGCTGCTTTCACACATCCGTTTTTTCCTGTGCGGCACAATCCGGCGCTTTGCAGAAAAAATGCAACCGTTTTTTTTTTGCCGCCAGTTGCGTTTTTTTTGCATAGACTTACATTAGCACCGTATTGTGCCGCATGGGCTTGCGTTCCGTCCGGTTTTTGCCGCATGTGGCAAATTTAGCCGATGCGGCGGCCGGATGGAACGTTGCCTGGCACGTTTTTTTGTCCGGCAAAAAAACCCGCATCGCGCCATATCCGGCCGATGCGGCGCGATTTGCAATGGATGCCTATGGACGCCGCATGCGCCGTCCTGCGGCAAAAACCGCATCTGGCCGCCACATGCAGTTTTTGCCACTGCGCATGCTCAGTAGCCTGGCGCAAGCGGCAAAAACCGGAGGGGCCGCATGTAAAAAACTTATGCAAAGGATGCGGTATTGTTGCCACATCCGTTGCATAGGTGTTAGAGCCGGATTGGCCGCTCTGCTAAAACCGGAGGTGTGAAAGCAGCCTAAAGGCTGCTTTACACGGTACGACCGATTGTGCAATTTCACAATCGATCGTACCCGCCCCCGTCCTTTTTGCGTCACGGGCAAATCGCTGCCCGTGTCGCAGAAAGTCAGTAACCCCCGTCACACATACTTACCTCTCGTGCGACCTCGCTGTGGGCGGCGAACGTCCACTTCCTGGAGTGGGAGGGACGTTCGGCGGCGGCCGCGTGACGCAGGTGAGCTGCTGTTCATCGTTCCCGGGGTGTCACACGGAGCGGCGTGTGTTACCCCGGAAACGATGAACAACTAAATTAAACGATATTATGGAACCTAACGAGCAGTACACGACTCATGATTTGTGAGCGATACTGCGTCGCTAGGCGGTGTCACACAGGCCGGCATCGCAAGCGATGCCGGATGTGCGTCACGAAAACCGTGACCCCGACGATCTATCGCACGATAGATTGTCTAGTGTAAAGCAGCCTTTAGTCTTGAAGGCGCTTTAAAGCATGAAGAGAGTAACGCATAATCTCCTGGAATGTGGTTGACTTTCATGTTGAGGTGTAGATAATCCCTTCTACAGAGTATTGTAAGGCAAAGAATTGGTATCAGTCATTACATCTACAGACTGACTTGTCAGCCCATATAAAATTTGATTGGGAGCAGACTTCAGCATTCACATTGTCACCGTATAATAATGTTCTTAAACTGACCTACTTTTTAGTGTTTGCAGAGAGCAGGCTAATCCAGTTTAGCATGGCTAAAGGAGGATGGGCACACGGGAAATATTTCTGATGAAAGAAACGGAAGATATTCTGTAAGATGACATGTGGTACTCTGTTCACTCGGGGGGATAAGACAAAGCTCTAAAATATGGTGGCTTTTTTCTTTTGGCCGAGGCATCAGAGGTGCGTGACTCAGTTGGCTGGGTTATGTTTTGAAGGAATCATTGTCCTTACAAGTAAATATAATTTAAATATTGCGAAACGTATTTGCCATGTATTTTGATACCATTAAACCTCACTGTTTGTATATATTTATGTATGTAGTCTAATTATGAATGAGAAATGTTCATTTTTGTCTCTATTTTCTAAAAACTGGGTAAATCTTGATAACAAGTATTAGGGGCACTTTGCACACTGCGACATCGCAGGCCGATGCCGCGATGCCGAGTGCGATAGTCCCCGCCCCCGTCGCAGCAGCGATATGTGGTGATAGCTGGCGTAGCGAAAATTATCGCTACGCCAGCTTCACACACACACTCACCTGCCGTGCGACGTCCCTGTGGCCGGCAACCCGCCTCCTTGTTAAGGGGGCGGGTCGTGCGGCGTCACTGTGACGTCACACGGCAGGCGGCCAATCGGAGCGGAGGGGCGGAGATGAGCAGGATGTAAACATCCTGCCCACCTCCTTCCTTCCGCATAACCTACGGAAGCCGCAGTGACGCCGGTAGGAGATGTTCCTCGCTCCTGCGGCTTCACACACAGCGATGTGTGCTGCCGCAGGAGCGAGGAACAACATCGGACCGTCGCGTCAGCGTAATTATGAATTACGCCGACGCTGCACCGATGATACGATTACGACGCTTTTGCGCTCGTTAATCGTATCATCTAGGATTTACACACTGCGATGTCGCATGCGATGCCGGAAGTGCGTCATTTTCAATTTGACCCCACCGACATCGCACCTGCGATGTCGCAGTGTGCAAATGTGAAGCCCCACAGGTGTTGTATCGGTGCATACCTTCAGGGACTCCACGTAGCTGGTGCTGGTCACAGGTAGGGAATCTTCAGTTTTGATCGTGACGCCACTCTCAGTATTGCGGTCAGTGGGGACCGCCACTGCAGGTTAGGGGACGCCTGGGGCTGATGGTGGGTGCAGTCGGATATAGTAGCCTCCTGAGAGTGAGGCAAGCCCCAGGGCCCGGTGTGGGTTTGTAGTACCACAGGTCGCAGAATGACTCAAACACAGTCCAAGAAGTCTTTTAACGTGTTTACTCACTGTTTGGAGGTCACGGTGAGATGCCCGGGCGACACTGTGATAACCAGGTGGAACCAGGAATTCCAGGAGGCCGTTCTGAGGGTAGCTGTCCACTCGCCTTCCTTGCACTCTTTCTGTTTTAGGAGGATCCTTTGCTTGAAGCGTGGTAGGACCCCTCCAGGGAAGCTGTTACCACCCTGCTCCCCTCTCTCTGGCTCGTCTGCCGGCAGCGTGGCCTTGGTGGGATGGCTTCTGGCCCTGTCCCCTTATGGGCCTGGTGTGCTGCTTGGCTCAAGCTCTGTGTAGTCGTGGTGAGGGCATGAAGTACCCCCCCAACCTGTAGGTTAAGCAGCTCTGGATGATCTGCTGCCTGTACTGGGGACCTAGTTCCCCTTGTGTGCTCGGATACCGGGATCTCCGTACTCAGCCACCCCTCTTTCTCTGGATGCTCTTCAGGCCGACCCACAGTACTCCGTTCTCCTCCGCTTTCAGCTACAGCACTCCTCAGGACCTGTCTGCACGGGAGCTTCTCTGCTCCCCCTCCATACACTTCAACTTCTTCCTCTAGACTCCCTCACTTCCTCTCTCTCTCTGCCCTGCTTCCTAGCAACCAGCCCCTGAACACACCCCTAGCTGGGAATTGAAAGTTAACCCCTTATGGCTACCCAAGGGTCCCCTCTGGTGATGTGGGAGGCCTGATCACTATATGTTTGTATGTGCACCTCATCCTGGCCTTTGGAGATTACCTGGAAGCATTGCTCCCGCATGGGTGCAATACTCTGTGGTGCCTGACCAGGTCAGGGGCGCCACATTCCCCCTTAGTTATCATCAGCACGTCCTCGGGCTGCAAAGACAAGAGAAAGAAAAAAAAGGTAAATACAAATTTTTCCCACACAGGGGCAATTATTTACATTTAAACATGCCAGGTACCATTCCACCACCAACCACCCACATGTCCGAACCCCACCCAAAAACCTCCAGGAGGTAGGTCACCGGTCCTTTTGGTAACCAGGTCTGGGCCATCACATTCCCCAGACCTTTCCTCCAATCTTCCTCTCCTGAGGGGAGTGGTGTAAGGTAGGCCCCATAAACAGGCGTACCCGCTTCCGAGTGTTGGAGGGCAGGCCCCATAAACAGGCGTGCCCCCTTGTTGGTGCAGAGCCATGCCCCTCAACAGGCAGACCCTGGGGTTGGTACCAAGAAGGCAACTTTTTACAATGCAAAGTTTGTGGTTAAAGCCAGTTCATAACCAGTGGTCTAACATTTTAAGGAAGTCTCACAATAGTCCTTGTGGGCACATTTCGCTTAAACGTTGCTTAACTATAACAGGTTAAACATTACACTTCATACCGTCACTTTCAACTAAACTGTACTTTGTCTATAGCGTAATGGGAGCTGACCAAAGTTGCTGCGGGTTGATCTACGCAGTACTATACTGTCATCTGTCTGAGGTTGTGTCCTCCCACCCGATGTATGTGTCTCAATGTGAATTCTGGGTGTACTGGGTACTGATACCAATGCGTGGTTTTCTGCTTCAGCTACATTTGGCACTTCTAGGTTCTGAACAGGTGCTTCTAGGTCTCCTACTTCTCTAGATTGAGTGAATGTAATGACTGGAATAACAACTGCTCCATTGTATTGAGGCCAACTTGCTGGAAAATCTCCAAGCGCAGTATGGATCATCCTTTCTTTTGGTTCTTGAACTGGCAAAGGGTTGGGAATTTCTTCAGGGATTCTTAGTTGTTCAGGACATTTCTTTAGGCGATCTCTAGAAACGACAGCTGTTGTTTTTCCTCCATCTTTGCTGATAAGGCATGTCTTTTCATTGCTAAGCGTTGATGGTAACACAGTATAGGGTTCTTCTTCCCAGTGATTGTCAAGTTTATGACGCCTTCTCTTTCCCTTGAGAACTATATCTCCTGGCATCAAAGGAACAGCAGGTGCTTTTCGATTGTAGGCCTTTTCTTGTTTCTCACGCTGCTGAGTCAGGCTTCGCTCCACACACTCTTGTACTTTCTTGTATTGGGTTTGGCGGTTGGAATCCCAATCAGCACCTTGTTGATGGTCTTCAGGGGTCTCAACTCCCATTTCCAGATCTACTGGCAATCTCCCTGGTCTGGCCCTCATCAGGTATGCCGGTGTGCAGTTCGTGGAACTCACAGGGATGTTGTTATACATGTCCACTAGATCGGGTAGTTTTTCTGGCCACTGACTTCGTTCCTCCAATGGGAGCGTCTTCAGAAGATCGAGAATGATGTGGTTCATCTTCTCACACATGCCATTGGTCTGAGGATGGTAAGGCGTAGTACGGATCTTCTGGCAGCCGTATAGGTTACAAAACTCCTTAAACACTTCAGCTTCAAAGGCTGGTCCTTGGTCAGTGAGCACTTGATCTGGATAGCCATGTGGTCGACAGAAGTGTGTCTGGAAAGCTTTGGCTGCAGTTTGACCTGTCAAGTCCTTGACTGGTACTACCACCAGGAATCTGGAGTAGTGGTCAACCATAGTGAGAGCGTAGTTGTAGCCTTGTCTGCTGGGTGCCAACTTTACATGGTCCAGGGCCACTATCTCCAGGGGCCGTTTAGTTTGGATGGGCTGGAGTGGTGCTCTCTGGCGGTGCTGGTCTTTTCTTCTAAGATTGCAAGGCCCGCAGTTTCGACACCACTTCTCTAGGGCAGATCTCATGCCCACCCAGTAGAATCTTACTTTAAGTAGGGCCTCCAGTTTCTTCCAACCAAAGTGGCCTGCACCATTGTGATAGGCTTCTAGAACCATCCTCGTATCCTTCTGTGGTACAATCACTTGCCACACCTTCTCATGCGTCCTCGGGTCAATGATGCTCCTGTAAAGTTTGTCTTGATAGATGAATAATCGACCCCTCTCCTTCCATAGGTACTGTGCCTCAGGTGGGGCTCCTTTGTCAAGGCTGGCGCCAGGCTGGCTGATCAGTTTCTTTACCAAGCCCACCGCTGGATCATTTTCCTGGGTCTCCTTCCAGTTGTAATGAGGTAGTGGGTTCAGGGTCACCTCTTGGCGGTTGGCACGCGACTGCCGACACTGTTTTGCTCCATGGCGATGGAACGCTGGCAGCTCAATCTCTTCCAGATCATCTTCATCTTCACCCTCGTCTGCTAGGTGAGGCATCCTGGACAGAGCATCTGCGTTGCCGTTCTTGCGGCCAGCTCGATACTTGACAGTAAAGTCATAATTCGCCAGTCGGGCTACCCAACGCTGCTCCATGGCACCCAATTTAGCAGTATCCAAGTGGGTCAGGGGGTTGTTGTCCGTGAAGACAGTGAATTTGGTGGCTGCCAAGTAGTGCTTGAACCGCTCTGTGATAGCCCATACCATGGCCAGGAACTCTAGCTTGAATGAGCTATAATTCTCTGGGTTTCTTTCGGTAGGCCTGAGCTTCCTGCTGGCGTAAGCAATCACACGCTCTTTGCCTCCCTGCACCTGTGAAAGCACTGCTCCCAGTCCCACATTACTGGCATCTGTGTACAGTACGAATGGCAGACCGTAGTCAGGGTAGGCTAGGATCTCTTCACCCGTCAAGGCCCCTTTCATTTGTCTGAAGGAGTGTTCTTCTGCTTCTCCCCAGTGAAATGGCGGGCCGGAGATCTTTCCTCTCTTCTTTGGGTGGCCTACCAGGAGCTCTTGCAAAGGCGCCGCCATTTTCGTGTAGCCCTTGATGAACCTTCTGTAGTAGCCTACCAAGCCAAGGAACTGACGTACCTCCCGGACGGTAGTAGGTGTGGGCCATTCCTGGATGACTGTGACCTTCTCTGGGTCCGGTGCTACTCCTTCTGCACTGACCACGTGACCTAGGTACTGGACCTTTGGCTTCAGTAAATGGCACTTGGATGGTTTCAGCTTCATTCCATATCGGGATAGTGCTTCAAAGACTTCAGCCAGGTGTTTCAGGTGGTCCTCGTAGGTCTTGGAGTACACGATGACATCATCCAGGTAGAGCAGGACGGTTTCAAAGTTGAGGTGCCCTAGGCAGCATTCCATAAGCCTCTGGAAGGTCCCGGGGGCATTGCAGAGTCCAAATGGCATGCTGTTGAACTCACAGAGGCCCATTGGGGTGGTGAAGGCCGTCTTCTCCCGATCTTCTTCTGCTACAGATACTTGCCAGTAGCCACTAGTAAGATCTAGGGTAGAAAAGTAGTTAGAGGCTTTCAAGGCAGCGAGGGATTCCTCTATCCTTGGCAAAGGGTAGGCATCCTTGTGTGTTATCTGATTTATCCGTCTGTAATCCACACACATCCTCATCGTGCCATCCTTCTTTCTTACCAGGACCAGGGGAGCTGCCCAGGGGCTGCAACTGTCCCTTATGACGCCTGCCTCCTTCATGTCCTTTAGCATGTCCTTTGTGCGCTGGTAATGGGCTGGTGGAATAGGCCTATGTCTTTCCTTAATGGGAGGATGACTGCCTGTGGGTATGTGATGTTGCACCCCTTTGATCCTACCAAAGTCTAGTGGGTTCTTACTAAAGACCTGCTCGTATTCCTGCACGACCCTGTAAACCCCATGTTTCTGGTAGTCGGGTGTAGAGTCAGTCCCCACGTGTAGTTTCTGGCACCAGTCCTCTAACTGCTTTTGGGAGGTCTCACCCTCTTTTGAGTCAGCTTGTGTCAGGGGACCTACAGGTGTTATGGCGTCATTTGAGCATGTAAACAGTTTGGCTATGGTAGCGTACCTTGGTAGTCTGGCTTCCTCCTCCCCACAGTTCAACACTCGTACAGGCACTCGTCCCTTGTGTACATCAACTACCCCCCTGGCTGTCAGAATCGTGGGCCAGTGGTCTGAATGAGTGGGCTCTAGTACAGCCTGGTAATCTTGTCCTCTGAGACCTACCGCTGCTCTACACCACATCATCATTTCACTCCGTGGGGGTATCACAATGGGGTTTGCATCCATCACCCGTACACTACCAATCTCACCGCCAGTCTGTTTTACCTGTTGCTTCCTCAGAATGATTCGGATCTCCTTTTGCAAGGCTCTTTGCGACCTGCCGTCAGCACCTTCAACAATCTGGTGAAGCAACAACAACACTTCCCCTAGGCAATTTTCTATGACATTAGTGCCTAAAATCATTTGCGGGTTCCTTTCTCTAACATCAGTGTCCACAACAATCAGTCCTTGTCCCTTCATTTCCTGCCTTCCCACCTTTATGGTTACCTCTTTGACCCCGATCTGGTCTATAGGTTGTCCGTTGGCAGCATAGATGGTGAGGGAGGGGTCCGGTGGTCGGAGATCGCCGTCCGACCAAAACCTCCGATAAAGGACATGCGGGATCGTGGTGACCTGAGAGCCGGTGTCCAATAATGCCGGGGTAGGGATCCCGTCCAAGACGATGGACAGGACAGGACGTCCACCCACGTACTGATCACAGCAGCGACTTGGGCCTGATCTTCTTAATCCTGAGGACTGGCCCTCGGCCCCAGGTTTGACTCGTTTAAAGGACAGGCCCTTGCATAGTGACCTGCCTTCTGGCAACGACGACAGATGGGTTGTCCAGCTGAGTCATAGCGATCACTGCTCCTGCCTCGAGTTGGGGGACCCCTTCTCCTCCGCATCCAAGGGACGTCCTCTGGGTTGTCGGCTAGCAGGATCTGATGAGGGACTTTGGTCTCTGAGGGCAACTGCATTGCTTTCAGGATTTGTGCGACGTCCTTAGTGAGCTGCTGCACTTGGGAGGATAGCGTACTTATGGTCTCTGCTGGCGCGTTGAGTCC
The DNA here is from genome assembly GCF_048569485.1 of Anomaloglossus baeobatrachus. Classification (NCBI taxonomy): domain Eukaryota; kingdom Metazoa; phylum Chordata; class Amphibia; order Anura; family Aromobatidae; genus Anomaloglossus; species Anomaloglossus baeobatrachus. The sequence continues at coordinate 490,025,307 of NC_134354.1, forward strand.
TTTTGCAGTCATCAGGGCCTGCGTGGAGGATTCCGCTCCTGCAGCCGTGGAACTGGCAGGGTCTGTGTCCACAGGGGGTTGGAGTGCTTTCACTGCCCGGTCTTTCAGAATGGCAAAGTCCACGTCGGGGTGTTCTAGGGACCACAGCTTCATCTGCTTCCCATCCTCAGGAGAGCGCAGGCCCCGCAGGAATTGTTCCTTCATCATCCGGTTTCCTTCCTGGTCACTGACAGGGTCCACCAGCTTGAGAGCCCGTAGTGCAGCCTGCAGCCTGAGGGCATAGTCTCTTATACTATCTTGGGGCTTCTGACGGCAGTGATAGAAGTCCGTTCTCAGCTCTCCCTCCGTGCGGTGTTCAAAAGCAGCTGCTAGTTTGGCAAAGATGGTCTCAACAGAGCTCCGGTCATCATTGGCCCAGGACTCAGCTTCCAATTCTGCTGCTCCAGTCAATTGTCCCAGCACCACAGCGGCCCTCTGTTTACCAGTCATCGCGTGCATGTCTAGCAGGGTGTTGATCTTTTTCTTAAACCCGGTCAGCGTGTCTATTTTACCGGCGTATTGAGGCAGCCATTGCGCCCCTGGGGCATACAACAAGGACACTGGCATTATGGGGGCGACCTCGGCCGGCGCAGCTGCGACCGCGGCACCGGCACCAGGCGCTGCGGCGTCCAGCGCGACAGGGGCTGGCATCGCTTGGGCTGCGTCGCCCTGACCAGGGGCATTACCTCCTGCAGCGTCCATTTTTCTTCAGAATTCTGCGCGCTCCCTTTCCACTTCCTGGGTCAGAACGCTCTCTGAATTGTGGGGATTCTGGGGCGGCCACACCTCTTCGTGGGCGGTGCTCTTCTCCCTCGCGCGGGCTGCAGCGCGCGCTTTTGAAGATGGCAATATGGCGGCGGTTCAATTTTTGCGGTCGGACCTCTGAGGCACACGGTCACCTGTCTGAACAGGTCTAGTCCTTATCCTGTTCGTGACGCCAGAAGATGTGAAGCCCCACAGGTGTTGTATCGGTGCATACCTTCAGGGACTCCACGTAGCTGGTGCTGGTCACAGGTAGGGAATCTTCAGTTTTGATCGTGACGCCACTCTCAGTATTGCGGTCAGTGGGGACCGCCACTGCAGGTTAGGGGACGCCTGGGGCTGATGGTGGGTGCAGTCGGATATAGTAGCCTCCTGAGAGTGAGGCAAGCCCCAGGGCCCGGTGTGGGTTTGTAGTACCACAGGTCGCAGAATGACTCAAACACAGTCCAAGAAGTCTTTTAACGTGTTTACTCACTGTTTGGAGGTCACGGTGAGATGCCCGGGCGACACTGTGATAACCAGGTGGAACCAGGAATTCCAGGAGGCCGTTCTGAGGGTAGCTGTCCACTCGCCTTCCTTGCACTCTTTCTGTTTTAGGAGGATCCTTTGCTTGAAGCGTGGTAGGACCCCTCCAGGGAAGCTGTTACCACCCTGCTCCCCTCTCTCTGGCTCGTCTGCCGGCAGCGTGGCCTTGGTGGGATGGCTTCTGGCCCTGTCCCCTTATGGGCCTGGTGTGCTGCTTGGCTCAAGCTCTGTGTAGTCGTGGTGAGGGCATGAAGTACCCCCCCAACCTGTAGGTTAAGCAGCTCTGGATGATCTGCTGCCTGTACTGGGGACCTAGTTCCCCTTGTGTGCTCGGATACCGGGATCTCCGTACTCAGCCACCCCTCTTTCTCTGGATGCTCTTCAGGCCGACCCACAGTACTCCGTTCTCCTCCGCTTTCAGCTACAGCACTCCTCAGGACCTGTCTGCACGGGAGCTTCTCTGCTCCCCCTCCATACACTTCAACTTCTTCCTCTAGACTCCCTCACTTCCTCTCTCTCTCTGCCCTGCTTCCTAGCAACCAGCCCCTGAACACACCCCTAGCTGGGAATTGAAAGTTAACCCCTTATGGCTACCCAAGGGTCCCCTCTGGTGATGTGGGAGGCCTGATCACTATATGTTTGTATGTGCACCTCATCCTGGCCTTTGGAGATTACCTGGAAGCATTGCTCCCGCATGGGTGCAATACTCTGTGGTGCCTGACCAGGTCAGGGGCGCCACACAAAGCCCGCCTAAGACTCTGTGGTTTATATTAATTTATAACAGACAAGCTCATTGCACTTTTCAAAAGGGATATATAAAATATTGAAAATTGCTACTCCACGTATTCTTTCATGTTTTTCAAGCATTATATATATTTAGTTTTACCCAAGAGAAGAATGAAAAGGAAAACAGATGCAGCGAAAAAATCTATTACGCTGCTGTTGATAGATTTTATGTTGTCCTAGGTAACAAATGAATACTTCTATTATACACTTCAAGTCTGTAGACCAGTGTTCTCCTGTTCTCCAACTCCAGTCCTCAAGAGCCACTGTGACGCCCCGGGGCAATGGGGCACCCGGGTCCCAGGCTGGTAGCACTTGGTGGGGGTCGTGGTCGTGGCCGGTGCCTGGTTCTGTGGCCCTGTGGGTCGGTCCGAATAAATAAATAAAAAAAAAAAAATAAATAAAAAAAGGAAAAGGATTCAAATAAAGCTGGGATTATAATGAGAGTATGACTACGCCACTCGCGGTGTGCGGCCAGTGATTGTGGAGGCCGCCGCTGCCAAGTCCTATTGGGGCTGATGGAGTGGGGGCAGCGCTGATGCTGTGACCCTCCGTGAGTAGGGCTGGGGCCCAAATGGTCAGTGTAGAGGATAGTGTGAGGCACGGCAGTAATAATGTAGTCCAGACAGGACAATTGCAGTTCAGTCTTTTTACTCACAGCTGGTGGCACGGCCTGGGGACGTGCTGGATTCCAGGTGGACCTGAGTCCCATCTCTTCGTGCCAGCTTGACCGGGACACTTGCCCACCTGTGCACTCTTTTACATGTGTGGTCCTCCCTGGCCTAAAACACTTGGAGGTCCACCTAGTGTGTCTGGGTCCTACCGGTGGCAGCGCGGACTATTTAAGGGTTATTGGTCCCGGTCCTCTCTGTGCTGCTGATGCCACGGACGTTTTCTTGATGGCGGGGGATCCTCGAGACCCCCTCGCCTGGCAGAATTGACAGTCGACCTGGAGTAACTAACTGTCCTGGGGATCTGCACCCCACCACGTGCGGAGTACTGAGTTCACTGGATTCCTGCTCCCACAAGTTCCCATGGTTCCTGGAGCCTGGTCACACACTCCTCAGGTACTCCCCTCCTGTAGTGGCTTGCTGTTACTATCACAGGTCCTTTCACTTCAGCCGTCAACCATCAACTCTCCTCTCAACTGTCAACTGACAACTTCCTGTCAGGCCAATGGCCCCTCCCCCTGGTATAGGTTTTTCCCTATAGGTTGGCTGCTTCTTAACCAACTAGAAGGTGGCCCGATTCTACGCATCGAGTATTCTAGAATTTACGTATTGTGTAGTTCATGTATGATTTTTGTTATATATATATATATATATATAGATGTTGTTGTGTGTAGTTACCAAGTGTTTGTGTAGGGCGCTGTACATGTTCTGGGTGTTGTCTGGGTGTGACGGGGGGTGAGAGCGGTGTTGTATGTGTGTTGCGTTGTTTGTGGAGCGCTGTGTGTCTGTAGCGTTGTGTGTGTGTTGCGCGGTTTGTGTGTGTGTGGTGTGTTTTGGGGGGAGGTATGTTTTATGCAATGTGTGTGTTGTGCGGTATGTGCGTATATTTGTGTGTGCAGCGTTGTCTGTGTGTGTGGGTGTCTGTGTAGGGCAGTTGTTTGTGGTTCCCAGTGTGTGTGTGTGGTGTGTTGTGCAGTGCATGCGCGTGTGTGTGTATGTGTTGGGGGGAGGTGTGCACTTCCCATCGTGCTCCATCCCCCATGCAGCGCACTCCCCATCGTCCTCCATCCCCCATGCAGCGCACTCCCCATCGTGCTCCATCCCCTATGCTGCGCACTCCCCATCGTGCTCCATCCCCCATGCTGCGCACTCCCAAACGTGCTCCATCCGCCATGCTGCGCACCCCCAAACGTGCTCCATCCACCATACTCCGCACTCCCCATCGTGCTCCATCCCCCATGCAGCGCACTCCCCATCGTGCTCCATCCCCTATGCTGCGCACCCCCCATCGTGCTCCATCTCCCATGCTGCGCACTCCCAAACGTGCTCCATCCGCCATGCTGCGCACTCCCAAACGTGGTCCATCCGCCATGCTGCGCACTCCCAAACGTGCTCCATCCGCCATACTCCGCACTCCCCATCGTGCTGCATCCCCCATGCTGCGCACTCCCAAACGTGCTCCATCTGTGATGCCCTGGGCAAGCCAGGGGTCCCAGGTCATAACACCACCACACCCTACACCCCAGTTAGGAACACCAAGGCTACCAAAATCCTTGTTGCCTTCCTCCAGGGGCTGATGTTCACACCAGGGGGTGCGCCAGGTGGTTGGCTCCGCCCACCGATGAGTTCACAGCCCTGGAGGCGGGAAGAACCAGGCAGTTTAGCTCAGGCAGAGCTTGAGTAGAGTCAAGTTAGGTGAGGGAAGTGAAGTAGTAGAGGAGCAGAAGAAAAGAGTAAAAGTGTCAGTAAGAAAGCCTGAAGTTGGTCCGGCTGTATGCCCCGGACAGTGACAGCAAGGTCAGCAGACGGCGGTGACAGTCTGCAGGGGAACTGCTCGGAGGTTGCTGGAAGGACCGCGGACGGGTAGTGACCCGGCGGTCTGGAGCAGTATACGAAGAACAGTCAGCACCAGGGCAGGGGCCTTTCGGATCCCGGCAAGGCTAGGAGTCGCCGTGAATTTGCCAAATCCGTCAGTGAAGGGGACGTCTGTCTCCAAACAACCAAGTCCCGATTGAAGGCAACAGTCCGACCGTTACAGAGAGACACCGCCACCGCCAGGGCACCAGTTTCCCAGGGCCAGCATGTGCGGGCAAAGTAGGGCTCCTCCGGCCCATATCCAAGCCGGGGAGCGGGTTACCGGTGGGAACCCATCGCAACCATTATCAACATAGGTGCAGGACAGAGGGACCGTCACCGTCACCTACTGGGGAAAGCAAGTGCAGCCGTCCGTGGGAACTGTCTTTCCAGCCGTGTGTTTTACCGAGAACTGTGTCATCGTCTCAGGCTGAGTGAGTACCACAGTGCCCCCGCGTCCCTGCGTCCACCAAGCCCTGCTTCTCCCACCTCATCACTGGGCCCCGGGATCACCAACCCCTACCCACGGAGGGGCAACACAACAACTGGCTGCTCCATACCATCCCTCCCGGGATCCCCATACAGAGCAGCGGTGGTGTCAACAAATCACCACAACCATCGGTGGCGTCACGGACAATAAACAATCCCCACACCCAAAAACCCCCTTTCACTCACGGGCGAGGAGCGCCGCTCGAGTCCCCGGGATCCGGCCCATCGCTCGAGCCACCGAGCAGCGGCAGCAGCAGGCCGCAGCAGCCGCAGCGGCAGCCGGACCTGAGCAGTAGGGAGAGCGCGGCGTCCCCTCCTCCGCCCGCGACACATCCGCCATGCTGCGCACTCCCAAACGTGCTGCATCCGCCATGCTGCGCACTCCCAAACGTGCTCCATCCGCCATGCTGCGCACTCCCAAACATGGTCCATCCGCCATGCTGCGCACTCCCAAACGTGCTCCATCCCCCATGCTGCGCACCCTCCATCGTGCTCCATCCCCCATGCTGCACCAGCATCAGCCTCTCTACCCGCAGCATCAGCCTCTCTGCCCGCAGCATCAGCCTCTCTCCTCCCAGCATCAGCCTCTCTACCCGCAGCATCAGCCTCTCTGTCCCCAGCATCAGCCTCTCTCATCCCAGCATCAGCCTCTCTGTCCCCAGCATCAGCCTCTCTCATCCCAGCATCAGCCTCTCTCCTCCCAGCATCAGCCTCTCTATCCCCAGCATCAGCCTCTCTCCTCCCAGCATCAGCCTCTCTGTCCCCAGCATCAGCCTCTCTCCTCCCAGCATCAGCCTCTCTGTCCCCAGCATCAGCCTCTCTGTCCGCAGCATCAGCCTCTCTGTCCCCAGCATCAGCCTCTCTGTCCCCAGCATCAGCCTCTCTGTCCCCAGCATCAGCCTCTCTCATCCCAGCATCAGCCTCTCTCCTCCCAGCATCAGCCTCTCTCATCCCAGCATCAGCCTCTCTCATCCCAGCATCAGCCTCTCTCCTCCCAGCATCAGCCTCTCTCATCCCAGCATCAGCCTCTCTCATCCCAGCATCAGCCTCTCTCCTCCCAGCATCAGCCTCTCTGTCCCCAGCATCAGCCTCTCTCATCCCAGCATCAGCCTCTCTCATCCCAGCATCAGCCTCTCTCCTCCCAGCATCAGCCTTTTCTGTCCCCAGCTGATGCCTTTTCGGTCCCCAGCATCAGCCTCTCTCCTCCCAGCCTACCCCAGCCTCAGCCTCCCCCAGCATCAGCCTCTCTTCTCTCAGCCTACCCCAGCCTCAGCCTCCCCCAGCATCAGCCTCTCTTCTCTCAGCCTCCCCATCCCAGCCTTCCCCAGGATCAGCCTCTCTCCTCCCAGCCTCCTCCAGCACGCTGTGCTCCTCTGCCGACACCCACAGATCCGATCGCATACACTCACACACACCCACACACACCCGATCGCATACACTCACACACACCCGATCGCATACACTCACACACACCTGATCGCATACACTCACGCACACACAAATTGACGATATCGCACATACGTGCTCATACTCACAACATCCGGAGATACCACATGCTTCTGGCCATGTGATCCTTCGGCAGGTCCTGGAAGCTCACAGCACAATATCGCCGCCGAGAAGCAAGCGATATCCCAGGATGTTGTGAGTATGTGGATGCGATGTGATGTGTGTGTGAGGTGTGTGTGAGAGTGAGTGTGATCTGATGTGTGTGTGTATGTGTGTGTGTGTGTGCTGTTATGTGTGTGCGTGTGTGTATGTTCCGCCGCTGCAGGACCTTGATGTGTGGATGCGATGTGATGTATGTGTGAGGTGTGTGTGAGAGTGAGTGTGATCTGATGTGTGCTGTTATGTGTGTGCGTGTGTGTATTTTCCGCCACTGCAGGACCTTGATGCGCTGGTAACTATGCTACCATGGTTACCAGCGCATCTCGTCCCCCGCTCGCACGGGAGCCCACACCAGCATACGCCGGCCAGCCCCAGCAATGCGAGGGTATGTGTCGGCTGGTTTGGCGGCGTACGCTGATGTTGGCTCCCAGGGGTACAGTACTCACCTGGTAGTCGTGGCTCCGTGACCGTGTCCGTTCGAGGAATGCGTGGGGGAGGCGGGGCCAGAGCTAGCGTGCATTGCGTGAGGGGGGCGGGGCGTGGCCGAGTTGCCAATGCCTGCAGGGTGCCGGGGCGAGAGGCCAATCTGTGGGGGGGGAGGAGCCTGGGCGAACGGCCGGCCAATCCGTGTGGGGGCGCAGCCTGGGCGAGCGGCCAATCCGTGCGGGGGGGGCGGGGCCATGGCGAGCCCAGCGACCAATCAGCTTTGTGTCACCGTAAGGACACAATTTTGGAGCAAGACAGACAGACAGACAGACAGACAGACAGACAGAATAAGGCAATTATATGTATAGATAGTACCCAGCCCTTTCACCTGTTGCTAGGGGGTCTCCTAACCTGGTTCTGCGTGTATGTGTCCTGAAGGTGCTGGTGTGTTTACTGGCACAGTTGTCTGAGACTCGAGCTTCCACAGGCTTGTAGCTTTATTTGTGGCAGCAGTTACCGCAGGGGTGCTACACCACCAACAGATCATGCTTTTTGAGTCTCCTTAGTATTGACCAGGTGATAATTCCATCGCCTTGGGTAATGCTAATGACATCCTGAATCTTTAGCTGGATCTGTGTTTGTTCCTGCACACCTTCCTCTCAACTTGTTGGCATTGTCCGGCAGCCTCCTCTCGAGTCCTTTAGGAAGCACAATAAATAGGGATGATCGAATACCTCAAATATTCGGCTTCGCGAATATTTTCCGAATAGGTCACCGCTATGCGAATATTCAATGCGCAATGTAAGTCTATGGGAAGCCCGAATAGTTCTGAATAGTTGTTATTCAGGGTTTCCCATAGAGTTACATTGTGCATCGAATAATCGCGAATAGTCGAATAGCGGCGATTTATTCGGCAAATATTCGCGAAGCTGAATATTTGAGGTATTCGATCATCCCTAACAATATACCCTCTAATGGCTTTTTAGGGAGCCAGATCCGAGGTGGTACTGTTAGTTGTGTGGCTAGGGTCTTTTAGTCTGTACAGGGACATGTGGAGTGTGGTTGCTCCTTTCGCCTTCTCCACTACCCCTGTGTGTGAGTGTGTTAGGTACATAATAAAGGTGTTAGGTTTCACAGAATATTGAAGTCAAATCATGCAGACTCTAGCAAGCTCATCGTAGTGTTGGATTCACATCTACAACGCACAGTACTGCGCTATAATTTTCTCCATCTCTTCTACTTCTCTCTTTGTGCTACCAAAGTAAATAACAGTAATACCGCTTTCTGTTTCATGTATGGGATAGTCTCCTACCTCCAGCACAGAGTCAAATGCAAATTATGAATAGCGTCTGCATAAGGGAAACCTAGAGATAAATGTAGTATACAAGTCATAGAATGACCAGATATAATGTTATTTCTCATGTTCACCCCCATGACAGCTATTCTGAATAAGTTACTTTAAGAGGACTTGTCATCAGATCACTTCCCTGACTATTCAATTATTTTGTTTCTTTTTTGTTTTCTTGGCTCTTTACAATTTTTATGGTCTTAGCCAAGTGGGCAAGGCATATAGGGTTCTCTTAGGGTGCTTCTCTATGCTTCTGCAGAATTACCCTGTGACCAATACTCCTTTGGTAAAGACCATAAAATGTTGCACTAAATAATCCCATATCCCTGAAGCCATGTGGGGGAATTTTAAAAAAGGAAAAATTTTATACTCAGGGGAGAAGAGGGAATAAAATATCAGCAACATCTGGCCACTTTTGACCTGGAGACAGATCCTCATTAAGTAATGGTCCCTTTTAAATTGGATGACACACTTATTCATTAATTTATCCATTCATTCTGATTTATAAATGTATAATAAATGTGACTCTCACCACATGCCTGCTTGACTCTTTTTGGAAATCCCAAAAAATGATTGTCAAGAGCTGCACAGACACAGCCACTTCTCCACTGACAGCATAGTGAGATAAGAAACCCATTCTCAAGATACAACCTGGTCCCATTTTATTGGGATTTTATGTGATATTCCAACACTAAGTAAGTATTTGTGATGTATGGTTTTCAAAATACGTAATCTTAAAATTATGACTTTCATTTGTATTCATCCCCTTGTAGTCTGATACCCCTAAAGAAAATCCTGAGTGCCTTTAGAAGTCCTTATGGGGACTAAGTAATATAGTAAAAAAAAATATGATTAAAAAAAGGAAAAAAGACATAAAAGTTTGAATCATCTCCTTTTTCCCCATTTAAAAAAAACAAACAATAAAATAATAAAAAATACATATACAGTGGGGAAAAAAGTATTTAGTTGGCCACCAATTGTACATATTCTCCCTCTTAAGAAGATGAGAGATGCATGTAATTGACATCAGAGGTAGACCACAACTATGAGACACAAAATGAGAAAACAAATCCAGAAAATCATCTTGTCTGATTTGGCAAGATTTTGTTTGCAAATTATGGTGGAAAATAAGTATTTGGTCAATAACAAAAGTTCATCTCAATATTTTGTTATATATCCTTTGTTGGCAATGACAGGGCAAACGTTTTTTTGTAAGTCTTCACAAGGTTGGCACACACTGTTGGTGGTATGTTGACCCATTCCTCCATGCAGATCTCCTCTAGAGCAGTGAAGTTTTGAGCCTATCTCTGGGCAACATGGACTTTCAACTCCCTCCAAATGTTTTCAATGGGGTTGAGATCTGGAGACTGGCTAGGCCACTCCAGGACTTTCATATGCTTCTTATGAAGCCACACCTTCCTTGCCCTGGTGATGTGCTTGGGATCATTATCATGCTTAAAGACCCAGCCACGTTTCATCTTCAATGCTCTTGCTAATGGAAGGAGGTTGCACTCAAAATCTCATGATACATGGCCCCATTCATTCTTTCATGTACACGGATCAGTCGTCCTGGTCCATTTGCAGAGAAACAGCCCCAAAGCATGATGTTGCCACCCCCATGCTTCACAGTAGGTATGGTGTTCTTTGGATGCAACTCAGCATTCTGTCTCCTCCAAACACGATGAGTTGTGTTTCTACCAAACAGTTCTACTTTGGTTTCATCAGACCATATGACATTCTCCCAATACTCTTCTCAATAATCCAAATGCTCTCTAGAAAACTTTAAATGGGCCTGGACATGTACTAGCTTAAGCAGGGCAACACGTCTGGCACTGCAGGATCTGAGTCCCTGGTGGCGTAGTGTGTTACTGATGGTAGCCTTTGTTACGGTGGTCCCAGCTCTATGCAAGTCATTCACTAGGCCCCGTGTAGTTCTGGGATTTTTGCCAAGGACAACATCTACAAGGAGTTTGTATGTTCTCCCCGTCTTTGTGTGTGTTTCCTCCGGTTTCCTCCCACACTCCAAAGACATACTTATAGGGGATTCAGATTGTGAGCCCCGATGGAGACGGGAATGCTGAAAATCTGTAAAGTGCTATGAAATTAATGACGCTATATAAGTAAAATAAACAAAGCACTATTTAATATGGTGTCTTATAAAATGTTTTTTTTCCCTAAATGATGTCTACAGTTTTAGACATTTGAATTTTACCAGGTGAAATGAATATCCAAGGTGTCGTCAGAGATATTTTATTGTTTTTTTATGTCAAAGGATTATGTTCCAGAAAATGATGACATGACTCTATTGGAATTACAGAAAAAGAAACAGCCTGACTTTGTTTTTCTCATTTAAACAGCAACTCCCTTTTCTCTGTTTACAGGAATAGTGTCGTGGAGAAGCTAATGGATGGAGATGAGAAAGACAGGGCAAAGAGGTAAGGATAGCTTCAGATATCAAATTACAGAGAATATGGTGGTGGGACAAACTGATTCTTAACTATAGTTTTAGAATCTTATGCTCCTTCCATAACCTCGTAACCCCATTAACTTTTCTCTTTTACTTACATGTTTGATTTTTTAGAGCTTTACGCAACAGGTCTGAGAAAAAGAGGCGCGATCAGTTCAATGTACTTATCAAAGAGCTCAGCACCATGCTTCCTGGGAATGCCCGCAAGCTGGACAAAACAACCGTCTTGGAAAAAGTTATTGGCTTCCTACAAAAACACAATGGTAAAAGTCACTTATCATAGTGAATGGGTTTTGTCACTTATTTTGCCCGAGCACTGAGATGTCCTTTAATTTGGCTCTAAAGCTGACATTTATGAGGCAAGATGTTGAACAATAAAACAAATACAACAAAATATATAACTAACAGATGCCGTCTGTCACCCTTAGGCTCTTCTGTTAAAAAACATATGTTTACGGAATCCGTTGTAAGATGGTTACTGGTAAAATCCTGGAGGGGAGATAGGTTTCACCAAGGTTGACAACTTAGGTGATTTGAACTCCAGATGTAGGCTCCAGCTTGTAATGAGCTGAGAGGTTTAATCGGCCATGATAAAGGCTGGGTTTTTGTGAACAGTCAAAGAGATGGGTGGGATAGCTATTCACATATCTCCATCCTAGGGTGTGGTCAAGGAAGTAAAATGAAGGCCTCTGGATTCACTTAGTGTTCTGTGTGTGGAGGTGAAGAAACCTCCAAAGTGGTTCTTGTGCTGCAAAGAGCTGAACCCTAATCTTGAGTGGGTGGACCCCACAGTTATACAAACTGGTTTGAGTGCTGTTTGGTTTTCCTTATCTTGGAAAGGCTTTTTATATTTACTTTATTCTGTGCTGGTTAAATAAGCTTTTAATAAAGTCGCTAAAATTTAAATGAGAAGTTTTCCTCTGTCTAACTCATTAAGCAGCTGAGTGAGCAGTTCTACCACACCATTTTCTGCCCTCCACCAGGGAATTGGCAGTGATCCATAAATTGGTACGTTTAATATTTGTGTTTTTTTGCTGGTTGGTACAGGACTTCACTGAAATTGCCTTATCCAGAACCCAGAGGTGGATCTTCGTTTTCTGGCATCAGGAGCAAAAATTCAACTTGGCGCTCCCCGTTTCCCTTCCCCCACATGCAGTTTGAGTAGTCATCATGTGACAGCTCATTTATATGCAATTTGTGCACATATAGTCATATGCCGATAAGCTGCTTTCCCTAATTAGCTCAATGTTCAATAGAAAACTACAGCCCCTGCTTCATTGTGAGAAGCAGGAAAAAAAGATAGAGCTAGAGCTGGCACACTAGTACATCTTCTCTGAGCCGGCTGTCAGCTTGACAGCTGGCTCAGAGAACTGATGTGAATCCCAGTCTGGGTAAAGGGGAAAAACTCATCTGCCTGCCAAACACCTGGCACCGCTGCATATGCCCCCTGTTGGTTGTCATATCATACAACCTAAATCTATAGTTTGAAATAAATACAATTATATTACTGCAAATGGTCCTTGATTTCTTTCATCAATGTAAAACCTTTCATTTGAATGAATGGTACATTCTGCCAGACACCATTTGTAAAAATAATGTTGAGCCCATATTGTAACATGTATTTGACGCACCCACCGGGGCCTGGGGGGCCCGTTACCAATCCGCGGTTCTGGGTTTGCTGCTGCTGGGATGCCACGGTGGCCAGTTCCGTGACCCCGGCGATGTCATTTAATAAAGAGATAAGAGATGATGGTTGTTATTCGTGACGCCACCTGTGGTATGCGTCAAGTTTGGTGCCGCCGCTGCGAGATAGGCACCTCTGGGGCTGATGGTGACGCAGCTTAATTGGTGTATCTCTCCACAGGTAGAACTGGGCCCCAGGGCGGATGGGGGTGGTAGTAGTAGTGTATTATGGCGTGCGCAGGCGAATGATGGAGCGACTCAGGGGTGCAGTCAATAGATGTTTACTCACTGTAGCCGGTTACACACATGCCGTGGACCACCATTGGAGTGCCGGTATTCAGCGTGATGGACTCCAGCCAATCCCGGGTAGTTCAGAGGTCGAGTCTGGTGCACCTTTCTTTAGTGTACTCTTTCCCTGACCGACTTCTGTGCTGGTTTTGCCCTCCTGCCTTGCGCCCTCGCTCATTGAACCCTGTTCCAGTGCCTGTGAACCCTGTTGGACAGCGTTAAGCTCTATCCCTTTGGTCCATTTGGGTCACTTTCCAGTGAATTTGTGTGCGGTGGTAGCTTCAGTGCTTGAAGACACCTCAGCTACTGGTTTCACTAAGGAGCCCGTTGGATTAATCTCCCCTACCTGGGGGCTAGTCACCGAATTGCGACCGTGTCCCTCCACTCGATTATATGTGGAACGAGGCCACGGGGTACTATAGGAATTTCCATGGGCTCTGGGACCCTTCTGTCTACAGTATGCCCAGGCCGAGCGGTACCAGCTCCAGACCACGGGTCTTTGCTCCTCCACTGCTCCTCTCGAACTTCAAAAATCACTCTCTCTACACGACACATGTGTTACCCACTCAGCTGTCTCCACACCCCGTGTCTGGTTCGGGGATAATCACACCCTTACCATGTTTGAGGATGTGTTGCTAAGTGAGTGTCCTGTGCTTTTGCATGAACCGGCATTGACCTCCTCCTTACCCAGGATAAAATACCCCACCTCTGGCTGGGGTGTGCAGTACCTCTGTGGCGACTGAAGCCTCAGTGGCGCCTTATTTTTCCTAAGAAAAGTCTTAGCAGTTAAATCGATACAAAATTAGAAACAATCAAGGGTAATTTGCTCCAACAAAAACTGGATGGAACTTTATTCTGACATTACTCTCTACCATCCTATGGCTTCTCTCCCTTATGACATCAGCATCGGGTCTATATATCACTGAACTGAACAGAACTTTAAAGCCTGAGCCAGACATTGTATCAGAATTATGCATTGTTGATATTTCAGGACAATCATTACTAAGAAGCATGACATTGTAAAAGGAAGTAACCTAATTCTTATGAATCCTTCAGAACAGCACTTTTATATCACATGAAAATAAGACCTATTTATTTTCCAGAACAGCTACTTCAATAATTTGTATTCTCCTTTTTCTTAAAAAATTCTTAATTTTTTATGTTTTTTTTCTTTTTTGTTGCCAACCTTGTCAGCTGTGATAAAAATGGTTTTAGTACCGTGAAAGCTCCAAGGCTTTGCTTATATTGTGTTTTTAAATTGTGGAAGTTTTATTTGACCTATTTTTGTCTCTTTCACTTTCAATTAACCGTAAATGTTGGTTACATTAAAATTCACTGCACCAGTAAATCTTCCACAGATACAATACGACGAAGAATATATCTAGAATGTAACAAAAACTATTCAACACTGACACTTAATACTCTTAGAAAATTCTAAATAAATTGACATCTAAATGTTACTAGTTGTGGAGGTATCCCTAGGGTATGTGCGCACGATCAGTGCTTGCAGTGTTTTGGACACAGCATGCTTCCGTGCCCACTGTGCTTGTTTTTTCTGCAGCAAACACTGACCTGCGGTGCGTCTTTCCAGACAGCAGCATATCAATTGTATGCTGCGAATTCGCATGCGTCCTCTGTAGGGAGAACACAAGCGAGAGACTGCAGCGCACTGAATCCTGATTGTGGGTGCGAGCAGCTGCGGTATCCTGCGTTCTCCTGCAGAGGAGATGCGCGGCCCGCAGGTCAGGACCTGCTGTGTCCAGGACACAGTGAGTCCTGATCGTGGGCACATACCCTTACATGCTTGAGAACTATCCAACCATTTTCAACAGTATTACACTGTGCAGGGACAAACCTCCTTGAAAAAAGGAATAGTAACACCTATTTGTCAATTTATTTAGAAATATTCAGGAGGAATGAAAGCAGAACATAGCTATGAAGTGTCCTAAAATAGAACTGTTTAGTCTCTTAATGTCCCATGACAGATGTACCCGTCATGGAACATGTCAGGGGCTTTGGAGTGTGCTCAGAAGCAGAGCCTGCGCCACAGAGGAAAGATGCCTCTATAACAGCGGTGATTAGTGTCCTTGACGATCGCTGCTGTTAACCTCTTAAATACACTGTCAATTGCTGACAGTGGCATTTAAGCCCTGCGATTCTGCAAGGTCGTCATTTTGGGCGGTCATTCACTTCCTTGTGACGAGTTCACAGGGAACTGATGGGCTGCTATGACAGTGTCTCTTATGTAATTTCTCCTATGATATCCAGCCTGTGGGTGTACGTCATAGGGGAAAATATTTTTCATACTGTGTATACTGCCTTCAAATGCAGGAGCAATCAAGAGGAAGTGATCAGCATCTATCTGTAGCTCTCACTTCCTGTTGATTAACTTATTTGTCCGAAGCCGAAGAGAAAGAAGCTGGTGATGATTGGGTGTGAGGATCTCGTGATGTCACAACTTCACTTGAGCCCAGGGAATACGAGCCCAGACCCCATTACCGGAGGTGAGAATAGGTTTTTTTAGTTTAATAGAGAGAACCCAGTGGAATGAGAAGGGGTTGTCCTTGTAGTGGACAACCACTTTAATGCTGGTAACTAGTTCAACAATATTTTAGAAGATAATAGGACAGAGCCAAGCAGAGATGCAGCAGCGTGGTATATTCATCCCTTTGTTGTTAGTTATACCATATTTGGGATTATAAGACACACCAGACTACAAGACACACCCCAAATTTAAAGGAGGAAATAGGGAAAAAAAAGATTTTTAATGTAAAAATGATGGTCCTTCTTGTAGTCTAATGGTCCGCCTTATAGGCCAAACGTGGCTTACCATGGGTGCGAGGGCAGTGCAGCAGAGTCATAGGAAGCCAGCAGCAGTACAATTGGATCGATGTTGTGGGCCCTGGGCTGGAAAGAGGGGGTGTATTGACAGCGCAACAGAAGCACCATTAATCTCCCGGCAACCGACTCGATGGACTTCAGGAAAATGGCGCCAGAAGTTCACTGAGAAATTAAGTAAGATAACTGTAGTCACGATAATCTACACAAGTTCCTGTAGCTTAAAAAAAAACATGGTCACATAGGTTTTCATAGAGACTGGAAAAAAATTCCCCATTTTTACCAACTTTTCAAAAATGTATGGATATTTTTAAATCTTGTTTTGTGACATTAATTATCAGATATACAGTGGGTGAAATAAGTATTAAACACCGTCACCACTTTTCTAAGGGAAATATATTTCTAAAGGTGCTATTGATATGAATTCCTCACCAAATATCGGTAACAATCCATCCAATCCACACAGTCAAAGAAATCAACCATAGATGCCCATAAATTAAGTTATATGTAATAATGAGAAATGACGGAAGGAAAAAGTATTGAACATGCTTTTTGAAAATAGGTATGATTTTTGTCCGTTC